>NC_090266.1:555789373-556393712 GCF_040414725.1 Anabrus simplex | reverse complement strand
CTATGTGAAAGAGGTCTTACACATTGGAATATCATACTATTTCCAATTGAGAGGCATCTGTACCAGTTCCATATCTTAGCTAGTACAGTTTTAAACACTACCACAACAAACGTTGTTAGTCAGTATTTTAAAGCACGTAAGAACACGGGACTGACTGATAAGCTGTTAATATGATACATTAATTTACACTATGGACTGTTATACATGTCAACGGTTAGCCTGAAAGTGCCTCTGTTCTAAGGTAGTACTTCAGCCACATCCGTTTGTACCGTATGCTTACTACATAGAGATTTTCATAATACGGAATTAACAAATCGTTCTAGATCTTCCTTTACTGGTTTTCCAAGGCGAAGTCCTGAAGCCTCGTAGGCAACCAACCCTTCTTCATTCACCTCGCATAACCTCACGAACGCTGAATCCTTACATGAATTAAGTATCAACTGAAGAGCGAAAACGAAATTGAGTTACAAAATAAACATGGTCTCAGTCTAAGATTAAAATCATTGGACGAGCTGGGGATCGAACCAGGAACGTACAAACAAACACAGAATATTTCGATGTCAGAAGTTATTATTCAAACGGTGGGAATATGAATATCGTCCGCCACTGTGGTGTAGTGGTTAGTGTGATTAGCTGGCACCTCCCGACGCTCGGGTTCGATTCCCGGCTCTGCCAATAAATTTGAAAAGTGGTACGAGGCTAGAACGCGGTCCACTCAACCTCAGGCGGTCAACTGAGTAGCGTGGGTTCGATTCCCACCTCAGCCATCCTGGAAGTGGTTTTCCGTGGTTTCCCACTTCTCTTCCAGGCAAATGCCGGGATGGTACCTAACTTAAGGCCACGGCCACTTCCTTCCCTCTTCCTACACTATCCCTTCCAAACTTTCCATCCACCCGCAAGGCCCCTGTTCAGCATAGCAGGTGAGGCCGCCTGGGCGAGGTACTGGTCATCCTCTCCAGTTGTATACCCCGACCCAGAGTCTGAAGCTCCAGGACACTGCCCTTGAGGCGGTAGAGGTGGGATCCCTCTCTGAGTCCGAGGGAAAAACCGACCCTGGAGGGTTAACAGATAAAGATAGATTAAACCAACTCATCAGATTGCTACGCACAACTTCAGACAATCACCGTTATGCATCGTACCAGAATCAACTCACCGGTCTGTCGCCCGACGATTGCACACTCTGGAAGAAAACCAAACGAATACTGCATGGACCGAGCATTATTCCACTTCTGAAAGCAGCTGATACCCATTATTTGAGTGATTCTGAAAAATGTGATATACTTGCACATGTTTCTGATGCTTCCTTCACTCCAAACCCACCAATCAACCACGAGTATAACAGTGAAATAGAAGAAATTCCAACACTGTACCCTACTGTTCCGGAAATAATCAAATTTACCTCACCGGGAGAAATCCGAAATCTGATCAAGAACCTGTCCGTCATGAAAGCTGATGGACTTGATCTCATCCCTAACATAGCCTTGAAGCACAGCACTCGAAAAGCACTATCATTCCTTGCATCTATATTCAATGCACTTCTTCGTCTTGGGTACTTTCCCGACACATGGCAACACGCAGTAATAATTGCAATTCACAAACCTGGAAAATCTTCGACACTACCAACGAGTTTACGACCAATAAGTTTATTACCAACGTTATCCAAATTATTTGAGAAAATCATCCACAAACGTCGAAATAATTTCTTAGGGGAAACATCTCTCCTTCCACATCATCAGTTTGGCTTCCGCCACAGGCATTCGACTACTCATCAGATACTACGTATTACAGAACATATTGCACAATGTTTCGAGCACAAATATCATACTATTGCAGCATTCTTAG
The DNA here is from genome assembly GCF_040414725.1 of Anabrus simplex. Classification (NCBI taxonomy): domain Eukaryota; kingdom Metazoa; phylum Arthropoda; class Insecta; order Orthoptera; family Tettigoniidae; genus Anabrus; species Anabrus simplex. The sequence continues at coordinate 556,391,870 of NC_090266.1, read as the reverse complement.
ATTTTACAAAGGCATTTGATAAGGTTTGGCACAGAGGCTTATTATACAAGTTGCAAACAATCGGAATCCCTCATTATATATACACGTGATTACAACGCAAGCGAAGACGTTCTTCAAGAAACTACAAGTGCCTGGTGCACTGTTCTTCGCCCTTGGAAAACGGTCAACACTTCCACGCCAGATGAAAAGTAGACTTTCCTCAATATATTTTACTTTCGGCAAGAGAAGAACCTGAAGGTGATCAGTGAGTGTTCGTGTAGAAAAGAATAAGTTACAAATTTCCACTCGTGTGCTGCTGCTCAGTGCTTTCCTTAATCAACTGCCAATTTAATTCTCAATTGAGTATTCAGTATAACAAGTATTACAGAAAAAAATAACTACCAGGTGAGTTGGCCGTGCGGTCAGGGGCGCGCAACTGTGAGCTTGCATCCGCGAGATAGTGGGTTCGAGATCCACTGTCGGCAGCCATCAAGATAGTTTTCCGTAGTTTCCCATTTTCACAACAGGAAAATTCTGGGGTGGTACTTTAGTTAAGGCCACGGCCACTTCCTTCCCATTCCTAGGCCTTTCCTATCTCATCGTCGACATAAGACCTATCTGTGGTGCGACGCAAAGCCAATTCTAAAACAAAAAAAGTTAACCAGAAACTGAAAGCTTAAATCACTCTGTGTCTGTGAGCAATTGTTTCTTTTACATGCGTGTGTGTATCTTTTTCAGCTCTTTTTTTTTACAAGACTGTGCTCACTTGTATACTTACAGAAATGCCTATAGGAGGTCGACTTCAAACCACGTCATTAGCAAGTGATTATCTTTGCCTTGTATTATTATATAAAAAGATTTGTGTCTGTCATTTGTTTGTTTGTTGTCATCTTGTCATCAGAAATCTGATACAGCATGTACTTATGCTGAACGATTAAATACTAACATTAAAAAAATATGTGTACAGTAGTTCCCATCTCCTCGCAAAGAATGAAAAAATAGCCTAATGTTTAAACCTCTTGCTTTCACAAGTTTTACAACTCCGACTGCATCCTTCAGCACTTTATTGACTTCCGGTTGCAATAATTTTGAAGCCAATGACTTCCTGTGCATCATACAATGTGTGCATTTTACAGAAGAAGTAACGTCACTCACTGTTGCTCTGAACCCGTTTATAGTTCCAGTAAATGCCGCGCTCCATAAGTACATATACCAATGCATTTTTTTTTGCTAGGGGCTTTACGTCGCGCCGAAACAGATAGGTCTTATGGCGACGATGGGACAGGAAAGGCCTAGGAATGGGAAGGAAGCGGCCGTGGCCTTAATTAAGGTACAGCCCCAGCATTTGCCTGGTGTGAAAATGGGAAACCACGGAAAACCATTTTCAGGGCTGCCGATAGTGGGATTCGAACCTACTATCTCCCGGATGCAAGCTCACAGCCGCGTGCCTCTACGCGCACGGCCAACTCGCCCGGTAATACAATTTTTACAAGACAGATTATTGTCAGGAAAAAAAAGGAATTCACAAGAGAGAAAGAACATATTTTCCTTCTAGAACTTTACAAAATAGAAAGACCTCGTGCATTTCATCTTCATCACAGTAGCGTACAAAATCATGAAGCTGGGCACTATTTACAATATAAGAACTGTCATCAAGTTGCAGGGCGAACTTCGGACTAACGAGTGAGTTGGCAATGCGTTTAAGGGCGGGCATCTGGGAGCTTGCATTCGGGAGATAGTGTGTTCAAACCCCACTGTCGGCAGCCCTGAAGATGATTTTCCATAGTTTCCCATTTTCACACCAGGGAAATGCTGGGACTATAGCTTAATTAAGGCCACGGGCGCTTCCTTTCCACTCCTAGCCCTTTCCTGTCCCATCGTCACCCCTAAGACCTAACTGAGTCGGTCGACGTAAAGCAATATTTTAACAAGCTTCAAGCTGTCATTGGTTAAAAATCTCCAAAGAAAGAACACATTGAGGTCGTTCCTGATTATTCAAAAGAATGCTGGTAAAGTCTAATGTCCGACAATCGTCGTGATATTTACGCACTTTGGTTTTATGTGTAGAATTAATGTTGCCGTTGGGAGAAGAAGTAGACGCGGAAAAAGAATGTACTTTCATTCAATCAGAACCTTGTTTCTCATTAGGAATGAATAGTTTCGAATGAGGACAAGCACTAAATAAATCAATTCCGTGAGATCTCTTTTTACCACTTATTCAGGGGAATGGTGATATCTGTATCAATCGGGCTAACTACTTCCAGTGAACATGCACTAGAATTCACCTGCTCGCTCACTGTCATTGAAATGATTGCAAAGGCTTGGCTGAAATCGACTCGACAATGGCGGAAATAGCAGAATCTATAGTAGTGATATAAGGAAGCAGGGGCGGCCGTACCTTATGTGCTGAAGTGCTACAGCACATTGCCTATTGGAAAAATAAATTAGTTTAAAAATATAAACTACACTCAAATACAGTGCATTGAAAAAGACGTCAGAAAAAGAATAGGAAATTATTTAACTCCCCCCATAACCAGGTAACTGTTGGTGCGCTCCATGCCGGGTGCTGTGCGATCACAGCTCAGCGAGGCTTTCTAAGCTTTTAGCCAGAAACCAGGAACTCTGCCTTTTGCGCATGCGTGCCCAACTTTTCCGATACAAAGAGAATGTGTTCCGATAGGCTGTAGAAATAACAGCCAAGACATCACTTCACAGCGATTCTTCGTTCGACCACAGAGAGGCAACACTAGCACTAGTCACACTTGCATTACGACCGATATGAGAACGTGGCAGCTAGCACCCTCTTGACTCAGCGGTAGTATTTAAGAGGGGATAGCTCAAAGCAGACGTGAAAACAAATTACTGTAGAGCTGTTCCCGCCAGGTCTTTTAATACCAAAGAGGATAGAATACTACCAACTTGCCTATTCCATAGCCACATTTATAAATCGATGAACTATAAAAATTGTACTTTTTATGTTGTCAAAATAAGGACATGATATTGTGATTTTCTTTAATTAAAAATGTCTAGTTTATAAATGTCACTATAAAAACATAACATGTGATTTTGCATTACGACGTTGCTGGTTTTATTTCAATGATGTTGGTGACATTGGGAAGTTCTGTTTTTGCGCGCTCACACCAAGTGTTTGAGATCGTGAATATTTTGCCATTGCATGTGTTATTGTGTGTTTAATTATATAGTTTTATAGTTTTCTTTATGAGGAATGTGTATATGTGTTGGGGTTATTTGCGTGTTTGTTCAGTGTGGAAAACTCAGTGGAAAGCCTCTTGAAAACCACATACCGGTATGTTTCTAAATATTTTTATTTTTTGGAGTGGGGATGGGTTACAGCACACAACTGATTTTCTGCACCAGCCGCCACTGCAAGGAAGTAGGGGTCACACTGCCAAGCGGCTTACTGACATTTTTTTGCTAGGGGCTTTACGTCGCACCGACACAGATAGGTCTTATGGCGACGATGGGATAGGAAAGGCCTAGGAGTTGGAAGGAAGCGGCCGTGGCCTTAATTAAGGTACAGCCCCAGCATTTTCCTGCTGTGAAAATGGAAAACCACGGAAAACCATCTTCAGGGCTGCCGATAGTGGGATTCGAACCTACTATCTCCCGGATGCAAGCTCACAGCCGCGCGCCTCTACGCGCACGACCAACTCGCCCTGTTTACTGACATTTGTGGCTGTTAAATGTTTGGTAAGGTGCTGGGTGAAAGGGTGCTGTGTGGAAATTAATACTCCCACCTTTTCCCAGAAGTTTTGCAGCCAGGATTTACTGGTCAGTTGTTGAGAAATAAGACAGCAAAAACACGACTTGGAATGGCGATGGGAAAGCTTCCTGCCTAGGTGCATGTATATGAGAATCTGAGGATAGCAATTTGTTCACGATGTTTGTTGCAAAATAAGAAATATACAGTAAACATTTCAATAACTGCCGGCACACCGCTCCACTTTAATACGCTCTGTGCCCCCTCCCCTCTCTTTGAGAACCACTGCCAAAGAACACGCAGAGGATGCATGGGGAAGATAAACAGTAAAGCCTATCTACTGAATATGGAGAGGGAACCTCGTAGTAGGGATGAACATGAAATTCTTAAAAATTGGTATTGACTACAGAGAAACTCAAGTGAGGATTCTGAAAGTCAACTGTGTGAGGAAGTATTAAGCCTTGGGGGACAGGTTCAGTACACTGAACAATAGAGATTTGGGTGAAAAACTCCATCCTATTAGATGGTATTTTGTACTGAATAGGAGTACTGAAGGAGAATGTGATTATAAATTCAGGCTAAATGAAACGCACATGTCATAGATAGTAGAGGGTGACCAAACAGTCGCATCAATACACAGCGCAACCCCTCTGGGGGTAATGTGGGCGTGTATTCGCGCATAAAATCTTAAAGGTGCCGAATGGCATCCTGCGATAGACTGTGCCACGCATCTTGCATCTTTTGATGGAATTCGGCATAGGTTCTTGCAGGCTCTGGAGACCGCGGACGTTCCCGCTTTATCATGTCCCACACGTGTTCAATTGGCGAGAGATACGGTCATCTTGCTGGCCAGGGCAGTTGCTGTAATCCATGTAGAGCAAGTTGCGTCGCAGCAGCTGTATGTGGACGTGTACTATCCTGTTGGAAAAGCACGTCACCTTCTTGTCGAAGAAGTGGCAATAACATGGGGCAACAACCAGTGCAATGTAGCGGGCACTGATTGCGTTACGCTGTAGAAACACCGACTGTGACCGCGAGTTGTAACTGATGGCCCTCCACAGCATGAAGCCTGGGATGGAACTTGGGTTCTGTGGGCGAATGCACTCTGGAATAGGACGCTCTCAAAGTCTACGCCGTACACTTGTACGTCCATCACTTACATACAGACAGAACCTACTCTCGTCACTGAAGACAACAGAGCGCCATTCCCCTCTCCAGTCGACTCTTCCATGTGCTTGTCGTGCTTGGTGGTGTCGTGGTGTCAGTGATGGCCTGGCCAGAGGTACACGTGATCGCAATCCTGCTACAAGCAGACGGTTCCCAATGGTCCTTGGTGACACAGCAGATGCAACATGTGACCGGATTTCGTTCTTGGATGCTGTTAGGTCGGGCACCGCTGCTCGCATAATGCGTCGATCTTGACGTGCGTCTGTAAAACGTGGAGGTCCGCAGCCTGGCCTCACAGACCACTGCTGAAAGGAGAGACACACCACCGATACATTGTGCCCAACATATGCAGCAATCCGTCCAGCTTCCCGCAGGCTCACAATGTGACCCCGCAGTTGTTCAACAGGAGCACGTACTCGTCGGCGGGCATGGTTGCAAACACTGTTCACATCTAACCTCAGCACAGTTACTGCCTGCAAAGCACACGGACAGGCCTCCTTATCACCATCTAATCGCCGATGTCCGTGACAAATGAATCACTAACCCTTCATTATGCACACATTATACCCTGGTGCAACTGAACACAAACATTTAGGATGTTGCATGATTTTTTCCAGCAGTGTAAATACAAGAGTTTTATATTGATATTGATTTGATATTGGTTTAACGTTGCAAGGATGAGGAAGTGATAAGATTCGGATGGTAGTATTTGTAGCCTTAATAAAGATGCAGCCCTGGCATTTGCCTGTTGTGAAAACAGGAAACCATGGAAGACCATTTTCAGGGCCACCGATGGGGGGGGGATTCGAACCCACCATCTCCCGAATGCAATCTCACAGCTACGGAACCCAAACCGACCGGCCAATTCACTTGGTAGACTAGTCCTTACCTATCACCAATTTCGGAAGACACGTTCTATGCACTGTAAAGATACATCACAGGAAAACTTGACTACAGAAATACACATATTCATACTCATCAACCACCGCCAGACACAGGATCCAGTTCACGAATGAAATAACATTTGATTTTTTTAACCAACATCTACATTTTTCATTTGACGAGGAAACAAATTCGTCACGATAACTTTCATGGCATCTCGATGGACGTGCAAAAAGGTTTCGTTGCATTTCTTCTCTATGTTTGCCCTTCTCCTTTCCAACAATTATGTGAAACGAGGTAATGCTTTCTCTTCAGTACGCCATTATCCTAATTACTACATAAGGTAAGCGTTTCTTTTTTTAATTTTTCTTCTTTGTGAAATCAAGATTGGATGCTTATCTTGGAATGGAAGAAAGACTGCACAAAACCTCTTTCTTAGCAGTACTGAATTTGTCTTTGGTTTATGAGCCATATGAAGCAGTGTGCAATTCAGATGTTAGAGACGGGCTGATCAGTTCAGAGGACAATGCGCTGGTATTTTGAATTGAAGATGACATGGGTTCGATACCGGCTCAGGCCGGTGATATTTGAAGGCACTCACATACTCCAGCCTCGTGTCGGTAGATTTACTAGTACGTAAAGGAACTCCTGCAGGACAAAATTTCCTCACCTCGGCATCTCCGAAAGTCGTAAAAGTAATCAATGTGACAAAAAGGTAATTATTTATTATTGTCAGAGTTTATATTATTTTTCTTAGTACCGTATTAATAGTGCATACACCATAGTGACCAGAAAGATAGAAACACATACACGGAACGCGTCAAACAAGTCATGGAGCATTTCTTGACGAAACATTTAAAAGGCTATAGCAGACGATTGCATTATTCTCACGTTTCAAATTATTTTGCCACGTTCTCCATTAAATGCGATTCCAACGTTTGTGATTCTGTTCGAGAAAATAGAACGTCTCATTACGGGTACAGATCACACAGCTTTTCTCGCATTTACTAACTGTATATTTCGAACTGCCTGAACAGACGGCACCTACAGATTTATATTACTGGTTAGAATAACAGTATGTACAAATAGGTCACTAAAGTTGAAGACCGGGCGAGTTGGCCGTGCGGTTAGGGGCGCGCAGCTGTGAGCTTGCATCCGGGATATAGTGGGTTCGAACCCCACTGTCGGCAGCCGTGAAGATGGTTTTCCGTGGTTTCCCATTTTCACACCAGGCAAATGATGGTGCTGTTCCTTAATTAAGGCCACGACCGCTTCCTTCCCATTCCTAGGCCTTTCCTATCCCATCGTCGCCATAAGACCTGTCTGTGTCGGTGCAACGTAAACCAAATAGCAAAAAAATATGTCGAAGATTTCTCTCTCCGTCATCTCCATCATTCCGTTATTGCTGAAAAAGTGCTAGCTCAATTTAGTGTTCCGCCTCATCTTTATCATTGATGAAAAATCTGTATGACTGCAACACTGCAGCTATAAAGGTGGTTGGTAAGATTTCAGATCAGCGCCTCCTAGGAGATTACTTCAGCGTGTCCCGTGGCGCCAGACAAGGCTGCATCTTGTCCCCTTCAATTTACAACGTCTACGGCGAGTATATCATAAGAAAGACACTTGATGATTGGGTAGGAGGCATCCCAGTTGGTGGGAGAAAAAGTAACAACTTGCAGTTTGCTGATTACATTACCGGCAGCGAGGAAGAGGGAAACAAATATTTTGAATTTTTTTACATTTTGCTTTACGCCGCTCCAACATAGATAGGTCGTACGGCGACGTTGGGATAGGAGTGGGAAGGAAGAGACGTGGCCTAATTAAGGTACAGCCCCAGCATTTGTTTGGTGTTAAAATGGGAAACCATAGAAAACCATCTGCAGGGCTGCCGACAGTGGGATACGAACTCAAGCTGAAAACTGCGTGACCCAAACCACACGGCCACTTGTCCGGTCAACAGTGAAGAAAGTGAGTCTTGATTATGGACTGGATCTCAACCTTAGTAAGTTCGAACTCATGGTGATTGGTAGAGCAGCACCGGTCCAGGTCCGAGGTCGTTTGAAAGATATGGATGTAATGATGTAGTGCACAACTTCGTATACCTTGGGTCAACTATCAGTGATAGGGGAAGTTCCGAGAAAGTGATAAGGAGAAGGATTTTGCGATGAAGAGTAGCTATGATGATATTAATTAACATCTGGAAGAACAGGAGAATTATTAATAATACAAAATCCGTCTCGTTGAAACCCTTGCATTCTCTGTTTTCTCATACGGCTATGAGACCTGGACCGTAAAGTCTTTGGACTGAAAACGCATCAATGCCCTTGAAATATGGCGTTGGCTAAAATGCTACCTGTGTCTTGGACCTCAAAAAGAACCAATGCGTTCATTCTTCAGGAGCTGAATATCATATCACGCCTTTCTTCTTGTACCAATGAAAATACTGCAGTTCTTTCGACACATTGCGAGACGACCTGGAGAAAATCTAGAGAAATTAATAATGGAACAGAAGGTTGAGGTTGAGGGCAGTAGACCCCGGGGAAGGACTGCAACCAGATGGATAGAACAAGTGAAGACTATCACCGATTTACCTTTCCAATGTGCCCTGAGGAAAACCGAAGATCGCGAAGCTGCAGCAGAGATGTAAAGAGCAAAGATAGTGGAATCACGACACTCAGAAATGAGTAAATCGATTTGTGATGATGATGATAAGGATATCAAATCTTCATAAAACATCAACCAATGAACCTTCCTGCTCTGAAAAATCAGCTATTTACCATTTATACTTCCACGCAGCTACTTGAAGCGTGTAGCTTGGCGCATTATAACTCTGTATTCACTAGGAGAACGAAGTCCCCACTTCGAAAATCTGCTTGTTTGTTAAAGCGTTATCGTCCGAGTTTATGCCTTTATTGCATGGTATAATAGCAGTTATTACAAGCGTAAACTATCATATCATCTGGTGTGTATTATTTACGTATATGTGTACGTATACGTATACGTGTATTATAACCATACAGTACACAATGAACCGTACTGTTCATGTGGAATTCGGATATTTAACGAAATTATAATGTTGCGCAATAGGTCGCTATAACAATTGGCGCGAAGCCAGGCTGGAAGCAGGAGCTTGGACGCTATCCTCTACTACGGGTGTGGCAGTGTGTGTGTGAAACAGAAGATGTGTCAGAGTAAGATAGAGATATGTGGAGCTTGTTTGGGGAAGCCCTCTGCCACATTAACAAAACTTAAAGCGGCAAGAATCAGGCTTGTCACTTCGCAGGAATCGAGTGATATGTACTCTCCCTGAAGACTTTTAGAGGAAATAAATAGCTGAAAATGATCCTCAGAATTTTATGAACATTATGATGTGTCTCACGCTCTAATTTGCAACGAATTCGATAATTCTGTATTAACGCGCATCACCGTGGGAAGATGTCAAGTATCTACATTCCAATACGAAGAGTGTATTTGGAGTAGTCCCCTAGCGTGACTTGGCTAGAAGCTCCCTATAAGTACTGGCTTATTTGGAGAGAGGTACCCCATTCTGCAGCAAGATTTCCTCCTCTGCGTGTCATGAGTACGTCCGTCAGTTTCTAATTGCGCCATAAACTTTGCTTAGGACAAAGACTGTGAATACTTTAGTGCGGTTGTGCTAATAATTATTCAGCGGATCGGTGATCCATAAACTTTGCAGCAACTGTTCCATCGTATGACTGTATTTAGACTCTTTATAGTGCGGTCGCGAGTGTCTAATTATCCGACCGTACACAATGCCGTATATAGATTTCATCTCGAAGCAGCACGGGTAATCGAGCAAATAGATAACTAAGTGCGGAAGAAGTGCAAGTATAAACTAAACCATTTGGGTTATTTCCGGTAGACTTATGTGCCCGAATCAGTTGAATATGATATAATGACAATTTGTTTGACAGATTAGGCTGCAAATTTCAAATTGCAGATATATTAGCCTACACATTCGTCCGCATTTAAGCAGCAAAAAGGGGAACAATGATTTTTAACGTCGCAGATCGCCAGTAACTTATTTATGCCTGGGAATGTAAATATAAATGACGGTAGTGCCGTGCTGTTATATAATTAGGCATTTCATTCCAGTGACGACCTGTACCGTGTTTCAAGAGCCCAGGGGCACGAGACCTTCCGACCATAACTTCAAGAAGACGGTCCCATGAACGAGCGATACATAGAGAAGATTGCCTCATGAACGAGCCATCCATGGAGACTGGACCCAGAGGATCAATCCAGGACAACAGCTTCACGATGATGGACCAGGCAGGAGTAGCCATGGCCCGAAGGCGGAAGCAAGGAGGTCACCAGTAATGAGCTAAGTGGACAAGTATTTTGGCATGTGTTAGGGATAGTAAGGTTTTCGTAGATAGATATTTGTTTAATTGTGTAGATAAGATTCAGTTAAGCCCTTTTGGCAAGAGTATAATATAGTTAAGATGATAGTTAATCCCTTCAGGCAGCTGTGTAATATAGCTACTATGTTACGTAAGCCCATCAGGTAACCTGATGCTATAATCATGAGTTTGAGCAAGCCCTTATGGCAAGCATGTAATTTACACAGGACAATTGCATGGTGTATTTGTATAGTTAGTTATAGTTTATGGGAAATGTGGGAGCTAGGTGTAACATAAGGCTGTTGTTAGTGATATATTCCAGTTATTCTTTATGCATATTAACATAATCTGTTACAACGTAAATGTCTTCGATGAAAAGTTCTGATAATCTAAGACGGTATCTGGGAAGATAGCAAAATGTTAGTCAAATTTTGTCGGGATCTGCATGAATTTCAGTGATTTGGGTGAGGCTGTATATAAGCTGTAACAACGTCCTAACAGTGAGACTATCTAAATTTCCGACAGAGTTTCTTTCACTATGCACTTGACTTCAACCTGGGACCCCAGGATGAGATGTTGCGCCGTATGAAAGATGCGCCCTAGCGTTTGTGATGAATTAGCACGTGAGAGTACTCGGATTTAATGAGGTAGACCCCAGATGCGGTCAGGCGATTGAGCCTTTTGTGTTTGTGATAGTAAATGATCTCTTGTATTTGTCAGGGAATGGCCGAGAGAGAGCCCATATGCCCGCTTTGAAGAGCGGAAGACTAACAGTCCTTGTCCCGTCAAGTTTGCATCAGCTGAGAGGAACTAGGTCGAGGAACCGTGTATATTTACATTTTTCCTGCTAGTAAGGGAGAGCTACTCACACCACCCTGAGGTGAACGACACAACCCACACCCAGCAAATGGAACTTTCGTCTTGGATGTCTGCATGTGAATTGCTATGTTCGTTCTGTTCCTGTTGTGTTTATTCCAGGTGATTAATTTGATGGATATTGCTGGCATCCGTGTGTACGTTTATTTGTGTTGTTCATGTGCGTCAGACTGTCTTATGATTGTCGTGTAATAAGTGATGTAACGCGTAAGTTACCAAGGGTCAAGTGTTCGTTACTCTTATATGTTGGTGGAACCATGTCCACATTACAGTCTGTGTTTTTGGTAGATGTAAGTTAATCCTGTGTTTTTGTACAGTTGTATATAATTCCCGTATGTAAGAGAATTTTCTAGGGTTAATTATTTATCTGCGAAGCGTTACTAGTCCTAATACTACAATTTCTTTTTCTATGCCATGATGTTGTACACCAAGGGTTTGTCCACAACCAGCTTAAGATTCGAATGATGTAGTATAATTCAAAGACTCAACGTTTTGTAAAATTCAAAGTCTCAACGTTTGTACTGTGACCGTATGCTGGTCTCAGGTGGTTGAATGTGGGCCAGTGTGTCACGATTCTACTCTTTGTCGGCATGGCACGCTTGTCCTTGAGCAAGTCGGCGAGCTGTTTCTAACCTAAAGGGGGAGTTCTAGCTGGATCGGAAAATAAAAATAAAAATGAAAGTGGAAGAGAGATGAAAATAGCTAGAATATATTCGCGTGCAATCGCACTGGATTAAAAGCAAAGGAAATATTTTTAATATCTTCGACGGCGTGATATGTGTAATTATGAAGGTGTATGATAGTAAAACTTGACTGGACAGTGTTAATGGTATCACGTGTGAATTATAATAATTAGTAACTGAATTTATATTTAATTTGAATGGTAAACTGGCAGAAAATAATCTGAATTTAATTAATGAAACTGATAAGAATTCAGTACTTGTACTGACTCGTACTTCCTACGACGAGTGGAGTACTACGGTACTTAAAGCGAGTCATACGCATGCAAGTCCTCACTTATCACTTCGCTCACTTCGCTTCACGTCTAACTGCTGCTCACTTCAGCTTATTTCGTCGCCCCATCGACAGGGATAGTGAACGCATTTCCAGCGTTCAGCTCTTACTTAAAATCGTGCCAGCCAACGACTATAATTAGTGTTCAACCAACAGACGTCGAAAAGATCAGATAACTAATAAAAGTACGTGTCCTTCTATAACAACTTGCAGGATTGTGCTCAGGATTTTTCCTAATTTATTCTGTACAAGTTTCAGCAAAATCATCAGGGAGTGTAACGTGGAAGAGGACCTCTACATTATTCATCTAGGAGAAGATGGAAGTTCGTGCCAGAGACTACACACATTCCATCATGAATTTCTAAGTCGATAGACCGGCGCCAATAACGGAGAAATGCAAGGATTTCAGCCCTAGAATGTTCGATTGAGGACCCCAAGAGTTCAACATGAAGACTACAGTATAAGTCGAGTACGTCTTCTTTGTATCTGTTCTTTGTAGCACTTTATTTCTACTCTTCTTTCTTTCTTTCTTTTTTGGAGTGGTCTTATAGTCTGTAGTTGATTTCTTTTTCACGATATTTCATTGATTATTTCCTAATATGTGAGACAGGACTTGGAACTTAATTCGTGTACTTGTTCAGATTCTTGACCACGTGTTATTGAGTTCTGAAATGATAGATCAATTGAGGTTATCCATGTGTTATCGGAATCATCCTTTCTTATTTTACGAATTTCATTATATTAGTGAGTTAATCTGTGTCAGAAGAATCTATTGAGGTAATATTTTCCCAATATTTTTAATATTTTCATGATATTCGGACTTATATTCTTGCCTCGTGGTAATGGTAGCATGTCATCAGGATATTAATTCCGGATCGAGATTATGGATTTATTAGGAGTACATGCGCAGTGATATATAATTATTAATGGTTTATTTAGTCATCGAGACGAATTTAATGGGAATAAGACTTGTTTCTGGACGATAACAGGTTCTTACATAATTTTCTGACTACACATAGTGTGATATGTGGTTGTGATGAATATTAGTCATTATAATGTTGTTATTGTGCGTGGAATTTATGTGGAATTAGTACATGTGATACGAGTCTTTTGATATTGAATTTTCACGTGTTAGTGCGACGATATTTTTTATACATGATGTTGATCATGGTAGGAAACAGATGAGGATTCTTCGAGATTATACGAGGTGTAGTCACTGTAGTAAAGTCTTCCGATGATGATAATAATAAGTCTATGTCGATCGATGTACTCCATAATTCAGCCTTAATATTCTGGAATAAGCTTATCCTGATATAACTCATGGAAGTCAGTAATTCAAAGTTTCTAATGTATGCGTACATCTTCCTGGAGAACCTTTAATTTGGAAAATAGATTCTCAAATAAATATCCTGATAAGATTATAGTTCGATACCAGGCGAGCTCACTTTTTATCGCTACAATTCGTACTCACGTGGAGACTTCACATTTTCAATGACATTTCTAAATGGACCTAATGGAGAGTTGTGATGTTGATTTGTACATGGACGCGACATTTAGATACTGTAAATATTCTTCTTTAGGAATTTTCCAGTAGTTAGTTGTAGAATTAGTAAGATTTCCCTAGTGGTAAGATATTTATTGTGCATTTCAGATGTGATGTGTTGACAGAGGGGATAATCTGTGACACTTTAGTGGCATTTAATTTATAATTTTGGACAGGATTCCCACGTTGATGAATTATTTTAGATTTAATGATTTTTTGAGGAGTAATAATGATAATTTCAGTTTCTAATGATGACCACGCAACAGTAACGTTAGATGTTAGTTCTCAGAGGAGATAAGTGGGAAAGACTTTGAACAGATATACTCGACGTCTCGAATTAATTTTTATCCAAAATAAAACAGATTCAAGATACAGTTAAATGTTAATAAAATTTTGATGAACGTAATTTCACTAATATTTTGATATGAGAGAATAAACTTTGTAATTTTGAATATTTTATCTTATACACTTCGTTAAAATTTAATGTGTTTTCAAGATTGTTCGAGGAATTTGATACACCACCCTCATTTTCAAGATTAAATAAATTTCAAATTATTAAATTAATATTAACTAACGAAATATGTAAAAAGAACTGAAAACACTTCTGTTAGAATTGTAGGGCAAAAGAGTCACGTGTACCACTCCATTTGTTACAATTATTTTTATGTCACATCGAGATTCAGCAGGAAATTAACTTAACGTAGCGATCATTCCTATAATCATAGATATCAGGATGGCAAAAGTTTTATTTTATTTGAATAAAATATGTCATATGATTCTCTGAATATCAAATATTCTTACTTTCCGAACCTCATGTTAAATCCTGCTACTTGTATTTATTCAGTCAGTAATCCTGTCGAACTGAGCAACCCTGGGGTGTCTCTTGTTCACAGGCAGACCTAGTTACGGGTGCATTATAAACAAAGACTCAACGTTTGTTTAATCACAAGGAATTAATGTTTTGTAATTATCACGAAGATTCAATGTTTTGTTTATATCATTCCCACTTCATGGCATTTATCGCACTAATTTTTAGTGCATTAGGTTATGTTATCATGAGATTGTAATATTCCTTTTATTGTGCTTTCGTTCATTAAATTGATTGATTTTAAGTTGTTCCTCATTTACGCAAATAGAACGCAGAACTCCTGTCCATTTAGATCTATAAGATCCTTTTAATTATTAATTGGATGCCACCGGACCCTTACCCACGTTCTACGGCTGCTAGGCGGAGTATTCTGGACAGGAATTACAGGTAAGTTATCGAACCCCTATATTTACTCGACTTATCCAATCACTTACGCCCTTATAGGGCATAATACTACATTACATACATCTTCATTAAGGGACTGTTGACCTACATGTTAGGCCCATTTAAACAACAACAACAACAACAATTATCATCATCATCATCATCATTATCATCATCATCATCGACTGTTATGCCTTTCAGCGTTCAGTCTCCAAGCCTCTGTGAATATATTAAACACCTCCACAACATTCTGCATCTCGTTGAGTTCCATAGATCTTATCTTACATAATTAAAAACTGAGTTTAACCATCGTCATCTTGGTTTCCCTCTACTACCCTTACTCATTATTATCCTAGGTAACCTATCATCCTACATTGGCCTGACATGATCCCACCACCGAAGCCGGTTTATGCGTACAGCTTCAACAATCGAGTTCATTCCTTATCCTTTATATGCTGATTCCGAGTACACTCCTGCCATTGTTCCCACATGTTTGTACCAGTGACCATTCTCTTTACTTTCAAGTCCGCTTCTTTTAACTTATTAATAATATATCCTGATTCCACCCAGCTTTCATCCCATAAAGCAAAATTGGTCAGAAAACAGACAGGATTAGAGATAGTTTTGTCCGGGCGCTGACGTATTTCTTACAGAACACTGTCGATAGCAACTGAGAGCTCACTCTATTAGCTTTGCTGCTCCTTGATTTAATCTCGCTTACTATACTACCATCCTGGGAGAATACACATCTTAAAAATACTCTAAATGGCCTACCTCATCCAGTTCTTTATTCCCAAACTGAAAACCTCAGTTTTCTTCCCTACTGACATAAAGTTCCACGATATTACAATGCAGGCTTTCAGCACAGTCTGCCATTAAAGTCGACGGCATAAGCCAAACTGGTTACTACATTTCCGCCTAACTGAACCCCTCCCTGCTATTTTATACCTTTCAGTAGATAATCCTTGTAACTTACGAGCCACAAAGGTGAAAGAATACATCGTTGCCTAACCCCTGTATCGTTGCCTAACCCCTGTAAGGACTTTGCGCCAAAAACTCATTCTATCATCAATTCTCACTGCAGCCCAATTGGCAACTTATAAGTCTTCGATTGATTTCAATAATCTACCCTTAATCCCATTATCCCCCAGAACGGTTAACGTATTTTCCCCGGGTACTCTGTCAAAGGCCTTCTCTAGATCTACAAAACATAAACATAACTGTCTATTCCTCTCGTAGCATGTTTAATTACCTTGTGCATACTGAAAATTCAATCCTGAAACCACAATAGTTTTCATCCACCTTACTCTCAATCGCTGATCACACCTTCTCTTCCAAAATGCCAGTGAGTTCCATGCCTGGTATACTGATCAATGAAATACCTCCATATCTGTTGCAATCCTTCCCGTTCGCTTGCTTACAGATACGTTCAAACCGAGCTCGATAGCTGCAGTCGCTTAATTGCGGCCAGTATCCAGTAATCGGGAGATAGTGGGTTCGAACCCCACTGTCGGCAGCCCTGAAGATGGTTTTCCGTGGTTTCCCCATTTTCATACCAGGCAAATGCTGGGAATGTACCTTAATTAAGGCCACGGCCGCTTCCTTCACATTCCTAGGCCTTTCCTATCCCATCGTCGCAATAAGACCTATCTGTGTCGGTGCGACGTAAAGCAAATAGTAAAAAAAAGATACGTTCAATTACCGTTTTCCTCAAATCAGATGGTATTTTATCAATATTCCATGCTACTCTCATTACTCTATAAAGCAATTTTATCCCTGCCTTCCCACAATATATTACCATTTCATGTCTAATTTAATTTATTCCCGATGCTTTATGATAATGGAGTTTATTAACCATTCGTTCCACTCCCTCACGCTCAATTTCACTAACGTCATGGTCATCCTCCCCATGAGCCCAGTTGCCCGCGAAGCCAAAAGAAAGATTTCCCGATAAGATTTTCATAATATTACTTCAACTCGCCCAGTGATTCCCTAGAATTTACTGTGAGTTCATCTGATTTACCTAAGACACGATTCATTTCCTTTGTCCCTCCCTTTCTGAGATTCTTCATAACTGTCCAGAAAGTTTACCCTGTCGCTTTACCTAGCCTTTCCAGGTAACCACCAAAATCTTCACACGACTTATTCTTGGATTTAACATTTATTTTATTCACTACGTTTCCTTCACCTACATACAATTCCCTGTCAATCCTTGTTTAGAGCCATTAGTGATACCCATTTCATTTCACGTTTACAAGCTGCCCTCACTTCACTCCATCAAGATATTCGCCTTTTCCCCATCATCACACACGATTGTTCCTAGGCATTCCCTTGCTGTTTCTACAACAGCACCGAGCAAGTCGCCGCATGGTTTGGGTCTCGTAGCTATCAGCTTGTATTCGCGAGATAGTGGGTTCGAACCCTACTGACGGCAGCTCTGATGATGGTTTTCCATGGTTATGCGTGGTTTCCATTTTCACACCAGGCAAATGTACCTTAATTACCGACAAGGCCGCTTCATTCCTCCTTCTAGCTCTTTCCTATCTCACTGTCGCCATAAAACCTGTGAGTGTCAGTGCGACGTAAAGCAAATTGCGAAGAAAACAGAAATCTACTACAGCATCCGTGTATACCACTCATTCCCTTTCTATGTCCTGAACCTGCTTACTGTCTATAGTTTGGAACTTTTCACTAATCATATCCAGGTACTTCTGCCTAATTTTCTCGTCCTGAAGATTTTCTACGGTGCGACAGATTTCACTTTCTCTATACTAGGCCTAGATATACTTAATCACTACAAATCAGGCAGTGGTCTGTGTCATCAAAAAATCCCCGGAATATTCGCGCATTCCTAACAGATGTTCTGAATTCGAAGTTAGTTACGATATAGCGTATTGTGGATCTTGTTCCTCTACCCTTCCATATGCATGAAGAATGCATTCGTAACTGCTAATCCCAAACTTTGATAAGAAGGAAGGCATATTTTCCAGTGTCGAGTTAGTTAATGTAATTTAAAAGCTATTTAGTCTGTCGGAAACTCTAATCATAACACATATAACACTTTAACGTACCTGTAAAAATATACACTATTAAACAAAGAATGATACGTTTCGTGCAATAGTAATCCTGGTGAACAGTCCTACCCCACACTCTGCTCTTTCCTTTTTAACGCGTGTAAAGAACACTTTATAATGTCCTATCTCTTGCTCGTCATCTCCCCTTACCCCGAAAATCGTTAACTCATGACACATCCAGACGCATCCTCTTTGCGGACGCAGCCAGTTCTACTTTCTTTCTTTCTTTCTTTCTTTCTTTCATAAGTCCCATTAATATTGATAGATCCCCCATCGAATTCTATTTCGTCCACAAAGTTGTTTCCTAGGCGTCCCTCGCTTGCCAAATGGAAGTGGGACTCTATTACCCCAGTAGGTCCGAAGTTTGCTTAAAACGTTCTAAGCGTCCTCGATGAAAAAATCTGTGAATCAGGATGCTACTCTACTTACACATACTGCAGTCCCAATGAGAATCTCTCCTCTAACGGTTTAGGGACCAGCAGTGGCTTGTATATTCCTAGCCACCTGAGCACAAGGAGGGCCACGACTGGATATGTCCGAGACGCCAACTCCTATTCCACTGCAATTCATATCCCGACTCTCAGGGCCACTTATCAGACCACTCAGCCATTGCCCATGGTTCATAAACTAGGACGTGGCTACAGCAATCCACAAAACAAACCACCATAATTAGAAGAAAAAAACATTTGTTATAAATTCTGATGTGACGAGACTTTAAAAAGTTGTGGTAGCTGACGTGCCAATAGTCGATCCTAACCTGTCACATCTTCTATGATACAACACCACTCCTTTTGTCTCAAAAGAAAAAGGCCTCCTGAACTAAGCAGACACGCGATTTTTCAGGTTTGTACAATGCAGTAATATTTCATAAGAAGTGATTAGAGAAGTGGACTACGCACTACATGAAAGGGTAAAGTGTTTGAATGGACCTTCCTTACCGCCTCCCACACGATTTTTGCGTTGTACGGGCAAAGCCTACATCAGGCTGTGTGCACATAAAACTGCTGCAAGATGCTGCATGAGACAGACAAAGTGACACTTAAATCCTAGCATGTTGCATATGTTCTTGAAAAAGATAAGTGCAGCTGTTTCACCCGGTATAACCTGTGACTTGACTTAAGACACATTTCAAGGATATTCCTGGAATGGCTTGGAATCAAATCTCTCAATCTTGACTTCAAAATACATATCCTAACACGTTTATCGGAATAATAGAATATAAAATCATACGCAAAACATTGCGTACCTTCAATTGTTAAAATGCATAATGTCACTGAAGATGTACAAGAATAGTATTATTTACTGTTAAAAGTGCCTTATACAACAACGACGAACAACGCTGACGTGGAGAACATGCTCGTTAACGAAGGACGTCTGGCAGCTGGCTATGATATTCCAAGCACGGAAGCCTATAGGAGTTTTGACGAAGGTAAAGGACAGCCTTTTTGCTCTTGTAAACAAAATTTACCTCACTATTTGGTTACAAATGATATCCAAAGCCCTTCTTAATGACTATTCATCACATATACTTGTAAATGACCTAAATGACTGAAGCACCGTTTTTGGAAACCTGTCCCAGTTTACGGTTTATGTGATGGCTTTGAGTATTCGCAGGGAGTACACTCAGTTCAAAAACTTCTACTCTTCATTAACAGAGGATACATCGTCAAGCGTAATGCTGTGGTTTGCTTCTTTATTTACTCCCTGATTAAAATCTTTTATATGACATTTGACTTACAGACTGAAGACGGTAGACCTTGGTGCATTCTAAATTTCCTGTTCAAAATATATCCTCTGGAATTCGTGAGACGAAGGATTTAACTTATTCATTATACCCTTCATCCATAACTCTTACCTTTATCCAGAATCTTTTTAACCTAAAGAAGTACCCAAATTCCAAGTATCATTGTCTCAGCATGCTAGTATCCCCAACACTATCTTGAAACTGGACTACTGAATTTAACCTGTTTTTCTGCAATGACGGTTAGAATTGTCACCATGAATACAAATTGGGTATGCAGTACTGTGACTATTTATATATAATAGTGGATCTGTAAATTCATTTTTGAAGTTCGTACGTAGTGCTAGTGAATTATCTATGGGCTTTATTATTATTATTATTATTATTATTATTATTATTATTATTATTATTATTATTATTATCCTAAAGCCTTTAATTTTTACCGCGCGAGATGGTCGTGCGGTTAGCGAGCGCGCAGCTGTGAGCTTGCATTCGGGAGATAGTGGGTTCGAATCTCATTTTCGGAAGCCCAGAAGATGGATTTCAGTGGTTTCCCATTTTCCCACCAGGAATATGCTGGGGCTGTAAATTAATGAAGGTCACGGCCAATTCCTTCCCACTCCTAGGCATTTCTTATACCATTATCCCCATAAGACCCATCTGTCTCGGTGCGATGTAAAGCAAATTGTAAAAAACAACGTTTTTTTAATGTACAGGCCGGGTTGAATGGCTCAGAGTATTAAGGCCCTGACCTTCTGAGCCCAACTTGGCAGGTTTGATCCTGGTTCAGTCTGGTGATGTTTGAAGATGCTCAAGTACGTCAGCCTCGTGTCGGTAGATTTACTGGCACGTAAAGGAACACCTGCGGGACTAAATACCGGCACCTCAAATTGGGGTCAGAAGGCCAGCGCCTCAACCATCTGAGCCACTCAGCCCGGCCCTTTGAATAATGACCTCACCCATTTTAGTATTTATATAAGTAATATAACGAATAATAATAATAATAATAATAATAATAATAATAATAATAATCAGGTTTTTTTTCTAAAAAATGCTTAAGAGGTATTCTCAGTTGTAGTCGACAAAACATCACGATCTTACAATTTTAAGCAATTATGGACATTCCGGTCATCACTTTTCGGGCTGACATTGTTTATAGAAAAATTGATTACGCTATTTTATTTGTGCTCAACATGTCAAGGTGGTAAATGCACTCAGTATTTCTAATCATTTTATATTTTAAAATTAAGTGAACACATCAATATAAGGACTGTGGTAGTGTCTCATTTTTCCGACCTGCTTACAGTAAATTCCACACTGGTAAAAGAGGCTGATCACTGCCATCTTCACGCTTCCTCTCCTTACTTTTCGTGTCGGTCGCCAGATGTCTTTCCTTTCAGGTGCCATGAATCCCCATAATCCGCAAGTTTGAAAATTCTTCGTGGAGGGTCAACCAACTTGGTGAACATAAGATTTGCTACTGTATTCAGATGCAATGATGCTCTTGTTGGAGTCACGATCATGTTCATTTGTGAGAAGCCTCTCACATTCACTGGCCGAAATTGGGAAGCTGCCCATATTGTTCATAAGGGGCGGGAGAAACATTGGGCATTTCTTAAATCGTTCCTGTTCAGGTGTTCAGATTATCAACACAGTCTAATACTTTCTTTGCATTCTTTAAAGTTACACACGGCGTTATGAAATTCAAAATTTAATCAGGG
Organism: Anabrus simplex; assembly: GCF_040414725.1. Lineage (NCBI taxonomy): Eukaryota > Metazoa > Arthropoda > Insecta > Orthoptera > Tettigoniidae > Anabrus > Anabrus simplex. Next base: position 556,370,536 of record NC_090266.1, on the reverse strand, counting down.
AAGACACGCCACTCTTCAATGCAAACCACACGTCACATACTAAAGGAAAATGGAAGGCACCAGTATCACTGCAGACAAAATCCAGTGATCGTAAGTACCTACATTAACTGAAATCTTATCAATTCCAGGCGCTTTTCTAGTTTTCTACTTTTGTATCTTACTGTAAATGTCTTTGTTATCGTAGGTAAATTTTGATACTTCGCTAGTTTTATTCTCCTCTTCTATCTGGACATTTTCCTTGTAACCAACAATCTTTACATAACGCTGGCTGAATACTTCTGCCTTCTTTAGATCCTCGCATACACACTCCCCTTGTCCATTAATGATTCCTGGAATCTCCTTCTTGGAACCTGCTTCTGTCTTAAAGTACCGTACCTAAACATACCCTTCCATTTTCAATTATGCTTGCTATCATGTAATTCTTAGCTGACTTCTTCGCTAGATTCAATTTCCTAGTAAGTTCTTAAAATTTCTCTTTACTTCGAGAACCATTTCTAACTCTATTTCTTTCCAATCTGCACTTCCTTCTTAGTCTATTTACTTTTCTGTTGTAATTTAGCGGGTCTTTACCATTCCGTACCACGTTCAAAGTTACATACCTGTTTTCACATTCCTCTACAATTGCATTAAACCCATCCCGCAATCTGTTTACATTTTTATTTACCGTTTCCCAGTGATCATAATTACTTTTTAAAAACTTCCTCATGCTTGTCTTATCAGCCACATGGTACTGGTCAATAGTCTTACCTTACGATCTTCCTTTCTATAACATTTATTTTTAACTACGACAAAAACTCCCTCGTGATCGCTAATACAATCCATTACTTCAGTTTCTCCATGGAGCTCATCTGGTTTTAACAGAACCACGTCCAGAATATTCTTCCCTCTAGTTGGTTCCATCACTAGTTGATTCAGCTGCCCTTCCTAAACTAACCGATTTACCATTTAGACATGATACTGTATAGGCTTTTGGGATTATGCCGTGTCAAGAAAATGAGGTGAAATTCTTTACGTTTCGCAGATGACTGTGCTCTGGGTCCTCTGAGGACAGGGAAGACACGCCGCTCCTCAGTAAGATACCAAAGTTGAAAACTAGAAAAGCGGCTGGAATTGGTAAGATTCAGTTAATGCAAGTATTTACGATCACTGGATTTTGCCTGATGTGATACTGGTGCCTTCCAATTTCCTTTAGTATGTGACGTGTTGTGTCCTCTGAGGACGCAGAGCACAGTTCTCTGCGAAACGTAAAGAATTTCACCTTATTTTCTTGACACGGCGTAAGCCCCAAAGCCTGTACAGTATCATATCTATAAGTACGGGCCGTGAAAGCATCAATGGCAACTATTTACCATGCTTCCAGTCGTTCGCATTACCTTCCCAATTGACATTTTGTAAATTGAGATCACCTGCTACAATCGCCTTCCTTTCCGTATCGTTTCCCGCATACCTGATTATCTTATCAAATAATTCTGAATCAGCGTCTGTGTCACCCTCCGAGGTCTATACACGCCTAAATAATCAAGTTGGCTATAATCTTCAGAGATGAGCCTTACACCTAGAATTTCATGTTTGAAGAAGTAGATATAAGGCAAGTTCGGCTAATTTCGCAGTATTAAATCTCTTTTTTGTACAATTTCAACAAAAAATGTTTTAAGAACGTTCCTGCTGTATATTAACCGGTCAGTACAAATATCTCACTGTCATGTGTAAAATCATTTTACCAAGGTAAAATAGTGCCTTACAAATTTGGAGATAATCTACAGTGTTCAAGGCACTCTGGTGAAATGGCGTATGACTTTTAGTGCCGGGAGTGTCCGAGGACATGTTCGGCTCACCAGGTGCAGGTCTATTGATTTGACTCCCGTAGGCGGCCTGCGCGTGGTGATGAGGATGAAATGATGATGAAGACGACACATACACCCAGCCCCCGTTCCAGCGAAATTAACCAATGGTGGTTAAAATTCCCGACCCTGCCGGGAATCGAACCCGGGGCCCCTTTGACCAAAGGCCGGCACGCTAACCATTTAGCCATGGAGCCGGACGGCATTCTGGTAATTTCGCAGTACTACTCAGAAAGTTTTCAGGTACTCATTTGTTATTTTGTGATCTAGTTTAATGTAATATATACAAGTAACAACATACGCCAGAGAAATATTTTAATGATTATTAATTATTTATTATTAAGGAATTTACTGAATGGGGCATTAATTAAATTTATGCAAAGAATTAAATGCAAAGCAGTACTGAGCTATATGAAACATAGACCTTCGTCCCGTGAAATTCGACAAAATATAAGGATGAATTCATTAAGTGATTAACTGACTGATATCTTACGTTAATTAGTTAATCTGAATCGGCCTTTGAGTATAAGCGACAAATAAACTCAATCCTTGACATGCCTCGTGAAACCAGCACACTTCAGGCACTGAATTGAAATTTCTCCTTCAGTGTCGTCCTCGTATTTTCCACCGCAATATAACACATATCATAATATTTTTTACACACTTCTTACCCACCGTTTGAGTAAAGCCAAATATCGTTGAGAGGCAGAAAAAGAATTGTCTTCAGTTAGTACTTGAGAACTTATGCTCCTTTCATCAGAAGGGCTAAGCCTTATGTCTAGTTCTGTGTCTATATCCAAAAACGTCGTGGAGAAGTTGCTGGATGTTCCCTCTTCCCCCATTATAGTATGGTTTTCTGCAAGAGTAAAGTCATGCTCTAGTGCAGATGTAACACATTCCCTCTCAGATGGCAACCCATGTGTCGAAGCATCTTGAATTTTTGATACCATCAAGATGTCTTCTGAAATGGCATCCCTATTCAAAGGGTAAATCCTAGTTTTTGTGAAACAACTGACAATGTCCCCAAGAATTATGGATTAATACATGGATTTCTTGAAAAGGTGGTAAGAAGTATTTCCTTGTTGGCTACTAAACACAAGTTTTGAGGACCTCTCATACATCTTCCAGTTCGCCTTCAAGGGTCCAAGCTCAGACACATCCAAACGCTGAAAAACATGGCTACTTTGGAAAGGAAATGACACAAAATTAATGTGATTCTCACGTCTAAACTGCAAAGCTTCGGGGGAAATATGGCTGGAATGCGAGTCCATGACCAACAAGACAGGTCGAGCTGGGGGAATGTGGTCAACAAAATGTTTCAAAAATTGAAATATCTCTGAATTTACCCAGTCATTATTAAAAGGGCAACTTTACGTCTTAAGGCAGGTGCATTTTCTTTCAAGTTCTCAGTGACACATACGTCCTTAATTATGAACAACTGTTGTCTTTTCTGTTGTCTTTATGCACAGGCAGCCAGCAAGACCATTGTAGTTTTCCCTTTTCCTGCAGACGTCTGGAGGCGGACATGCCTCACTTCTCTTACTGACACGAATTTGCTGGTTTTGTTACCACTGAGAAGCCTGTCGTTTCGCAATTCCAAATGAGATTAGTTTGTAGATCATTCAGGTCAGAGCGAGTTGTGGCTGCTGCCCTGTTGAGTATGAGAGATTTTGTGGCAAGCGCAGTCTTAACCCATATTCTTGAACAAGCATCGCCATCTCCAGCCTGCTTTGTCTGTTTCGTCCCCAAATGAGCTACCATTAGTTCTGTTGGACGCTAACTCATAGGCATAACGGCGAACATCACTCGCTGGCAACTCAAACCCTAACTCCTGTATCCATCCCTTAAAACTCTGCTCACAGCGTCTTGTAAATCCTCATCACCGTAACTCTCTCCACATTTGCCTCTTGGTTCGGACATCTGTAACAAATTATGTCAACCCAATAAACTTACCCTTACGGTTTCTACCATTTTAACTACTATTTTAAACTGAAACGCTGTTAAATAACTTTTAACCCACACTGAATTGCTCTGGCGACAGCCAACGGAAACTATTGCTAAGAAATTTAAGATCGGCAAAAGGGTGTTACGAAGAAATTACATAAGATAGAATAACAACCAAAGAAAATAATATGAAGAATATATGAATCGCACTTTTGTATTCACAGTCCTACATACAGCCGACCCAAGTGTAAAGGTAGCGTGCCTGCCTCTTACCCGGAGGAGAGCTGGGCTGAGTCCGGTGGTATTTGAAGGTGCTCAAATACGCCAGCCTCGTCTCGGTAGATTTACTGGTACCTAAAAGAACTCCTGCGGGACTAAATTCCGGCACTTCGACGCCTCCGAAAACCGTTAAAGTAGTTAGTGGGAAGTAAAGCCAGTAACATTATTGTTAGTATCTTACTCGGAGGACCCGGGTTTGATTCCCGGCCAGGTCAGGAATTGTTTCCTGGATCTGAGGGCTGGTTCGTGGTCCACTCAGCCTACGTGATTACAGCTGAGGAGCTATCTGACAGTGAGATGATGGTCCTGGTCTAGAGAGCCAAGAATAACGGCCGTGATGATTCATGTGCTGACCACACGACACCTCGTAATCTGCAGGCCTTCGGGCAGAGCAGCGGTCGTTTGGTAGCCAAGGCCCTTCGGGGCTGTTGCGCCATGGGGTTGGATTTGGTTCTACATACACCGATGATCAATCCACAAACAGAACACTGCCTCTCAGATAGATCTACTGCATAAAATCTAACATCAACAGATGAAGATAAGTTCTGTAAATTCCACTAGAATGCGTTGCGTCGGATCATATTCCGAGAGTCCGACTCATTGGTAAAATGGTTAGCGTATTGGCCTTCGGCTGAGAGGGTCACGGGTTCGATTCCCGGCCGGGTCGGGGATTTTAACCTTCATTGGTTAATTCCAATGGCCCGGGGGCTGAGTGTTTGTGCTGTCCCCAATATCCCTGCAACTCACACACCACACATAACATTATCCTCCACCACAATAACACGCAGTTGCCTACACATGGTAGATGCCGTTCACCTTCATCGGAGGGTCTGCCTTACAAGTGCTGCACTCGGCTAGAAATAGCCACACGAAATTATTATTATTATTATTATTATTATTATTATTATTATTATTATATTCCGAGAGGTGAAACATATTCCAAGAGGTGCTGTTATTAACGGCGACGTTTATGAAGTTGACATGAACTCGCTTTATTTCGCAGGAAATTCGTGTATGAAATGCAGCGAAATTAAACTTACTGCGAAAGTAGCCGAGTTAGCCGTATTAGTGTGTTGTAGCAATGAAGTTAATGTATGACAACCTTCTATAGGACGCTCTATAGCATTTAATCTATTTCTGAACTACAAAACTCTAAAAAAATTGTACATTGTATCTAATAACGTATAAATTATGTAGGAATGTAATATTAACTTTTACGTTGCCCTATTAGTTAATCAATTTTTTCAGGTTAAGTAAAATACACATTATATGCGTTTAACTGTAAACATTCATCGCCACTGCATATTATATTATTATTATCAATTTAGTGTATTACTCTAATACAGGATTTTATAAAGATATTATAAAGATGAAACAAGAACGACACACTGTAAGTGCGTCAAGGAAAACCTGTTGTGTGCAATAAATAAATAAATAAATAAATAAATAAATAAATAAATAAATAAATAAATAAATAAATAAATAAATAAATAAATAAATAAATAAATAAATAAATAAATAAATAAATAAATAAATAAATCTGTGGCGGTAATTTTTGTGCTCGGAAATGTATCTTGTGTGACGGTACGGGACAAATTTCACAATTCTAGAATCAATATTAGTACCTTCAGTCATCGCCATATTCCTAACGCAAATAAAAATACGTAGGAAATGTAGCCAACTACTGTAACTTCAAATATCATCCGATTTTATGCCAAGCAAATACTAAAAATGAGAATATTACCGTTGAATGTCCTAGTGCCTTGTAATGAACAATAATATATAGCTACTAAAAGGGAGGTTTGACAGTCTGTTGTCCTAACGTGAGAATCAATTAAACGAAGCTTACTTTAAAAACATCAACATATAACACAATAAACGTAGAGATTCCTTATTAAATAAGACACTGCGTGTTAACAGTTCTGCAATGCAGCAGAGGATCCTCACACATTTTCTTTTTTTGTTTACAATTGGCTTTACGTCGCACCGCCAGATAGGTCTTATGGCGACGATGGGATAGAAGAGGGCTAGGAGTGGGAAGGAACCGGCCGTAGCCTTAATTAAGGTACAGGCCCAGCATTTAACTGGTGTGAAAATGGGAAAACACGAAAAACCATCTTCAGTACTGCCGACAGTGGGGTTCGAACCCACAATCTCTCGGACGCAAGCTCAGAGCTGCGCGGCCCTAACCGCTTGGCCAACTCGTCCTGTAGAATAAGACTTGACCAAGAGAGTTCGGATAGGATAAATGAAAGTGAGAAGCTTCACACAAGTAAGTGGAAGCAGTGCCAGGGCTCAGCTAATCACCTCGTGGTCGCCAATCCTCACTTCCAAGTTAAGAACACCTGGGGCCCCTTTTAGTCGCCTATTGCGACAGGCAGGAGATACCGCGTGTGTTACTTTACCTCACTCACCCACAAGAGGGAACATTTAATACAGCGACGAGTATAAATGAGCATTCCAATAGCCAAGTCTGTCCAGGCACGTCCTATTTCTGACTTCAAGACAGGATTCGTTTCTTTAATGGAAATTGCATATCATGTCTAGGAACAATAATTCACTCAAGATAAAACTGCAGTTTTGAGTTCAGTGAGTATACCAGCACACTCCTGTTATTGAGAGTGATGGGTTGCACTGTTTCCTTATGTCAACCTTAACTGATTTAGCACCGGCTACAAACATAAAATGAAGCGCAGTTTCACGTTACTTGCAGCAACTGCTGCTTATAGCTCATAGTCTACGGATTGCGCACAGCAAGTGATGGCTGCAATGACATTCTCTCTTGGTTACTAGGTCAGAACGACGTTTCTCATATCCAACAGCTTCTCAAACTTCCTCGCGAGGTTGAAGAAGCCCCCTTACAGCACTCCTGCTGTTCTTAAGACTCCGTGCCAGAGGAATTCACCAGCCTTGGCTAAAGTCCCCGGCCCGACCGGGAATCTCCCCTCAGAACCTCTGAACGGAAGGCCGCAACGCTGATTATCGAGCCAGTATGCAGAGTAGTCCGTCAGCAGCTTATAACTTCATGTTTTGCAACCCACAGTTCATAGATAACCTACAGATATCGGCCCGTCTTCCTAAACATGATTATGTTTAAGCTCAAAAATACAGACGGAATCATTAGCGCCAATATTGAAATTCAATTACAGATACTCTACCGAATGCAACAACAAAAAAGATGACAGCCGTGAATAACACCCAGGGGCGAAGCGTCAGGGGAGACAGGGTAGACAGCGTGTACCCTTAACATTTTGTGAAAGAAATATTGTCTAGTTTATTCAATTACTTTTTAGAACATTAAATATTTCCAGATTCGTGACATTATTTTATTCCCCGCTTTACTTATTTTCGTCTCATTTCGGCAATGCTAAGGCTCGCGTTAGTTACATGAAGCACGTAGGCGAAAGTAGACGCTGTCCATTCTGTGTATTTTCCCTTTGTTTTTCAAAGCTTTCCGATAGAGCAACACTAACGCTATCTGTAGGCACTGACTGTGGAACTATGACTATCCTATAGCGAGATGTCTCCGCCCAGTAGACAGACTTACCAGCGTCTCTTCTTGCTCTCATTGGCTAGTATTTGGATCTCTCTTACAAAAGTGCTCTTATTGGCTACCATCTTAGACCGCCAGTGCATTATGAGATGGTGATTTTCCGACTCATCGGCTACGTCTCGGAAACAGATGAGTAGAGAGGCCGAAGTGTGCCTCGGGACTCCCATGTACTCGCTCTCAACACAAAAAAAAAAATGTTATTAATTTGAATTTACGTTATTATAAGACACGTCTAAAAATAAATTATTAATATTTAAATACGAAGTATAGTAAACTTACACCTAATAAATGAATGACAGCATCAAAACCCTTCAAGTACGTGTATTTTCTTGCCCGCCAATATTAGTTGCGGTATTATAAACCCAATAACTATTGGCTTCCAGTCTTAAGAAGGTACTCCAGAGTACGCAACGGAAAAAATTGCTTAACTTGATGCTGTATATTCCGTTAAAGTCAGTTTCTAGTGAACGCGCTATGAGTGCATTCAAATGAATTAAAAGGTATTTAAGGAATTGGATTACCAACCAGAGACTGTCTAACTTGGGAACTCTAGCTATAGGGAAGAAATTTCTGTGGAATCTTAGCAAGACGCCTGACTTCAAGACGAGAGTAATAGATATATTTGCCGAAATGAAGGACAGGCGGATTAAACTCATTTACAAGAATATTGTTTAAGGTGACTTGTACGAACAACTATGTATTTCTTACTTCTCTTATTAAATCTACATTATAATGAAATATATTGCTATTTTTATTCTAAAAGTATGTTGTTATTTGACAACTCCCGCGGCCTATTTCGTCTATATATACAGTGGTGGTCAAAATAATAGAGCCACCTGGCAAAGGTTTGGAATAAAGTGCAAATTTATTACTAGACACGATTGTACTATGATGGAAACAAAATTTTACGTTGTACAGGAACTATTACAACAGGGCCACATTGTACAACAGTCAGTTATATAGATAAAACAACTCAAACTAATCAATAATATTCAAAAGAATACCAGACCACAGGGTCAAAAAAATAGAGCCAATTGACACAAATATTTTTTACTTGATCTCAGTCTTATGAAATTTACAGGAACTGTCGTTTTTGCATAGGATTATATTAGTACTTCGTGGGGTAACCCTTATTTCTGAGGATTGCCCTGTACCTCTTACCCATAGAGTCGACTAAACGCCTGCATTCGTTGCTGCTGATCGCATACCCGGCTCTCTGGATTTCTTCCCAAAGTTTATCTAAAGATGTAGCCTTTGAGCGGTCAATTCTCTTGTCTACGATCTCCCATAAGTTCTCAATGGGTGATGCGTCGGGGGATTGAGGTGTCCACTCTAATACTTCGATATGGTGATCTTGAAAAAACTGCCTTATGATCCTTGCATTATGTTTGGATCGTTATCGTGCCGAAATTTCCATTTCAGCGGCATTTCTTCTTCAGCATAAGGCAGCATCACATTTGCCAAGATGTCTTTGTACATTTCTGCGTTCATTATGACGTTGATACGGTGTATTGGACCAATGCCGTACTATGAAACACGTCCCCATACCTTAAGACTTCCGCCCCCGTATTTCACAGTTTTTAAAGTGTATTTGGGATTAAATTCCTGGTTTGGTGGGCGGCGCACATAGACTTTTCCATCTGAGGCAAACCTATTATACTTGGATTCATCGGACCAAAGGATGTCCCTCCACCAAATATTAGGTTTTTGTTCATTTCTCCGGGCGAAGGCCAACCTTTTCCAAACATTAGCTTTTGAAACATGTGGCTTCTGTCTCGCAATGCGCCCATTCAATTTTGCGGATCTCAGTCGTCTTTGAATCGTTGAGGTTGATGGTTGAATATCATTTTTGTCGCTAAACAAAATGGCTTTCGGTCGTGGTTTTGACAAAAATGGATCTTTCTTTACTTCCCTAGTGATGAGTTTGTCTACGCGAGGAGCAGTTACACGAGGTCGCCCTCTGCGGCTTTGTTTGTTTTGCCAGTCTAATTGTATTCTGGACTCGTTTTCGCGAAACGTGTAAATCTTTGGCTATTTGACTCATGGACATCCCACTTTTGAATATTCGGATCATTACTATACGTTCATTATCACTTGTATGCTTTGCTCTGCCCATCTAGAAGAATGTAAACAAAACCAAACGTCAGTTTACATACAAAATAATATTGAGTGGAGGTGTGTTAACAAATAATATCGCTAGCCCCCAAAACAACTGCAAAACATCAATTTGAACGGGACTTCTGTAAAACGGCTCTATTATTTTGACCCATAAGATTCTTACCTTTAGGCTTGTTTTCGCACGCCTAGCTCAAACGCTTCCTTTCGCACGACTACAGATAGCAGTGACGTCTTCCCTGATGTTGTCTAAAATGGACTGACAACACGGCACTCGCGGGGATTCTGAGAACTAATAGATATCCTAGTTCTTAATCCCGTCAATAGAGGTGGCTCTATTATTGTGACCGCCACTATATCTATATATATAAAGTAGCTTGTCCTGACTGACTGACTGACTGACTGACTGACTGACTGATTCATCATCGCCGAGCCAAAACTACTGGACATAAAGAAATGAAATTTTGGGGATATGTTCATATTAAGATGTAGGTGCTCGCTAAGAGAGGATTTTTGGATATTCCGTCGCTAAGGGGGTGAAAAGGGGGGTGAAATTTTAAAATGAGTGTGTTTATATCTCAAAACTTTAAAAGTTTAGAGATGTGAGAATTGGTATGTAGAATCTTCTTTAAAAATAAGGAAACACGTATTTTTTTGTTTTCAGACAATCCCAATAGGAGGGGTGAAAAAGGGTGAAAAAGGGGTTGAATGCCTAATCAGGATACCGGTGCTTATATCTCAGAAACTGAAGATATTACAGACCTGAAAATTGGTACTTTTGATCTCTTTTAAAAATAAAGAAACACGTATTTTTTGTTTTTGGAAAATCCAATTAATGGGAGGGTGAAAAGGGGGTGAATTTTAAAAATGAGTGAATCTATATCTCCAAACTTTTAAAGTTTGCAGATGTAAAAATTGGTATTTAGAATCTTCATTAAAAATAAAGAAACACGCATTTTTTTGTTTTCGGAAAATCGCAATAGGAATCGTGAAAAGGGGTGAAAAAGGGGTTGAATGCCTTTAATGAGGCTACTTATATCTCAGAACCTGAAGATATTACAGACCTGAAAATTGGTGTTTGGGACCTCTTTTAAAAATAAAGAAACACGTATTTTTTTGTTTTTGGAAAATCCAATTAATGGGGGGGTGAAAAGGGGGTGATTTTTTAAAATGAGTGTATCTATATCTCAAAACGTTTAAAGTGTATGGAAATAAAAATTGGTATTTAGAATCTCCTTTAAAATAAAGAAACACGTATTCTTTTGTTTTCGGAAAATCCCAATAGGAAGGGTGTAAAAGGGTGAATAATGGGTTGAATGCCTTTAATGAGGCTACTTATATTTCAGAACCTGAAGATATTACAGACCTGAAAATTGGTATTTGCGATCTACTTTAAAAGTAAAGAAACACATGTATTTTTTCGTTTTTGGAAAATTCAAATATTGGGGGGTGAAAAGGGGTGTGTGAATTTTTTAAAATGAGTGTGTCTACATCTTAAAACTTTAAAATTTACAGATGTAAAATTGGTAGTTAGAATCTCCTCTAAAAATAAAGGAACACGTATTTTTTGTTTCCTGTAAATCCCAATACGAGGGGTGTAAAAGGGTGAAAAATGGGTTGAATGCCTTTAATGTGGATACTTATATTTCAGAACCTGAAGATATTACAGAACTGAAAATTTGTATATGGGACCTCCTTTAAAAATAAAGAAACACGTATTTTTTAGTTTTTGGAAAATCCAATTAATGGCGTTTAAACAGGAGTGATAAATTGGGGTGAATTTTTTGAAAGGCTATATCTACAGAATATCTTGGAAACGTAAAATGTTACAGACGTAAAAAGTGGGTGTTTGGAATATCCTGTAAATGTAAAGAAACATAGGTGATTTGTTTTTTGAAACTCCACTTAAGGGGAACTCAAAAGGGGTGAAATTTTAAAATGAGAATTTTTACAGTATATCTAAAAAAACTTAACATGTTACAGAAGTGAAAAATGGTATTTTTTATCTGTATTAAACATAACGAATCGTGTATTTTTAGTTTTCGGAAATACCACTTGGGTGGTGGGGGGTGGGTAAAAGTGACTGAAAATGTTGAATTCTTTTAATTAGGTTACTGATATCTCAAAAATGAAGATGTTACAGACGTGAAATTTGATATTTGCAATCTGCTTTAAAAGTAAAGAAAGACGTATTCTCGGAAAATCCAATGAAAAGGGGGGGGGGGGGGTTGAAAGAATTAAAAATTTAATTGACTTAATTGTATGAGAATGCATACATCTAATAAAAACTAAAGTTGTTACAGACTTGAAAATTCGTATTTAGATCCCTTTAAAAACAAAGAAAAACGCGTTTTGGTGGGGAAACCATCTTGGAGGGTGGGAGTGTAAAGGAGTTGAATTCCTTTCATGGGGACACATAAATCAGAAACTGAAGAAGTTAGAGTCGTGATAATTGGTATTTAGAAGATCTTTTACTATTAAAGAAACAACTATTTTTTGCGGGAAAATTCACTTAGGAGGCGGGGGGGAAGAGTAGTGTGAAATGAAGTAAAAAAAGTAGATTATTTTTATGGGGATACTTATATCTCAAAACTGAAGGCAATAGACGTGAACATTGGTGTTTGGAATCTCCTTTAAACATAAAGAAACAAGCCTTCTTTTAATTTTTTTGGGGGGGGGCGGGGGTGGCGGTAAATAAACTTAACGGCGGTGGGGTGTAGAAGGAGGTGAGACCAATTGATTTTACTGTTCTTAATGTACTTATAAGTATCCTCCGTTGCTCAGGCGGCAGCGCGCCGGCCTCTCACAGCTGGGTTCCGTGGTTCAAATCCCGGTCACTCCATGTGACATTCGTGCTGGAAAAAACGGAGGCGGGACAGGTTTTTCTCCGGATACTCCGGTTTTCCCTGTCATCAGCCATTCCAGCAACACATAATAGTAATAATAATAATAATAATAATGTTCCGGACCGTCGTCAAATGTGCGGACCGCGCTGGAAACGGCTCCTGGACGGGTAATGACTAAGAATGCAGTCCGGCCGCGGGTTCAGTGCCGCCAAAGCACCCAATATGACACCACGCCGGATCTCCTGAAGGATTTTATACATATTAAAATGATTATAGGAAAAGATGGCAAAGATTTACGGACCCAACTGACCGGGAGGAATACCTGAGCCTAGCCCGGGAAGTACGAAATCGATTGCTGGAAAGGAAGATTGAAAAATGGGAGGAAACGTGCCAGAATCTAATAGAAAACGAGTCAGACCGGGAATTTTGGTGGATTCTCGCAGAAAACGAGTCAGATCGCGAATTTCGGCGGATTATATATCTAAAACAATAAGCATTCAATTATAAATTTCAGTATAATACCGTAGCGAAGCACGGGTATCTTGCTAGTATATATATATAAAGCAAGTGCACATACGGTTATAGGTTGTTATAGGGTTAGTCTTATTTTCAGAGTCATTAATATAATACTGAATACAGATGTATGCGTCGAAAACAAAATTCCATATAATAATATGATTAAAACAGTTTAAATAAAAGAAATCTCTCTCTACCCCCTTACTTAGTTCATGCTTCGCCACTGATAACACCTTCGCTAATACAGGAGGTGTAGGCTGCATTTATTTATTTATTTATTTATTTATTGACCGCAAAGGACTTACAGCTCCTTGGATTCTCTTCTCTTCCCAAAACCTCTTCATTCATTTGCTTCTCCTCTTTCGTTTCGGAAATGATCCGTTCGGGCTTCCGTTCTAGTGGTTTCTCTTCAAATGACTTTAGAGTGTCGACTCTTCTTCCAAACTCTTTTCTATTGTGGATCATCTGCAATTTAATTCCAACTTCTTCCGCATCCTTCTTGACTTCCTCTACCCACTTGTTCTTAGTGGTGGGAGTGTCCGAGGACGTTCGGCTCACCTGGTGCAAGTATTTCTTTTAAGTCCCATGGGCGACCTGCGCGTCTTTGTGTGGTCGGATGGCGATGACGGCAATAATGAGATAGGAAGAGGATGGCAGCCGTTATCGGTACATAGCCTACTCCTTTCGAATAACACCAAGGGGTTTGCGCAAGGTCTAACGTCTCCATCCGACGAACGAATCACCGTCAACAGTGCCATATGCCCTCACTCAATATGAACACTGTCGGGAGGTTTGAAGTTGAATGCAAGCCTTTGGCAAGCAACCTAATGATTAGAAATTGTTTACAACCACATCTCCCACCCTGCCGGCCAACGTTCTGATGGTGAAAATTTCTTCGACCAACGGAACTCAAACCGGCCAACCACGGTAAGTTATTAGACTAATAAACGACCTTGACCCCCAGGGGAGCTAGTGCATATTAAGATTATGAACAATAATGTGTAGACAGTGACCTTCCGTCCGAATGACTCGCCTAGACGTAGGTAGAAGGTGAAAGCAGGCACGACTTGTATTACAAAACCTGGTAAAGCAGAACAGGTTCGAATCACAAACAGGTACATTCTCTTATATCCCCTCAATTGCACACAAACATCATTCAAGGTTCCGGAACATACTGACAGTCGGTTGTCTCCTCAAGAAAGCGGCCGTGATACAGGCGTTCCAAGCATAACGAGCCCTCTCTTGTTTCTCTATACATGAGCAACATACCAATGTAGTCGTCAATGGAATACATAGCGAGTCTAGATTAGTAAAAGCAATTACGTTCGCTTCATTACACAAGTTCTGTATTATGACTTTTGTTCATAAGTACGGAGTTCAGGCAGCATACATACACACATACAGTACTTAACTTTATGCCTGCACACGGTAGCTTATACCATACGATTACTATTACTATTATTATTATTATTATTATTATTATTATTATTATTATTATTATTATTATTATTATTATTATATTGTGTTACATAAGTACAACATCGATGTGGATACCTATTGCAAAAAATGTCCGAAGAATAAAATTGAAAGCGAAGATTCAATTTCAGATTCATGAAATGACAGTTGGTTTGCCGATTCACCCACGAAATCAACACACACTAGACTCGCCGGAAGAGCCCTACTAACGCATGCCTCTTCCACTCCGATATTTAGTCTCCGTGTAATCTCTTCTTTTAAGAGGAGAGTGATAATCGCAATAAAAATTAATTTAAACATAATCCGTCAAAACCGTATAAAATATTAGTGGATAAATATGATGCGTGTGATTAATTTATTTTTTGCGGTATCAGTCATTCATGGCTATGACTTTAAATGAAGTCACACTCGGATGATATTTCTTATAGAATGACCCTCAGATCTGTCGGTCAAAACTCATTAATATTTGATTATCAAAATAAACCAGTGTGGATGGATCTTTTAGTCCGCCACTGGGGTGTAGTGGTTAATGTGATTAGCTGCCACCCCCGGAGGCCCGGGTTCGATTCCCGGCTCTGCCACAAAACTTGAAAAGTGGTACGAGGGCTGGAACGGGGTCCACTCAGCCTCCAGATGTCAACTGAGTAGAGGTGCGTTCGGTTCCCACCTCAACCATCCTGGAAGTGGTTTTCCGTGGTTTCCCACTTCTCCTCCAGGTAAATGCCGGGATGGTACCTAACTTAAGGCCACGGCCGCTTCCTTCCTTCTTCCCTGTCTATCTTTCCAATCTTCCCATCCCTCACCAAGGCCCCTGTTCAGCATAGCAGGTGAGGCAGCCTGGGCGAGGTGCTGGTCACCCTCCCCAGTTGTATCCCCGACCCAGTGTCCGAAGCTACAGGACACTGCCCTTGAGGCGGTAGAGGTGGGATCCCTCGCTGATTCCGAGGGAAAAACCGACCCTGGAGGGTAAATAGATAAAGAAGAAGGAGGAGGATGGATCTTTTATGTAAATATAACACAATGATGTTGTTCAAAATTTTTCAGAAGACGATAATAACAATTGTAACAATAATAATGAGAATAATAAGAAGAAGAGAATGAGGCTCACAATTTGGACTAAAAAATTAATTTACAGGTATTATCTTGGATTTGTAGTTATAGTTACTTGGTGCGGTTGTAGTTAGTTCAGGTTATTTATCCGATTGTTATTCTATGTTCGACTCCGTAGCGTAGCGGTTAGCACTATTAGCTGCCGTCCTCGGAGGCCCGGATTCGACTCCCGGTACTGCCAGAAATTTAAGAATGACGGCAGGGCTGGTATGTCGTTGAAATGTTACATGCAGCTCACCTCCATTGGGGGTGTACCTGAAAAGAGCTGCACCACCGGGGGATGAGGACACGAGTTTTGACCGGCTCCCTGGCTAAATGGTTACCGTGAAGGCCTTTGGTTCAGAGGATCCCGGGTTCGATTCCCGGCAGGGTCGGAGATTTTAACCTTAAATGGTTAATTCCCTTGGCTCGGGGACTGTGTCTTTGTGCTGTCCCCAACAACCCTGCAACTCACACACCACGCAGAACACTATCCTCCACCACAATAACACGCAGTTACCTACACATGGCGGATGTCGCCCACACTCGTCGGAGGGTCTGCCTTTCAGAAAGCTGCACCCGGATAGAAATAGCCACAATAAATTATTATTATTATTATTATTATTATTATTATTATTATTATTATTATTATTATTATTATGCGCATGAAAATTCTTAGGACAATAGATCAGCTGGAAGGGTCACTCGACATTTTTCACCACCCTTCCACTGCAATTCGTAAAGTTCTTCTCAAGGAAGGAACGCGATAATTTTGTAAATTATGTAAATAATCTGTGTAAAACATGTGAAGATTTATATCTGCTTGTATATATGTGTATATTTGTATGTATATTATTTAATTTATCTTTTATTTAATTTTTC
Source organism: Anabrus simplex (assembly GCF_040414725.1). Taxonomy (NCBI): domain Eukaryota; kingdom Metazoa; phylum Arthropoda; class Insecta; order Orthoptera; family Tettigoniidae; genus Anabrus; species Anabrus simplex. The sequence continues at coordinate 556,353,995 of NC_090266.1, read as the reverse complement.
TATTTAACTTTTCTATTACATAATCTGTAATAGGTGTAGGTGATAAATAAATATATTCTATTATTATTATTATTATTATTATTATTATTATTATTATTATTATTATTATTATCATTATTATTATATTTCAGCATTTGACTTATGTGATTTTTGTGTTGACTGTGCGTGATTCAGCGCTCTATTTTGTATGGTGTCAACGTTGTCTTGTCCGAGTTTGTTGCTAAATGGTGAAGCGCATAAATTATTTTTTGATCAATTAATTGCAGTTATTTTATTGAACGTTTAAGTCAGTGAGTCGAATTAGTTTACGAACTTTTGTAGAGTGCATAAAACTAATCAAAACACTGTAAATACACTGACTGACAGAGCAAATGCAACACCGAGAAGGAGTGGTCAGAACTTTATGCCAATTGCAGGGTAGACTGACGTCACCGAGGTATGCTCATGATGTGAAATGCGCCGCTGTGCTGCGCACGTAGCGAACGATAAATGGGACACGGCGTTGGCGAATGGCCCACTTCGTACCGTGATTTCTCAGCCGACAGTCATTGTAGAACGTGTTGTCGTGTGCCACAGGACACGTGTATAGCTAAGAATGCCAGGCCGCCGTCAACGGAGGCATTTCCAGCAGACAGACGACTTGACGAGGGGTATGGTGATCGGGCTGAGAAGGGCAGGTTGGTCGCTTCGTCAAATCGCAGCCGATACCCATAGGGATGTGTCCACGGTGCAGCGCCTGTGGCGAAGATGGTTGGCGCAGGGACATGTGGCACGTGCGAGGGGTCCAGGCGCAGCCCGAGTGACGTCAGCACGCGAGGATCGGCGCATCCGCCGCCAAGCGGTGGCAGCCCCGCACGCCACGTCAACCGCCATTCTTCAGCATGTGCAAGACACCCTGGCTGTTCCAATATCGATCAGAACAATTTCCCGTCGATTGGTTGAAGGAGGCCTGCACTCCCGGCGTCCGCTCAGAAGACTACCATTGACTCCACAGCATAGACGTGCACGCCTGGCATGGTGCTGGGCTAGAGCGACTTGGATGAGGGAATGGAGGAACGGCGTGTTCTCCGATGAGTCACGGTTCTGTTCTGTCAGTGATAGTCACCGCAGACGAGTGTGGCGTCGGCGTGGAGAAAGGTCAAATCCGGCAGTAACTGTGGAGCGCCCTACCGCTAGACAACGCGGCATCATGATTTGGGGCGCTATTGCGTATGATTCCACGTCACCTCTAGTGCGTATTCAAGGCACGTTAAATGCCCACCGCTACGTGCAGCATGTGCTGCGGCCGGTGGCACTCCCGTACCTTCAGGGGCTGCCCAATGCTCTGTTTCAGCAGGATAATGCCCGCCCACACACTGCTCGCATCTCCCAACAGGCTCTACGAGGTGTACAGATGCTTCCGTGGCCAGCTTACTCTCCGGATCTCTCACCAATCGAACACGTGTGGGATCTCATTGCACGCCGTTTGCAAACTCTGCCCCAGCCTCGTACGGACGACCAACTGTGGCAAATGGTTGACAGAGAATGGAGAACCATCCCTCAGGACACCATCCGCACTCTTATTGACTCTGTACCTCGACGTGTTTCTGCGTGCATCGCCGCTCGCGGTGGTCCTACATCCTACTGAGTCGATGCCGTGCGCATTGTGTAAACTGCATATCGGTTTGAAATAAACATCAATTATTCGTCCGTGCCGTCTCTGTTTTTTCCCCAACGTTCATCCCTTTCGCACCACTCCTTCTTGGTGTTGCATTTGCTCTGTCAGTCAGTGTAATTTCTAAGGTTCATTTCACTTCCTTTATCTACTAACTGGAGAATTACTTCTCATTTAAAGTGTGTTAACGTCGCATGACAATGCAATTATTTAAGACTTTTGTTTTTCTTAATTTATTCAGAATAATTGGGAACCTAACGAGGTTTCAATTAATTTTTTATGGACGAGTCTTTTCCAAGTTACATGATAATTATAAAAATTATATTCAATCATGAAGAAGATGATAACAGAAAAGATTTTGTGAGGAAATTTAGGGAATTTATAATTGATATGCCACTTTTTGTTTGCAAGTGATGGATATGTAATATTTATTCGAGTAAAAGTAAATTATTCGCGTAGCGATAATAACTAATAATCGCAGATATTCGGATGTGGCCTAAAATGGAATAAATGCGAGAAATATGATTCCTTGAAATTGATTAACCTTGTTAATACCAATACCTAAATACTTCAAGATATTTCAATTGATAACACTTAATTCGGTTCCATGCACAAGAACTGAGAACCAAATTAAATAACTTATGTTTCTCCGCACGAGCTCGGGCAAGTGTTACCTATTAACTTGATTCCAAGTACTATTTACTGGCACAGTACGAAGGGGGGGGGGAAGGGTAATAAACGAGTGTCATAGTCACTGGCATCTCACAAAAGTGTCCGCGGTTCGAATCCCGACCAATGCATGTAGGAATTTTGTGGCTCAGATTTCACGTAACACTAGAGGTCCCATGGCTATGATCACGGTATCAACAGTCGAGTAAGACCACAAGCTTGCTTGCTTTTGTTCCTCCATCGTCTTTAGAAATGGTCAAACAACACGGACTAGTTTTTCAGCAAAAATTATTATGCATGCCCCCATCGTGCCTTGCAGGTTAGAGCAGTAGTTTCCCATTCATTTACTCCAGTTTGGATTCCTAGTCCTGCCACTAATTCAATACTAGTTCGAAAGCGTGGGACGCGGTACATTCAGCCACGGGAAGATGACTGAAAAGAAAGGCTCGACTTATTTAAAATTCTCCCTCTATACATTTCTGTCATATTATTTCAGTTTATTTTCGGTTTAAACCGGGTGGTTCAACATTCCCTTGTTATTTAGTTTTATACATCCCGCCGCGTTTACTGCAATTCTGAAATACATCGGTCCCTCTCCCTAATCCGTAGTAATATAATGAGATGTGTTTTACGGACCAAGAACCTGCAGGAATCGTGAGCTCCACTGCAAATTCATTGTACCCCAAATGAACCTGTACAACGAGCACAGATACAAAGAATATGTACCTTACAACAGGAGATGCACAAACACAGACCTGGAACAGGTATTGTATAGGCTGGAAACTGCACGCTACTTGACAAGCCTCACAATACGTCACTTGGCAGGGGCGCGGTGGGAGTTCAGAGTAGACGGTGTTTGAAGGTGTGAATGCCACGCCAAGTTTTCTTTTTTGTACAGCCAGTTAATTGGGATGCTGCAAGGTTGCATACTTAATAGTTTCCACAGACTGATTTGCTTATTTGGCCCTGAAAAGGGCAATTGATATGGAGGCATATGGTATGGAGCTGGGTTGCAAGAGGCTAGGAAACATGTGACAGGATTTCGGTTACCTGTGTCTTTTAACGCAGCACCTGCTCGAACTGACGACCTCCGTGGTTACAGAGCTGCGCAAGATGTTGTAAGGACCGTTTGGTACGTTGCAACATCTCCGGCGTAACGGATCGGCATGCCTCGGTGGTGAGCTGTCTAAGGTGACCAGGAATGCTCGACTCCTGTGCATATATCAGTGGTTTTACACGGTCCCACAGACAAAAATCCAGAGGCGTAAGATCGGGCGATCTGACGGGTCAGGGGACCGGTCCTCCACTTCCTATCCATTTATCAGAATACGTCGCATTGAGATGGTTCCGGACGAGGACCGCCGCGTGCGGTGGAGCTCAGTGATGTTCAAACCACATCCTGCAGCGGTCAAGAAGTGGCACATAATCCAAGAACGGTGGCATGTTATCTTGGAGGAATTAGAGATAGCGTTCTCCCGTCAGAGGCCCCTCAAAGAAATGGAGACCCACGATGCTACACCATACGTTCGCGCCCCACTGTACCTGAAAGGCTGCCTGTCGAACTCAATGGGGATTATCCACACTCCAGTAATGTACAGTATATTATGTCGACTAACGGTTCCGCTGTTGTGAAATCGCGCTTCGTCCGTAAATAATATTGTCGCTAAAATAGCAAGATTAGTGTCCAAAGGCTGTAGGGTTCATTGACAGAACGCCACCCGTGCCTCGAAATCATGATCACGGAGCTCCTGGTGTAAGTGCAGATCGTACGGGTGAAACCACTTTGTATGCAACATCCGCATTACAGACGCCCGACTGATGTTCGTCTCCTGTGCAATGGCCCGTCTGCTAGTGGAGTACCGGGAGAGTTGGCCGTGCGGTTAGAGGTGTGCAGCTGTAGGCTTGCGTCCGGGAGATAGTGGGTTCGAATCCCACTGTCGGCAGCTCTGAAGACGGTTCTTCTGTGAAAATGGGAAACCACGGAAAACCATCTTCAGGGCTGCCGACAGTGGGGGGAGACTGGGTGTTCGAACCCCACTGTCGGCAGCCCTGAAGGTGGTTTTCAATGGTTTCCCATTTTCAAACCAGGCAAATGCTGGGGCTGTACCTTAATTAAGGCCACGACCGCTTCCTTCCCACTCCTAGCCCTTTCCTGTCCAATCGTCGCGATAAGACCTATCTGTGTCGGTGCGACGTAAAACAACTTATGCCGGGCTGGGTGGCTCAGACGGTTAAGGCGCTGGCCTTCTGACCCCAACTTGGCAGGTTCGATCCTGGCTCAGTCCGGTGGTATTTGAAGGTGCTCAAATACGTCAGCCTCGTGTCGGTAGATTTACTGGCACGTAAAAGAACTCCTGCGGGACTAAATTGCGGCACCTCGGCGTCTCCGAAAACCGTAAAAGAGTACTTAGTGGGACGTTAAACAAATAACATTATTATTAAAACAACTTGAAATATTACCGAAGGATCACCCGTTCCACTTAATACCAGCCAACCGGAGACCCGCTATGAGGACAAGAGATTTATATAAATAGCCAATAATTAGGGAAGTGTTTTAATTGAGTGTGGAGTATGATGAGGGGCGGGGGGGGGGGCGTGCGTGCATGCTCACTGACTGGATCATCCTTGATTACATTTGTCCAATAAAACAAGCAGTGTTTTATTCGTAACTTTGTATATATGTCTCAGTAAGGAAGTACGAAATTGTTATTCTTTTGTATGTGGCGTGTATAGCCATAACAATAGTTTTCTGGGGTAAATTCACTGCTGAATCATGATCAGGTTTAATGGCTTTCTTAACTAATTTGTAGGATAACAACCATTAAAAAATCGAGAGTCATTACCCTCTGATAGAACAACACGGCAACTGAGCGAGATCGTATGGAAAACCCTATGGTGTTGAAATAGCCTGTATTGCGGCGAGTTTATGCTCCGTTGTAGAGGGTCTAGACACAGCCAATTTTTTGCATTTTTTGGTTCGTAAAAGTTTACTGTTGTCTTCTCTTATAATTTAAATCGACCTAATACTTGGGACTGGTCGTAATGAGGACTGACTGCGAACGGAGTGCTGTTTCTGAGAACTTGGCTACAGAGTAATCAGGAAGTAGCTTTTCTCAGAAAGAATAAACCACAACTGGCCAGCGTTCTGGAGGGGATGGATGACGGGCATGTCGAAACTATTTTTTAAGACTCTGGGATATAAAACTGTATGTTTGAAATACAGATATAATAATAATAATAATAATAATAATAATAATAATAATAATAATAATAATAATAATAATAATAATAATAATAATAATAATAATAATAATTTAATGCGGCTATTATTACCCTGGTTCAACGATCAGCCATTGTAAGGCAGACCCTCGGACGAGGTTGGGCTACGTGTCTCTCTCTCTCTCTCTCTCCCTCCCTGTGTGTGTGTGTGTGTGTGTGTGTGTGTGTGTGTGTGTGTGTGTGTGTGTGTGTGTGTGTGTGTGATATATGATTTACAGGGAGTTGGGGACAGGACAACTAGTCACAGAGCCCAAAGCATACACAGTTAAAAATCAAACCCGGGGCTCTCTGAACCGTAGGTCAGTAAGCTCACTATTCAGTGAACGTGCCGTACAATACAGAACTATAACTACAGCATCACACTCTAGTAGAAATATATATATATATATAATAATATGTCCTGACTGACTGACTGACTGACTGACTGACTGACTGACTGACTGACTGACTGACTCATCATTGCCGAGCCCAAACTACTGGACATAAAGAAATGAAATTTTGAGGATACATTTATATTACAATGTAGATGCTCGCTAAGGGAGGATTTTTGGATATCCCGTCGCTAAGGGGGTGAAAAGGGGGGTGAATTTTTAAAACGAGTGTATCTATATCTCAAAACTTTGAAAGTGTACAGATATAAAAATTGGTATTTAGAATCACCTTTAAAAGTAAAGAAACAAGTATTTTTTTGTTTTCGGAAAATCCCAATAGGAGGGATGAGAAAGGGTGAAAAAGGAGTTGAATGCCTTTAAAGAGGATGCTTATATCTCAGAAACTGAAGATATTACAGACCTGAAAATTGGTATTTGGGATCTCGTTTAAAAGTAGAGAAATATGTATTTTTAGTTTTTGGAAAATCCAAATAATGGGGGGGGGGGGTGAAATGGGGGTGAATTTTTAAAATGAGTTTATCTATATCTTAAATCTTTAAAAGTTTACACATGTAAAAATTGGTATTTATAATCTCCCTTAAAAATAAAGAAACACGTATTTTTTATTTTCGGAAAATCCCAATAATAATGGTGAAAAGGGTGAAACAGTGTTGAATGCCTTTAATGAGGATACTTATATCTCAGAAACTGAAGATATTACAGTCCTGAAAATTGGTATTTTGGATCTCCTTTAAAAAATAAGAAAACGGGTATTTTTTTGCTTTTGGAAAATCCAATTAATGAAAGTTAAAAAGGTGTGAAAAATTTGGGTGAATTTTTAGAAAGACTATATCTACAGTAAGGTATATCACAGAAACGTAAAATATTACACACGTAAAAATTGGTATTTGGACTCTCCTGTAAAGGTAAAGAAACATAGGTGATTTGTTTTTGGAAACTCCACTTATGGGGAACTAAAAAGGGGTGACATTTTAAAATGAGCATTTCTGCAGTATATCTCAAAAACTTAACATGTTACAGAAGTGAAAAATGGTATTTTTATCTCTATTACAAATACAGAAACATGTATTTTTTCGTTTTCGGAAATGGGGTTGAATTCTTTAAATTGGGATACTGATATCTCAAAAACTGAAGATGTTACAGACTTGAAATTAGGTATTTGGAATCTCCTTTAAAAATAAAGAAATGCGTAATTTTGTTTTCGGAAATCCACTTAAAGTGGGGAGGGGAATAGAAAAATTAGTTGAATTATTTGTATGAAGATACTATTATCTCAAGAATGAAAGATTTTTCAGGCGTGAAAATTGGTATTTGGAATCTGCTTTAAAAGTAAAGAAACACGTATTCTCGGAAAATCCAATGAAGGGGCGGGGGGGGAGGTGAAAGAATTGAGAAATTAATTGAATTAATTGTATGAGGATACTTCCATCTAATAAAAACTAAAGTTGTTACAGACGTGAAAATTGGTATTTGGATCTCCTTTAAAAACAAAAACGACGCTTTTTTTTTTGGGGGGGGGGGGGGTAAATACCTTGGAGGGCGTGGTTGAAAAGGAGTTGAATTCCTTTCATAAGGACATATATCTCAAGAATTGAAGATGTTAGAATCGTGATAATTGCCATTTCGAAGATCCTTTACTATTAAACAAACAAGTATTTTTTGCCGGAAAATTCACTTACGCGGTGGGGGGGGGGGGGTTAAAAGGAAGTAAAAAATGTGAATTCTTTATATGGGGATACTTATATCTCAGAACTGAAGGTAACAGACATGAATATTGGTATTTGGAATCTCCGTTAAACATAACGAAACAGGCCTTCTTTTTGGAGAGGGGCTAAATCAACTTATTGGCGGTGGGGTGCAAAAAGAGTTGAGACCAATTGATTTTACTGTTCATAATGTACTTATTCTAAACATAAACCGATCATTTTGTATCTTTCCTGGGTTCGTTTTCAAGACCCATCTTACCGGGCGAGTTGGCCGTGCGGTTAGAAGCGCCCAGGTGTGAGCTCGCATCCGGGATATAGTGGGTTCGAACCCCACTGTCGGCAGCCCTGAAGGTGGTTTTCTGTGGTTTCCCATTTTCACACCAGGCAATACCTTGGAGGGCGTGGTTGAAAAGGAGTTGAATTCCTTTCATAAGGACACATATCTCAAGAACTGAAGATGTTAGAGTCGTGATAATTGCCATTTCGAAGATCCTTTACTATTAAACAAACAAGTATATTTTGCCGGAAAATTCACTTACGCGGTGGGGGGGGGGGGGTTAAAAGGAAGTAAAAAAAGTGAATTCTTTATATGGGGATACTTATATCTCAGAACTGAAGGTAACAGACATGAACATTGGTATTTGGAATCTCCGTTAAACACCTTTAACCTTAATTAAGGCCTTTAACCTTAATTAAGGCCATAACCACTTCCTTCCCATTCCTAGGTCTTTCCTGTCCCATCGTCACCATATGACCTATCCGTGTCGTTGCGACGTAATAGCAAGTAGCAAGAGCCAACTTTTCCTTTGGAGAACTTAAAGTTAGATTACAGTATATTCTCCTGGTATATGAATAAAAATTTAAACCATTTGAAATAAACGATAGGAATGTTATTCACCGTGCAATTCTTCATCTCTATAATAAGATCAGTAATGCATGGAAGCATATCATTCGTATCGCCAAAAATCCCGCGCACTTGCCAAAGCGCGACAATAGTGCTGGTCACATTTTCAGCAATGGCAATGGCAGCAGATGTAATTTACCGCCAAGTAGCGGTCTTGCACCTTGCTGTGGGGTCCAGAATAATAATAATAATAATAATAATAATAATAATAATAATAATAATAATAATAATAATAATAATAATAATAATAATAATAATCTAAATTCAACTAATATCACCCACCCAAATAATAATAATAATGTTCTGGACCGTCGTCAAAATATGCGGACCGTGCTGGAAACTGGTCCTGGCCGGGTAATGACTACGAATGCAGTCCCGCCGCGGGTTCAGTACCACCAAGGCACCCAAGACGACAACACGCCGGATCACTTCAAGGATTTGATCCATATTAAAAGTGCTTATAGGAGAAGATTGCAAAGATTTACGGACCCAACTGACTGGGCGGAATACCTGGAGCTATCCCAGGAAGTATTAAATCGATTGCTGGAAATAAAGATTGGAAAATGGGAGAAACTTTGCCGTCAGATCGCAAATTTTGGCGGATTATATATAAAATGTTAAGCATTCAATTATCAATTTCAGTATAATGCCGTAGCTAAGCACGGGTATCTTGCTAGTAACTGCATACTTGTAATAATATAAATGTAATAATTATTACATCGCATCCGACGGATAAGATTGGGACCTACAAAATACCCGATCGATTCTATAGGAGTAATATTACAGGAAAACCACATAGCCATGAACGGCGATGAAAATTCCTACTTGAAGACGGCAACAGGGAGACTAAAGACCGAATATTAGCGTTTGGCAGCGATAAAGGAAAATCTGTTTTATCAATTTGTCCTTCATTGTTCCTCAACGGACCTTCAAACGTTCAAACAGGCGGGTTAGGCCGTTATTCATCATCGACACTGTTCTTAGAAGTTCATGAGAAGAAATCACCACGATTCCAGCTGTCTACGAACTGTTACTGAACAAGAAACGGAAAACATGTGAAAGATTTTTCTAAGCTGTTAAAAAACAACGTGCCAGGATGGAACTCTGTGACATTTATATAGACTTCGAAATCGCCATCGTCCAATCAGCTAAAACGCTGTTTCCTGAAGCTGAGGATTTTGGTTGTAACCACCATTTTAATCAGTGTTTATGGAGAAAAATTCAAGACCGTAGCCTTGATACTGCGAAGAAATAAAATAAAGATTTTAATGTGTTCAGCATCAGCGGATATTCCCCTAGAAATAATTAATGGCGGTTGGCTATGTATTTAGGAGAGCATGTCTGGAAAATCAGAATCTACAACTATTTTACGACTATGGGCTGGTTCGACCATCTACTGGTAAAGTGGATGGCAGCCACGCGGGAGGTAAACTACCAGGGGGTGTAAATCAGCTGGTACTTTGGCTTGTGTGCTACCACCTCCGTGCAAGCGCTAGGTAGCTACCGGAATCTAGACACCGATATATGGGGTTGGCTAGACTGATTTTCAGCGACTTCTCGCTTTCAACTGAGGTGCTATCTATCGTTATATGAAGCTCATATCGATGGTCTTATTTTCCTGTGCTTGCTTCTGTTGTTTATCACCAACAAGTCTAATAAAAGGAGTCTTAGATTTATGGACAACGATTTATGTCAAACTTTCGTGAGGTTAATATATGAGGTTCAAAATCAGTGCCTAATTGGGATTAAAATCTCTAGATTTTAATGTTTATATTTTCTTACACCAGTTATAACCTGCCATGTAAGGCAGTGTTTTGTGAAGTATTCTCGTAGTAGATTGGTCAGGCGCTCGCTCCGAAATAGAAGGTACACAGGTTCTCTCTGTCCTTTTAATTAAATTCAAATTTATTTTCATTCACTGCCGTTGTTCATAATTCTCTTTTACATGCTTCCATATACGTATATACACACATCTCCCTTATGCAATTATTGCCTTTGAGCATTCTATCTGCAGGCTTCTGTGAATTCATTAAGTATCTCCACGATCCTCTATTTGTATCTAGGTCTGTGAGCTCGTTTAGTTCCTCGTGCTTCTATTTACTGTATTGATAAATTTCATGTCCGCCTCTGTGGTGTAGTGGTTAGTGTGATTGGCTGACACCCCCGAAGGCCCGGGTTCGATTCCTGGCTCTGACACGAAATTTGAAAAGTGGTATGAGGACTGGAACGGGGTCCACTCAGCCTCGGGAGGTCAACTGAGTAGAGCGGGGTTCGATTCCCACCACAGCCATCCTCGAAGTGGTTTTCTGTGGTTTCCCCACTTCTCCTCCAGGCAAATGCTGGGATGGTACCTAACTTAAGGCCACGGCCGCTTCCTTCCCTCTGCCTTGTCTATACCTTACAAACTTCCCATTCCCCCACAAGGCCCCTGTTCAGCATAGCAAGTGAAGCTGCCTGGGCGAGGTACTGGTCATCCTCCCCAGTTGTATCCCGACCCAGAGTATGAAGCTCCAGGACACTGCCCTTGCGGCGGTAGAGGTGGGATCCCCCGCTGAGTGTAACTTTATGAAGATAAAGTTGGAAGATAAAGGAAAAGAACAAATTGGGGTAAATATCCATTCATAGGAAGAGGAATTTGGGAATGGAAATAGTTTCCAATTTCTTTGACATAATTTACGAAAAGGGTAAACACTTTCTATAAGCAGCACACACATAAAACATTTTCCTAGAAGACATAATATCGTGATTAAACTTTTAATTGAAATATATTATTAACAAAAGAACGTTTGAAAAAAGGCATGCAGATGAATACAGCAGCTAAGTATGAAAATAAAAATAGTCCGCATAAAGAGACCTCGAACATACGTACCTCGCAACAAGCAGCGAGCGCGTTAGCCATGACGCTATCAGAACGTTTGCGTTGGTTGACATACATAGGCTGACTTATACCTAGTGTCTGAAAACTGAAATATTAAAATTGAAATTTTAAGGCCAATTTGAGGTGATTTCCAAATAGGTTTTGATTTTGTATCCTTTTGTTAAGTTTCCTCGCGAAAGCTTGTCATACACAGTTGTAAGTATCCCCGACGCTATCTATGCTATAGACTGGTGTGACCGTTGCAACTCAAGGGAAGCAATGATGTTCAAAATCCTGCAATACAATACCGATCACTGTTATGGTATCATGCTTTTATCAATAATTAATTTAAGCTGTATGGCACCAAAAATACAATTAATGAAGTTCAGCTCTCAAAACTTAATCGGCAGGTAAAGTCTTACCGGACCCTCGAAGTGGCCGATAAATTACGCCCGGGGTGACTACGAGTTATGCTGCCGATAACACTACGCGTGAATGGTCGAACAGAAATATCCTTGTACGCGGAGGGCAAGTTACGCGCTACTCTACCCGTAGGTTGTCGAACCGGCCCTAAATGGATAACATCGCACAATTGTTACCAGACTAAGGCGGTGAAGAGTATAACCAACAGTTCCAGAGACGCAGCATCGTCTAGTCCAGGGGAACGAGTTCGACGATGGAGCGCAGCCGCAGATCCATGAAGATGGATGGAATCGTCGTTACCGGAAACACAACGGAGATGAAGGCTGTTGAGTAAACGAGTTGGGACCATTCCGGCCGGAAGTGATATGTTGTCAGAAGGACAAGTAGCCTTATCAACTTATAAAATGTAGTAGTTTGCGTAAATACTTATTGGGAATTTTAAATAGTAGATATAGTCAAAATTTCATGTTTCGGTTTGTGGGATAAATCATGTCAAAGACATGAAATCACTTGCATTAAATATTCTCTGTCACAAACATATCTCAACTAAATAGTATTTTTTAGCTTTTTCACTTTCATTGTCAAGACTCACAATCCTGCTTTTAAGAACACAACTGAATATAATATCTTGAACTACCTGGGAATACTTGACCTCAGAACACGTTTACAGTCCTCTGTATCTGTGTTACCTACATAAAATAATCAATGGCTATACCAAAATAACGTAATACTCTTCCAACGTACTTCCCTATGCACGTTCTCCCCCGCCCTACACGCAACCGGCATACTCATGTGTCCCGTCTGTGCCTAACCTTGCAATAACGTCTCCCTACTCTTGGTAACTCACTATCCAATATCGACGACATGTTCACACTCTTTGCATCCTTTAAACACAAAATTAAAAGATTCCTTTGAAGTCCCCTCCAGGTTTCCATTTTCTTCCGCCCTTCCAGCCCATGAACTTTCCTCTTGCTAACTCTGTAACAGACCCTTGCCAGCTATCGTTGCCATTCTTGTTATATTGTTATTGTTAACTTACTGTTGGTACTTTATATTATTATTTATACCAACTGTTATCTTATTATACTTAAATGCTTGCTTAATCTGTTTGCTCTCCAGGGTTGGTTTTTCCCTCGGACTCAGCGAGGGATCCCACCTCTACCGCCTCAAGGACAGTGTCCTGGAGCTTCAGACTCTCGGTCGGAGGATACAACTGGGGAGAATGACCAGTACCTCGCCCAGGCGGCCTCACCTGCTATGCTGAACAGGGGCCTTGCGGAGGGATGGGAAGATTGGAAGGGATAGAGAAGGAAGGAAGCGGCCGTGGCCTTAAATGAGGTACCATTTGCCTGGAGGAGAAGTGGGAAACCACGGAAAACCACTTCCAGGATCGCTGAGGTGGGAATACAACCCACCTCTACTCAGTTGACCTCCCGAGGCTGAGTGGACCCCGTTCCAGCCCTCGTACCACTTTTCAGATTTCGTGGCAGAGCCGGGAATCGAACCCGGGCCTCCGGGGGTGGCAGCTAATTACACTAACCACTACACCACAGAGGCGGACATTATACTTAAATTCGTTATATTATTAGTGTCAAATGGCCCTCCATCGGCTGTACCTATTAAATAAATAAATAAATAAATAAATAAATAAATAAGGGAGAGAATAGTTTCGGATAATTATTCATTTAGAGGAATGTTTAATATTCAAATGTGCGGACCAGCCTCAAAGATGATGTCAGGTCAAGAGAACCTGAGTAAATTGCATGTCTTGAGATGTGAATCAATGCTGAAAGGGTGATTAATTCTGCGTAGACACGTCAGTATGAATCATTGCGGACATGAGGATGTCATGTCGAGGTTTGTCAGTCATGGTACTCGAATTTTATGGACATGCCAGATGAAATTAGGAAATCGCATCATTGTATAATTTAAGAGTCAGAGAGTCCATTGTCTTCATTTTTATGCATTCTGATTTAGAGGTTACGGTGTGTCATCAGAAGAAGTCAGACAATTGATTATTGTGTTATGTGAAATTACGTTGAATGCAGAGATGGATCATAAAATAGAGTTGAGGGTCTAGTAAGTGAATCGTCGAACTGAATCAAAGCAAACAGATATAATATTAAAGGTGATTAATTTGAGACTTCGTTGAATGTTACTGTGTTTGCTGTCAGAGTAGGTGTGTGGAGTGATAGAATATTGAACACATAGGAATATTTGTGTAAAGGCCGTTAGTGTAGTGAATGACTGATTTATTGACAATGAGTATTGATGAATTCTTCGATTTATAGAGTTGGTCTGTGCTGCCAGAGTCAGGGATATTACGTATTAGATGGATCTTCGAAATGTGTATGTGAATTAAAAGGAGCATGTGATCTACGTTGTGATTCCGTCGAGATTAGTGTATTGTCCGACGGGGTAATATGAATCCCCAATGAGTGTTGGCCTATGTTGTGTTTAGTATCCGCACCTATCGTTTGTCATCTGAAAGGAAGCATTTGCTTTACCCTCTGCATATGATTAAGGAGTTAATACAATCATGAGTGAATAAAGGTAGAGTTTGCGAAGTTAGCCTGATAAATTAGTGTTTGAAATTGGAATAGGATTACATACAGGTTTGAAGCCAGCCAAGTTGTTGTCAGCATGAGTGAAAGTGATGAACCGTGAATGACAGAATTATTGTATTCCATGCTCCTTTGTGAGATCTGACATTATGTTTTCAGGTTGCGTATGCACTGTGTGTTATATGGATTCTTTGATTTGTTGTACGTAAATATTTGTTTGACGTGGTAATTGAAATCCACATGAGGGATTTAAGTGATAATTGAATTCTTATTTGTTCGTGTGTTAATTTTAGTCATTTCGTGATTCACTCAGGGTTGATTTAAGCTTAGACAGACCGTAATTTTCCCCTAAATGTTTACGCACACGTCGGCAAGGAAATTATATTAGCTGCTCTTTCTTCATAAAGGAATAAAATACAAGAACAGTGAAATGTAAGTACAATCAGTCAGAAACAAGTTATCGTCAGAAAATGCTGTTTATTTCGTTGTGCTATTTAATATCAGTGATTTAATTTCATTTTGGTCTTGTTTGTTTTATCCTTTTAATAAACTAGTAATTAAATTTAACCAACTGTTGCCCGTTATTTAGTAGATAGCTTCTCCCGATATCATTGCTTGTCTGTTGAAGTGTATGTTCCCCGAAACCACGTGGGCTTGATAGTTTGCATTCTCTAGGGAGAGCGTGGACCGAACACACCTAGGATCGCGAGTTGGCCGGTGCAACACAAGATTTGGTAGCATACGGAGACAATACTAGAATGGATCAATCCAATTCAGTTTTCATGTGTTGCCTGTAGTTGTCAGACAACGACAAGCTATGGCTTATATACAATAAAAACTTATGTTCTAATTTATATACAAATAAAAACCTCACATTCTGATTTACAGTTCATTTACGCCATACAGGCACCTGCTAATTAAGTAATATTTTAATGACTTTTGAAGGTTTTACCATTCAGATTTCTGATATCTTTGGGTAGTTTGCTGTAGAGTAACATTCCCTTCACATATGGACTATGGTCCGTCTTTTTAGTGTGATGGGAACTCATGTGTTAATCGTTTCTTTTTCTTGTCTTATTATTGTGTATCTCACCGTTACTGACAGTAAACGTTTTATTGTGTTTAATAAACAGAATAGATTTGCAGATATGTACGGAAGAAAGTGGCATAATATTATGATATATGAATATTTCGATTCGGAATGCGAAAGATGATCCTTAGAGCTTTATTTTGAAGAATAAAAAGTCGTTCAAAATATCAATTTGCCAAACAACTAACCAATAGCTCAAATGAGGGTATATTACTCCACAGTACACTTTTAATAATGCATTTGTACCTACATTTCATACCTTAACTTTTTTCAAACATAATTAACGTGATTCCTGCAAGACATATGTCTATCTAGAACAATCTGTTATTTGAAGGTATGTGCCATTTAGTCGAATACTTAATAACCTCATTGCAATTGCTTTTAAAATTGATGTTCGCCACATTCGTTTTGTGACGATACCCCAAAAGGAAGTTGGAACTGAAAAGTCTGTTGATATGTTTTAAGGATGCATTAAGATTTTGTAACATTGATTCCCTATCTCTTTCCAGGATAATAAGAGATGCGTCACCTGCATAGGAACAATGGTAGAGTATATGAGATCCGGCATTTCATGAACATACAGGAGATAAAGAAAAGTTCCCCAGGCAAACACTATTCAAATCCTGGGACTGTGCCTTAATTAGGGTCACGGCCGCTTCCTTCCTACTCCTAGCCCTTTCCTATCCCGTCGTCGACTTAAGACCTATCTGTGTCAGTGCGACGTAAAGTAAGTTGTAAAAAAGTTCCCCAAAGCGTACTTTGTGGAATACCATTGTGTGTAATTTTAAAGGAAGATGTAACCCTTTTACCTTGTAATCTATTTCATAATTTACTTTAACGCACTGCTAATCTTGTTGTAAGTAAGAAGTTAGCAGATATAAAGCGACACCACAGATACAATAGTGACCTAGTTTCTTTAGCAGTAGGTCGTGGACTACACTATCAATGGCTTTAGATGTCTATAAATACTTAACTAATAAAATTATTGTGGTCGAGATTATTTAAAACGTTATGAGTACAAGCTGCTGGAGCAGTGGCAGTTGACAAACTTCTCCTGAGACATTCTGGAAAATTCCATTCAAAATCGCTTGGTTTACAAGGTACTGGGATAATAAGCTCATTCTTGCACTGTTGCAATAATTTCGAAGAGACTCCATCCCACCCAGCAGAAGGAGAATTTCTTGAGCTGTCAATGGCTGATTCTAACTCTTGGGTACTCACAGGGAATAAGTAAACTGATTTACCTAATCTAGGTAGGTTGTTAATCTTATCTCTGAATTCGAATATAGTCTAAAACTTTCCCTTGCGAACCTATTTAAGGGAAGCGCTTTAGGGCAGTCTGGTCTGATTTGCTCCGGTGATTGAGTACCGTACGTGATTTGATGGAAGTTAGAGGGTGAGGAGGCAAAGGGTGGCCGGCTTGAAGAAGATCCAGCGCTGACAGGTAATAGCAGAATTTACCTAAATATGTGATTGTGCCGGCATGTGCTTTGAGGGGAAGATTTCAGCAGTTCTCCTTAAAATCTAATATGTAATCCTTTTATTTTTTGCTGAAATGCAGGACCTCCTGCGTAGTCTTCGTAATCAATTTATATCCCCTACTGGGAAAATATTTAATGTAAGGTAGCACGAGTTGTGACCCCCCGAAACTCTCCCCTTATACTTTTGAGCTGGGTGACTAAAATTTAACAACCTCTAAAATTTTGGAAATTTGTCTCGGTGCCTTTAGTCACCCTTTTGAGCATGGGATTAGCCTCTGTGTCATTTTGCCTTAAGCCCACTTAGGTTCTCGTCTTTCCAGAACATTCTCCTCAGAAGTGCTGGTGTTTCGCCTCCCTGTATTTTGTTAATGGCCTGCTTTGTTGTAACTTTTTCCTTTTCCTTCTTAAGGCCTAGTAGAATGGGTAATTATGCCCCTGTATATTCTTTATGGTTTTCGGTTAGCCGTGGTGTTTAGGTTCCCCTGGGGAACAGTTTTTCACCTGGTTGTTAAATTTTGTAATTTTGTAATTGATAAGCCCACCATGGGGCAACCTGTGTATGAACACTATGAAGTGGGGTCATCCAACTGGTTAATGGTGTAACTGAGAATGTAACAAGTGACGCTTCTCTTTATTGAGGATAGCTTCTATGTATTTGGACTCTATCAGACTCTATTTGTCTGTACCTGTTAGGAGCAACGATGCTCTTTCATAATGTTGTACCTATTAAGAGGAATTATGCTATTTTATAATGGTGTACATGTTAGGAGCTGTTATGCTATTTCATATGTAGGTTAATGACTGGGAGTTTCCCCCAATCAAATTTGTATCTGATTGAGAACTTCGAAGTCCAATTGTATGCTTGGAGCTCATGAGCCCTTTGTTAAATGTGTATATTCTCAAGTAATTTTTCAACTGGTTCTTGTTTAAATCTTTAAAATACTCTATTTGGGTTTTAAGAGAGGAAAGAAATAGAATTTCTAATTTTTGTTAAAGTAACTTTTTACTCAAAGTGGCCCCCTGTCCATCCATTCACCCCACGCGCTTCCTTACCTCTGCGTTCCACGATAAATCCTCGTACCAAATATTATTATTATTATTATTATTATTATTATTATTATTATTATTATTATTATTATTATTATTATTATTATAGCAAACCAAAAGTGAGGTCATTCATTCAAGAACTCTTTCCAACTGGAAACTTCAGCTGTTTACCTGGATCGGAGCAAAATACATTTTCATCCCACCAAATTGTAATTTCCCATTCCTGTCGTGGATTAACACCCTCTTTTAGTGCAAAGCCTACGCGAAGTTCTCTGTGGATAGGAAGAAGTCGCCCCTTTCTCGCAGCTCGGCGATTGTGAATACCTGCCGCGTAGAGTCGGCGACTCATGGCAACCCGGCTTACTGGCAATTCCATTGCAGCAATCGCATTACCGATAGTTGAAAACGGAAAATTGTCCATAGTTTGAAAGATTCCGGCATCCTGTTCCGGTGGAGACATTCTAGGAGCCTTGTTATGTGTACTATGATCTACCAATCCTTCTTCACCTCGTTCTTGCCATATTTATACCCATTTCCTAATTGTCTTAAGACTGCATGGTATTGCGTGAGCTATTGCTTGGGGGCCATATGAGCATCCCACATGCCAATAATACGGCCTCGATCCACTTGTGATGAGATAGGAGCCATCTTACTGAACCCATAATTCTACGATGAAAAATAATTCCAGATATTTATTTCAGCTACAAATAACTTTTTTGAGAGTAGCCATATTTTATTTCAAGAGACTCGCTCTCCCGTAAGGAACAGAACTTACCGTGCCAAGCGAGCCTCCATCTCGTGAAATGCCGGGATACTTCGGTTGACATCGAGTACTGACTAATTTATCAATTTCGGAAAATCCTTCATAACGAGAGATTTTGGCGACATGGTTAATTCAGGAATAAAGTATCTAAATTGTTAATAAACATTACATGAAGGTAGAATCCCCAGGGTGAATTTAAATGCAATTAAGCCTGGAGGAAAGTTGGCGTCATACTCGCGGATTTGCGACACGTGCCGAGGTCATTTCTGAAGAAAGACCGCGAAATTACATGTCAGAAATAAATTCATTACGCCCGTTGCAAGTATGGGAAAATATAAAATTAATACCATAATGAATTATAAGCTTCTCTGAATTTGTGGAATAAATTTCAAGAAAATTGGTCCAGTGGATGTGGAATTAGCAGATTGCACCACCAAGCTTCATGGTGAGGGTGGCGTCCTTTCAGAGGGTATAAAAGAAATCCCCTTCACCTACTGTTATTCATTCTATCTGAAGGTCTGGATGGTGAAACCCACGTCGCTCGTCCGCAAGAAAGTGCGGGGTTTAGTTCTCAAAATAACTTGATATATATTCGTGTCAATGGTTCAAGTAGAGTATTAAATGGAAGGTGATAGAAATTTTCCTGAGCTTCCGCCGACGAAAACTGTGAAGTCATAGATATCTGTTTAAAATACATAGCTGAGTTTCTCTTTGTATTACAGTGTGCGTGTTTGATATTGTCAAAGGGAAGTTTGGAGGCTAGCCAGTGACGTCTGATTTTTGTTATCTACTGAAACACCTGGCCAGTATAAGGCTGGACGAAAGCAGAGTCCTGGAAAAACAGTGGCAGTCGCCAGTAGAGAAGGATGCTCGTCGCATGTTAAAAAGGGGAGAAAGTGCGTCATTTGCGGTGTTAATCGATAACGAGTGTAAAATCTGTGTATTTTAAGTTATATATATATATATATATATATATATATATATATATATATATATATATACTAAGATGATGTCTATTGTACCAATAACGGTTAAACACGAGGACAGCTGGATAAATGTGGCCGGAATCTCCAGGATGACTACTGTTACAGGTCTGTGTCTATATTTTGTATTAATGTTGTAGAATAGAATTTGTTTGTCCCAATAAAAATTTTCAGATTTTTTGTCGAGATAATAATAATAATAATAATAATTATTATAATTATTATTATTATTGTTATTATTATAATAACGACAGAATAAAATTTTCTGTGTTAAATCCAGTGGAGTCTGATAAAATTATATTTATTCGTGGGAAGGTAATTTTTGTGATCACACCAGGCAAATGCTGGGGCTGTACCTTAACCAAGGCCACGGCCGCTTCCTTCCAACTCCTAGGCCTTTCCCATCCCATCGTCGCCGTAAGACCTATCTGTGTCGGTGCGACGTAAAGCCCCTAGCAAAAAAAAAAAAAAAAATGTGACATCGTGTATGTCGGTGATATAGGAAATCACCGTGTGTTATTGTGTTCTTGAAATCCGAAAGTTGTAATAATTGAACGAAAGGGATCCTTATAAAATTGTTCGTTACGGGAGTATTGAGGTTTGAAAGTTTTGAAACAGGAAGAAATGGATTGTGCCGGAATGATATGTTGAGATAATAGTTGTGTATATGTTGAAGGCATAGGAAGCCTGTATTTCATGAGTAATGCCGCCGATGATAGGCGATGTAGATGAATTTTGGAGACAGGCTATATTTGTCGATGGCAAAGAATTTTTGAAACAGGCTGTATATTAAATGTGATATTTCTGAGGCAGGCTGTATTGAGATTCCATTAGCAATCCGGAACAGCTGACCGGGTGAAGGTTTGTTCGAAGTGAGTGCTTTGTGACGCACATTATGATTTCAAGTTAAGATCTCCCAGTGGAAAACAATTTCTGTAGAAGTTTGTAGCTCTTGGCAGTTAAGTCCAAGTGACGATTTATGTAAAGTCAGCATAATGCATATTATAATATGTGATCTCAAGGATAGAAGAGCATTCTGAATACACAGTTGGTGTTATTTGATTGTTATAACAAATTTCCATTCAGTAAATTTCATATATTACGAGACGATAAATTAGCATTAATTCGTAAACGTTGTGGGACGAGATATTGGACGTTATTAAAGCGATAGTTTGCCTGTGTAGATTCAAAGAATTTCGCTTCACTGGATAGTTTATGGATATGAATGTTTGGAATAGTGAGATGGTAGGCGATTTTGGGCCTCACTCTAGAATTACAGTGTGGATTTATGCGGTGGTGATGATTACTGTTTTGGCGATATTCACGGAATGTTAGACATGTGCTGAAATTCATTATTATTTTTCCAAACTTTATTGCGTATGTCGAGACCGTGCTTGAGTTGTGGATTGCTTGCCACGCGTTATTTATTTTCAATTTCACGTTTCATTGACAAGATAGGGACTTAGTTGCATTTTCAAACTTGCGTTCATTCTGTGGAAAGATTCGTTTCATTGTGTGTTATAGCTTCAACAAGGTTTCCAGCTAAATATCAAAGAGTGTGTTTGAAGTAACGATTTTGCCTGACATTCTAGAGGACGCGTAGACATCCCAGTTTCCGCTCGACGATAGATTTAGGACGTTACGCGTATCACAGGAGTATATGGTAGAGTAGACCTCCCCATTTACGCTCAACGATAGGTTTGGGAAGGTGTGTGTGTACATAGATGTTAGTGTTAGGGTGTGTAGACACTAGGTAGGCCCGACGATAGGTTTAGGGTGTCGTTTGTATATATTCAAGTCTTAGGTTAGGTGTTTTTGCGAAGGTACTTGAACGCTGGTGGTGTCTGGAGTAGTGTATGCAATGCGAAGAGAGTTAGCAAAGTAATATCGAGGCAATGTTCCGGCACAACCCTTACCAGCTGGAAGGTGTTTATATGAGATTATGGAACCACTAGTGGCCTGAACGTTGAGGGTTGTCCAACACTGGATACCTAGCTAAAGGTGATTGAATATTACTGCTGTTTGCCACGCGCGTATGAGTTCATTGAATTGTGGTATTTTAATTTATTTACGGACTTAATTGTTTAGTCTTTCAGACGTCCGATTGCTTTGTTAGTGTGCGTGTTGACACTTAGCTTATTTATGTGAGACTTGAGTTACGAATGCGGGTTCGATTCGTCAGCTGGGAATATATTTAATTTTCAATTTTTCGTTCTTTCATTTTTATAATAGTTGACTGTGGTCGATCAATAACTTGTTGTTAGTTTGTTGGGACAAACAAAAAGTAGATGGATTTGTAATGGTAGTCGCAGTTGTAAAGGAAAGAATTCCCTAGATTGTTTCGTATTTTTTATTTTATTTTACCATGTGGACTTGTAATTTTATTAAACTTAACGTAACCGTTTATAACCTGAAAGTTGGTTTTATAAGAATATTTTTCAAGTGATTTACCACTTTTTCCTTAACTTCAGTGTTTGGCATTTCTTCTAAATGCATGATGAATAAGTGTTTCCTGCATTTCGCAGTTTTGTTCCTTCAGAACGACGTAGCGTAAGATCCTCCCGGATCGAATTGTTGTTGGTTCCTTCTGAACAGCTATTTGGACGATGCACGTTTCAGCATCTGGGTTATTCTATAACTTAAGGGTGTCACGAGATGACAGTACATGGTGGAATTTTATTTTTAATTATGACTGCTGTTAACTTGTAGTGAACACCATGCTTTCCTGTAGTATTTCGCAACCTATCCAAAGCAAGTGACAGTCAATTTGGTTCGATTAAGGGTCCATTCGGTGGGTGTTCCCATATCCGACAGGGTATTTGACTGGTGGATAACCTTAATTAAATGTAAATCTGGAACTCTACTTGTTGAAGGTAAGATTTTCCACGGATTGTGTGGATTAATTCTCAGTTATCGTTTGGATCAACAGGTGCCCGATTTTCAGTTTTCTTTTCGTTTTTATAGTTTTCGCTGTCCACTAATCGGTGATATTTTCACTTTTCTCCGAAGAAAGTTCTTCGATGAATGTAACCAACAAAATTCACGCAATGCAATGTGACTGCGTGTGAAACATTAAATAATTAATTTATTTGCTGAATGATTTTATAAAAATAATTTTTTGCATTTAATTAATTCAATAAGAGTTAGTAAGCACATATTTGCTCCTCATTTCAAGTAGTTAGGCTCTCTTCTGAACCCCATCGTTTAGTTAAGATCGTGACCAAAATATTCCCGCTACGACTCCAAGATTTAAGAGTTCAATATGGCTCTACTGCAGCAGCAGCTGTGGTCGACCAACGATGGAATGGTAAGTTCAAGGGTTCATTACAGTTTTACAGTATAACGAAATGTAGGCCGCCACGGAATACACACACTGTGTCTCCAGCACTACCACTTCACTCCCTTCCCTTCTTTCGCCACTGGAGACTCCTTCAACACTACCCCTTCACTCTCTCCCGTCCTTTTCAGTACTGAAGTGGGGCAGTGTTGATTGTTTATCTCGGGGCACCATTAACGTGCCCGCGTGTACATAAAGTGGGGGTTAATGAAGAGCTTTGTGAAAGTATAAAACAAAGATGGAGATGATTTTTTCTATTTAAGATCTGTTTTAGTGTTTATCACATAATGAGTCGTATAGTAGGAAAAATGATTAGAAAACGCCTTGACGATGAATTATTTAAAAGTACTATATAGTATACAGAAAACATATGGAGAGCAGCACAAACCGTGTAAGCGTGTATGGACAAAGTACAGTCATAAATTAAACACGTAAGTCCAAAACGTTCAACTGCAGCCTTCGCCTGTAGGGGACAGAATAAGAATGGTAGTGACTATTGTTGAAAAGTAGATTCTGCTGTGAGGTAAAAAGGGAGTGTGTGGGTGGGGCGAGGGGGGGGGGAGAACTGAACAGGGATGACCAGAGAATAAAAAACATGAGCGATTACACCGGCCTGCGAAAAAAAAATCTCTCCGGCGAAAGATTGAAGAGGTGATTTCCCTAATTTAGGTGTGCTGATTTCAAATATGTAAACCGTTTTTGCCCAACGCATAGAGTTTCTTTGCTATTTGAAATCCAAATTTGATATACTGTTGTAATTTCGATAGAAAACACCATAATAGGGAATTTATGTAATTTTAATGGGACAGGATCAAATTGCAATGAATATACAAAAAAGTAACATGTTCATTGCTAGAATGTATGAATCTCACTACAAGAACACTATTGTTTGCTGCACTTTGACGTAAATCAACGCCGTGTTAATTTGCGTTTGTGTTCCTCAGTGCCAACAGTAATCTGACATCATGGAGACGTCTCATCGCCCCTGATACCTTTGTCCCATTTCTTTTAGATCCTGATGGAACCGCTCACCATGTTCCTCGCTCAATACTCATAAAATTGCAGGAAAACAATCGACATGACTGTGCAGGAAATGTAATTTTAAGCTCATGCGGCAATATAATTTCTGGAAGTTGTACAGCATGGTTTTCACAATCTGTTGGTAGTTGACATCTTTAACATTACCCAGGAATTTGCTACAAACATTCTTGAATGATTCCCATGCCTGAAACTGTGTTTATCGTCGTAGAGAATGTCGGATCCTTCATAAGCTTCCGAACTTGGGGGCCGTCAAAAACACCTTCCTTAATTTTGGCATCTGACATTCCTGGAAATTTCTGACAGAAGTACCGAAAGCAGGGACTGCCTCTATCCAAACTCTTCAAGTACTGCTTCATAATTCCCAATTTAATATGTAAAGGGGGCAATAACACACTTTGAGGATCAATTAATGGACGATTTACAATGCTTTTTCTCCAGACACGAACTGTTTCCTCTTGGGCCGCTCAGACACTAACCAGTGACGATCCCTGTCCCGAGAGTCACGCTCAAGCAGAAAACGCGGGAACTTTGTATATCCTCCTTCCTGCCCTAATATGATACCGCACACTTTTATATCACAGCACAGTAACCATCTGTGTTCATTGTAGTTCAGTTTCTGCAACACCATAGATAAATTGTGATAGTTTTCGCGAAGAGATGTTGACTGGGCGACTGGCCCTGAAACAAGTTCATTTCCATTGTGCAGACCTTTGAGACTTCTTTTACTTGTATCAATAAATAGACGCGTCCTTTGCTTGGTAAATAGTTCCAAGACGACGAATTAAGCCAGGGATATCACAGCAAAACACAAGTTCGTCTTCGTGAACAGAAACTAGCCGGAATTCTTCCTCCCGATTTCTGTAACAATATGAATTTGTCCCAGGGAGTAAAAAAATCTCTCTTTTAATCTTGATCCTAAAAGTTCACTCTTTTCTTTAGCGAGGTTTAGGTCACCCACCAAATCATTTAAGACACTGATTATAAAGACGTGGAGTTTAATCCTCAACATCCGGTACAAACGTATCATCATCATCATCATCCGCACTTGAAGATGACGAAGACACACTCTCTGGTAACTGTATTGATGGTTTTGGGACAGGAATATCGGGTCCATGTGGTACGGGGGTTATGGCAGATGGAAGGCAGGGATACACAATGTGCTTTTCGTTTTTCGTATTGAACCTGACACTTTACATACACAAAAATAACATTCGTCAAAATGATTTCTTTGTTCCCGCCAAGCCATTGGGATTCCGAATGGCATTGACGGCATCAACCCATTGTACCATTGCCGCAGGTTTTCTACACACGATTTACACACAATATGAGGTGCGGAATTCTTGTCCTGATCGCCTCACTTCACGTTAAAATATGCCAAGTACAGGCTTTTTATAAATGGCGTAATATTTCGCTTTGACCTTTAATTGTATACTGGCAACATATATAACAGAAAGAGTTGGGATTCTTCACACATTTTTGCCTCCGAACATCACTGCCACTTGCCATTTTAACACAAACTAACTCACTTATTCACTCAATCGACTTCCAGTGCGCGCTGTAACTTGTAGAAAAAGGCGTGACACACGTTCACACATTTTCCTCTCAGACTACGGAGAAACGCGATCTTGGCGTTTTGACCTTGTCTGACATTGCGCATGCGCGAACTGCAAGTGTTCTAATTGTTCTTCAGGTGTTCCTGTATGATTACCTACTCCCCTCCAAAGCAGAGCACATACAACATTTTCTCTCAGACATGTCTATACCTGCATTTCATACAACCAATCCAAACTTAATTTACAACAACGAAGCAATTACTTTTGCCGGCAAATCTTCGCAGGCCGGTGTTAGCTAGTGGTTCAACGCCGCGCTAACACATCAGAGGTTTACGGTGACGGAAGGGAAGGGAAGGGGAGGTAGTGGCCGCGGCCTTAATTAAGGTATAGTCCCAGTATTTACAAAATGTGAACATGGGAAACCACGGAAAACAATCGTCAGACTTGCCGACGGTGGGATTCGAACCCATCATCTCCCAAATTCAAGCTCACGGCTACGCGACCCTAACTTTACGGCCAACTCGCTCGGTGGAGCGGTTATCTTATGTCAAGGATGGATACTTCCCTAGACAGAGAAACAGTTGATGTCCAACTTCGGAATCTCTATGGGCAAGAAGCTTTCACGCCCGAGTTCTTGTTACTCGTTGTAATTTTTCAAACTTTACTGGCATCGTTGTTCAAACATCGTCCTTTGTATACTTGTTTCATGTGCTGTTTTCATATTTACGTTTTACACATCTGATCGGGAAGTTAAGGGGAACGCGCTAAATATACGCTTCCTGGCTGCTGGCGCAGCTCGACGCAGCCCGGTTGGTTCACGTCCGCTGCTTTGCTCCTCCCTACCTCTCCACCACACCCCGATACTCCCGCGGCACTTCTAATTTTACGACTATTTATTTGTTCAATTTTGGCGTTTAAACTTGCGCTGGGCACATGCAGTTTTCACCTTAGCATTCTACTACCTCCCACGAATATTCCCACCAAATTTCAACCGAATCCGAGTGTAACACATGTATGTGTTCCCTCGTAAGTAAGGTGACAAGTTTGGAGTTGGTGGCTATTTGTGGACGGTTGTATTTGGCTTTCTACAGTAGGTAAGGGAAAATAAGAACATTACGATTACCTTGTTGGCACTTTACTTCATGGTCAGCCTCCGTAGCGGTTACCACTATTAGATGCCTTCCTCGGAGACCCGGGTTCGATCCCCGGTACTATCAGAGATTTAAGGGCTGGTCGCCTATATGATTAAAATGATATATGCAGCCTGAAAGTGGCCACCGTCATCCTTTTTCTATCCTCCGGGACGAGGGCTGCAGCCGAGGCATGAGGACACGAGTTTACCGGCTCCTTGGCTGAATGATCAGTTTCATGGCCTTCGGTTCGGAAGGCCTAGGGTTACATTCCCGGCCGAGTCGGAGATTGTAATCTTAAATGGTCAATTCCTTTGGCCTGGCGACTGGGTGATCACGCTGTCTCCAACATCTCTGCAACTCACACAGCACATACAACACTATCCTCTACCACACACAACACCACCTGGTTTCCTACACATGACAGATGCCGCCCACTTACGTTGCCTGCTTTACAAGGCTAGCAAGAGCCACATGATATTACCGAATGCCCATTTTCTCTAATCCCTCTTGGAGTCTTCCCTGAAAATTAGGGCACAGTGGATGGTGAGCAGGATGCCGGCTCCGCGATGTAGGGACAGCGAGCCAGAGTCCTGGGTTCGATTCTCGGCCAGGACAGGACAGGGATTTTTACCTGGATCTGAGGGATGGTTCGAGGTTCACTCAGCCTACGTGATCACAACTGAGGAACTACCTAATGGTGAGATAGCGGCCCCGGTCTAGAAACCCAAGAATAACGGCTCAGAGGATTCGTCGTGCCGACTACACGACACCTCGTAATCTGCAGGCCTTCGGATTGAGTAGCGGATGGCTGGTAGGCTATGGCCTTCGTGGATGTTGCACCATGGAGTTTGGTTTGGTTCTCACCAGGACATTGTCACAATGGGAAAACGTTATCAAGGTCAGTGGATTCCAGCAATGAAGGTAGATTACAGTAATTACTGAAGAAGGATAGCAGTTAGAACTACATGAGGAAATCGCCAGGTGTCATACATTTTCAAAGACTTTCAAGGTATGCACGTGTAATTTTGCCTCGATGTAAACAGAACCTTCCGCAAGTTATTTTTCAATAAATCGGTAACAATTTCCATGTAACGTTAAGGATGTCAAAATCAACGTGTTAAATAAGCATAGATGAATTACGATAATTCATTTTTATGTGTATTTCAAAATTGGGCCCAATATAAAAACTGTCAATTTTTGATCTAGCGCGTGGATTTCCGCAGAAATCCGCTATTTTTAAAGGAATGGTAATATCTAAGATAGATCTAACTCCTAAACTCAATGGTTAGCGAAGAGGCCTTGGGATCTGAGGGTCCTAGGTTCGATTTCTGGCCGGTCCAGGGATTTTAAATGCTTGCGGTTAATTTCTCTAGCTCGGGGAAGTGTTCGTCTTAATACGCATTATTTCATACACGCAAAGCATTTAAATGTACGTATAAAATGATACCACACTACTACCATAGGAACACGCACTAGTGAACAAATCCCTGAACATATGGCCGGCGTCATGAAGGGCATACGAATGCAAAACTGGTCCAAATCCATACAAAATGCCGACCCTCACACATTTCGAAGAAGACGAATAATAAGAAATTGATATCTAATAATGATGTTATTGGTTATACATCCCATTCACTACGGTACTTTTACAGTTTTCTGAGACGCCGAGCTGCCGGAATTTAGTCTCGCAGGAGTTCTTGTACTTTCCAGTAAATCTACCGACACGAGGCTGACGAACATGAGCATCTTCAGATACCACCGGACTGAGCCAGGATCGAACCTGCCAAGTTGGGGCCAGTAAGCCAGCACCTCAGGCCAGCGAAGTTGATATCTAAGACAGATTAAGGTACGCTGATTTTCTTCAGTTCTGACGCAGAATTAACGCAGCACAAAGAAAAATTGCCCGTACCGTACGGACAGACAGTAATGTTCTGGACTTCATAGTAGAAAGTATTATTGGACGAAAAATGTAATTTTATCTCAAGATAAATCTCTCAACACACTTGACGATTCTCCGGAAAATTAAAGTAATTGTGTCCAAACACATCAGCTTACACTAATCAAGCCTATGTGTCCCCGTATTCTTAAAAACAAGGAAAACATGCGCTTGGAATTACCCTTGCATTGTTTCAATCAGTACCCAGACAGACTGTCCCTCTACGGCCAGCTAATTAAAATGTTGAGGCCAGAGTAGCAGGCTTGACCTTGTTCGATTTAGATCATCTTTGAAAAAAAGTTGCTCCAACTTTGTAGCAGGCTGACAGACAAGTTTGTAAATACCCGCACGGAGCTAACGGGGACCGTCTTAAAATCGCCTTTTTGCACAGCAAGTGTGGCGTGCCCCGCATGCTTAGCACGCAGTGACAGGGTGAACGCTCACAACACAGCAGTAAAACTCAATTGTTCAAATCAATCTCCCATGAGCACTCGTTGGAGTTGTAAAGTGATACATATTCAGTGTTTATATTATTTGAAATATTTCGTTAATAAGATACTGTTTACGTCTGTGATATGAAATGGCGTATGGCTTTTAGTGCCGGGAGTGCCCAAGGACAAGTTCGGCTCGCCAGATGTAGGTCTTTTGATTTGACGCCCGCGCGTCGTGATGAGGATGAAATGGTGATGAAGACGACACATACACCCAGACCCAGTGCCCTCGGAATTAACCAATTATGGTTAAAATTCCCGACCCTGCCGGGAATCGAACCCGGGACTCCTGTGGCCAAAGGCCAGCACGCTAACCATTTAGCCATGGAGCCGGACTTTACGTCTGAAAGCTAAGGTGTTTCAATAAATCACGCCCGATGAATGCTATAAAGCCTTCGTATATTTGTTTGATGTTTGGTGAGTATTAGATGATTCTCGAAAATTTCGAACTCCGTCTGTGATACCACCGCCTACACAGATGTTAATGAGATCCATTTAACTGCAGACTATGTAAATCCCGTGATTACCAAAAACTAAAAGGGAACTTTATCGTCATTCATGACCTTACAGTTCACGACAGCTACTCTTGTTGCTTTGTCAGAAAACTTGGTCACATGGCCTCAAGCTTAAAAGCAATGTAAGTCGTAGTTTTACATAACTGCAGTTTTACGAGAAATCCGAACCAGAGAGGAGTGACGTTTAAGGAAATATCATATGCATTGGCCGGGCTTCGAATCGCGGCCAATTAAGTAAGAAGCCAGCGACAATGCCAATCGGTTGTCACGGTCCCGATCATAAATATAGTTTTCAAACAAACTGTACAACATTCACAGATACCAGTGCAGTTTTCTTATTGGACTGGTCGCATTTAATACATTGACTTCTTCTTCCTAGCCTTATCCAAATTATTTGGTGTCAGCCCTAGATGAGCATCTGGCCTAGTTTTACTGTCAGATGCCCTTCTGAACACCAACCCGACGTGAAGGGAGGTATTTCCTATTTCGTGTATCTGTTGGGGGTTGGTGGTTGATAGTATGTATGTATGTATGTATGTATGTATGTATGTATGTATGTATGTATGTATGTATATGTGTGTGTGTCGAACACAAACACCCAGTCCCCGAGCTAGAAGAATTAACCAGACGTGGCCAAAACCCCCAGCCCGACAGGGAATTGAATCCGGGACCATCTGAACCAAGGAGCCGGACAATATCTTAGTTTCTGATCTGATGCCACATTCAATCCTCCGGTGAGGTCAAAGTATATTCCAAATCTGTAACGTATCTTTAATTTTACAGCTTGCCCTGATTCTGTCATAGTTCGTGCAGGGTTTCATCCATACCCAGAAGAGAATCTCTGACCTCACGTATCAAATTCAGTCAAAAGTATCAGGGCTGGTGATTCGTTGATCATTCAGAAAATTTCCTATCCTAAGAGTGAGGACGCCTAGTTCCATTCCTATTCTCATAGCCACTCCTTGGAAGAGCGTCTTATTTAAAGTCCAACGGTACTTGGGTACCAGGTTTTAGCGAGATAAATATTCATTTCAAGCACGGTAGAATTCACGTTCTCAGACATAATTCGACACGTGGTAAGTAGTCTACGTTAATAGCCACATTTTTAGTTCCTAAATAAAGCATTAACATTTTACCTGATCTATAAGGAACCATTTCTTAATAATAATAATAATAATAATAATAATAATAATAATGTTATTTGCTTTACGTCCCACTAACTACTTTTTACGGTTTTCGGAGACGCTGAGTTGCCGGAATTTAGTCCCGCAGGAGTTCTCTTACGTGCCAGTAAATCTACCGACACGAGGCTGACGTATTTGAGCACCTTCGAATACCACCGGACTGAGCCAGGATCGAACCTGCCACGTTGGGGTCAGCAGGCCAGCACCTCAACCGTCTGAGCCACTCAGCCCGGCGGAACCATTTCTGTTCGCAGGCCACATCAGATAAAGATTCTACAGATCAACAATTGCAGTATTCTAGATGTTTATTATTAACAATTTCGTGTAGCTATTTCTAGCCGAGTGCAGCCCTTGTAAGGTAGACCCTCCGATGAGGGTGGGCAGCATCTGCCACTTGTAGGTTACTGCGTGTTATTGTGGTAGAGGATAGTGTTATGTGTGGTGTGTGAGTTGCAGGAATGTTGGGGACAGCACAAACACCCAGCCCCCGAGCCACTGGAATTAACCAATGAAGGTTAAAATCCCCGACCCGCCCGGGAATCGAACCCGGGACCCTCTGAACCGAAGGCCAGTACGCTGACCACTCAGCCAATGAGTCGGACTAGAAGTTCACTACGCCTGAAGGAATTCCATTTGCCGTCAGTTCTCAGTGACACCGAGTTCGGAGACACCTTCCTTTCTGGTTGGAGTTTAATTCGAACCAGACTTTACATTCAGATGTCTAAATGTGCCGTTTATTGGTTTATATGTGTCTATTTAAATTCTGGCTTATATTGCTAAAGGAAAGTTTCTAGTTAAACATTACAGGATAGAACCATTATAAAAGACGAGTAACGTGCTTGGTTCGAACTTCGAACTGCCCAACCGTTCCTCCTTCTGAATCCGTACACTCAACCGCACAGAAAATGGCCTTCACAGAAGATGGCTTTCTTTCAAAATCGTCTTGTTTGGAATAGGATGAACATATTATGTAGGTGGTAGGATTCCGAATATTACTTTGGCCACCGGCTATGCACAGTTTACGAATATCATCGCGTTTCGAGGATGTATAACATTAATTTTTTGCCGGTCAATTTTTGTGTGGTAGAGTGTACATAACGCACAAGTTCCCTAAGGGACACTAGGAACTAGATCGAAAACAGATTGGAGATTGAAACTTTCTTATTTATTTATTTATTTATTTATTTATTTATTTATTTATTTATTTATTTATTTATTTATTTATTTATTTATTTATTTATTTATTTATTTATTTATCGTGAAAGTGGTAAATAAATCATGTTTGGCATTTCTGTTTCTCAGGCATGTACGTTTCAAACCAATAGCCGCCAAACCAGTACGCAACGAATCTCAATATCAAAAAGTTTTAGTTATGTACTCAAGAGTCGACTAAACAAATTTTTTCTATAACCGCATAAAGTTTGGTGGTTCTTTCTGGGGATATGACCAGTTGATGCTTAATGCATACCGTTGTTATTGTGCTGAAAGTAGATCAAAGGAGTTCTTAAATTAAAAACTATTTTTAAGGGTTTGCTACTTTAGAAGTCTTCAGAAGTGTTCTGTCTGTCTGTTACGTCATCAGCCCAGAGGCTGGTTGGATCCCCAAATAGCACCACCAAAGGCTATGCGGTTATAAGGAAACCCAAAAAACCAATGGCAGCACCAAAATGAGGCGTACTAGGCAAGATGAGGAGTGAGGTAGTTTGCCATTGCTTTCCTCACTGGGTCAGAAAATACTATTGCAGCACGACTGACCTTATGCGCAGCACCTTTCATGGGCCGATGACCTTCGATGTTAGGCCCCTTTAAACAACAAGCATCATCATCAGCACCTTTCATAACACTCAGATGCACTAGTCATGCTCTGAATGTCATAACTCAGCACTACCCATACCCCAGCAACTTCCATATTGTCACAGCCATGGATGTTGACTGGGACTTCGGTGGAAGCTACACTTTACTCCGGCCTGTGCCAAGAGATGGATGCAAAAGTACTGTATCCATCAAGAAATGACAGCAGGCAGCAGAAGTGTTATTTATTTGTAAAATAAACTTTCAGAATCATATAAAATAAAGGATGGGAAGGTACACCAAATATTTCTCAAGTTAAACTGATTCAAGGGTCTGCATTGTTCGTGTAAAGTATGTTGGTAATTTATGTAGAGAATTCTACAAAATCGTTTGGCACTCAAACGGTTAATATGTGAAAATTATATACACAATTCTAGCTATTTAACCCGCCAATATAAACTAATATTTACATTTCGCTTACATTAGGTCAAAATTAGCAGGGTTAGTATATGCGAGCTGAATAACGAATGACACTGCGTTTGACCGGCTGCGTAATATAATTCTTCATCGTCAAGGTGGCAGACTCTAATCCTGCTCAGTCGATTGCCACGAAAGAGTGCTTAAACACTAGAAAAATATGTCAACATATTTACTGGCATGTTAAAGTACACCTTCTCTGGAGCAAAATTCCGAGATTCCAGAGTCTCCTAAATCGCGTTGCAGGCGAGATGATGTCATTTTAGGAGGCATTGTGTTGAAAACGAGAAGGTAAGAACATGAAAATTGGTTTACCTCTCTGTTTGTTTGTTTGTTTGTTTGTTTGTTTGTTTGTTTGTTTGTTCGTTTGTTTCTTTGTTTGTCAAGTCTTCGGTCTGGAGGCTGGTCAGATCCCCAAAAAGAACCACCAAAGTTTATGCGGTTATAGAGAAGATTTGTCTAGGCAGAATCTTACGTATGTTCATAAATAACAAGTTTGGATAATGAGATTCCTTGCTTACTAGTTTGGCGGTCATTGATTGAAAACGTACATGGCTGAGAAACAGAAATGCTAAACATAATTTCTGCACACCTTTCACAATAAATAAATAAATAAATAAATAAATAAATAAATAAATAAATAAATAAATAAATAAATAAATAAGGTTACACTTCCAATCCACTTTTGATCAAGTTCCTAGTGTCTGTTAGGGAACTGGTGTGGTTTATGTACACTCAACCGCACAAAAAATTATTGTATACATCCCCGAAATGGGAGGATATTCGTAAACTGTTGATAGCCGGTGACCGAAGTAATACTTGGACTTCTACCACCTACATAATATGTTCATCTTGTTTCAAACAACAGGATTCTGAAATGCAGTTATGATCATTGTCACACATGTGGATTAGGACTAGTTTTACTGTATGGTTTTCCTTTTTCCTAGGGTTCGCGCAATAACTCAGGTGGGTGTTCGGTGACGATGGAATAGGAAAACGCTAGGACTGGGAGGGCAGCGGCCGTGGCCGCAATTGAAGTATGACCCCACCGTTTGCCCGGTGTGAAAATAGTAAACCACGGAAAACCATCTTCAGGAATGCCGATGGCGGGGTTCCAACTTACCATTTCCTGAACGCAAGATAACAGCTACGCGGCTCATACCGCGCAGCTAGCTCGTTCGGTCCTGTGTGGTTTAATATTAGGCCAGGATAATAATGTTGTCCCTTAAAATTCGTTCAATATTTATTTTTACTTTACCTGTTAACGTACGACAATATGAAAGGAGTTAAATCATACAATTTAGCGGTGTATTTATGAGTACAGTAGAGAGAATACCTAGCTATCAGAAGATGAAGAAATTCAGTGTGGCAGCAGCTAGCTCGTTTCATATGTAGCGTGAATCGAACAGGGAACCCTCTCGCTAGCAAATGAAGCACGTTTGAATAAATTACATTTTCTCGAGAAGTACATGAGTGATTTTCAAAGGTTAAGTCCATGGTAGAAAACAGTGTAGTTCCGTCAAAAAAACAAAGTTAATACCATTATCTCAGAAGATACTAACACCAAGTCGGATGATGTGTTCCTTAGTACCATTACTGCAAGTGAAAACAGAATGTCAATATCTTTGACGGTTCATGAGTTATTTGAGGCGGACATATTAGCTAAATAATCCTGTATATAATAATTATATAATAATATAATACTAATTATTATTATTTTCTGGCATTTGTATTCAAGTTTGAAGAAGGCAAAGGAGTACAAATATTGCGTCTATGGACTTCACATGTGATTTTGTTTTCCGATACACAGAAAGGAGAATGTATTAAGAACTACTCAGAATTATAAAGGCCACATACAAGTTCGGAAAAAGTGAAAATGGCAACAGTGGAAGTAGAATATTTCGTGCTCAAATTTAATCCAGTAATAATTTCCAAGCGAGAGGAGTCGTCTATTAATCACTCTTCCATACTCCAAGGAGCTTGAGTTGAACGTAGTTAGCGTATTTCGGGAGCAGACACCAGAACGGAATGACCACTTAGTGTTCCAGTTTATTAGAGTAATGTGTGCTATAAAGGTGAAGCCAGCTTTCCAGGGAGCAGACATGCACAGAATATGTTATTAGGGAGCTCTCATCAGAATGTCTACAGGGCTACAAGTTAAAGAGGTCGGGAAGCTAACATTATATACACATAATAATAATAATAATAATAATAATAATAATAATAATAATAATAATAATAATAATAATACGCGGGACCCTAGGTATTTGCTTCAACAGTGATACGGAAATCATAACATTCGGGTGGCAGTTCGTCACTACCGGTACATTAAGAGTAAGCTTTGTTATGCCCGCTTCTTTCCTGGGGCAAAAGACAACACAATAATCAACCCCAAGTACCGAAGTACTTAGTTGTATTTAGAACTGAATTCTATAATTAAACAGAGACGACGTTTCTGATAGAGTATATAAAACGTGTAAAACGCGATATAACTGGCGCTGCTGATTGGAAAATCAAATCAACGTATGTACTCTATATAACGAGCCGGAATTTTACTTCGCGGAAGACTAATGTTTTTGTTACTTATTAAGAGATCTATAGAAAGAACGATAAGTATAAAAATTAAGTATCAAGAAGGTATTTTTTCAGGTTTCATAAATCACATTTATTCCAATTTATGTGCAATTGCTATCTCTGAAAGGACATGGATTAACTTTATGTAGATGACAGTAGAGAGGTAGAAATCAAGTATGGAAGTCTGTAGTTATACGGGACTGTTGGTTTCGCGATCATAATCTCAAGACTTCGAGTTCTACGTGGAATTCAAACCACATGGAGATGAGTTCTCTTTTCAAAAATAGCATATGCATCGGCTGGGGTTGAAACCGCGGCAGACCCCTGTGGGCGGGGCACGCAGACGAAGAATACACCCACGGTATCCCCTGCCTGTCGTAAGAGGCGACTAAAAGGGGCGACCAAGGGATGATCAAATTAGAACCATGATACTACTTGTAATTAGTACCATCACGCAGGGAACGCTATGGGTCGCTTTTACTTGCGCGTAGTACCACTATATTGGGTACAAAATAGGTTTGTGATTAGTAGCGACAGTGTGTGCTCAGGATGCATTTTACAGTACCTGTGATTCCTTCCACTATATGAGCGACACTATGGGTAAGCGACGCCATGGTTCTGCCTTGCCTATGATTAGTACCCACTATATTAGGAACACCACGGGATAGTGCGAGTCCCTGTGGTTGGTCCACTTATGTGAGGAACACCATAGGTTTGCGTTGCCTGTAAATAGCGACACAATGTGCAAAACACCATAGGTCTGTGTTACATGTGCGCATTACATTACCTGTGAGTAGTACCATAATGTGTGGAATACTGCGAGTCTCCGCTACTTTTGGTTAGTACCGCAACAAGACAAATACCACGGTTCTACTTTCCGAGCGATAGGTACCATTCTGAGGGGCCGATGACCTGGATTTTGGACCCCATTAGAGTACACGCATAATCGATTCAGTACTGTGCTTTAGAAGCAGTCCCTTGGTCAGTATTACTATTGTATAACAGTAGTTTCTGGGAATCAGGGGCATTGCGTGTCGGATCCACTGATTGTTTTAACTTCATATTCATCAATTGATTGTCCGACTCGTTGGCTGAATGGTCAGCGTACTGGCCATCGGTTCAGAGGGTCCCGGGTTCGATTCCCGGCCGGGTCGAGGATTTTAACCTTAATTGGTTAATTCCAATGGCCCGGGGGCTGGGTGTTTGTGCTGTCCCCAACATCCCTGCAACTCACACACCACACATAACACTTTCTTCCACCACAATAACACGCAGTTACCTACACATGGCAGATGCCGCTCACCCTCATCGGAGGGTCTGCCTTACAAGGGCTGCACTCGGCTAAAAATAGCCACACGAAATTATTATTATTATCAATTGATTCTTCGTCCTCACGTTTTGAATTCTGGTCGCTAGAGGATTATGGATTTTTTATTGTCCTTACATTTCGTCTAATTTCGTACCATAAGAGGCCGATGTCCTAGATGTTAGGACCCTTTAAACAACAAGCATCATCATCATCATCATCATCATCAAACCGCGGCAGAAAATATGACAGTCAGCCGAAATCATATCAAGGCGTAGCAAAGCAAATGTAGCGAGATTGAAGCAACAATATACGGTATTTCGTGAAAAAGAACTCAGTCTGCTGACCAAAGTTTCCTTACATCACTCAGTGTTAAATGTGGTTTTGCTATACAAGTGGAAAATACAGAAGCAGTATAAGTGGATGGTTCGGCCGCCTCCTCCTCCTCAGGCCCTCCTCCTCCCGCAGGAAATTTGAATTTTGGCGGGAGATTTGAATTTTGGCGAGAGATTTGAATTTGTAAACAAAGCCACGTGCTTTTTGACAGCTGTCATCCGCCATCTTGCATCGCTAACCTCAGTGCCACTATCTTGACGGGGATAAACCTCACTTTTGCCACCTTATGCATGTGATAGCGGGCAATGAAAAAAATTCCACGTGCTCTTGTTTGTAAACAAAGCCACGTGCTTTTTTGACAGCCACGTCCTTTTTTGACAGCTGTCATCCGCCATCTTGCATCGCTAACCTCAGTGCCGCGATCTTGACGGGGCTAAACCTTATAGTTACCAACTTAGGCACGTGGTGGCGGGTAATTTGAAAAATTCTACATGCCGTACAAAGCCACATGCTTTTTTGAAGCTGTCATCCGCCATCTTGCATCGCTTACCTCAGTGCTGCCCTCTTTACGGTACTTCCTTTGAAATATGGTGGCGGTAATTTCCACGTGCTTTTTGACAGCTGACAGCGGCCATCTTTAAACAACAAAGCATCGTGCTGCCATCTTTAGCTACTACCTTTGGCATGTGGTAGCGGGCAATTTGAAAAATTCTACATGCTTTTCTGACAGCTGTCATCCTCCATCTTTAATCAACAGAGCATCGTGCTGCTATCTTTATGGCACTAAACCTCATTCTTTGATATGTGGTGGCCGGCAATTTGAAAAAATTCCACGTGCTTTTTGACAGCTGTCATCCTCCACCTTTTATCAACAGAGCACCGAGCTGCTGTCTTTACGGCACTGCGGGCAATTTGTAAAATTCCGTCATCTGTCATCCGCTATCATTAATCAACAGAGCACCGTGCTATCTTTATCGTAGTAGCGGGTAATTAAAAAAAATTCTACGTGCAGCTGCGATCATCTTTAATCAACAAAGCATGGCGCTGCTATCTTTAGCTACATACCTTTGACATGTGGTGGCGGCAATTTGAAATTCTATGTGCTTTTTGCTATTTTTAAAGTACAAATCCACATACCATTGACATG
This sequence comes from Anabrus simplex, assembly GCF_040414725.1. NCBI lineage: Eukaryota > Metazoa > Arthropoda > Insecta > Orthoptera > Tettigoniidae > Anabrus > Anabrus simplex. Next base: position 556,315,362 of record NC_090266.1, on the reverse strand, counting down.
TGGTGGTGGCAATTTGAAATTCTATTAAGCTGCTAAATCCACATGCCTGCAACTTTATGCAGGCAAGTTGTTAGGCGCTATCTTCTTTGTTGACGGTCCCTATCCAACGGATCTGTATAGGATTAGAGTTAAAGCATGCAGAAGCAACGACAGCCTTAGGCGAATGCTGCTCAGCATGACTTGCATCTGACATGCTCTTGTGCAACAACTCAGAGTTAAAGCAAGCAGCACGGAAGTGACTTAGCAAAAATAAATCCCGGTTTTGTTATGTCAGAAAGGGCAACCGGCCGTAAAACACTTGTTCGTAAAGTATGACACTGAATACTGCGATTTATAATCCCGGTTTTGCGTTAAGAAGGGCATCCGACTGTAAAACGGATTCTTGCGAATTAAAATATTAGTCCTCCCGTCAAGAAGGACATCCGACTGTAAAACAGATTCTTGCGATTTAAAATCACGCTTTTGCGTCAGGAAGGGCATTCGAGCGTAAAACAGATTTTTGCCACTTAAAATCCTAGTCCTTGCGTTAGGAAAGGCGCAGTACACTAAAACAGATTCTTAGGGCAAGGAGCAGGAAACGGTTAGCTGCCTGACAGCATTTACAGTGTAGTTCGAGCGTTAAGCTTTGGGAGTAGGGTATGTACCAGCACCGAGTTTCGAAAGAGGACTTGTGCAGATCCTAGAGTTCCGGCATCGGGTTAGAGATGCGTAAGTCCCTTCCGAGCAAGAAAAATATCGCGGATGTGTTTTACTAAAACGTTGTATTAGAGTGAGCTTGAAGCAAACACACAAGTTACTTCAAGTCGGCTAGCGCCCGGACACTTGCTGGAATGTAGTGCATCAGCGAGTTTCGCATGGTGCAAGGTCCATCAGCCGCTTACAGCCTACACCATAAGTATCAGCAGCAGACTTTAGACTTGCTCTCTCTCGCCGGGTCAGGCTGAGTAGCTCAGAGGAGCTGGCTTTTTAACATAGCAGGTTCGATCCTAGCTTAGTCTCAAAGTGCTCGGAAGAACTTCTGAGGGGCTAAATTCTAGCACCTCAGCGTCTCCAGGTTTAATCCTAGCTCAGTCTGGTAATCCACAGCAGAACTTCTGAGGGACTAAATTCCGGCACCTCAGCGTCTTGTGTTGTTAACATAATAGGCTCGATCCCGGCTTAGTCTGGTAGTGCTAGGTAGGACTCCTAGGGGGTAAAATTCTTGCACCTCGGCGTTTTCAGGTTCGATCCTGGCTTAGTTTCAAGGTGCACGAAAGAACTTCTGAGGGACAAAATTCCGGTACATCAGCGTCTCCAGGTTCGATCCTGGATTAGTTAGAAGGTGCTCAGTAGAACTCCTGAGGGACAAAATTCTAGCACCTCGGCGTCTCCAGGTTCGATCCTAGCTCATTTCAGTAGTGCTCGGAAGAACTTCTAAGGAACTAAATTCTAGCACCGTCCCGTTTTTGAGTTCGATCCTAGCTCAGTCTAGTCGTGCAAGGCAAAACTCTTGAGGAACAAAATTCAGGCACCTCGGCGTTTTAGGTTCGATCCTGTGGCTCAGTCTGAAGGTGCTTAGTAGAACATTTCAGGGACTAAATTCCGGCACTTTGGTGTCCCTAGTTTCGATCCTGTAGCTCAGTCTAAAGGTGCTTGGTAAATTTACAAAGAACTCTTAAGGGACTATATTCCGGCACCTTGGTATCTCTAGGTTCGATCCTGTAATTCAGTCTGAAGGTGCTCGGTAGAACTCTTGATGGACTAAATTTCGGCCCCTCAGCGTCTCTAGCAGGTTCGATCCGGTAGGGGATACCGTAGACGATACCCCCTTTCTTTATGGCGCGTTGTTGTTTACTTAGAGTCGCTTCTTGCTAACAACTATTTTCTGGGATACTAACACGGGAAGGAAGAAGGGCTTTAGTCTACTGCTTACTTTAAAGGCCTGTGTGTTTTCTCCCGACCGCTTAGAAGGTCAGTGCATAAACTTTTGTTACAACTGTATTGCAGACGTATACTGATTGCATAGCCGCCTGGTAACAAGTCGGAGTCCACCGGATGTAGTCTGTGTGAAACGCACGCCAGTTTGCAGTTCTTCGTGTGTGTGTGTGTGTAAAGTGTGTGCATATACAATTCCCGTACTTTGATTCAAGCTCATTATCGTCTACCGTCTAGTAGCAAAACAAAAGGTAAGATTAATTCTTTGAATATTATTATTATTATTATTATTATTATTATTATTATTATTATTATTATTATTATTATTATTATTATTATTATTACGATTTCTTTTTTCTTTGTTTGTAGAAAATCACCGTCTACTGTTAAAATTTTTCCAGTAACCATTCTTCAGTTTGCAGCTTTTAACTTAAAGTAAGCCTAAACTGCTGGTTAGTGTTTGCATTTTTTCGAAAGCAACTTCTACGCTAGCCAATAAAGATCTGCGAGCTGCATGTATTTTAGCTCAATAAAGATAGCTAGGCTAGCTGTTGACGATCTAACTTTCGTAACCCTTTCCTATCCTATCATCACTATGTGCGATGAAAGTTCTCTGTGTGTAAACATAACAATGTGCTAACGCTACCTTCAGACAGTTAGACGATATTCATAACAGGTTAGCTGTTAACAAACAAAGTAACTTTTGTAGCCCTTTCCTGTCCTATCATCACAATGTGCGACACCAGTGCTTCTACGCTAGGTAATAAAGATCTTCGATTTGCATGTATTTTAACTTAGTAAAGAAGGCAAGGCTAGCTGTTGACGAACCAACTTACCCTTTCATATGCTACCATCACGATGTGCGATGCAAGTGCTTCTACGCTAGGTAATAAAGATCTTCGAGTTGCATGTTTTTTAACTCAGTAAAGATAGCTAGGGTAGCTGTTGACGAACCGACTTACCCTTTCATATCCTATCATCACTATGTGCGATGCAAGTGCTTCTACGCTAGGTATTGAAGATCTTCGAGTTGCATTTTTTTAACTCAGAAAAGATAGCTAGGCTAGCTGTTGACGATCTAACTTTAGTAACCCATTCCTATCCTATCATCACTATGTGCGATGCAAGTGCTCTGTGTGTAAACATAACAATGTTCTAACGCTACCTTCAGACAGTTAGACGATATTCATAACAGGTTAGCTCTTAACAAACCAAGTAACTTTTGTAGCCCTTTCCTATCCTATCAACACAATGTGCGACACAAGTCCTTCTACTCAAGGTAAAAGATCTTTGAGTTGCATGTTTTTCACTCACTAATAGCTAGGCTAGCTGTTAACGAACCGACTTACCCTTTCATATCCTATCATTACTATGTGCGGTGCAAGTGCTTCTACGCTAGGTAATGAAGATCTTCGAGTTGCATGTTTTTAACTCAGTAAAGATATCTAGGCTAGCTGTTAACGAACCGACTTACCCTTTCATGTCCTATCATCACCATGTGCGATGCAAGTGCTGTGTATGTAATAGAATGTGCTGACGCTACTTTCAGACAGTTAGACGATATTAATAACATGTTAGCTGTTAACAAACCAAGTAACTTTTGTAGCCCTTTCCTATCCTATCATCACTATGTGCGACGTAAGTGCTGTGTGTAAACATAAGTATGTGCTAACGCTACTTTCAGGCAGTTAGACGATATTCATAACTAGGGAGCGGATTTTTATGTAATTACATATTTTTTTTGCGTACGTTTTAACGCAAGTTACGAAGTTCATTATTCCTATTGTGCATCCCCAAGTGTAAAAACTGAATCTTATTTCACATAAAAACACATATTTTCACATTTTTAAATGTAAATACATATTTTAAGAAAATCTATAAGCACATAAATCGGCAATATTTGCTGATCAATAAAATTTAAAATGCTTCTGTGTTATAAAACAATGCTCATATTTTCATTTTACGATTACGGTATTGTTTTTAACAGTGTGTTTAACATAATGTATATTCGTCGCCATAAGACCTATCTGTGTCGGTGCGACGTAAAGCCCGTAGCAAAAAAAACAACATAATGTATCTGAATGTGTCGGCTATTTATGGACTTCCCTCCATAAGTTCTAAAACTTGCTGGTCACTGGCTACGTCGTTACATTTAGACAGCGATTTGATTTGCTGCACAAGATGTTTCTTTGCATTATGTCATTCCAACTCTTTATGAGTCAGCCCTCTCGGGTTTTGTTTATAGAATATCAGCGAAAGGCAATCACGGAGAGATAAGGTGACGTAATTCCGTTACGACATGGGAGACTAGGAAGAATATTGCCCCACCATTAGGTAGTGGAATTTCATCACTCCTAAGAGTAAGGTTAGCTGTTCGGGTCCATATATCATTCCCGTGGTCCTGTGATTTTGTATGGATTTATAAGAAATATTTCCTTCAGTGTCCGCTGCTATTCTTTTTATTGAAACAGTGATTCACCGTAAATGCGTGTGTCGTAACCTGCAAAATAATGCCAAAAGAGAAGTCGAGTACAAGGTCGCATCTTCAACAATATGTAGTGGAATTTAAAAGCATTTTCACTACCGATGGAAAAGTATTTATTTTGCCAACCGTGTGGTAAAACAGTACGTGAAGATCAACGTTCTCAAGTAATCCAGCATTTGTCTGGAAATGAGCATACTGCGGCTGCTTCGCGTGTTCGTTCGCGACAATTACTAATAGCTGAACCAGCTACTTCAAATGCAGGCCCATCTAAATATTCCCAGTATTATTTAGATGTGTGCAGAGCATTTGTTTGCGCCGACATACCTCTTCGTGAAATAAATAATCCGGGACTGAGACATTTCCTAACAAAGTACATTAATTTTGAGCCTCCAGATGAATCCACATTAAGGAAAAACTATCTCCCAAAATGTTACGAAGAAACTTTACAGAGAATTCGGGCAGTATGTGATAGCGAAAAACTGTGGGTGAGCATTGACGAAACCACTGATTCAAGTGGCAGAAACGTAGGAAATGTTGTAGTTGGTGTGTTGAAGAATGACAAAACTGCTTGCGAACATTCTTATTTGCTAGCGTGTAAAGAAATGCTTGCTGCAAACCATGTCACTGTAGTTAGGTTATTCAATGAAGCCATGCACTTACTTTGGCCAAAAGGTATAAAATACGACCATGTATTGCTTTTCCTTACTGACAGTGCAGCTTACATGAAAAAGGCAGCCGAAGGCCTTTCTGTGAGCTTTCCAAAAATGATACACGTAACTTGCGTTGTTCATGCTCTACACAGGTTCTGTGAAACTGTGCGGGCTCAGTATCCCCAAGTGGATAAATTAGTGTCTAATGGCAAAAAAGTCTTCGTAAAAGCACCCTCAAGAATCGATCTCTTTAAAGAGAAAAACCCGGATCTTGCGCTTCCTCCTCCGCCTATTGTTACGCGGTGGGGTACCTGGCTTAGTGCTGTGGTATACTACGCAGACAATTTCGAAAGTTTTGCATCCGTTGTGAACGTGCTAGATAAAAACGACGCATCGTCAATTGAGATTCTTCAAGAGATACTAAAAGACAGCTCTTTGAAAAATGATTTGGCGTTTATATCTAGGAATCTAAGCTTCTTTTGTAAAACTATAGACATACTTGAAAAATCCACTAACCTGTTGTCCGAAACAGTGAAGGAAGTGCGCGCTGTTGAAAATAAATTAGATTCACTCCCGGCTTCGCAGGTACAGGGACTGTTAAAGGTCAAATATCAAAATTTGTTCAGGAAAAACAGAGGATTTCAAACAATGTGCCAAATTTCTAATGTATTAGAGGGTGCTCATGTTGGCGAAATTGATGGCGTTATTGTTGGTGACATTCCTCTCTTTAACTATGCGCGCCTGCCTTCCTGTGATGTGGAGCGATCGTTTTCGCAGTATAAGGCGTTCTTTAGAGATAATCGGCATGCATTTGTGATGGACAATTTGGAGATGACCTTTGTAGTTCACTGCAAATCTGAGATTACTTCTAGCAACTAATATTCTGGCGTGTGATGGGTGAGTACGAACTGGTACTATTTTTTCAAAGATGATAGGTTGCTTTTGTCATATTTAAATAAAATATTACCTTTAAAAAAGCCATTCATAATATCTACTCTGGCATATCAAAAATTAATATACCATACAGCACGTTTCCATATACAGACATCATTTTGCCTTAAGGAGCACGTTTGGTAGCACCATATTCTAATACAAAACATTATACTTATTTACTTCTTGAGCGCGACTAGTTATGTGATATTTAAAGGAAAATAATTTCAATTTTTTATCACATATTTTAAAGTTTTTCAGCACATAAAAAATAAATATATTTCACATTTTTAGCACATAAAAATCCGCTCCCTATTCATAACAGGCTAGCTGTTGACGATCCCACTTGCCCTTTCATATCCTATCATCACTATATGCGATGCAAGTGCTAAAGCTACAGAGATACCCGTACATTCATATATTTTTGTTGTTTGTTTTTTCTAGGTACATCAAGAATTATCGTCGACATTTATTCGAGTCACAGTTTGAAAGGGCTGAACGTGCACATTTTAAGAATTATCGTTATTCATCCGAGTAACAGTTTGCAGTCTGCAACGTGTATATTTGAAGGTATGTTTCGATATTTTTTTTATCGATCTCATGTTTACATTGTTTTTAAAAAATCTAAAAAATAGTATTCCGCTTTTTTGTAGAAAGACCATGGAGAAGATTAAAGAGATAGGTCATATTACAACTCCAACCAGCTACTCGCTGACAAGTCTACCGCTAAATCAGCAATTTAAAGTGATTTCGTTACGAAGATTAAAAACAAAATGTGGGGAAAAATTTTATGCGTCTGTAAGGACTTTCAAGTTTTTCTACCCAATAGATTTAGTGTGCTAACTAATTTAGAAATAGAAGAACTAAATAAACGTTCTATTTGCATTATACTGTATATCGCGGAATAGAGAACAAATCTTGTGTTATTAGTTTTGTTGATGCTTAATAAATTAGGAAACTATACATACATGTTTTATTGTGTCAGATCGAAATTCTTTGCTCTTATGTTTTTGTAAAAAAAAAATGCTGTTTATGCATATAGCGCTTAATCTAAACCTAACTAACAAATTAGTCGGTTTTTGTGTGCAGCTTCAAGGTAAGTTTCTTATCGATTGGTTTCTTCGATATGGCTTTGTTAACTGCAAGGAAACAAAAAAATTGATGAAATAATTTTGTGCGTCTGTCAGGACTTCGAAGTATTTCTATCCAGTGTGTTATACGAAATTCAGTTTTTCTTATTAGTCATCTCAAAACAACCGGATGCCCTTGTTGACGGTCCCCATCCGACAGATCTAGTTATTAGCAAGTGTTGTTTTTTCAATATATACTATCAAACACTCTAAGTTTTGTATCGGTTGGTTTTCGATATGGTATTGTTCGCTGCAGCATGTATAGTAGTGCCGGGATTTTGTCCTGCAAGTGTTGTTTTTTATATTTACTATCAAACATTCTATGTTTAGTATCGGTCGGTTTTTGATATAGCATTGTTCGCTGCAGCATGTATTGTACTGCCGGAATTTTGTCCTGCAAGTGTTGTTTTTTTTAATATTCACTATCAAACTTTCTGCAGCTTGGACGCTTTTCTTAGAAAGCATGCGTTTTGTTGCTCTTCTTACGTTTGATATTAGCACGTTCTGCTTAGTCGGTTTCTTGACTAATGCATGTCTATAACACTCAAAAAAGCAAAAGGTGTACGTTAGCCGTTTACATCTCGCGATGTACTTACCTCTAGAAATGCTGTACGTAAACATTATGTGTATACGATCGAACAAAATAAATGTTTATTGCTTCTTCAAACGTGTATAGGATAGCGATTCCCTTACTAGTGTTCCATAGGACACAGCATCAACTAAAACTCGTACATACAAGAATTGCATTATTAATTGTAAGATAAAACATGTACATACACGAATTGCATCGAGAAGGGAGAAGTACACAAACATTACTTTTTTTTTGATAGTTGCTTTACGTCGCACCGACACAGATAGGTGATATGGCGACGATGGGACAGGGAAGTGCTAGGAGTGGGAAGGAAGCGGCCGTGGCCTTAATTAAGGTACAGCCCCAGCATTTGCCTGGTATGAAAATGGGAAACCACGGAAAACCATTTTCAGGGCTGCCGACAGTGGGGTTCGAACCTACTATCTCCCGAATACTGGATACTGACCGCACTTAAGCGACTGCAGCTATCGAGCTCGGTCACAAACATTACTAGGGTAAAATGATTCAAGATAAAACTTGTACATACAAGAAGTAAATAAATAATGTAGAATTGGCATATTCTTTTATTTTAGATTGAGTATTACCTTCTCTTCCTCCCGCTCCTTCTTTGCAAGATAAAGTTTTGTTCAATACTACATCACTCGAGGAAGGAGAGTAAGTTTGTTATAAAAGAAGGTGTTCAGCAGATTCGCAAGTATGTCATCGTCTTAGAAGAGCAGCTCAGTAAGCATGTTGAGAAGATAAATTATTTTTTTCTAAACAGTGTTCGACTCTAGTCTTGCAATGCAGTAATCTGAACATCGAACTATAGTATGCGATTTTGTGCTCTCAACACTTGTTGTAATTCTAGTTAGAATGTGTTTTGAGCAGCAGTATGTGTTCAAGTCTAAACATGCACAATACCGTTATCGCTGCAATACGTGCTCACTCTAGCCTTCGCGATGCGTTTACTGAGCGAGATAGCTACGCGATATGTGCACAGTGTGTTTCTATAGTTTTTTATTTTCATACTAGGCAAATCATTGAAGTTGTGCTTTTGCAGTATACATATTATCGTTTACTGAGCGAGTTGGCTACGCGATATGTGCACTGCCTTATGCATAAGATCGCGTTGTATGTTCGATAAAGCTATGCCTTAACATAGCAGGAAGAGGAAAAGGTTATAACAGTCGCTATCTTGCGCAAGCTGTTCAGAATTCTAGTCTTATTATATTTTTCTCTTAAAACAAAGGTATCCCCAGACATGTTGTATCGTATATCGTGTTTTGAACACATCAATCAATGTTCTGATCACATGTTGAAGTTAACGACATCGAGCACAGTGTTCGATTCTAGTTTTGTTACGTTTTAATCACTTATTTAGTAATCTGATCTTCTTAGAACAAAGGTATCCCCTAACATGTTCTAAACACATGTTGTATCGTGTTCGATTCTAGTCTTGTTATGTTTTAATCACTTATTTAGTGTTCCGAACACGTTAATCAATGTTCTGATCACATGTTGAAGTTAACGACATCGAGTACAGTGTTCAATTCTAGTCTTGTTATGTTTCAATCATTTCTTTTGTAATCTGATGTTCTTAGGACAAAGGTATTCCCTAACATGTTCTAAACACATGTTGTATCGAGTACAGTATTCAATTCTAGTCTTGATCACTTATTTACTAATCTGAACACACCAATCAATGTTCTAATCACATGTTGAAGTTAACGACGAGTACAGTGTTCGATTCTAGTCTTGTTATGTTTAATCACTTCGTTTGTAATCTAATCTTCTTAGAACAAATGTACCCCCCGACATGTTCTAAACACATGTTGTATCGAGTATAGTGTTCGATTCTAGTCTTGATCACTTATTTAGTGATCTCAACACACCAATCAATGTTCTGTTAACATGTTGAAGTTAACAACAACGAGTACAGTGTTCGATTCTAATCTTGTTATGTTTCAGTCACTTCTTTTGTTATCTAATCTTCTTAGAACAAAGGTATTCCTTGACATGTTCTAAGCACATGTCGTATCGCGTACAGTGTTCGATTCTAGTCTTGATCACTTATTTAGTGTTATGAACACAACAATCAATGTTCTAATCACATGTTGAAGTTGACAACATCGAATACACTGTTCGATTCTAGTCTTGTTATGTTTCAATTACTTCTTTTGTAATCCGCAAGTCTAAACATGCACAATGATGTTATCGCTGCACACTCGTGCCTTGGTGATGCATGCCCGATAAAGCTATGCCTTGACAGAGTTGGAGGAGGAGGTAGAGGAAGCGGAGGAGGTGGAGGAGGAGGAGGCAATAACAGCCGCAGCCATCTAGTGTAGTAGCCTCTAAGCGCTAATTAGCGTCGGGAAGGGCATCTTGTCGTAAACTAAGGATAGTCTCCTTCAAGATGGTAGATGAGAGGTTAGGTTCGCGTACACACTAAACTTTTACTGTTTAATGATGATAGCTAACGGAATTTTTCAAATTACCCGCCACAGACGTCAATGGTACGTAGTTAAAGAAAGCAGCACGATGCTTTGTTGATTAAAGATGGTCGCAACTGCACGTGGAATTGTTTTAAATTACCCGCTACTACGATAAAGATAGCAACACGATGCTCTGTTAATTAAAGGTGGCGGATGACAGCTGACGGAATTTTTCAAATTGCCCGCAGTGCCGTAAAGATAGCAGCATGGTGCTCTGTTGATTAAAGATGGAAGATTGCAGCTGTCAAAAAGCACATGGAATTTTTCAAATTGCCCGCCACCACATGTCAAAGAATGAGGTTTAGTGCCCTAAGATAGCAGCACGATGCTCTGTTGATTAATGACATAGGATGACAGCTGTAAAAAAAGCATGTAGAATTTTTCAAATTGCCCGCTACAACATGTCAAAGGTAGTAGCTAAAGATGGCAGCACGATGCTTTGTTGTTTAAAGATGGCCGCTGTCAGCTGTCAAAAAGCACGTGCAAATTACCGCCACCACATTTCAAAGGTAGTACCGTAAAGAGGGCAGCACTGAGGTAAGCGATGCAAGATGGCGGATGACAGCTGTCAAAAAAGCAAGTGGCTTTGTAAAGCATGTAGAATTTTTCAAATTACCCGCCACAATGTGCTTAAGTCGGTAAATGTAAGGTTTAGCCCCGTCATGATCGCGGCACTGAGATTAGCGATGCAAGATGATGGATGCCACCTGTCAAAAAAGCACGTAGCTGTCAAAAAAGCACGTGGCTTTGTTTACAAACAAGAGCACGTGGAATTTTTGAAACTGCCCGCTACCACATGCATAAGGTGGCAACAGTAAGGTTTAGCCCCGTCAAGATAGCGGCACTGAGGTTAGCGATGCAAGATGGCGGATGACAGCTGTCAAAAAAGCACGTGGCTTTGTTTACAAAATCAAATCTTCAAAGATTCAAATCTCACGCCAAAATTCAAATTTCCCGCGGGAGGAGGAGGCCTCTGAGGAGGGCCTGAGGAGGGCCTGAGGAGGAGGAGCCGGCCGAATCATCCACTTATACTACTTACAGAGTATGGCCAAACTTTCAGAGCACATTCCTGAAACGTAGAGGAAGAAGATTTGTTACATGGACCCATGGTCATGCACAATAATGTATTAACCATATATCGTAGGAGGACTCGAGTACTAAATCTGAACGACAGGATAACGGACCACAACAGTTTTAATGCTCATCGCTCGAAGATGCTGGGATGGAAAGTTACACCCCTGTGTTTCATTTTAGGGACGTCACTGTCTACCTATAGCCTCTTATACTTACCGTGTATATGTGTGGTGGTGATTAATCAGTTAACTTGTATTTCTCTTACGTATTTAGGAGGAGGTGTTTTCCAAGAAGTGAAATGAGATAACATGCGAAATAATTTCAAGCACTGCTGTCATATGAATTCGAATTCAGTTGTCTCGTACATACAGTAAAACATTTAGTAACCTCACGAAGCTTGAAACCGAAGCAGTTCTTGATTCCAAATGTAAAAGCAACAATTACATTGGCCAACACTACAAATGTTTCCGAATTTAAAGCAGTCAGTTAGTAAACATTTTGATGTGAAATAAGCAAATATGTTTTTGGTGCGCTGAGTCAGCTCTCATTCTCTTGGAAAACAGGAATTGATTTTACGATGGACGGAAATTGTCTAATACTGGTACCGGTAAATAACTTTTGTTACAAATATAGGTTGTCAACATGTGAGTAAACGATATTTTATTCCTAGAGAAACCATTTTCGTAACATAAATGTCGTTTGTGCTGCTATTTTTATTTTTTACAAGTTGCTTAACGTCGCACTGTAACAGATAGGTCTTATGGCGACGATGAGATAGGAAAGATCTAAGGGTGGGTAGCAAGCGGCCGTCGTCTTAATTAAGGCACAGCCCCAGCATTTGCCTAGTGTGAAAATGGAAAACCACGGAAAACCATCTTCAGGGCTGCCGACAGTGGGGTTCGAACTCACTATCTCCCGAATGCAAGCTCACAGTTGCGCACCCCTAACCGCACGGCCAAATCGCTAGGTATATTCACGTTTTCTTCAAGCAATTGCGGCACTTTGAGTGACGAGGATGGAGATCGTCTCAATCAAGACATTTTACTGAGTGAAAATCCGACTCAATGGCTAAGTGGTTAGCGTACTGGCCTTTGGTCACAGGGGTCCCGGGTTTGATTCCCGGCAAGGTCGGGGACGGGGCTGGGTGTATGTGTCGTCTTCATCATCATTTCATCCTTATCATGACGCGCAGGTCCCCTACGGGCGTCAGTTCAAAAGACCTGCACCTGGCGAGCCGAACTTGTCCTCGGACATTCCCGGCACTAAAAGCCATACGCCATTTCATTTCATTACCGAGTGAAAGAAAGTATCAGGGAAATTGAACTCATCTATACTTGCAGACGTTGGAATGTGATTAGAGATGCCTCAGAAGTAGACTACAGGCGAAAATCAAAGACAGACACAGAGACGCTCCACTTAATAGGTGAGTGCATAAGAGTGCATGAGGTTGAGTATAACACATAGACATATACAAAATATATCTTAAAACTATGAGCTAATGAAAGTGTTCTGATGTCATATTCATGTTTCTTAACCCCTATTTATTAGGAATTGACTATTTTTGTTAAGGAAACGGACAATGTTGATTTCTTTGTTGACCAGTGTTATATCGGATCTCTCCCAGATTTTACTGATATTCAAGAGAACTATTTATCAAAGGCGTTTAGCTTACCTGCTCACTCGCATCAGCAGGGGCAACTGATCGAAGTTCGAACACTTATAACCTTCAATCGAAGCTATTGCTCTCCCTCAAGGAGCAACGCTATACTTGAGGGCCAAAATTGTAGTATAAGTAGTTTGGATAAAAATAGTTAATAATTCGGTATTGATGGCGAACATAATCCTCACTCACAGCTGAAAGAGGGAAGACTTTTTAGAACAAGTAAATTTTAATGCTACTCACTAATGACCACGTGTTTCATGTAAATAGAAGTTAAATGTCTACAAGTGTACTACATCAAAATAGTAATTTACATTTAGAAGTTCCGTTTGTCGTTTATTAAACCTTAAACCTTAAATCCACAAGTTCCTGAAATCATTTAATTGTATACCTAAAATGGAAGTTAGTTTAAGAATTCCAACTCCCCCTTGCCCATAACCCAAATCTTTCCGCTGTCTAAATGGTGGTTGTTTCTAGTCAGCAAGCGACAATATCAAAATAACAGGGAGAAACGCTTAAAACATTGGCCTTCTCATAAAATAATGTTCATAATGGAGCCGATTCTTCACAAAAAACCCCAGTTTTTTCAGGAATAACGATGCCTTTCCTAAACGTAAGCTTATTTAGGGTGAAATTATGTCTCCTTCATTCACCGTAGTGAGTCACCAGTAACACACATAACCAAAGGAAATAATAATAATAATAATAATAATAATAATAATAATAATAATAATAATAATAATAATAATAATAATAATAATAATAATAATAATAATCTACTAGTAATAATAATAACCCCTGGAGGTTTACTTGTTCCCCTATCGGGCGCGTCACAAGTGGCGAATAGGGGGCCTCGCCGGAATTGTCCGGAGGGTCTGAGAGAAATAAAATACCTCTCCCGGACCAAAAACAGGCACAGCCAGAAAACATCTTGAGGCAACACGTCAGCAAAACATCAGCTGTCCGTATGGACTAACAACCCGTACGGTGAGAGTGAATCGGTAATCAATGATTCACTCGCTCCGGACTCAAATCTTTCAGCTAAAATCAACCACATAGCATGATGGAAACAAAAGCGACAGAGCGACTACATCAGTCCCGAGCTGATAACAGCGAAGGTAAACCTGGTCATTCGGATTCTGGGGGACCAGGACCTCACGCTGGGAAGAGTCGGAGCTTCCCAAAACTCCTCAAACCTAAGAAGACACAGATCATTGGTACACTTAAAGTACAGACACCGACCAAAACAGGAAAACTCAAGACACTGACAGATACCTGTGACAGATTCGGAATCATCATACTCGGCGTACAAGAGACGCGATTTCGCGATTCTGATCTTTTCGACTCCTGTGGATATCGCATATACAAGAGAAAACCTGCAATTAAAGCACCAAAGAGGAACCTACATATGTTGGGAACCGTATTCTTGATTCAGAACTCGGTGATAGACTTCACATCACCCTCGGAACGCCTCTCCGTACTCACAGTTAAGTGCGCCAACAAGGCCTACACAATAGTGAATGCACAAGCTCCGGTCAACAATGAATCGGATAATAACAAAGTTGACAAATTCTAATTACATCTGGAAAGAGCACTTACGGAGATCCATAAGCATCATGTCAAGATTTTCCTTGGCTATTTTAATGCACAAATTGGTAGAGAGCGAGAACATGGGCATACGAGTATGTTCGGAGATTTCTCAGCACACAGAAAGACTAACGCCAATTGGCATCGCTTAATCAACGTATGTGGAATGGTCAATCTTCAGTTGATGTCCACACATATTAAGAAACCACGACGAAAAATGATTACATGGAAATCACCAATCAATCACATTGGCGAATATCAGATTGATCATGTAGCGATCGCCAGAAAGTTTTCCCTGAAAATTATGAACGTGAGAGTACGCAATGGTTATGTGGAGTCCGACCACCATCTCTCACAAATCAAAATTCGATTAAGACCCAATCGAAAAAAGTATCAAAACCTATAATCCCACGGACTGACCCGAAATATCTGAAAGAACATGCACAAGAGTTTGCGCAATCATTAAAAACAAATGTACAAACATGGGACACACTTCTTGAGACCATCCAAGATTTGTCAAGAAAACTCGGCCAACACCCACGGAAACGGAAACACAGGTGGAGGGCCTCTGACTGTGACAAAGCTCTGGAATCACGTATTCGAGCCTGGAAGCATTGGCACAGCCACCAAACGCCAGAGAACTGGAAGATATTTTCAGAAACTCAGAAGCGAACATCCAAAATACTCAGACGAATTAAACGCATATACCACCTCAAAAGATTAGAAGAAATTGATGACGACTTCAAAAGAAACAACACACGGAATTTCTACAGAACCTTTAGGGAAGAACTGAGCAACTACAAGCCACCCACTCTTTGTTCTCGTCGCCCTGATGTGACACTGGGGACCAACACAAAGGCCAACTGTTACATCCTGAAGTAGCACCTAGAGAAGTTACACAACTGTGAACCACTACGGAGAAACTGCAATTCCACATACCTGTTACAGACCCAGATTCAGTTCCATCTACACATAATGAGGTATGAAGTATCATATTAAATCTCAAAAACAATAAAGCACCAGGAGAAGAAGGCGTAATCGCAGAGATGCTCAATATTGCAGGTGAACTCCTGATTGACCTACTACAAGCAATCATTGCAAATATATGGGAGAGCGGAGTCATATCTGCAGACTGGAAAACTGCCTTGATCCATCCACTGCAAAATAATCCAAATAATTACCGAGGCATCTCACTCCTGCCAATTGCATACAAAGTACTTTCACGCGCCCTCCATACTAGATTGGAACACCAGACAGAACACAAGGTCGGTGAATACCAAGCGGGCTCCCGACCGCATCGATCGTGCATGAAACAGATCTGGAACCTGGAGGTGATTCTCCAACATCGCCAGTCAAACCGTACAGTAACCATTTTCGTAGATTTTAAAAAGCATACGACTCTGTTGATCGTGACACCCTGTTTAATGTACTCCGCGAATATGGCGTTGACAACAAAACAACCACGTTAATTCAACAAAAATTGACAGACACAACCTCTAAAGTAAAATTCATGGGTGAAATCTCTGAACCTTTTGAAATTTGAACAGGTGTTAGACAAGGTGATGCGCTACCCCACTCCTGTTCAAATTAGTAGTAGGCAAGGTCAATAAAACTTGGGAGGAAGAAGTTCATGGAATCCATATGGGAACAAAACTATACGGATCAACATAAAATGCCTTGCTTTCGCTGACGACCTAGCAATAATTACACGAACTCCTGAGGAAGCCAGACATGCCATCGGGAAGCTTCATGCGATTGCTGTCAAAACTATCCTCCACATCTCTTACGAAAAAAAAAGTACATGGACTCCAAGAACTCAAACCTGGTGCCACTCGTGACCCAATATGGCAGCATCACACAACTAAAACAGTTTAAGTACTTTGGTGAAGTTATCGAGAGCACTGGCAACGAATGAGAAGCCAACAAAAACCGCGCTGAAAATTTTCGTAAAGCCTATACAACCACCTGGAACGTTTACAACAAGAAATCACTTTCCACCAAGGCCAAACTCCGACACTACAACACTGTTGTTCTCCCAGAGGCACCCTACGCAATTGAAACATCATCATTAAACATCAACATTAGAGACATTGAGAAAATGGAACGACAGATACTGAGGAAACTATTCGGACCCAAGTTTGAAGATGGCATTTGGATGCGAAAAAACTCGGAGGAACTCTATTCATTGACTGAGCGATTCACTTCCCTTGCACGCAAAAGACGTATGAAATTCTACGGGCATTTAGCACGAATGGATAACTCACGATTGACCTAGAAAAGTTTTTTTTTTTTTTTTTGTCAATGGAACACGACAAACCAAAGTGCGCTAGCTAGTAGGCCCCCAAACAGATCTCGCAGAAGTCGACATTGACCCACTGGAAACCACAAGGACTTCATATAGACAAAAGATCAACACCCCCAAGTTTGCGCCCAAGAAACCAACGGCAAGAAATTTGAAAATAAAAAACGCGCGGACACAAGAAAGACGACAGGCCCATAGTGAAAGGATGAGGAAGTTTTGGGAAAATAAGAAGAATAAGAATATCAAGAATTTCAATGCTAACTAATGGTTCTACGTGCTCCTTAGGGTGCCAAACGCACGCGTATAATAATATTAATAATAAAATAATAATAATAATAATAATAATAATAATAATAATAATAATAATACTGGTCTTCACTTCAGAAGGCAATGGGTTCGATTCCCGGCTGGGCCGGGAATTTTGACTAGGTATGATTAATTCCTCTGGCTCGGGGACTAAGTATTGGTTTTCGGTACGCATCTCTACACCTTCATACAACTCAACACGCTACCAAACACCTGAACCGGGCGAGTCGGTCGTGTGGTTAGGGCGCGCGGCTGTGAGCTTGCATCCGGGAAATAGTGGGTTCGAACCCCACTGTCGGCAGTCCTGAAAATGGTTTTTCGTGGTTTCCCATCTTCACACCAGGCAAATGCTGGGTCTGTACCTTAATTAAGGCTACGGCTGCTTCCTTCCCACTCCTAGGCCTTTCCTATCCCCTTCATCGCCATAAGACCTATCTGTCTCTGTGCGACGTAAAACAAATAGAAAAAATAGCAAACACCAGAGAAACATACAGTGGTGAATACATTCCTCCACATACGGTTAGCGATAGGAAGAGCATCCAGCCGAAAAACTCTCGATCCCAATAAATTGTGAAAAATCCCAGGAATAATAATCTACTTCTTTCTCATGAACCGATCGACTAGGGTCGCATAGCTGGGAGAATGCATTCGGGAGATGGAGAGTTCGAACCCCGCCATTGGTAGCCCTGTAGACAGTCTTCTGTGGTTTCCTACTTTTCAAGTCAATTAAATGCTGGAGCTGTAGCCTACCTTAATTAGGACCACGGCCGCTATCTTCCCAATCCTAGATCTCTGCCATTCTTGTGCGCCGTAAACATTCAACGTGTTAGTGCGACGTTAAAATACTGGAAAAGAAACTTTTTCTCCTTTTTTTTAGCTTTTCGCACACCCTGGTGGGATCACGAGTGTGAACTGTGTTGCACATTACTTGGCCTTGTTTCAAGGCCGGATGCCCTTCCTTATGACAAATCTATGTGAACGGATGTAGGCCTATACACTATTGCATGTTTCTGAGGTATACTACGCTAACTTCTAAGCTTGTCTTTTATTCATTGTTATCCCTTTATAAAATGTATTTCTTGTTGAAAACTCTCTCTTGCTGTTGTTGTTGTTGGAAGAGATTATCTACCAATGAAAAGAAAAGGAAAGTTTTTCAGTAAATAAACTTTTCAGAATTTAACGTTTTGTGTATGATTTGTCCAGCTATTCAACCCTCACGTTTCCTTCCTCGTCTGAGCTACGGAAACACGGTAATAATAATAATAATAATAATAATAATAATAATAATAATAATAATAATAATAATAATAATAATAATAGACGGGTTGAGTAGCTCTGACGGTAGAGCGCTGGCCTTCTGAGCCCAACTTGGCAGGTTCAATCCTGGTTCCGGTGGTATTTGATAGTGCTCAAATACGTCAATCTCGTGTCGGTAGATTTACTGACACGTAAAAGAACTCCTGCGGGACAAATTTTCGGCAGCAACGTCTCTTCGAAAACCAGAAAATGTAGTTAGTGGGACGTAAAACCGATAATAATAAAATAAATAATAACGTTATCATCTCTTCAATTGTTGCAGGCTCTAAGAGGTGCCAGGGTGTCGGAATTTTGTCCTGCACCAATTCGTTAGCGTGCCAGAGGCCAAGGAAATGGAGTTGTCGCAAGTGTTTCCGAACTCAGTTGGGATCAAACTCGCTATATCGGGAACAGAAGATCAATGGCTAATCGACTGCGCCACTGAGCCAGACAAAGGGAACTAACAATGTCCAGATATAATTCCAAGTAATTAGAACAATAAATCATTACGTTTAAAGGGGGGCGTACGTAAAAATGGGTAAAAATCGAATTTTTTTAAATTTGCTCATAATATACCTTAACATGTCAGAATTTTAATCCCAAAATATTACAGTTCAATGCCATCTGTAACTGTGAGAAAAATGAGTATCTGTAACTGCTTGTATATTGCCACGCCCACTTCTGTAGAAAGAGTATTGTTTCCTTTACCCTTACGGAGAATTTCCACGTGTTTGTCTTTCTTCCATGGAAACCTGCCATCAAGAAGACTGTGGAAAAGTAAGGCAGCCGCATTCTTCCGATTCCTTTGTTGGCAATGTGTTTATATACATGTGTTGCTGTGGTTTAATAGCCGATTTGCCAAGTGCTGATTTTGTGAGTTCTATGTTATCCAAAGTAACACTATGCCTCGAGATGAACGTAGAGTTTTTAAGAAAGTAAAAAAGGACCGTGCTTCTCGGTTCACGAAAAATAAATCGAATGTACTGGGTGAAGGTACAGAACAAGGTCAATCAATCAATACTGATCTGCATTTAGAGCACTCGCCCAGGTGGCAGATTCCCTATCTGTTGTTTTTCTAGCCTTTTCCTAAATGATTTCAAAGAAATTGGAAATTTATTGAACATCTCCCTTGGTAAGTTATTCCAATCCCTAACTCCCCTTCTTATAAATGAATATTTGCCCCAATTTGTCCTCTTGAATTCCAACTTCATATTGTGATCTTTCCTACTTTTAAAGACGCCACTCAATCTCATTCGTCTACTAATGTCATTCGACGCCATTTCTCCACTGACAGCTCGGAACATACCACTCAGTCGAGCAGCTCGTCTCCTTTCTCCCAGTTCTTCCCAGCCCAAACTTTGCAACATTTTTGTAACGCTACTGTTTTGTCGGAAATCACACAGAACAAATCGAGCTGCTTTTCTTTTGATTTTTTCCAGTTCTTGAATCAGGTAATCCTGGTGAGGGTCCCATACACTGGAACCATACTCTAGTTGGGGCCTTACCAGAGACTTATATGCCCTCTCCTTTACATCCTTACTACAACCCCTAAACACCCCCATAACCATGTGCAGAGATATGTACCCTTTATTTACAATCCCATTTATGTGACTACCCCAATGAAGATCTTTCCTATTAACACCTAGATACTTACAATGATCCCCAAAAGGAACTTTCACCCCATCAACGCAACAGTTAAAACTGAGAGGACTTTTCCCATTTGTGAAACTCACAACGTAACTTTTAACACCGTTTATCAACATACCATTGCCTGCTGTCCATCTCACAATATTATCGATTTCACGCTGCAGTTGTTCACAATCTTGTAACGTATTTATTACTCTATACAGAACAATATAATCCGCAAAAAGCCTTACTTCTGATTCCACTTCTTTACACATATTATTTATATATATAAGAAAACATAAAGGTCCAATAATACTGCCTTGAGGAATTCCCCTCTTAATTATTACACGGTCAGATAAAGCTTCGCCTACTCTAATTCTCTGAGATCTATTTTCTAGAAATATAGCAACCTATTCAGTCACTCTTTTGTCTAGTCCAATTGCACTCATTTTTGCCAGTAGTCTCTCATGATCCACCGTATCAAAGGTACCGGTATGCGTAGTACTTCGAGCAAGGAACCCAGTGCTGCTAAGACGAAAATTGATGGAGGCATTTCGTTCGATGAATACAAGACGGAAGATAATTCCTCAAGTGGGTTTAGGTTCATAGATTTGAGGAATCTGCCAGAAGTTATTCGTTCAGCTGATGCATGTGCTAACTGTGGTGCGAGAGATTTGATGTTATATGATGACGAAGGGAGGATTGGTGTAGTCTGTAGATTACACTTGTTTTGTGACAGCTGTCATTCAGATATTGCTTTCAGAACGTCTGAAGTGAATAACTGTACTTATGAAGCAAAATTGAGATTGTGCTATGGAATGAGGTGTTTATGTGTTGGAAGGGAAGTTACCAACTTGTTTTGGGGAATTATGAACATGCCACCCCCAGCTGCAATGTACACTCATAGAGAGAACTCTTGGGTGCCCTTGAGAAAGACTGTGAGGATAATCTGACATCATCAGTGCAGGAAGGTGTGAACCTAAACAGTGATCTGGAAACAATTTAATCTGATGTTCCAGTTACTGACTTGTGTGTTTCTTGCGATGGTACATGGATGAAGCGTGGATACACATCACTTTATGGTGTTTCATCAGTCATCAGCATCGACGCTGGCAAAATACTAGATCTGCAAGTGATGAACAAGTTCTGTGGTGTTTGTACCCTTAGAAAAAATGTGTCAGTGTAGAAGAAGAGAGGAAATGGCAAAGTGAACATAAAAATGTGTGCTGTGCAAATTACTCAGGTTCCAGAGGTGGGATGGAGCCAGCTGGGATGAACTTATTTTTCAAAAAAGTGTTGAAAAATATGGGGTCAGGTATGTGAAATACCTTGGTGGTGGTGACTCCAGTTCGTTCAAAACTGTCTTTGAAAGTGTAACTTATGGCCCAGATTGTATGATTGAAAAGTTAGAATGTGTTGGGCATATTCAGAAGAGAATGGGGGGGAAGACTTTTAAAATTGAAGAAGGGACTAAGGGGTCAAAAACTTGAAGACGGCATGCCTCTGGGCGTGCTATCAGGCTTACTGATAAAGAAATACATACTTCGCAGGTATATTATGGGAAGGCTATAAGAGAGAACTCTGGAAATGTGAAGGACATGCTGTTTGGGCCATTTATTTTCACAAACTGTCAACTGACCAAAATCCTCTTCATAACCTATGTAATATTTCATGGTGTAAATTCAAACAAGATGAGCAAGCTGGGACTACTTATTCCCACAAGCATAATCTGCCTGAAGCTGTCATGAATGTAGTAAAACCTACCTTTAGGGTTCTGGCCAATCCAGATTTGTTAAGAAGTGTTTGCATGGCAGAACCCAGAATCCTAAGGAAAGTGTCAACTCCCTTATATGGAAGAGATGCTCCAAAACTGTATTTTTCTCTTCAAATTTGGTCAAAATAGCAGCATATGATGCTTGTTTAGTGTTTAACAATGGGAATGCAGGGAGGATCAAATTTTTGAAGAGACTAGATTGCAGCCAGGAGCTTTCACAGTATCAATACTAAAGGACATAGACGACAGGCGAATTGCTGCAGATGACTCCACAATGATGAAATTAGAAACTAAGGCTCATCAAAGGAGAAATTTAAAGAGGAAACATCTGGTGAAGGAAGAGGAAACTAAGGAATATGGATATGGTCTGCACTAATTCATTAGATGAATGTTAAAACAATATAAACAATCTCAAATCTTCGATTCAACTTACACTTTTGTTATACCTTTCCTGCTACATTTTTCAAGATACAGTGATGAAACTTGGTATGCTTCTATAAACCATTATTATAAATAACTTCCTGGAAAAAAGGAATTTAAAGAAAATATTTCGGATTTTATGGCGTAACAAGTCACTATACTTTTCTCCAAATTTAGTCCGCCAGATTTGAATTGCTCTAAAAAATAAAATTAAATAAGGTATCAAACATTCGTTCCACATATATCTTCAAATTATTCTTTAGATATTATGTGCCAAATTTGGTGACTTAGAATTTGATTGTTATCTAAACAGGGTACATTTTAAGGGTACATGTTTCAGAAAGTTCAGATATTCCTAGCATAGGAACCATCTAAGTGATCACCACAAAAATTAACACACATATGCTCAGAACATTGATAACTAAGCATATCTAATTCTACAACGTTATCCTTACAACCCTGAGAGTTACAATAATTATTTTAATGAAGTACAATTTTACATACGTCCCCCCCCCCCCTTAAGTTCTCGTACTAAAACTTTCATGACGAAGGCTCTTGAAATACGTAGAACTGCTTACGCATTACAGAGGAAGAAAAATCGGAAGGTAGTTGTCATACATACATACATACATACATACATACATACATACATACATACATACATACATACATACATACATACATACATACATACATACATACATACATACATTGATTCTGTCTGCACTTTGTACCATAACTTTCGCTTTATAAGAGTATCAATTTTATACACTTGACAGGATTGTTCAAGGACAAATTTTGTGTCACAAACGAAAGCCTAGGAATAAGTGTGCCATATTCTTGGAATGTCAATGTACTCATGTTGAATTCTAGAACGGCTGCTGATAATTAGATGCAGTGTTTATGCAGTGTTTATGTACAAGACCCATCCTCGTTCCGAAATTAAGAAATCATTGTTACTAGAATATTTGAAAACATTATCTGAACACTTTATACGTCGGTAACGAGACTTCACGAAGTTCATTTCTGAGATTTTAACTCAGACATTCTAGCACAAAAGCTGAGCGAACTCTTGTACAGAAAGATGCGTGTTAAACTCTGTACACCTCGTGCCGTGCCATAATAAAATATTTCTAGTCTTACTCTACAGATATACAATTGTCCAATATCCATACGATGTCCCCGCTCAAGTGCGTAGTTCTACAGTATTACAGTAGAGAGAATTCGTACAACATGTTATCATTTAAACTCTTTGTAAAATCATACAAGTGCATCGCTTCATTGACAAAGTGTGCATAAACCTCGTGTATTAACTGTATGATCTGGTGCTCCTTAATTTTGGTTGTGCTTCTACTCGGCATTTTTAGTGGATATTTTTTTGTGTCAGTGGGCGTACAGAATGGGGGTCGAGGGGGAAGTATGTGGTCCTGTGGATTCACTTCTTGCTGGTGGAAGTGTATAATAAAGTGCAGGAAATGCCATTTATTCCTACCAAGTCCGATACATGCACGTCCACGCAGTGGCCCCTGGGCAACGGGTACACTGCGTGTACACGGCAAAGTCATGTGAGGGCAAAAAGGCGAGTTCCCGACGCCTCAAAATGGGGACCCGCCAGCTAAGCAAGACAATCCCGAAAGAAAACATCGGCCCTCCAGTGTTGCTGGTGGTTGGCGTTGGGCTGACAACCTAATCTGTAAAATAACTCTCACCGGGCGAGTTGGCCGTGCGCGTAGAGGCGCGCGGCTGTGAGCTTGCATCCGGGAGATAGTAGGTTCGAATCCCACTATCGGTAGCCCTGAAGATGGTTTTCCGTGGTTTCCCATTTTCACACCAGGCAAATGCTGGGGCTGTACCTTAATTAAGGCCACGGCCGCTTCCTTCCAACTCCTAGGCCTTTCCTATCCCATCGTCGCCATAAGACCTATCTGTGTCGGTGCGACGTAAAGCCCCTAGCAAAAAAAACTCTCGTTACGAAATCTGAAGAAGAAATAGCCGGCCTGACCTTTTTACGACGACCTCTCAAACGTGTAGGCTAAAGGACTTGAGAATTGGTTCGTGGGATGTTTTAACTCTTTACCAAGCTGAAAACTAAGAAAGTTGCTCGATCAGCTGGATTAGTATCGATTAGATATTACTGCTATTCAAGAAGTGAGATGGATCGGTGAAGGAATGATACACAGAAAAAATCACATGGTATTCTACACTTGCCACACGAAGGATCACATGCTTGGTACTGGTTTTATTGTCAGTAAGCAGATAAAACATCTTATCATGGGTTTTCGGGCAAAATCGCATAGATTGTGCAGACTTAGAATGAAAGGGAAGCTCTTCAATTACAGTCTTATTTGTGCAAATGCTCCAACTGAGAAGAAGAGCTACGAAGATAAAGATTCATTTTTACGATGAATTGGATGAAGTATATAGATAAAGATTCATTTTTACGATGAATTGGATGAAGTTTATCAGGAGTGCCCAAGAGCAGACTGTAAGATAATCTTCGGGGATTTGAATACGATTTGAAGGTAGGAAAGGAAGACGAATACAGACTTTGTATTGTAAAGTACAGTTTGTATGATCTTTATAATGATAATGGAATCAGGCTTATACATTCTTCATCCTGGAGAAATATAGTAGTTGGAAGTACAACTTTTAATCACAAGGACACATATAAAATGGCATGGAAGTCTCCAGATGGAAGTACTTTTAACCAAATTGACCACCTCCAAATAGATGCAAGACACTTCTCTAACTTGATGGATGTTAGAAGTTATATGGCGGGGGGGAGGGAGAGGCCAATATTGACTCTGACCACTACCTTGTGGTAGCAACTATTAGAAGCCGAATATCTAATGCAAGAAAGGTACATGGATCCAATGCAAGAAAGTTCAACAGTGCTCGGCTGAAAGAGCCCGAAACTGCTTTCAGATATGCTAACTTGCTTAATGAGGCTCTAACCGATTTGTCTAATAGTGAGAGTATTGATGAAATCTGAAAGAATCTTAAAGACGCACTATTAAAAACTGAAGATGAAGTTTTAGGAAGGGACGGGAAAGTCTGGAACAACAATTGGTTTGATGACCAGTGTGCACGAGCAACAACCTTAAAAAATGAAGCATACAAGAGAATGCAACAGAGGAACCACACCCGAAAAACAGTGGAAGAGTATAGAACTTCCAGAAGAGAAGAAAAGAGATTGTACAATAAGAAAAAGAGACAGTATGAGAGGAAAGAATTAGAAGAAATGAAACGGTTGAAAGGGATGAATGATGTGAGAGCTTTCTATCAGAAGTTAAATAAAAGTCGTAAGGATTTCCAGCCTAGAACAAGTTTGTGTAGAGATAAAGATGGCGTAATACTGGTCAGTAAGGAAGCAATACTAGAAAGATGGGCCCTATATTTTGATGAACTGTTGAATGAAAGTGCAGCTGAAGACCAAGAAACCTTACTTCCTGTAAATAAAAGAAAGACATAGAAGTACCGATACCTTACAACTGAGGAAGTTGAGCTTACCATTAAGAAGTTAAAGAATAACAAAGCCCCGGGAATGGATTTAATACAGTCAGAGCTTGTGAAAAATGCTGGAAAAGAATTTGTTAAACACTTTCACAAACTAGTGACCAAGATATGGGTAGCTGAAACAGTCCCTGATGAATGGAACGTAGGTATCATCTTTCCGATACATAACATAGGTGATATCGTGATATGTTCTAACTATAGAGGTATCTGCTTATTATCCATTACTTATAAATTATTTTCCATCATTCTCTTTAGCAAACTGGTGCCTTACGTGGAAAATGCGGTTGGTAACTATCAATGCGGATTTCGCCAAGGAAGGTCTACTATTGATCAGATCTTCACAATCCGCCCGATACTTGAAAAATGTAAAGAATTTGGAATTGATACACACCATCTCTTCATTGACTTCAGATCAGCCTATGATAGCATTGATAGAAGTAATCTCTATGTAGCAATGGAAGAGTTTGAGATCCCGAAGAATTTGTTCGCCCTTGTGAAAGCTATTATGGAAAATACTCGGAATCAAATTAAGATCCAGAGTATGTTATCAAATGCTGTAACGACCAAGAACACAGTTTGGCAAGGAGATTCTTTCTCATGCCTTTTGTTCAATATAGCCTTGGAGAAAGTTGTTAGAGATGCTAGTATCAACACAAGAGGAATCATCTTATATAAATCAGTTCAAATTTTGGCATATGCAGATGATATTGATTTAATCGCAAGAACACCAAGAGCATTGAAAGAAGCTTTCACAAGCCTCGAAAAAGCAGCAAGAAAGAGGAATTTACAGATGAATGAAGGGAAAACTAAGTACATGCCCGTAACCAAGAAAGACTACCCTAGTGGGTCCACATTCTTAGAAACTAGTTCGTATAAGTTTGAAGTTGTGCGTAGCTTTACCTACCTTGGATCAGAAGTTAATTCTAAGAACAACGTTAGTTCTGAAATCCAAAAATGTATACTGTCTGCTAACAAGTGCTTTCATGGCCGCAGAAAACATTTGAAGGCTAAGCTGCTCTTCAGGAAATCTTAAGTCCTGATGTATAAAGTTTTAGTTAAACCTGTATTAACATATGGTGCTGAGACCTGGACACACTCAAAATCTGATGAAAGACAGCTCGGTATATTTGAAAGAAGGATTTTGAGGCAAATGTTTGGGCCAGTGGAAGAAAATGGTGTCTGGAGAAGAAGATATAATCATGAATTACATAACGAACCAAACATTGTTAACTCCATAAAGATCAGAAGGCTGGAGTGGGCAGGACATGTGCGGCGTGCTAATGACAGAATGATAAAGAAGATATTTAATGCAGTGCCCGAAGGAATCAGGAAAGTTGGCAGACCAAAGTTAAGTTGGGAAGAAGGGGTGAGAGAGGATGTAAAGATAATTGGAATCAAGAATTGGGGGAGCTTTACATTTAACAGTAAAGAATGGGGAAAACTTCTTCAGAAGACCAAGGCCCACAAAGGGCTGTCGCGCAAGTGATGATGGTGATGATGATGGTGGGCGTACAGAATTAATATTAAATTAATAACAGCTCCTCAGTGAGGAATTTGCATGTTCAGCGATTTCTCAACATTTCCCTAG
Organism: Anabrus simplex; assembly: GCF_040414725.1. NCBI lineage: Eukaryota > Metazoa > Arthropoda > Insecta > Orthoptera > Tettigoniidae > Anabrus > Anabrus simplex. Next base: position 556,288,038 of record NC_090266.1, on the reverse strand, counting down.
CTAATTTTACCAAAATAAAAAATCTCTTCAAGAAAATATTCTGTGCTCTACATGTATCGAAGTTACGTTTGCAACTTATGTCACCGCCTGCACTTCTGTTAATATTTACAATATAACCTCATTCCCGATTTGAGTTAGTGAGCACCAAGGATCGGCCCTGTTACCACTTATATATGAACACAGCCGCATCCGTGGTCACTCTTGCATGCTGATGATATCTGACTGACCGCTGAGAAGCATCAATACATCCAATAGCAGTTCAGAATTGAGACGACAAGCAAGCGGAAAATTGTCTGCGGTTAAGCATTAAAAACACAAAGTACATGGAATGCGAACCACAATCGAATGGAAACATTGAGATAGTAGAAAGCTATCTCAACAAAGTAAACCAATCAAGTATCCTGGTTCCTTAGTCAGCAGTGACGGTAACACACAACTTTATCTCACCCCGTCTGGAATTGGACCTCGCGGTCGTCCCAAGGAATGCCGGCTCGATCTGATACGAAAAGCTCGTCTACATCTTAACGATGTCCTAGATAGAACGAAGTGGAGATCGGTCTGCCGAGTAACGAATTGTGCACTAATGCGGGACAGATGTTACGAAGTTGATGCAGCCTCAACTCAAAGCAAAGCGAGCAGAGGGTGAGATCGAACGGGCATCCAGACACAGTTGTTTACTAAAGTGCGGCATCAGCGATCACTTGAACTATTGTGCGGTGTCGCTTGTGTATTCATTATAATACGAAAGAACGAGATGAAATTCTAAAACATATTACCTCACCATATTCTGTTTTCTTTTCCTCTTACTGTTAAGAACAAGGTGTAGGTAGCTAGTATAATTGCAAGAATAGAAGTTGAAAACATTTTATTTATGTATTTATTTATTTATTTATTTATTTATTTATTTATTTATTTATTTATTTATTTATTTATAAACATTGTTAAAATAGCAGTTACAAAAATAATTAATTTGGTTGATATTAAAATATTTCCTTTCCAATCAATAGATTCTATATGCCTCTAATATACTGTGGGCTCATTTCAAAACATCCCCACCTTGAGTACATTTAATGGTTCTCATTTGGGATTTTTGGTTTTTCTTTCTTTCTTAATCTGCTTACCCTTTCAGGGCTGGTTTCTCCCTCGGACACAGCGAGGGATCCCACCTCTACTGCCTCATGGCCAGTGTACTGGAACGTGAGACACTAGTTCGGGGATACAAGTGGGGAGGATGACCAGTACCTCGCTCAGGTGGCCTCACCTGCTATGCTAAACAGGGGTCTTGGTGGGGGATGGGATGATTGGAAGGGATAGTACGAGGAACAGGGAAGGAAACGGCCGTGGCCTTAAGTTAGGTACCATCCCGGCATTTGCCTGTAGGAGAAGTGGGAACCACGGAAAACCACTTCCAAGATGGATGAGGTGGGAAACGAACCTGCCTCTACTCAGTTGATCTCCCGAGGCTGAGTGGACCCCGTTCCAGGCCTCGTACCACGTTTCAAAGTTCGTGGCAGAGCCGGGAATCGAACCCGGGCCTCCGAGGGTGGCAGTTAATCACACTAACCACTACACCACAGAGGCGGACATATTTAGTTTTTATTAAGTAAAAACGCGTCAAGTTTGTTTTCAAGGGAGAAATTCAATTCCCCTGCTGATTTAATTTAATGCACCACTTCTATATTGACGTGTGTTTCCTCAAAAAGAACCAAAAACCAAAATAAGAACAATTACATTTATTTAAGGAGGGACGTTTTGAAATGAACGCATGGCATCTTAAAATGTTTACATTAGTGTAAGGTTAGTTTCCTTAAGTTTTTTTATTACAGTTTGTTTTACGTCACACCGGCACAGATAGGTATTATGGTGACGAAGAGATGGGAGAGGCCTAGGAGTGGCTTTAATTAAGGTACAGCCCCAGCATTTGCCTGGTGTGAAAATGAGAAACCACGGGAATCCATCTTCAGGGCTGCCGACAGTGGGGTTCGAACCCACTATCTCCCGGATGCAAGCTCACAGCTGCGCGCCCCTAAACGCACGGTCAACTCGCCCGGTTGCTGAAGTATCAACAACCATTATCTACTCACTTTCACTTTTTAGCCTGAATTAAATTATTTATAGCTTAGAAGTTTGCACGTTGTTCCCAACCTTCACATTCCGAGTTTTATTACATTCTGTTCAACCATTTTCTCATAACTCAGCAAGAGTCCAAATTTACGATTATCTCTGTTATAGTAGTCGGCACAGAAAAGCATGTTGCCGGGCTGAGTGGCTCAGACGGTTCAGGCTCTGACCGTCTGACCCCAACTTGGCAGGTTCGATCCTGGCTCAGGCCGGTGGTATTTGGAAGTGCTCAAATACGTCAGCCTCGTGTCAGTAGATTTACTGGCACGTAAAATAACTCCTGCGGGACTAAATGCCGGCACCTCGGCGTCTCCGAAAACCGTAAAAGTAGTTTGTGGGACATAAAGCTAATAACATTATTCTTAAAAGCATGTTAAGGAAAAAGTGATAAATTTTATTTTCTACAACTTTGGTTACACTACTAACGTGATTATACCAAAATAAAATTTTAGACTTCCCGTAAACTACCATTTAAGCTAGAATGAAGTTGCTGATATCTTACACGATAGCACTTTATCCCTGACATTTAGATTGCAAATTTCATTACACTGTGTTCAACCATTTCCTCGCAACTCAACAAAAGTCTAAATTCAGGATTATCTCTGTTATTATCTTCTACAGAAAAGCATGTAAAGACAAACGTGCTTAAAAATGTTATTTTCACTACTTTATTTATGTAGTGTTTTTCGATACAGCCGCTACTAAAACCCTTATATGAAAATGGAATTTTGGACTTTTCTCTAAACTACCGTTTCAGCTAGCATGAATAAAATTACTTATTTCCAGCATTTACTCTCTTTATTTATTTATTTATTTATTTATTTATTTATTTATTTATTTATTTATTTATTTATGTATTTCCTTCTTTCTGTCTTTCTTAATCTGTTTAAGCTCCAGAGTAGGTTTTTCCCCTCGGACTCAGCGAGGGATCCCACCTCTACCGCCTGAAGGGCAGTGTCCTGGATCGGAAGACTTTGGGTCGGGGATACAACTGGGGATGAGGACCAGTACCTCGCCCAGGCGGCCTCTCCTGCAATGTTGAACAGAAGCCTTGAGTAGGGATGAGAAGATTGGACGAGATAGACAAGGAAGAGGGAAGGAAGAGGCCGTGGCCTTGAGTTATGTACCATCCCTGCATATGCCTGGAGGAGAAGTGGAAAACCACAGAAAACCACTTCGAGGATGGCTGAGGTGGGAATCGAACCCCCCTCTACTCAGTTGACCTCCCGAAGCTGAGTGGACCCCGTTCCTGCCCTCGCACCACTTTTCAAACTTCGTGGCAGAGCCGAGAATCGAACCCGGTCTTTCGGGGATGGCAGCTAATCACGCTTACCACTACACCACAGAGGCGGACCCTGACATTTACATTGCAGGTTTTATTACTGTACATTGTGTTCAATAACTTCTCACACCTACGTAAAATGTGTTGAGAAGGAAGCTATGCTTTCCAGTGTCAACTTAGTTACAGTACCGGCCATAAATATTTTGACATTCATATTTTCGACCATAGATAGCGTAAATGACAGCCATGATGCAAAACAAACAGGAGATCAGCGCATTACTTTACCTGCTTGTGTCTGTGTAGAGAGTTCAGTGTTGTTTATGTTTCTAACCAAGCAGTAAAGTCTGTTTACGTGGACACCGTGGGGTGTTTTGAGATTTATGAAGTTTTACTTATAAACATGATTTACCTATATCTGGTTTCCAATTCTATCTTTCACCCAAACAGATATTACACCAGGGAAAACCAAATCAAAACCAAACCCCATGGCGCAACAGCCCCGAAGGGCCATGGCTCTCCAAGCGACCACTGCTCAGCCCGAAGGCATGCAGATTATGAGGTGTCGTGTGGTCAGCGCGACTAATCCTCTTGGCCGTTATTCTTGGTTTTCTAGAGCGGGGACGCTATATCACCGTCAGATAGCTCCTCAGTTGTAATCACGTAGGCTGAATGGACCTCGAACCAGCCCTCAGATCCAGGTAAAGATCCCTGACCGGGCCGGGGATCAAACCCGGCGCCTCCGAGTAAGAAGCAGGCACGCTACCCCTACATTAGATATTAGCCGAGCAGTGATTGTGGCTTTGAAGAGAGGCAATAGCCAAGCACAATAGCAAAATACTTTGGCCTTTCTAGACCAATAAATTATTGTAAATGTTTGAAATATAGTCTACAACAGCCGCGGGACACTTTTAAATAAGCCTAGATCTGGTCGCCCTATTCTTAACTCTGCTGTTGGGAGACTCATTCTATGTCAATGTGTTGTTGATCCTCGCCCGACGGCAGTAGCTGTACGGAATAATTTAGACGAACATTATAAGATTAAACTTGGCTTAACTATTACCAAACGGTTACTCAAACACCAAGGTTTAATGGGCCGACGACCAAACAAGGTGCCCCTGAATTTAGCAAAAAGCAGGAAGGCCCGATTAGCCTTTGCTAAGAAATATGGTGCCTGGACGAACAAGGAGTGGAGTAAGTACTGCGGAGCGAGTGAAAGCAAATTCAATATGATCAGTTCGGATGGTAATTCCTTTGCCAGACGTCCAGTTAACACATGCAATGGTGTACGGTACCGAAAATCCACAGCAAAATATGGTGGTCATGCAATGGCTTGGGGATGCTTTTCTAGAACTGAAGTTGTTTCACTGGTAAAAACTGAAAGCACCATGGATCAATTTGTATATGGCAGGATCATTGAACAATATATGATACCCTATGCTAAACAAAACATGCCTCGTTGGTGGTTTTATCAGCAAGAAAATGATCCTAAACATACCACCAAGTTTGTCAAAACATGTCTCAGGAAGAAAACAGAGTTACCGATCGGCCAAGTCAAAGCCCTGATCTAAACCCAATTGAACATCTATAGCAGGGCCTCTCAAACGCCCAAAATCTCGCGCGTGCAAATCGAGGCGCAAGAGCTCCGTGCACTGTGCATCGGTCCCGCTCGGCTCGGCTCCGACCAACGCTTCGTCTCTGGGCTGCTCGGCTAAGCTCGGCTCAACTCGGCTCGGATTTGGAGCGCTACGGAGCTAGTGAGGAAGAGGGAGACAGGGAGAGCGAGCGGGACAGGCGTGAGGAAAGAGAGAGACAGCGCTATTGCTCCAAATCGACGAATGAGGATCTGCACCCTGAGAGGCCCTGATCTATAGGATGAACTCAAAAAAGCGTGATAAACGCAAACATACCTAAACAAGGAGGCATATTTTGAAGCTTTAAATGAAGAATGGTCCAAAATTCCTGTCTCATGCCTTAAGAAATTGGTGGACTCAATGCCAATTTGATGTGCAGCAGCTGTACAAGCAAACGGCTACTCGACTAAATACTAGATGATACGAAGTACATATGAACTTCTGGAATGGTTTTTGTGCTTAGTTATGTGTGTCAAAATATTTATGGTCTCCATATTGTGCCCTTTGAAAGCTTATGGGTGCAATATATGACTACAGTGTAATTATTTTTGTTATACATTTACGTTTGTATGAATGTGATGGTTCGGTTGGGTGAAGAAATTGTCTTTTTTTTTGTGTTGTACAAGTGCACGCATTATGTTCATAAGCAACGAGACCAGAGCAATTTAATCATTTTCCTAAATACTTGTGGCAGGTGCTGTAAATGTAACTTAAGGCTTCTTTAGTCTGTCAAACACACAAGTTCAAAATATGATATATAACACTATAACATACCTGTAAAATATACAAACTCTTAAAAAGGAATGACGAGTTCTTTGTACAAGAACATCCTCATGTTCTATATGATCACTTTAAACCATGAGCATGCATGTACAATATTGCTTGCGCTGCGTGAACTAGTCAATGGTTATGGATAGATGTTATGAAAAAAAAATGTACAAGTAACTAATATATTAGTCCTCCACTATCACTTCGGTAAATTATGGACATTTTCCAGTAATTATCTTAGCTGCTGCCGTCTGTTACCTTTCGTAACTGTGTTTGGACTGTCGCCAGTTGTTTAATTCCGGTCTTGGTCGTTGCAGGAGGAGGAATGGAAGTGCTGATGTAACATTTATGACCTTACTTTTAGTGATTAATAATTTACTAAAACGTCTCTATTGGCGAAGACGCTGCGTAAATTCAGAGAATTTACTGCAGATAGGAATATTCTAACCCACATTCTAGACATTTAAGTCAGAGTATCCTCCTGTGGAATTCATTAAACACCAAAGCAAAAATGTAATCAGAAATTAATTTAATAGGACGAAAAGAAGTGAAAGTTTTAAATGTTCATTGAGATTGGTTTGATTGGCTATTTTTGCGATGTAAATTTCAACAGCCTCTTTAATGTTCTATGATTTAATTCTATTTTCGACGCGTAAGATGTTTAGATTAAGTGCCGATGTCTGTAAAGTGATGTGAATTGTCTTATATGTGTTATCAGAAGGCTGAACGCCGGTTATATCGAATTCCATTTTTGTATCTGGTGTGAAAATTACGTTTAGTTTGGCCTATATATGTGGCGTTAGCGTCTGGTTCTTGCCATTTGAATTCATAAACTCCTGATTGGAGAAATTATCTTTTTTCGTTTAGGTTCCATTTGCTGATATGTCTTTGCAGTGTGTTGTTCATTCTAAAGACTACTTGTAGACCTTGTCTTTTGAGGGCAGTGCATTTTTATTTTTCGTGTGTGGTTTTTCCGACGTTTTGCTCTGTTTATTTCATAGTATATCTGCTGTGTAAGAAGGGTAGTTGTTTTCTTTCACGATTTGTTTTATTATTTGTATTTCTTAATTGAAATTTGGTGTCGTCATTGGTATGAAAATTGTTGTGTATCATTGTTTTCAGTCCTTCTAATTTGTGTATGTATGAGTGGTTGGATTCTTTGTTAATTATGTGTGATGTCTAAGTGGGTTTCCTGTATATTTTGTATGACAGGCTGTGACTATCCCCACTGAGTGTGATGTTTAAAATGTTGATTTTCTTGTCAGTTTCTGGTTACGTTTTGAACTTGTTTGACTTGTGTAAAGGATTCAGTTTGTTTAATAACTGTTGTGCGTTTGAGACTTCATTATTGTGCATGCATATTACGTCATTTACCTATCTTCTCCAGAGTGCTGGTCAGTTAAAAAATTGTTTTCATGTCATTTAGGAAAATGTTCGCTATTATACCTGATAATGTTGAGCCCATGATTAACGCTTCCTTTTGACAATATATTGTGCCCTTATTCATTGCTTATGTATATTAATATGCTAAATTAAGGGAATTATTACATATATATATTGGATTTGTAGCACTCGTAATTTTATTCTACTCTGTAACAAATGTGGAAACATGACCGGATAGGGATGGCGCCGGCTCTCTGGGAGGATTGTAAAACAATGCCTTTTGTGTTTGGAAGAGAAATGTACAGTGGTCGTTGGTTTCAAGCCTAGATGACCTCGCTAGAGTTATATTTTGAAGCAAGGAAAAACCCAGTGAAGCAACAGAAATATCAACGGTTATTTCGGACGCCTGGTGTGGGGCTACAGTAGGCGTGTCTCAAGCTGACCGGTGTGAACATCGGGTGTGGAGAATTTGAAGAAAATGAAACAGACGCGTGAAAGTAAACCAATGGAATAATAGCGTCGTCTTAACATTTTGAAGCGATTGGTCCAAGTGAAACGCGATGCCGCGTTCGAGCATGAAGAGACGAGAAAAGGTGAAATAATAAATACTGGAGTGGAGAGAGAAGAGCGTCAGTCGGTCGTCAGTAGTCAGCTGTTGCTTGTCAGCCATCAGTTTTCAATTGTCAGTCGTGAGTTGTTTTCGTATTTTCGAAGGAGTGAGTTCTTTGTGAGTTATTGTGTCGCGAATATTGTAACTACGGTGTCCAAAATGACTTTGTGTCCAGGAACCTCGAATTCTTTTGGAATTTAAATATCAAGGTAATTAGAAAGCACTCAACTCGAGCGGAGGAAACTTAAATACGGGACAAACTATTGACTGTTACCAAAGCCTGTGCTATAAAGCATTGATCGGTAACGAACAGACAGTTTGAATTGCTCAGCCACTGATGAGCAGAAGATATGGAGAGGAATTTGAGACTTTCAAACTAGAGGAACTGTGTAAATATTGTGGAACATTAACACGCTATTTAAAGTCGTAATCAAGTTAGACTTGAACTTGGGAGATAGCCAGTTGCTGTCGGTCTTATGTTACGTAAGCGAGAGCCTGCATGGAGAAGATAGCAGTGAACTTGTTCAATAGGTCAAGCGTAACAGGACTTCTGCAATTGCGTTACGCAGGTTGTGAACCCTGAAATTTAGATCTCAGTGCTGTATGAGACAGGATGTGCACCAGTGATCGTGGCGCAAGAAAGTTTTTTAAAACCTATTTTACGTCGCACCGACACAGAAAACCATCTTCAGGCCCGCCGACAGTGGGGTTCGAACCCACTATCTCCCGGATGCAAGCTTCACAGCTGCGCGCCCCTAAGCGCACGGCGAACTCGCCCGGTGGCGGAAGAAAGAAGACATCAGTTCGACTGTCGACGTGCTGAAATGGAGCCCAGGAGGAAGTTCAACATCTGGTTTGCTGACCCGACCGTAGTGATGTGCCGTCACCAAAGGATGGGGTAGCCTGGCCAGATGCGGAGCGGCACATCAACGAAGATGTGTACCACTGATTTTATAATGTGTAAATTTAACCTACTTGCCGAGGGGATTGTTTAATCTTATAGGTCAATTTTATTAATTTCAAAGGAGGATGTCCTAAATTGTTTCTTTAAAAGGTAGAGTTTTTTTTCAAGCAACTTGTAAATAGTGTACAGTAAATAACGGCTATTGCATGGAGACATAGTGTTTCCTTTTTATTTCATGCCAAGTGGGTTAGCGAAATTTTTAATTAATTCATTCTTTGCTTGCTTTTTCTGTTTTTATAATTTGTTGTTTGCTAAATATGGGGATGCATTGTACATCTCGGGATTAGCGTAAGTGTAATGGGAAGTTATTGAAGTAAGATACAATCATCAAACTCAGTGAAAGTAATAAAGGAATTTTTAAGGGCAAATATGCAGTCGAATTTTCCCATGCATGTGTATGAGTATGTGTGTGAGTGCATGCTTATTTCGTGGAGTTGTTGATTCACAAACTGTTAGTCATCGACCAAATTCCCATGTTTAAATATGATGTATTTGTATTATCATCGTGATCATGTTGTCAGTATTCAGAAAGAATGAACAGTTTGAAGATCAGTAGGATAGAAATACCACGGTAGAGGATTAACCACAGATTATTTGAGGTACAGACGTTTACGGGATACTTTTATTTATTATTATTTTTATTATTTTTATTAACAAATAAATCGCAATTGAGCAATATCGCGGAGGCAATGGTCACTTACAGTAGTGTGATAATGAGGTTAAAAGATAATTACCCAACAACAACAACAAGAGTACAACTAGCAATTCCATGGAAAGAAAATATTACAATAAATACTACTACAGTAGTTTAACATTTTAAATCCAACAACATCACATACAAATTTATTATTATTATTATTATTATTATTATTATTATTATTATTATTATTATTATTATTATTATTGTCAGTTGGATGTGTTTAATATGATAGTTCAGTAATGTTCACGGTTTACATGTCATTCGGAGTAAAAATATTGTGGATAACTTTGTAATTGAAGTTTAATTAAAATAATGTGGATGAATTGATGTTATTGCATGATATCGAACAAACGTGAGTATGATCCTTTGAGATGTTTCAACGATATTTAATGAGTCGGGGACGACGTTAGGCGTCATCTATTGAATATCAATTTAAAACATTAGGACGTGGAACTATTTTACCCTGCGATGAAGGGGAAGACTGTTCTTCAGTTAAGACCAGAATAGTGGAATTTATTCGTGTTTTACTTGCCTTGGGTAGAATCTGGATTTGCAGCGTATTTTTATGGGTCAGGAGCCATTGAGGCCAGTGTGTCATGTATTCATTTTAGTATTGGGAACCCAGATTATTTAGCTGCGTTAAGAGCGTGAATCTTCAAGTTGTTATTCCGTCGATGTCTTTGTGTCTACAAAGGAGAGTTTATGTTTGAAGCGGCCGATCGTGTACTTTATCTCCGTTCTTAGGTTTTGTTATTGTGATATTTCATAAGAACGAGATTCACTACTTTAGTCAACCGAATTCAATGTGAATTTACTGTATGTGTGATATTAAATGAAATGGCGTACAGCTTTTAGTGCCGGGAGTTTCCGAGGACATGTTCGGCTCGCCAGGTGCAGGTCTTTTGATTTGATACCCGTAGGCGACCTGCGCGTCGTGATGAGGATGAAATGATGATCAAGACGACACATACACCCAGCCCAATGCCAGCGAAATTAACCAATGATGATTAAAATTCCCGACCCTGCAGGGAATGGAACCCGGGACCCCTATGACCAAAGGCCAGAACACTAACCATTTAGCCATGTAGCCGGACTATGTGTGATATATTTTGTCATGTAATTTTCAGGAAAACAACGTTGAATTAATGGTTGATTTAAGGTACAGAGTGTGAATTATGTTCGTTTCTTTGTTTATTTCTGAGAATCCACGTTGAAATAGGGGTTGATTTTAATTCAGATGTCTGATATTTTCTTGAGTAACATGTATTTATTATGGAGATGGCATTTTATTCTGTTTCCTTCTACGGAAAATTTAGATTTCATCGGTATGAATGTTGCATGTTTATTGACATGGAAAAATATAACATGTGAGTGTTCCATGTTTTGTTTATGTGACATTTGCTGAGATATGATTTTGTTCTATGTGGTTTCAATCCACGTTTCATTCATTCTTGTTTGTTTAATCCAGCGGGAGTTGTGCACATTTGTACTCGCCATCTCACTTAGGTTCTTGTGTATAGTTAGTGTGGGAATTTTCCTAAAGCGATTAGGCAATGTGTAAGCTTAGCGTTTTCACTGCGATATAACTGTTCAGGAACGAAACAAGAACTCATCATAAAGCAAAAATATATAAACAAGTCAGCCAGGAGTATGAGTGATTACATAGAACTAACCGCACTATCCGACTTATTACAGAGGTCAACTATAGTGGGGGAAATTTCCTCCCATTCCTCCCTCCCATTGGTCTTTATGTACTGTAAGGAAATGCCCTTGCTGTGGCTTTATTCAACCGATTAAAAATCACGTCTTTTGGTAAAACATTATAATTGTACGTGTGCATGTTTCTCTCTGAATTAAAATGTTACTGGACCCTGAGGACACACTATTGTTGGTGATATGGTCATAAGAGGAGTTTAAAAGCCAAATGCAAGGATAGAGGCGTACATATTCGGGGGAAAGCGTCGTGAATTGTTTGTTCCTTTCCCTTTCCGTCAACTGTTATGCGCCGGGCTAAGTGGCTCAGACGGTTAAGGCGCTGGCCTTCTGACCCCAACTTGGCAGGTTCAATCCTGGCTCAGTCCGGAGGTATTTGAAGGTGCTCAAATACGTCAGCCTCGTGTCGGTAGATTTACTGGCACGTACAAGAACTCCTGTGGAACTAAATTCCGGCACCTCGGCGTCAACTGCACATGGGAGAGCAGGTAACGTTTCCCATAGGATTGCCACAGAGTACAGCGTGATGCATCACTCCAAATCAGTCCAATCACTCGTTTCCAGTCATCTTCTGTCCACTGGCGTCACTCTTTACACCTCCTTAAGCGTCACGTAGCGTTGACTACAGACATTTTGGACTTATGAACAGCAGCTCACCATTGCATCCAACTCTTTCTAAGTACCAACACACAGACATTGCGCTGGCTGAACTGCTGGTAGATATTTGGAACTCACGAGTGATTCCATCCACTATCTTGCGATTTTTACAACCAACCTCTGCAATGCTCGACGGTACCTGTCCATCATTAAATGAGGTATGCGTGGTCTTGGTTACCTGCAGTTCTTTCGTCGCGTTTCCACTTTACAATCACATCAGCAACAGTCGACTTGGGCAGTTTTAGAAGGGTGGAAATATCCCTGATGTATTTGTTACTCAGATGACATCCAATGACTAGTCCACGTTCGAAGTCATTAAGCTCTCCTGACGGACCCATTCTGCTGTTACTACTTCTCTACTGACAACATAATATTCCCCGCCTCCTCTGGCGGGTCCGCCTCTTGTGACATCTAGGATTAAATTCTGCATTACATAGGGGAGTCCGGGTACTTTTGATCAGGTAGTGTATAATTCTGTTACCATACATTTTCTTTCTTAGATAGTTTATAAATGCATTTATTCAAAGAACCTAATAAATTAATCGAGTCGAAACTGAAACGAGATGGCTTCAGATATCACAAAAGGAAATATTCTAAATATTTCACAAAATGTTCTCATTACTTTCTCATGCCCCTCAATTCAAATTCGATTTCTGCATCGATATCACTAATTTTAACATTATCTTTGCTCTTTACTGACTACTATAAAACCAAGTGCCACATATTTTCTCCACCTCATCCTTTACTCCTTCACTCAGACAGTGAAAATGAAAATCCACAGCCTGTTTCCAGTCATTTGACCGGGTCAGGAATGGAATTAATGAAGCCCCATCTAGCGGCGAGGATAGGAATTGTGCCGGCTGCCGAAGCCTGTCGCATTCCTCTGGGGCAATGATTAATGCTTGCTAGTTGTTTTACGTCGTCGCGCCGACTCAGATAGGTCTTATGGCGACGATGGGACAGGGAAGGGCAGGGAGTAGGAAGGAAGCGGCCGTGGCCTTAATTAAGGTACAGCCCCTGCATTTGCCTGGTGTGAAAATGAGAAACCACGGAAAGCCATTTTCAGGGCTGCCGACAGTGGGGTTCGAACCTACTATCTCCCGAATACTGGATACTGGCCGCACTTAAGCGACTGCAGCTATCGAGCTCGGTAATGATTAATGAATGACAGGTGGGATTAAATGATATTGGAGAATGTTGCTGGAATGAATTACGACAGGGAAAACCGGAGTACGCGGAGAAAAACCTGTCCCGCCTCCACTTTGTCCAGCACAAATCTCACATGGTGTGACCGGGATTTGAACCACGGAATCAAGCGGTGAGAGGCCGGCGCGCTACCGCCTGAGCCACGGAGGCTCTTCACTCAGAAAATCCTGGTCCTAATTTCTGCAACCATCAAGTATGTGGTTTCTACACGAAATTGCACATTTTCACCTTAAACCTAATGAATGAGAAATATTGTCCCTCAGCAATAGTTCAGAACGCGCTTTCTGTTGACATGAGGCACTGGATCTGCACTTGCTTCAAAACCATGAGATCTGTAAAACATGCAATGCACCAATAGTTTGAGCTCGGATACATCTTCATCACAGACTGCAATGGCCTTTAGTGTTCGGTCAGCAAGCTTCTGTAAGTTAACTAAGAGCCTGCAACTAGCTCTTTGGCCATATTTAGCCCCATATCTATCTTTGAGAAGCCTCCGTGGCTCAGGCGCTGCGCGCCGGGCTCTCACCGCTGGATACCGTGGTTCAAATCCCGATCACTCGATGTGAGATTTGTGCTGGACAAAGCGGAGGCAGGACAGGTTTTTCTCCGGGTACTGCGATTTTCCCTGTCATCTGTCATTCCAGCAACACTCTTCATTAACATCTCATTTCATCTGTCGGTCATTTATCATTGCGACAGACTTCGACAGCCGGCACATTTCCTATCCTCGCCGCTAGATGGGGCTTCCCTCATTCCTGACCCGATCGAATGACTGGAAAGTGGCTATGGATTTTCATTTTCATCTATCTCTGATCATTAAAAGCAGTAAAAAATGAAATGGCGTATGGCTTTTAGTGCCAGTAGTGTCCGAGGACAAGTTCGGCTCGCCAGATGCAGGTATTTTGATGTGACTTCCGTAGGCGACCTGCGCGTCGTGATGAGGATGAAATGATGATGAAGGCGACACGTACACCCACCCCCGTGCCAGCGAAATTAACCAAAATTCCCGACCCTGCCGGGAATCGAATCCGGGACCCCGGTGACCAAAGGCCAGCACGCTAACCATTTAGTAATGGAGCGGGATATTAAAACCAGTGTGTGATCGTCTTCGCTTTAGTCTCCCTCCGCTGATCTTACCCCCCCCCCCCAGTGGCCACGTCCATCACTTTCTATTCATTTATTTGACGCAACATAATGAGAAATCTTCAGGCATCGATAACCTCCCTATTGAACTATCCGAGTCAGCTGGTCACATAATCAATGAAAAGGGTATTTTGCCATTCGAATTTCGGAACCCCATCATTGTCCCTTTACTAAAGAAAACAAATGCGACCATCTGTAGTACGTTCAGAACAATTACATTGGTTCCTCGTGCATCCACAATAGTAGTATAATTGGATGGTTCGGCGGCCACCGCCACCTCCGGCTCCCAGTGGCCACCTCCACCTCAGCCAGTGGCCTCTTCCAGTACTGCCAACTTAACCTAACTAGCGCGACAGTACTGCCAACTTAACCTAACTAGCGCGAAATTTGAATTTGTAAACAAAGCCACGTGCTTTTTGACAGCTGTCATCGACAACAACGCATCGCTAACCTCAGTACTGCCATCTTGACGGGCCTAAACCTTAGTGGTACCAACTTAACCTAACTAGCGCGAGGTAAACAAAGCCACGTGCTTTTTGACAGCCACGTGCTTTTTGACAGATTTGTAAACAAAGCCACGTGCTTTTTGACAGACAACAACGCATCGCTAACCTCAGTACTGCCATCTTGACGGGCCTAAACCTTAGTGGTACCAACTTAACCTAACTAGCGCGAGGTAAACAAAGCCACGTGCTTTTTGACAGCCACGTGCTTTTTTGACAGCTGTCATCCGCCATCTTTAAACCACAAAGCACTGTGCTGCCCTCTATATCGCAGTAGCTGCAAAATTCGTCACCTGTCATCGGCAGTGCTGCCATCTTGACGGGTCTAAACCTTAGTGCTACCAACTTAACCTCACTAGCGTGAGATAAACAAAGCCACGTGCAGCTGTCATCCACCATCTTTGAGCATCGTGCTGCCCTCTTTAGCTACTTACCTTTGAAATGTGGTACGTCATCCGCCATCTTGCATCCGAAACCTCAGTGCTGTGCTCTATGTAGTGGCAGCAAATTCCATGTGCTCTTGTTTGGAAACAAAGCCACGTGCAGCTGTCATCCACCATCTTTGAGCATCGTGCTGCCCTCTTTAGCTACTTACCTTTGAAATGTGGTACGTTATCCGCCATCTTGCATCCGAAACCTCAGTGCTGCGCTCTATGTAGTGGCGGCAAATTCCATGTGCTCTTGTTTGGAAACAAAGACACGTGCAGCTGTCATCCACCATCTTTGAGCATCGTGCTGCCCTCTTTAGCTACTTACCTTTGAAATGTGGTACGTTATCCGCCATCTTGCATCCGAAACCTCAGTGTTGCGCTCTATGTAGTGG
The DNA here is from genome assembly GCF_040414725.1 of Anabrus simplex. NCBI lineage: Eukaryota > Metazoa > Arthropoda > Insecta > Orthoptera > Tettigoniidae > Anabrus > Anabrus simplex. The sequence continues at coordinate 556,272,534 of NC_090266.1, read as the reverse complement.
CGGCAAATTCCATGTGCTCTTGTTTGGAAACAAAGCCACGTGCAGCTGTCATCCACCATCTTTAATCACCGTGCTGTCCTCTTTAGCTACTTACCTTTGACAGTTGTCATCCGCCATCTTGCATCGTCAACCTCAGTGCCGCACTCTATGTAGTGGCGGCAAATTCCACGTGCTCTTGTTTGGAAACAAATTCACGTGCTTTTTTGACAGCTGTCATCCGCCATCTTTGAGCACCGTGCTGCTATCATGCGGGCAATTTCGTTAGCTGTCATCCGCCATCTTTAATCCAGAGAGAACAGTGCTGCCCTCTATGTGGTGGCGGCAAATTCCACGTAGAAACAAAGCCATGTGCAGCTGTCATCCGCCATCTTTGAGCACCGTGCTGCGAGCAATTTCGTCAGTTGTCATCCGCCATCTTTAATCTACAGAACACCGTGCTGCCCTCTTTATGGCTACTACCCTAAGCACGTAGTAGCGGGCAATTTGAAAAGTTCTGTTAGCTATCACCCGCCATCTTTAATCACCGTGCTGCCATCTTTAGCTAGATACCTTTGAAATGTGGCGGCGGATAATTTGAAAAAATGCTTTTTGACAGCAGCTATCTTTGAGCACCGTGCTACCCTCTATGTGGTGGCGGCAAATTCTACATGCTTTACAAACCCACGCGCTTTTTTTTTTGACAGCCATCTTTAAGCAACAGAGTACAGTGCTGCCCTCTTTGTTGTGGCGGCAAATTCCACGTGCTCTACAAAGCCACATGCTCTTTTTGACGGCTGTCACCCGCCATCTTTAACCAACAGAGCACTATGCTGCGGGCAATTTCGTTAGCTGTCATCCGACATCTTTAATCAACAGAGCACCGTGCTGCCCTCATGCGGGGTAATTTCGTTAGCTGCCATCCGCCATCTTTAAACACCGTGCTGCCCTCTTTATGACTACTACCTTAAGCACGTAGTAGCGGGCAATTTCGTTAGCTGTCATCCGCTATCTTTGAGCACCGTGCTGCTCTCTGTAGTAGCGGGTAATTTGAAAAGTTCTGTTAGCTGTCATCCGCCATCTTTGAGCACCGTGCTACCATCTATGTGGTGGCGGCAAATTCCACATGCTTTACAAACTCACGCGCAGCTGTCATCCACCATCTTACATCGCAAACCTCAGTGCTACACTCTATGTGGTAGCGGATAATTTTAAAAAGAAAAATTCTACAGCAGCCATCTCTCGACGCTAATTGCACAAGATGGTAGCTATACATGACTCCTTAAAGGTGCTCATGCAAGATGATCGCTATACATAGACGCCCTTGGGATGCTTGCGCAAGATGGCGGTTATACAAGGCTCCTTATGAGGGATGCTTGCGGGAGATGGTGGTTGCTCTTATGAGGCGGCTCAAGGATCCATGGCTAGAGACGCCCTAAGGATGCTTGCGCAAGATGGCGGATGCAAGATGGCGGCTATACATAGCTCCTTATGAGACAGCCAGTACAACATGTGAACAGAACATTGATTGATGTGTTCAGAACATAAAATAAGTAGAATCGAACACTGTACTCGATACAACATGTGATTAAAACATTGTGTGGTGTGTTCAGAACACTAATCGAACGCTGTATTAGGGGATACCTTTGTTTAGATTGAAACATAACAAGACTAGAATTGAACACTGCACATTGATTGATGTGTTCAGAACACAAAATAAGTAGAATCGAACACTGTACTCGATGTCGTTAACTTCAACATGTGATTAAAACATTGGCTGGTGTGTTCAGAACACTAATCGAACGCTGTATTAGGGGATACCTTTGTTTAGATTGAAACATAACAAGACTAGAATTGAACACTGCACTCGATGTCGGAAGATCAGATTGAAAACATAACAAGACTAGAATTGAACACTGTACATTGATTGATGTGTTCAGAACACAAAATAAGTAGAATCGAACACTGTACTCGATGTCGTTAACTTCAACATGTGATTAAAACATTGTCTGGTGTGTTCAGAACACTACATAAGTAGAATCGAACGCTGTACTCGATGTCGTTACATGTGACCCGATACAACATGTTAGGGGATACCTTTATCCTAAGAACCGAACACTGTACAACATGTTAGGGGATACCTTTGTTTAGATTGAAACTAACAAGACTAGAATCGAACACTGCACTCGATGTCGTTACATGTGATCCGATACAACATGTTAGGGGATACCTTTGTTTAGATTGAAACATAGCAAGCCTAGAATCGAACATTGTTTGATGTGTTCAGTACAACTTCAATGATTAACATACACACTGTGCACATATCGCATAGCTAAAAACACACTGTGCACATATCGCATACCTAACACTTCAAATGATTTGCTTAGTACGAAAATAAAAATAAAAAATCTATACCGCGTAGCTAACTCGTTCATCACACTGCTAAGACGCTTAGTAATTGTGAATACACTCATACGAAAATCAAGAAAGCACACTGCGTAGCCAACTCGCTCGGCACGAAAAAAATCTATACCGCGTAGCTAACTCGTTCATCACACTGCTAAGACGCTTAGTAATTGTGAATACACTCATACGAAAATCAAGAAAGCACACTGCGTAGCCAACTCGCTCGGCTCACTCGCTTAGTAATTGCAACACACACGGATAAGAATGTTCCGAGATACTTACATGTTTTTTAAGGGGGGGGGGGTGAAAGATCATAAATTATATGTACACACATGTTGTCTCCTCCAAGTTGTAAGATGAAATAGACGCAGTACTGCGAGTTTCCACTCTAGCTGGCGAACGGAAGTAGCATGATATCTCAGCAAAAAATAAAAATACGCGTGAGCTTGCAAGTCAGACACAATGATGGATACCGCGATTCAAATCCTAGTAACTTATGCCGTCGGGAAGGGCATCCGGCTAGATCATGTAATGATGATCGCACAGGTCCCACCCCTAGCATTTACAGCTTCCAGTTCGAACCCGCTATCATCCGAAGTAGCGAGAATGATTGAAGAGTGTTTTAGTGTGATTCATTTGTTGGATGGAGGCGTTAAGCTGCCTTCTTCGGTAGGAGTAGGCTATGTCGGGATATCGATTTAAAATCCTAGTCAGGAAGGGCAGCCGGTCGTATAAAACTATGGTGTGAGGCGGGGTGTGCAAAAAAAGCTAGCAATAAGTAAGGGCTGTTGATGGGGACGTTAAACCTTGTGCAGACTCCTTCGAAAATTATTTTTTGAGTACAAGTGTGTTGATGCTGATTTATTTGTCGGATGGAGGCAATAAGCCTTGTGCAGGCTTCTTCAGTCGAGTAGGCTATGTATCGGTACCGGGATATCTAGTTATAAAACCCGCTACAACAAATTTATCACGTATACTGCGATTTAAAATCCTAGTCAGGAAGGGCAGCCGGTCGTATAAAACTATGGTGTGAGGCGGGGTGTGCAAAAAAGCTAGCAATAAGTAAGGGCTGTTGATGGGGACGTTAAACCTTGTGCAGACTCCTTCGAAAATGATTTTTTGAGTACAAGAGTGTTGATGCTGATTCATTTGTCGGATGGAGGCAATAAGCCTTGTGCAGGCTTCTTCAGTCGAGTAGGCTATGTATCGGTACCGGGATATCTAGTTATAAAACCCGCTACAACAAATTTATCACGTATACTGCGATTTAAAATCCTAGTCAGGAAGGGCAGCCGGTCGTATAAAACTATGGTGTGAGGCGGGGTGTGCAAAAAAGCTAGCAATAAGTAAGGGCTGTTGATGGGGACGTTAAACCTTGTGCAGACTCCTTCGAAAATGATTTTTTTGAGTACAAGAGTGTTGATGCTGATTCATTTGTCGGATGGAGGCAATAAGCCTTGTGCAGGCTTCTTCAGTGGAGTAGGCTATGTATCGGTACCGGGATATCTAGTTATAAAACCCGCTACAACAAATTTATCACGTACACTGCGATTTAAAATCCTAGTCAGGAAGGGCAGCCGGTCGAATAAAACTATGGTGTGAGGCGGGGTGTGCAAAAAAGCCAGCATTAAGTAAGGGCTGTTGATAGGAGGCGTTAAACTATGTGCAGGCTCCTTCACCAGGAGAAGCCTACATGCCGGTACCGTGCAGGTTCTTTCGATAGGAGTAGGCACTGTGTGTGTTTTAACCTCTCCGTACAATCATGATATTTTACGTTAGGAACTTACATAGGCTAAATGCTACACATTCCGTGGCAGAGCCGGGAATCGAACTCGGACCTCCGGGGGTAGCAGCTAATCACAGCACAGAGGAGGACATTTTCAGAATATTTTACAACCTTAATTGGTACTGTGTTTTAAGAGCTTACACTCAGCTAAGAAGACGTTCGCGAGTTACAAGTCGCTTATCAGTGTCCTCGCTCAAGGTTGAGCCGGAAGATACGTGTACAATTTCAGCTAACACATGCATTCCACCCAACTCGCTCAGAATGACTGTGCCGATACTTCGAGGACTGTAGAACAAATCTATAGCCTACAGTATGCATGCCTCTCACCCGGTAGTCTCGGGTTCGATTCTCTTGGGAATAAAAATGTGTTTAAATCACATGAATGTGTTGAGTTGTCCTTCCTGATGCAAAACTAGCAGTATCTAACCTCATACACCATAGTTTTACGACCGGTTGCCCTTCCTGAAAACTCGGATTAAGAATCTGTTTTGTTTTAAGACTAGTTGTCCTTCCTGACGCAAAACTGGTAGTATCTAAGCTCTTACATCATACGCTATTGTTGTTAACCGGCTGCCCTTCCTGACGTCAAAGAACTCGGATTAAGAATCTGTCGAGAATCGGGGGGTTTTTCAGCTAGATGCTCTTCTTAGATTTTAAATCACGAACTATTGTTTTACTGCCGGATGCCCTTCCCGACTAAGATTTTAAATCGCAAGAATTTTGTTTTAAGACTCAAGTCTTGTTATGTTTCTTTCATAATCTGCAAGTCTAAACATGCATATCGCTGCACACTCCTGCCTTCGCGATGCGTGTTTGATAATTGTTGTTAACCGGCTGCCCTTCCTGACGTCAAAGAACTCGGATTAAGAATCTGTCGAGAATCGGGGGGTTTTTCAGCTAGATGCTCTTCTTAGATTTTAAATCACGAACTATTGTTTTACTGCCGGATGCCCTTCCCGACTAAGATTTTAAATCGCAAGAATTTTGTTTTAAGACTCAAGTCTTGTTATGTTTCTTTCATAATCTGCAAGTCTAAACATGCATATCGCTGCACACTCCTGCCTTCGCGATGCGTGTTTGATAATTGTTGTTAACCGGCTGCCCTTCCTGACGTCAAAGAACTCGGATTAAGAATCTGTCGAGAATCGGGGGGTTTTTCAGCTAGATGCTCTTCTTAGATTTTAAATCACGAACTATTGTTTTACTGCCGGATGCCCTTCCCGACTAAGATTTTAAATCGCAAGAATTTTGTTTTAAGACTCAAGTCTTGTTATGTTTCTTTCATAATCTGCAAGTCTAAACATGCATATCGCTGCACACTCCTGCCTTCGCGATGCGTGTTTGATAATTGTTGTTAACCGGCTGCCCTTCCTGACGTCAAAGAACTCGGATTAAGAATCTGTCGAGAATCGGGGGTTTTTTTCAGCTAGATGCTCTTCTTAGATTTTAAATCACGAACTATTGTTTTACTGCCGGATGCCCTTCCCGACTAAGATTTTAAATCGCAAGAATTTTGTTTTAAGACTCAAGTCTTGTTATGTTTCTTTCATAATCTGCAAGTCTAAACATGCATATCGCTGCACACTCCTGCCTTCGCGATGCGTGTTTGATAATTGTTGTTAACCGGCTGCCCTTCCTGACGTCAAAGAACTCGGATTAAGAATCTGTCGAGAATCGGGGGGTTTTTCAGCTAGATGCTCTTCTTAGATTTTAAATCACGAACTATTGTTTTACTGCCGGATGCCCTTCCCGACTAAGATTTTAAATCGCAAGAATTTTGTTTTAAGACTCAAGTCTTGTTATGTTTCTTTCATAATCTGCAAGTCTAAACATGCATATCGCTGCACACTCCTGCCTTCGCGATGCGTGTTTGATAATTGTTGTTAACCGGCTGCCCTTCCTGACGTCAAAGAACTCGGATTAAGAATCTGTCGAGAATCGGGGGGTTTTTCAGCTAGATGCTCTTCTTAGATTTTAAATCACGAACTATTGTTTTACTGCCGGATGCCCTTCCCGACTAAGATTTTAAATCGCAAGAATTTTGTTTTAAGACTCAAGTCTTGTTATGTTTCTTTCATAATCTGCAAGTCTAAACATGCATATCGCTGCACACTCCTACCTTCGCGATGCGTGTTTGATAATTGTTGTTAACCGGCTGCCCTTCCTGACGTCAAAGAACTCGGATTAAGAATCTGTCGAGAATCGGGGATTTACAGCTAGATGCTCACCGGATGCCCTTCCCGACGGCATAAGTTACTAGGATTTGAATCGCGGTATCCATCATTGTGTCTGACTTGCAAGCTCACGCGTATTTTTATTTTTTGCTGAGATATCATGCTACTTCCGTTCGCCAGCTAGAGTGGAAACTCGCAGTACTGCGTCTATTTCATCTTACAACTTGGAGGAGACAACATGTGTGTACATATAATTTATGATCTTTCACCCCCCCTTAAAAAACATGTAAGTATCTCGGAACATTCTTATCCGTGTGTGTTGCAATTACTAAGCGAGTGAGCCGAGCGAGTTGGCTACGCAGTGTGCTTTCTTGATTTTCGTATGAGTGTATTCACAATTACTAAGCGTCTTAGCAGTGTGATGAACGAGTTAGCTACGCGGTATAGATTTTTTTCGTGCCGAGCGAGTTGGCTACGCAGTGTGCTTTCTTGATTTTCGTATGAGTGTATTCACAATTACTAAGCGTCTTAGCAGTGTGATGAAAGAGTTAGCTACGCGGTATAGATTTTTTATTTTTATTTTCGTACTAAGCAAATCATTTGAAGTGTTAGGTATGCGATATGTGCACAGTGTGTTTTTTAGCTATGCGATATGTGCACAGTGTGTATGTTAATCATTGAAGTTGTACTGAACACATCAAACAATGTTCGATTCTAGGCTTGCTATGTTTCAATCTAAACAAAGGTATCCCCTAACATGTTGTATCGGATCACATGTAACGACATCGAGTGCAGTGTTCGATTCTAGTCTTGTTAGTTTCAATCTAAACAAAGGTATCCCCTAACATGTTGTACAGTGTTCGGTTCTTAGGATAAAGGTATCCCCTAACATGTTGTATCGGGTCACATGTAACGACATCGAGTACAGCGTTCGATTCTACTTATGTAGTGTTCTGAACACACCAGACAATGTTTTAATCACATGTTGAAGTTAACGACATCGAGTACAGTGTTCGATTCTACTTATTTTGTGTTCTGAACACATCAATCAATGTACAGTGTTCAATTCTAGTCTTGTTATGTTTTCAATCTGATCTTCCGACATCGAGTGCAGTGTTCAATTCTAGTCTTGTTATGTTTCAATCTAAACAAAGGTATCCCCTAATACAGCGTTCGATTAGTGTTCTGAACACACCAGCCAATGTTTTAATCACATGTTGAAGTTAACGACATCGAGTACAGTGTTCGATTCTACTTATTTTGTGTTCTGAACACATCAATCAATGTGCAGTGTTCAATTCTAGTCTTGTTATGTTTCAATCTAAACAAAGGTATCCCCTAATACAGCGTTCGATTAGTGTTCTGAACACACCACACAATGTTTTAATCACATGTTGTATCGAGTACAGTGTTCGATTCTACTTATTTTATGTTCTGAACACATCAATCAATGTTCTGATCACATGTTGTACTGGCTGTCTCATAAGGAGCTATGTATAGCCGCCATCTTGCATCCGCCATCTTGCGCAAGCATCCTTAGGGCGTCTCTAGCCATGGATCCTTGAGCCGCCTCATAAGAGCAACCACCATCTCCCGCAAGCATCCCTCATAAGGAGCCTTGTATAACCGCCATCTTGCGCAAGCATCCCAAGGGCGTCTATGTATAGCGATCATCTTGCATGAGCACCTTTAAGGAGTCATGTATAGCTACCATCTTGTGCAATTAGCGTCGAGAGATGGCTGCTGTAGAATTTTTCTTTTTAAAATTATCCGCTACCACATAGAGTGTAGCACTGAGGTTTGCGATGTAAGATGGTGGATGACAGCTGCGCGTGAGTTTGTAAAGCATGTGGAATTTGCCGCCACCACATAGATGGTAGCACGGTGCTCAAAGATGGCGGATGACAGCTAACAGAACTTTTCAAATTACCCGCTACTACAGAGAGCAGCACGGTGCTCAAAGATAGCGGATGACAGCTAACGAAATTGCCCGCTACTACGTGCTTAAGGTAGTAGTCATAAAGAGGGCAGCACGGTGTTTAAAGATGGCGGATGGCAGCTAACGAAATTACCCCGCATGAGGGCAGCACGGTGCTCTGTTGATTAAAGATGTCGGATGACAGCTAACGAAATTGCCCGCAGCATAGTGCTCTGTTGGTTAAAGATGGCGGGTGACAGCCGTCAAAAAGAGCATGTGGCTTTGTAGAGCACGTGGAATTTGCCGCCACAACAAAGAGGGCAGCACTGTACTCTGTTGCTTAAAGATGGCTGTCAAAAAAAAAAGCGCGTGGGTTTGTAAAGCATGTAGAATTTGCCGCCACCACATAGAGGGTAGCACGGTGCTCAAAGATAGCTGCTGTCAAAAAGCATTTTTTCAAATTATCCGCCGCCACATTTCAAAGGTATCTAGCTAAAGATGGCAGCACGGTGATTAAAGATGGCGGGTGATAGCTAACAGAACTTTTCAAATTGCCCGCTACTACGTGCTTAGGGTAGTAGCCATAAAGAGGGCAGCACGGTGTTCTGTAGATTAAAGATGGCGGATGACAACTGACGAAATTGCTCGCAGCACGGTGCTCAAAGATGGCGGATGACAGCTGCACATGGCTTTGTTTCTACGTGGAATTTGCCGCCACCACATAGAGGGCAGCACTGTTCTCTCTGGATTAAAGATGGCGGATGACAGCTAACGAAATTGCCCGCATGATAGCAGCACGGTGCTCAAAGATGGCGGATGACAGCTGTCAAAAAAGCACGTGAATTTGTTTCCAAACAAGAGCACGTGGAATTTGCCGCCACTACATAGAGTGCGGCACTGAGGTTGACGATGCAAGATGGCGGATGACAACTGTCAAAGGTAAGTAGCTAAAGAGGGCAGCACGGTGATTAAAGATGGTGGATGACAGCTGCACGTGGCTTTGTTTCCAAACAAGAGCACATGGAATTTGCCGCCACTACATAGAGCGCAGCACTGAGGTTTCGGATGCAAGATGGCGGATAACGTACCACATTTCAAAGGTAAGTAGCTAAAGAGGGCAGCACGATGCTCAAAGATGGTGGATGACAGCTGCACGTGGCTTGTTTCCAAACAAGAGCACATGGAATTTGCCGCCACTACATAGAGCGCAGCACTGAGGTTTCGGATGCAAGATGGCGGATAACGTACCACATTTCAAAGGTAAGTAGCTAAAGAGGGCAGCACGATGCTCAAAGATGGTGGATGACAGCTGCACGTGGCTTTGTTTCCAAACAAGAGCACATGGAATTTGCTGCCACTACATAGAGCACAGCACTGAGGTTTCGGATGCAAGATGGCGGATAACGTACCACATTTCAAAGGTAAGTAGCTAAAGAGGGCAGCACGATGCTCAAAGATGGTGGATGACAGCTGCACGTGGCTTTGTTTATCTCACGCTAGTGAGGTTAAGTTGGTAGCACTAAGGTTTAGACCCGTCAAGATGGCAGCACTGCCGATGACAGGTGACGAATTTTGCAGCTACTGCGATATAGAGGGCAGCACAGTGCTTTGTGGTTTAAAGATGGCGGATGACAGCTGTCAAAAAAGCACGTGGCTGTCAAAAAGCACGTGGCTTTGTTTACCTCGCGCTAGTTAGGTTAAGTTGGTACCACTAAGGTTTAGGCCCGTCAAGATGGCAGTACTGAGGTTAGCGATGCGTTGTTGTCTGTCAAAAAGCACGTGGCTTTGTTTACAAATCTGTCAAAAAGCACGTGGCTGTCAAAAAGCACGTGGCTTTGTTTACCTCGCGCTAGTTAGGTTAAGTTGGTACCACTAAGGTTTAGGCCCGTCAAGATGGCAGTACTGAGGTTAGCGATGCGTTGTTGTCGATGACAGCTGTCAAAAAGCACGTGGCTTTGTTTACAAATTCAAATTTCGCGCTACTTAGGTTAAGTTGGCAGTACTGTCGCGCTAGTTAGGTGAAGTTGGCAGTACTGGAAGAGGCCACTGGCTGAGGTGGAGGTGGCCACTGGGAGCCGGAGGTGGCGGTGGCCGCCGAACCATCCAATTATACTACTCACAATCATGCTCAAAATTATAAAGGAAAGACTAGAAGGAGCAGTCTACGGCTACATCCAACAAACACAGTTTGGTTTCAGTCAAGGAGTTGGTATCCGAGATGCCATTGACACTCTAAGAATTCTTTGAGTACGTATGATGAGCAGGAGTCGAAATCTGCCCGTATGCTTCGCATGATAGAGTTTCCTGGCATAAATTATTTATTAAGGAATATAGGAGTGGAAGAACAACTGATCTCACTCATACGGGAACTCTACAATGGTCAAAATGCAGTTGTACGTTTGAGATAAGGTCTTAAAATCCAGTCCCTTTCAGAAAAGGAGTAAGGTGAGGATGTCCTCCCTCCCCAATTCTGTTTAATGCTTTTGGAGAGTTGATGATGGCTGAAGCTCTGGAAGGCACACGTTTAGGAGTAAATAGCAATGGAATACCCAAACAAGTAATTAAATTTGGAGATGACCAGGCCATCCTAGCTGGCAATGATGTTTAGAGTTACATCAACGGTGCAGAAATACGGTATGAAAATACACGCCTCAATGACAAAATGAATGACTATTCGCAAAATTCTCAAAACCTCTTCGATTAAAGATTGATAATTCAGATTTATGACAAGTTAGATCTTTTACTTACCTAGGCCAAAGATTACAGAAGATGGAAGGTGCAGAACTGAAGTTAAATACCGTATTGTTCATGCAAGGTCGTGGCAAAGACAACACAATATTTTAACATAATTTGCGGGGTTATCAGACAGTATACTGAGGTTTTGGGTATTTTGGCAACGATGTTTTCACATTTTAGTTGATATACCTGTATATAATTCTTGTATCAAATCATCATCCTCATCATCATTGGTTTACAGACCTAAGACTGATCACTAGCCATAAAGCATTTCCAGATTATACTGTCAATTGCCGCTTCCTTCATTGAAACACAATTCTGTGTCAATTAGAAATCGTTTAAGAAAGGCCTTTCTAAGTCTTCCTCGTAGATGTTTCACTTCAAATAAGCCTTCAGCAGGAGTTCTCATAAAATTGGAATAGTGCAACGTGTAATCCCACCATGTAAAACGACGGTTACGGATGGCGCGAATGGTTAACCTTCATTTACATACCCAACACTACCAACCATTACACAATAGTGAATATTTATCTCTGCATAGAGATAGCATCAGAGATAGTGTCAGGGAGGGCATCCGGTCGTTAATGTGGGCTTAGTTCCACATGTAGTGGAGGATAGGAAGGAAAAAATACACACGTAAGAAGGAAGAATCCCTACATAAATAAACAATTAACTTCAATTGTATAGATTTTTATATTTCCAAGTTCGTGTTCACAATGAAGACATGCAAGTTCCCGGATGTCAGATGTCTGTTGATGCTACTAATTTCCCATACGTTTAGAAAAACTGCTTTTGTAGTGTCTCTTTGTCGTACCGACGAACTTGCTGAAGTTCCAGTTTTCATAGAGGGACCTGTTGCTTTTCAGCAACACACGATATCTCTCCATAGGGGAAGGAAATGCAGTTCTTTACTGCCGAACAGCAATAAAATGACGATAAAATGGCAAGACCCCGTAGAGGCTCTTAATGGGAAACTAGCTATTAGCCCCATACGACGGAAGAACCTGTCGACAAGCTTGTTTAAACGATCTTGTGTTGAAACACACTTAGTCGACTTGCAACTGAAGAATTTGGAAGAAATATCCGCAGAGTCAGGAGAAATTAAATTACCAAATATTTATATATCTACTGTTAGAACAACTGATTTTCAAACGAACGAGCATTTAAAAACGGCTAAATTATAAAGAATTTAAACATAAATACACAAAAACATAACACAGTCCGTCTGTATCCACGCAAAGCACAATGATGTTCATTATTAGTCATTTCTGCACCCATGTTGATGTTGTGCTCATTAAATAAGTGATCAAAGATATATAAGACACCACATGAAAACAGTTTACTGTACCTATAAAAAGAGAAGCGAATCGTAAAAGTTTCATTTCGAAGGAACCGACCATGCAGCGTACTTGTTTAGGGGCTCGCTTCGTGGATTTATAGTAGGGGGGTCAAATTCCGACGCAGTCCGTTGCTATTTAAGAAAGCTTAAGTGTGAGAGACTCGCGTCAGTAGATTTAATGGCAGTTTAAGAGAGTTCGAAATTTCAGCACTCAGGCGCCTATTAGGAACGACTACTACTGTATTTATTTTCCACTAGAACTCATAATGAAATAGTATGCCTCCTTGGATGAATAGCCAGCACCGCTGCTTTGATTCAGCGGGTCTCGGATGTGATTCTCTGCTGTGTTAGGGATTTTAGCGCATTTAGTTAATTCCTTTCGCTTGGACACAAGGTGTTTGTGTTTGTCCTAATGACATATTTTTATGTACATACAACACTACCTGCTGTTTGCTTTACGTCGCACAGACACAGATAGGTCTTATTGCGACGATGGGACAGGAAAGGGCTAGGAGTGGGAAGGAAGTGGCCGTGGCCTTAATTAAGGTACAGCTCTAGCATTTGACTGGTGTGAAAATGGGAAACCACGGAAAACCATCTTCAGGGCTGCCGATAGTGGGGTTCGAACCCACTATCTCCCGAATACTGGATATTGGCCCCACTTAAGCGACTGCAGCTATCGAGCTCGGTACAACACTACCAACCATGAAACAAACGCGGGATAGTGAACACATCCCTCAAAGTGTTGTTCAAATATTCAAGGTGGAAGAAGGATCAGCCGTGGCCACCTGGAGGCCGACGAAGACCCATAATGAAATGTCACTAAAATTCCAGCGAATAGCCAACTCCCACTTCTTAATAACTGACCACTACAGCATCATAATCGTCACAGAGAGATAGTAGTAGGGCAAAGCCGATTCTGAGCTACGACGGGCAATCTGAATTTTGCTGAGTAAGCATTTTTGATTGGCCCAGCGTCAGCAAGTTCAATGACCTCTGACGTCATCATGACGCCAGCAAGGTAATGGCATCATATCCTAGTCTAACCTCCCAGGCTCCATGGAGTAACACATCGGTTAGGGTAGTGACCAGTTTACGGGGGACAGGGGCTCCTCGCTGGACTGTTGCTTGGCCCACATTGCCATTCTCTTCAGGCTTGATGCCCGAGGGCTGTGGAATGCTGGAGAGATTTAATTTTTGTTGAAAAATGGCGCACAGAATTCATTAGTTTGTTTCTAGAGAGCGCAGCATATGCGATACGAGTTCATTACTCTATTGTCAGAGGGCAAGTGACAGTATGCAAGAGAATACAGGGGACAGTAACATCGAAGATGGCGGTATATTTTGATTTATGACAGCTGTCAGAGAAAGCGCGCGTTTTGAATGTTGACAGCGGAGAGAGTTTTTATAGAGCGCACATCATGTCAAAGATGATATGTTTTGAGGGAACCGCGCGTAATCTGAATGTAGACAGCTGAGAGGGTTCTTTAGTTAGATGATAGCGCGTACTTTTTGTCAAAGATGGTGTTATGGACTTATGTTCTGAGCAGGAGCGCAAGTGTTTTGAACGTTGATAGCCGTCGAAACCATGCGCGAGAGATTGAGCAGTTCGAGTCTAAGCCTTATGTTCTGATGTGAGATGCGCGAGTTTCTAAATTTGACAGATTAAACACGTACTACAAATTGAACTGCATGTTGTTTTTTTTGGTTCATTTTTTTTTTTTTACAGATTGAGACTTTTAGGTGCACGTGTTTCTCAACAGCTGTCATCATGTAGATGGTGTGGTCTACATGAGTCCACCAGACTTTGATTTGTTCCCAAAGCTTAAGAAACCACTCCGAGGGAAACGTTTTCAAGCCACTGAAGAGGCTTCTGAAGTAGTGGCCTGAATAATCAGACAGATCAACAGATATGGCATCCTCACGGGAATACACGACTTAGCGAAATGCTAGGCCACTGTTATTGAGAAGAATGGAGATTACATTGAGGGCCTGTACAGTCATTTTGTGAAATTAAAAAAAGATCCTTAATTTTACACTATGCATAAACTTTGAAATGACCTTCGTAGTGTAGTGTAGACGTAGACAGAACAAAAACTTTTGGTATTACAAATGCAATGAAAACTACGCTTCTTTTAGTGCCGAAGAAAGAAATCGTTTACGGGTGGCAGGATGGTGTCCAAAAGGTACTAATAAGTGGATGATTTTTTTTGCAAGTTGCTTTACGTCGCACCGACACAGATAGGTCTTATGGCAACGATGGGATAGGAAGGGGCTAGGAGTGAGAAGGAAGCGGCCGTGGCGTTAATTAAGGTACAGCCCCAGCATTTGCCTGGTGTGAAAATGGGAAACCACGGAAAACCATCTTCAGGGCTGCCGACAGTGGGGTTCGAACCTACTATCTCCCGAATACTGGATACTGACCGCACTTAAGCGACTGCAGCTATAGAGCTCGGTAAGTGGATGATTAATGAGGACGGTACCTTTATACGAATGTTATCATAAAATAATATTCTCGGCTTCGCTGAAAACTACAGACGTATTATAATTAACGCAAAACAAGAGGTACAGTAATTCTGATCCGTGATCGAAGTAATTACAATGCTTTTTAAGCAACAGCATCACCTGTAAACTCAAAAATTCCTCTACAACGGAACTTTTGGAGGATTCCACATGTAACATTATCTGATCGAGAAAAGCCCTGGACAACTCAAAATTGTAGCAAATGATACACCACTACCTATGCGTTTTAAATGTTGGGAGCTGAATGAGTATCCTGTGTCAGCGCCTACAAACAATGTTAGATAGCCTGTAAAACATCACGTTTCACTGAAAAACCTCTGTACATTACTTCTGGACTTCAAGCGAGTCGTAAATTCAACCATGAGGAAGACAGCTCTTAGTTTGATCATTGGAAGTATAGAAGCGTTGGACTACACGTCAACGTCCTTTAGGGGATGATTGTAAGTATCTGGATGTTAATATAAGGCAAGATCTTCATTGGGGAAATCACATAAATGGGATTGTAAATAAAGGGTACAGATCTCTGCGCACACCTATTGTAAATGGTCCTTGATATCCTGGATACTGGCACCGGGACGAAGTTGATGTCCGAGCTGGTCCCACACATGTTCTATCGGGGACGGAGCTGAGGATCTTGCTGACCATGGGCGTTCATCCTTTTATTCGAATATGGCAACCTGATCAAATTTAAATCTACAAAATAGCATCACGCAGACCGTTCATAGAGGCACGTGCCGTGTGTGGACGAAGATTGTCGCATGATAGGTAACACATGAGGTCGCAGGATGTCCGTGACGTGCCGTTGTGCCCTTAGGGTTCGCTCACTCATTACCGGACATGACCTGAAGTTATAGCTGATGGCTCCCCATACCATGACGCCAGGGGTAACACCGCAGTGCTGCTCCGTATCACTGGAAGTATGGAACCTCTCCCCAGATCGCCGCCATACTCGCAGACGATGGTCATCCGAGTTAGTGCAGAAACGCGATTCATCTCTAAACACAATGCAACACCCTTCCTCAGCAGTCTATGCTTCCCGGTCATGTGACCACTCCAAACGCAGCCGTTTGTGGTGTGGTGTTAACGGCACCCTAGGCATGGCACGAAAATTCCCTAGTCCGGCAGCTAGAGCTCTGCATTTGGAAGAAAACAACCGCTCGAGCATTGCCCACTTCGTGCCGCTGCTCGACGGCTGGGAAAAGCCCACGCTGCGATAAGGCTGTGGCCGTCTACTACACCATGTGGCCGGTCGTCCTTCACCTCTCGGTGATCAGTGGAACGGTCGAGCACTGCCGGACGCTCGAGCGTAATCATAATCCCGGTCGGTGACAGTAAAACCGCCGCGCGCTCTACAGTGCGGAATGCATTAGACATCGTGTGTAAAACCAGTTGGTGACTGGGCTTTGAGCAGTGCAGACAGCGTTATGGATCAACCAAGTATAAGTCGTAAACGCTGCATTCAAGAAACGAAGAGAAGTATTCTGGAAAGAATTAGGAGCGGCTCGTTAGTCCTGAAGAAGAAAGATATGTCGGAAGAGGAGGCGAAGAGTGAAGCTTGGAAATCGTTTGCACTTGTAGTGGATCCTGTCACGCAGGCTTCTTCTGGGTTCGTGCAGTGTGCGACATGTGATACTGTACTTTCTTACCAGCCAAGCAAAACAGGTAAGCTATGATTTGGCGCTGCAAAAATAACTGAGGATCAGAATTCCACCGAACACGTGCAGTACCAAGCAGCATAAAGAAAGTTGGTGTTGATAAGTTGGTCGATATGAGTGGAATAGATTTGCTATCGTTAAATACTTGTAGTAAGATTGGCTTCAAGAATTATTCGCAAGAGCTCATCAATGTTGGCGCCACTTATGGCAAAGTCAATAATAGAAGATGTTCTTCCGCACCCTACCACTGTATCACGGCATATTAAGAAAAGGCCGAAAAAATACGGGCGACAATGGTGCCGAAGCTAATATGTGCCACAAAGAACAAAATGTGCGCTTTAGTCGCTGATCTGTGGTCTGATAACTACAAGAAGAGAACTTTTTTGACTCTGACATCGCATTATGTTAACGATGAGTGGCAGCTAGAAACGCTTGTTTTGCTAACAACTACGTTTGCGGACATACCTAAGACAGGAGAGAATATTCGGCACGAAATCGAAGAGCGGTTGCTTGAGTTAGCAATTTTATTTATTTATTTATTTATTTATTTATTTGTTTATTTATTTATTTATTTATTTATTTATTTATTTATTTATTTATTTATTTATTTATTTATTTATTTATTTATTTATTTATTTATTTATTTATTTATTTATTTATTTATGCCTTTAACAAGAATGATCTTACAAAATGTTACCTTGTCAGCGACCAAGGAGCTAATATGAAGAAGACACTTGAATCTTACGACCGTTTGCCTTGCTTTGATCACTATCTGATGACTGCGCTTCGTCACACATGTTAAGAGACGTTTTTAGAAGACGAAGCTCCTGAAATCCTGTCGTGTCTCCTATCAGCAAGAGCTATAATAGGCTATTTGAAGAGATCGGGTCACTCGGGGCGTCTGCAACACTCTATGAAGCAAGAAGCTGTAACGCGGTGAAACTGTATACTGTTAATGCTCAATTCCATCATAAGTTTAATTGACGATCTTCGAAATCTATTAGAATCCCGCGGGCAATCGAAACTCTTAGAAACTTTCCATGAAGAGTGCATACGAGAAGTTATCGCTTTTCTAACCCCCTTTAAAGAAGCGAGTTCGGATTTGGAAAGTGTAACAAGGCTGGAACGTGTGCTGCCTTGGTACACGCGTCTGTTTCATCATTGTGAACCAGAAGAGAGTGACAACGATGTAAGAAATATTTTTATAAGTTACGATCGTTTATAAACCTGCTGAATTATCGGAATTTAATTATGTACTTATTGTTTATCATTTTCAGTGCATGACGAAAATAAAAACGAGAGCAGCATATTTCAACAGAGAGAAGTGCAAATTGGAGGCTATCCGTTACAAAGCCACGGTTCTATGGCCATCACGACGTCATTTGAAGAAAGTCACAGCAGAAGAAAAGCACGTCGCGTATGCTGAAGTTCGACGATTGTGCTCGTAAATGTGCCTGTAAATGGTAAGGTCGAATCACTGAAAAAGAAATAGTAAACGAATGTTTCTGTATAGGCTTTTGGGCTCATGCCGTGTCAAGAAAATAAGGCATAAGCCCAAAAGCCTGTACAGTATCATGTCTTTAAGCACGGGCCCGGGAAATCATTAATGACAACAAAACGAATGTTTGTTTGTCTAATCTCCCAACTTTCGTTAGATCAGCAATTATGCCGTCTAAAATGTACAATATTTGGGAAGGGTTTCGCAACCTAAATATTCCACAATGCGTTTTTATGTAATTTTTGCGATATATAAAGGAATTCACTGGAAATATAGCTTTTAGTAACCAGTATCCTAACTTTTATACATATTTAAAGGTGACATGAATGCATTACGGATGTTTTGTTCATTTTTAGAGCCCATTCAAGCAAAGAGTGACCAAGTTCTTCCCATGAAAAAGTCCAAGGTGGACTGGAGTTCGGATGAGGACGACGAAGATGGACACAAAAATACTACTAATGATCTCGACAGATAACTTTCGCTCTCCAAATCCGACTGTAGCTGTGCCGAATGCCACATTTTTAAGTGGTGGAAAACGCATGCGGAGTTATTTCCAAGGCTGTCGGTAGTAGTCAGAAAAGTTATCTGTATTCCTGCCACTAGTGCTGCCAGCGAGAGAAATTTTAGCCAGGCCGGTCACCTGCTGTCCAGCAATGATCGTGCTTGGAATCAGACAAGGTGGATGATCTCTTATTGATCCATCACAATTTCGTAAGTATTCTGAACATACCACGTAATCACAAGAAAGGAAACATTCTTCAAACGCTATGAATGTATGATTCTACTTTCATTTACTTCACAGGAAGAAGTGCAAACCGCCAGCTGTAGTAGTAGCTCCAGGAACACAAATGAATCCTGTGCATCAGGCAGCACCAATGACGAAAAACGAATTGTATAGTTATGATTCACATATAACTTTATTTGCAGGTCATAATTTGTTTATAAATTAACGCTTGTTAAAAGAAAATTGATGAGTATTTGTTTAAAAACAATCCTGCATTTCTTCTTGATCCTGCATTTGATATTAGTACAGTGTATATGTGGCCGAGTCTGGAGATAGGCTACACATAGCCCACTATTACTGTGTCCCCGTTTATCTAGCGAACGGAACAAAATACTATACGACATTACAGTTCATAACGTTACAATTATTAGATACATTATCACCTCAAAGAAGAAAATACAATAGTCTGCAACATATTAACACACTTCAAATGTAACATATACAATTGTAATATTTAGGTTATAGAACTGATAGTACGAAAGACATTTGTAAAATAAATAGGTGAGGATTAATGTAAAGTAGTGGCCTATGATCTCGAGTCAGGCGAAGCGCAGCTCGCTGGCTGGCTAGCACTGTGCACGCCGGTTACTGGCGACCGACCGAGCGTTTGGCGCGCTCGGCCAGTCGCTGATGATCGGTAGCCCGCAACCGGCTGCATAGGACGCTCGGCCGCATAATCCCGAGAATCAGAGAGGCGAGCGGTACTCGTCGGTAAAAATCAGAGATAATGCAGACCTCTACCGGCAGCTGCTAGTCTCCGACCAATGGTGCGGGATGACACAGAATGTTGTAGGGAGTCCATTACTTGTTCCAGGATGGCAGGCGCAGATGTGAAGGGTTTACGATGTGCTTTGTACACAATACGACGATCCTCCCATCTGGTGGTCAGACGTGGTCTACTGGAACATTGACATCGATTATGGCTTCCTCTGAAAGTTTCTGCTGATGATGCAAGCGTATGTAATATTTCAAAACAAAGTAACACTGCCAATTTCATTCAAACTTGTTCGTTAGTGGTATGGGATGAGGCTACAATATCGCACAAGTCATCCGTTGAATCTCTAGACAGGACCATGCGTTATCTAAAGAATATGAACACACCTACGTGTGGCTGCATAGTTTTATTCGCCGAGGTTTCCGTCAAATCATACCAGTTGTTACGAGAGGAACGAAAGCTGACGAAGTGAACGCTTCATTAAAAAGAACTTACATCTGGTCCGATATAACATAACTGGCTCTCAAAATTAACATGAGAGTACTCTTATCTTCGACAGATAAGTTTTCTTTCTGACATGCTAATTAAAGTCGGAAATGGAGAATTGAGGAAAATTACCCTCAGTAATGATTTATTTGTAAGCAATATTCAAGAATTGATTGATAGCGTTTAACCTGAAATCCATGACTTACCTAACAAGTCCCTTTTATAGTTTAAAGAAAGAGCAATATTATCGTCGACAAACGAACAAGTTGGGAAAGTTAATGACTTGATATTCTCCTAACTTACTGCCCAGGCCCGAGTACATTGCTCAGTAGACACAGTAGTAGATAGCGAAGAAGCTGTTCATTACCTTACAGAATTTCTAAATTCTGTGCATCTTTCCGGCTTGCCACCACACAGTTGATTTTGAAAGTGGGAGTATCTATTATACTGTTACGTAATCTACACCCGCCAAAGTTACGCAATAAGACGCGATTGATAGTGAAACCTTTGAAAAGCTCTTTGATTAAAGCTATTATTTTAACTGGCTGTGGCAGAGGAGAAACTGTTTTAATACCGAGAATCCCTACGATTCCTTCATATTTGCCTTTTGGTTTCCAACGAGTCCAGTTTCCGGTAAGTGTGCTTTGACATGACAATAAAAGAAGCACAGTGTCAGACACTTAGCGTGTCTGGAATTGAACTCAGCCGATAATGTTCAGCTCGTGGACAGCTTTACGTGGCCCTTTCGTGGGTTACATCTGAACGAAATATTTTCGTGTTCACTACCGGAGGAGAAAAGAATAATGTTGTATGCAAGGAAAGCTTATCAATCCTAGGTTAAAAGTAGCATATCGCCTTACATTTCTTACAGCTCCCATGCGGGCAGCTAGTATATAATGTAGTAAAATCCTTGCTAATATGCACAGTGGTCTTTAGAGGGGTTTGAATCTAAAGGATTAATTTACAATCCCATCCATAGATCTACAGACGAGGGCTGTCTTGTCTTCTGAAAGAGCTTAAGATCAGTCTTTTTATACATACCTGATATACTTAAGCCATTCTCTGGACATGCAGCTAGAACATGATCTTCAAGACATATGCATGAAATAATAGTTTTCCTGTCGTAGGAAGCAAAAAATGCTTCGGTTATAATGATAGCTTTGCTTATTATCGTTGATGAAAGTACAGTAGAGCTGATTGGGCTATTATGAGTAGCGGTAAAAAATATGAAAAGGGGTAGGCTTATTGTAATAAAGAAATAAAACAATGTAGGTTCTGCTAATATATCTACTAACACAATTTCTGTACATAACATAGATACAATTTTCTCTTCTGTAGCATAACTTTGATGTAAGTTACATCACTAAATTCACTTACTTTGTGTGATATCTGAAGCCATCCCTTTTCAGTTTCGACTCAGTTATTTTAGATTCTTCGGTCTGCCGAATGTTATTCTGAGTGAATCAATTTATAAACTACCTGAAAATAAAACATATGGTAACAGAATTGTACCTGAAACATTAACCACGAGACATAAATAACAGAATTTAGTACCGCAGGACTTTCTTGACGCCTAAATAACAGGATTTAGTCCCGCAGGAGTTCTTTTTTTTCTATTTGCTTTACGTCGCACCGACACAGATATGTCTTACGGCGACGATGGGATAGGAAAGGCCTAGGAATTGGAAGGAAGGGGCCGTGACCTTAATTGAGGTACAGCCCCGGCATTTGCCTGGTATGAAAATGGGAAACCACGGAAAACCATCTTCAGGGCTGCCGACAGTGGGGCTCGAACCCACTATCTCCCGATTACTGGATACTGGCGGCATTTAAGCGACTGCAGCTATCGAGCTCGGTAGAAGTTATTTTACTTGCCAGTAAATCTACCGACATGGGGCTTACGTATTTGGGCGCCTTCATATACTACCGGACTGAGCCAGAATCTAACCTGCCATGTTGGAGTCAGAATGCCAGTGCTTCAGCCGTCTGAGCCACTCGACCCGTCGTATTATGAAGATATCGATTTATAATAATAATAATAATAATAATAATAATAATAATAATAATAATAATAATAATAATGGCTTGTGGCCTCCGAAGACGCCTGGTGCAGGTCATTCGAGCTGAAGCCGTCTAGGTGACCTGCGTGTTAGTGAGAATGGGGCTCTACCTATGATGAATTCTAATGATGGGGCCGATGACCTTCGATGTTAGGCCCCTTTAAACAACAAGCATCATCAACAATTCTTATGATGAAGACGGCACACACACCCAAGTCCCTAGCCGCTCGAATTAACCAATGAAGTTTAATATTCCCGACCATGCCAGGAATCGAACCCGTAGGCCAAAGGCCATGAAGCCGGTCAAAATTTACAATAATAATAATAATAATAATAATAATAACTGCAAGTACAGTTTCAAAAGAGTTGGCGTAAGCGGGGAATGACATAACGGAAAATTACCGGTATAATAGGCAGACCGTTAAGGTAAGAAAGTCTTAGCTACGGTTGAAAATCAAACTTGAGATTTTTGACGGTTTTAGTTGGATACAATGTATACAAGATAACCACGTGGAAAAAATGAATTTATTACATAAAATGAGTATTTGAGGAGACTTTAAATACTAAGGTGCACTTTCGAAGGACTCGCCCACTTTTAGAGAGTTTTACATTCGAACCTATAACTTCTAAACTGTTCGAGAGAGATTTCTGAACTGACTTTCGTTCTACTTTAGTAAAGCGCAATACGTCCATAGGCAAATGTGAGAACTTCTGATATCGTTCATTTGTATTTAGAAAATCTTGTTATATGTCATGGTGTTGTAATGTCTCTCCTAGCAAACAACGGCTCGATCGAAAGCTTCTGGTAAGAGAACGTATAAGGGAAATGTTATACATGGAAATTTTTCTGGAAAATGATGTTAATTTGGGAGAAAATGCGACTGATTCAAATGTAGTAGAGGTGAACGTTGCAGAAAACACCGCCTTGTGCTCACCGCATGTTGAATTTGAACTTGCCGCAAGTATTGCAGCTCCATCAAGTTCTTCAAAGAAAATGTTTAATTCTCAACAAAGATGGAAGAGACGATAAATAGAACCATAAGAAAGAGGAAGCACCTAAACGTAACAGAGGAGGACTTTGGCACCATTTACAAGAAAGCTTCTGCACATCAATAAAGAGTATTAAGAAGGGTTTTTTCTGTAATGAAATGAAATAGCGTATGGATTTTAGTGCCGGGAGCGTCCGAGGACATGTTCGGCTCGCCAGGTGCAGGTCTTTTTTTTTTTTTGCTATTTGCTCTACGTCGCACCGACACAGATAAGTATTATAGCGACGATGGGAGAGGAAAGGCCTAGGAATGGGAATGGGAATGAAGTGGCCGTTGCCTCAACTAAGGTAGAGCCCCAGAATTTGCCTGGTGTGAACATGGGAAAGCAAGGAAAAACCATCTTCAGGGCTGCCGATAGTGGCGTTCAAATCCACTACCTCCCGGATGCAAGCTCACAGCTGTGCGCCCCTAACCGCATGGCCAACTCGCCCGGTGCAGGTCGTTTGATTTGATGTCCGTAGGCGACCTGTGCGTCGTGATGAGGATGAAATGATGATGAAGACGACACATTCACCCAGCCCCCTGCCAGCGAAATTAACCAATGATCGTTAAAATTTCCCACCTTGCCGGGAATCGAACCCGGGACCCCTGTGAGCAAAGGCCAGCATGCTAAACATTTAGCCACGGTGCCGGACAGTTTCTTTCTGTAAGTAATACCAAAATAAATAATAAATATTTTGGCACATTTTTAGGAAAGTTACATCACACATGGGGATAAAGAGGCAATAGGCTGTTATGTAAACAGGAATATTTTCAGATGTTCTAGGCGAATATCGACAGGAATTTTTTTTATAGACTATTCATGATAAGAACAATCCATAACTACAAACGGTAATTTATTTCTTAATTCCTCAGGAGAAAATAGTGGGCGATCTTCTTTTCAGTATTACGATGATTGAAATTTACAAAACATATTATACAGCAAACAAGGTTATTTTCTCAAAATTAATGTCTTTGTTTTCGTATTTGTTTAGACAACTACCATGTGCAAGTACTCTTTGATCTCGTCGGAATGCAGCAACTATCAACAATCCAAAGACGGTTGAGTAATTATCCAGTGAAATACTGTGTATTCTCTTTTACTTCTTTTTAAATCGAAGTTTACAGGCGTATCGTGTTACTTAATTGAATAAATTACTACCTTCGTGATAGTTTGAACGTATAGGCTATCTATATGAAATACCGGAAAAGCTGCAGAAGTTACAACTCCTTATGATAATCCGCCTTTGTAAGTATTATACCAACGAACCTACAGATATTTAAAAATCATTCTTGAAAAGGATAATATTATTACCTAATATATTTCCTAAACCTAAATTCGAAACGTAATCTACTGAACACCAACTGAACTACTTATTATAAAATTCAAATTAATATCACTACTCCCAATTTCTACCAACAAGCACTAAACACCAATATATTAATACCACTAAATGGATCACACACACACACGCGCGCGCACACACACACACACACACACACACACAATTAAACAATTTCAATAGGTTTTAACTACTTTATCACTATGATAATGTAAGAGTACCCTCAACAGCTTATTAGTGATACCTGATAATTGGGCTCGAACAGCCAATTTCTTTGTAAACTTGACTCGATTTTGTAATTATTTAAATAACATTACATACCCTCTCAACACGTGGGGTTTCATTTCGTTTCCTCCCCACTTCTAGGCGCTACAATACTTTTGTCAGACAGTGTATGTAAGATGTGGTGGTAGGGGAAGGTTTACTCGCATATTTCAAAGGTGGAATTCAAGTTAAGTTTTCCCATATAAACTATCTGAACATACGGGCAGAACATTTCTACTTAAGGCCTCGCGTACTCGGGAGATAATTGGAGTCGACTCCATCGTCGTCCATCCTTGAAATATTACTTTACGCCTTAATTCGAAGTAAAGGCATAGATACCGTTTATTCTCACAGTCGCGGCTGCACTCATCTCATTCCTAACTCCAACTGACTTCTAAGAAATACGTACACTTACAGAGCGTGTAATAAAACAACACGGCAATATTTCAGCGTTTGACTCCTCACGTGTAGAAAATAAAGGAAGGTTGTATATGCGTGAATCCGAAAATTCTTAATTTCTGAAATCTCATACTATTTTTGAATTTCCTGAAATGATGTACTCTGTTGATTACCTAACATAAAGTGATCAAAATGCCCATCTCCGGCCATACAGCAGACTTCGTCTCATCGCGTTAAGAACAAGCACAAAGGTATCTGACGTTGTATGCATTGAGTGACAGGCTTCCACAGTTCCTTCACGCAGTCAGTTTGCGGGTACTACCGAGTTCCATAACTAAAGACGCTTAATTGCGGCCAGTATCCAGTATTTGGGAGATAGTGGGTGTAACGGTTCATCACCATGCCATAGGCATGTCAGGAGGTTTCGTCAATCATATGTGCTGTTTTCCGCAACATTCTGCGACATATAATGTCGTAATTAGCAGTTTACATTCCGAACCGGGAAACGAGTTGCGATACGTAAGTCCGAAGGGAGCAGGTCTCTGTGCTGTATCGAGAGAAGGATAGCGTATTACGGCGGAACTATTTTTTTTGCTAGGGGCTTTACGTCGCACCGACACAGATAGGTCTTTTGGCGACGATGGGATAGGATAGGCCTAGGAGTTGGAAGGAAGCGGCCGTGGCCTTAATTAAGGTACAGTTCCAGCATTTGCTTGGTGTGAAAATGGGAAACCACGGAAAACCATCTTCAGGGCTGCCGACAGTGGGATTCGAACCTACTATCTCCCGGATGCAAGCTCACAGACGCACGCCTCTACGCGCACGGCCAACTCGCCCGGTGCGGAACTTTTAAATTGCGCTCTCACTCGGTGCGAGACAGGAGGAGAGATGACGCTACGTGTGAAAATGTATTTTGTCAGAGAGTGGGGTGAATTAAGGTGTGTTAACCCCAAAAAATAAAAATCCTTACTGGTTCAACACCCCCTTCATTGGTGCCAATCCACCATATTTAACTAATAATAATAATAAGAATACTTTTTTGATATAACCTATTGAAATTTATAATTCAGGACTCATTCGAACCGGCATATTTTATGCAAATTGTTAAAGAAACGTAAACTCGTGTCCTCATCCAGAGGGGTTGCAGCTCTTTTCAGGCACACCCCCATTGGAGGTGAGCTGCATGTACCCTTTCAACCACATACCAGCCATCCTGCCATTCTTAAATTTCTGGCAGTACCGGGAATCGAACCCGGGCCCCCGAAGACGGCAGCTAAAAACACTAACCGTTACCCTACGGAGGCGGACATGCAAATTGTTGATGCATATAAACGCAATACTTTAATAGTGGATCGGTAATGACGCATGTCATGTTGTGGTGCGCAGACTGAAGCCGAGTGCTAAGATTTGGCAACGTGAGGAAAAAATTGGGAGTACTTACGAGATGAAACATAACGCGTGAATTTATAAAAGGACGCATTTGAGATTGTGAACGACCCGCTGATCGGATAGACTTAAAACTGGATCAGTATAAAACAGGGGTCACGAAATATAATTTGATTACTTTCACGTCGCTGAAAGATTACGTTTAGCGGAGCCGAATCTCGATTAGGGGCGTGGTTTACCACCTCTCCGACCACTCAACCCAGATACTATAAATAAAACCCGGACCTAGATGCAGGATACCATTGTAATTTGTGCAGCCGCAGTACTTACGTGTCAGCAATGAACTATGGATATCAGTGTGTGAAGTGCTGTATCGAAGAAAAACATATCAGCGCGGTGTAAATATCGCGAAATAAGCCGTGTGGTACGAGATAAAGTACAGTAGTGATTAACAGAGGTGTTATATCAACATTTAATCCTTCAAATATTGGTGACATCAATGACGGGCAAACGCCTCAGGTTGTTTAGAAGTAGTGAGACAGCCGATTACATTCAGTAAGTTAATTAATAGTGGCCGATTTAAAAGCATTTAAACAGTGAGTGACGCTCAGTAAATTAAAAGAACGGTGTTCGTGATAGGAAAAACGTTTGCATACTCCATGGATACTCGTGGTAACAATTAGTCAGACTGTGTGATTAAAGGGGAAATGTATAGTGATTTATACAAACTTACCGCTATTCGGGTTAGTCCATTTGAATTTATAAGTGGATCTAATCACCAGTAGGTTCTTTGAAAACACTTAAACAGTGTTCATTAACTAATTTCCCATTTTTGCCTGTACGTTCGTGAATGATCGTCGAACCCAAGGATTGGAATCAACGAGAGTCGCACCTAGTGCCAGCATTCAACTCTTCAGGGAACGTCTAGAGATTCCAACAGTAGAAGATCACAATTCAAGACATGGACGGTACTACAAGGGAGAGGAACCAAGGCCTATTTAAGAGTAAAGCTGTTGTCATGAAGGTCTAAAAATCCCAGATGTACCCTCGAGATGGCAGCAAACCACACGCAGTTTCGACAAGTAAATTTTTATTATACTAAACCATGAGATTTGCACGTCGAGATCGACTTTTATTTGTAAATAAAAGTCTTGTTTATTTTATACGTTTAATATATTAAATATAGGGAACACTATACGCGTGTGACTGGGAAAGATTATTTTATTAATTTAATTAGGATTTCTTCTTGATTTAAGGATAATCACTAATATTTCAGCGGGCTTATTTGCATGAATTAGTACATAAGATCCCATAAATTTTTAGTGCGTGTGAGGCATATATTTTAAGGGAGAATGGCACTTCAGCTAAATTTATAATTTCTTCCTAATGTTACTAACTGGTAAGGATATTCATAATAATTTGAATACAGATTATGTGTTCGCTTCACAGGGTAATGCATGCATTTTATGAATCCCATAAAAATAAAAACATGATTATTAAAGATGTTCAAGCCGAGGTGCAATTTGTGAATTATATAGACACGTGAGTGAGATGGAATTAGTTAAATGACCTATGGGAATAGAGTCTTCTATATAAATGAATAAAATGGATTTGAGATGCTGTAGCGTGACAATGAGGAAGATGAGACTTGTGAAATGTTTGAGATGACGGAATGACAAAGAATTAGAATAATGATGGCTGTCGCGACGTATTGAATTAGGTTGTATATGGCCGGAATAATAAAAAATAACAATTGGCGGCCGTTTAAATAAATGTGTACTTGGAAACGAGCCAAAATGAGAAGAAAGAAAGAAAGAAAGAAAGAAAGAAAGAAAGAAATAGAGAGTGTTTTTGTGGCCGCAAGATAGGACACTGACCACTACCAGAGGGAGACATTTATGATGTAAGGGATTTGTCCGGTCCGTGCGGACCGAGTTGTCTCCAAGAATTCTCAGAACATTATTTGCCCTTGTAAATCTCTTCATTCACCACTGCAATATCAATCCCATGCTAATGATATTATATTATGAGTAGCGTTGATAATTTTATGATTCTGCGATGGACGTATTCCTCCTCATTTTATTTATTAAATTAGCTCGTGATTGGAGTTTCAGATTTTTGCACCTTGGGAGCTGGAGAACGTGGGTTCGACCCGCGTCAGAACTATGGATTTAACATGATACCATATGGCTTGACTAGGCCATATCTTCAAGATGTATTGTTTGCTACATGTTTAATATTTCTCTATGTAATGTATTTATGTATTTCGGTTATTCTTAAGTGTTTATGGTGATGGGTAGGATACCAACGTTGTGTTGATCCACTTCGAATATAACAGGGTGAGGTAAACCCAGAATATGTGTATGTGTTCAGTGTAATACGTAATTGATGTGGTCAAATAGACCATGTGTTCGATATACGACGATGTAATCTCGTACGTAAAAAAATATTAATTTTATCTGCATAAATTCCACAACCATGACAGCTAACTAATAATATGATTTAATGAGAGAGTGCCATCCTGACCTTGTGATTAATCCATTCAAATAATACATACCGTCGAGTACCGTTGCTCAGAGATAAATAAACTTGCGTTTGTGAAAAATGTATGTAGTATTAGTGCGCGCTAGTAAGGTGATTTAAAGTATGCCAAGCGATAACCACAACAGTCTACGAACTAACAAAGACGTTGAGGCATACTGTATACAAATGATTGCTTTACTATTTTTTTAAATGTGTAATAATATGGCATTATCTCATGTATTTATCGTGTGGTTCTACCAGTTGAATACAATGTTTAGTAAATATTGGGAACAAAACTCTTCTCATTTAATAATACTAAAGTATTCTTCTTACATTATAGAGAACCCTACTTTCGTTATATTTAATGTAGTGCCCATTTTTCTTTTACGAACATTCCATTACCCGTATGCCTCTGAGCTTTAGCCGTTGACACAATGAAAGTAGGGAGGCTGGAACTTCGAGACCCGGGAAGTGATTTCCGAAGAATCTCATCCAGGAATTCCATTTATATATTTGTTTGTGAAACCGAATTATGTAATTTTTGCCCTGATATGCCCGGGATGGGTACAGTGGGTTCGATTACCACTGTCGGCAGACCTGAAAAAGGTTTTCCGTGGTTCCCCATTTTCGCACCAGGCCCGTGCTGGGGCTGTTCCATAATTCTTTTTTTGCTAGTGCCTTTACGTCACACTGACACAGATAGGTCTTACGACGACGATGAGATAGGAAAGGCCTAGGAGTTGGAAGGAAGCGGCCGTGGCCTTAAGTGAGGTACAGCCCAAGTATTTGCCTGGTGTGAAAATGGGAAACCACGGAAAACCATTTTCAGGGCTGCCGACAGTGGAATTCGAACTCACTATCTCCCGGATGCAAGCTCACAGCCGCGCGCCCCTAACCGCACGGCCAACTCACTCGGTTGTACCTTAATTAAGGCCGCGGCCGCTTCCTTCACACTCCTGACCCTTTCATGTCCCATCCTCGCCGTAAGACCTAACTGCGTCGATGCGACGGAAAGCACCTTGTTAAAAAAGTTTGCGGGTATTAACAGAACACGTTCAACATTTCTCAGTTTATTCACGTGCTGTGTATACAAACATCGCGACTTTACACTGCAGCAAAAT
This sequence comes from Anabrus simplex, assembly GCF_040414725.1. NCBI lineage: Eukaryota > Metazoa > Arthropoda > Insecta > Orthoptera > Tettigoniidae > Anabrus > Anabrus simplex. The sequence goes on along the minus strand of NC_090266.1, from coordinate 556,242,414 downwards.
AGCATGTCTAAAATTGGCAAATAATAATAATAATAATAATAATAATAATAATAATAATAATAATAATAATAATAATAATAATAATATGATGATGATGATGATGATGATGACGATGATGATTGTCGTTTAAAGGGGCCTAACATATCTAGGTTATCGGCCCCTAATGGCACGAAATGAGACGCAATGTAATGACAATTAAAAACCAATGATCTTCCACTAACCAGAATTCAAAACGTGAGGACGAAGAATGAATGGATGGATATGAAGATAAAACAATCAGTGGATCCGACACTCAATGCCCCACATTCCCAGAAACTAGCGTTAAACAATAGTATTACTGACCAAGGGACTGCTACCAAGGCACAATACTGAATAGATGATGCTTGTAGACTAAACGGGTCTAAAATTCTGATCATCGGCCCCTCATAATGGTACTTATCGCTAGGAAAGTAGAACCACGGTATTTGTCATGTTGCGGTACTAATCAAAAGTAGCGTAGACTCGCGGTATTCCACACATTATGGTAATACTCACAGTAATGTAATGCGCACATGTAACAGAGACCTATGGTGTTTCGCACATTGTGTCGCTATTTACAGAAAACGCAAACCTACACAGGCAACGCAAAGCTATGGTGGACTAACCACAGGGACTCGCACTATCCCGTGGTGTTCCTCACATAGTGAGTACTAATCATAGGCAAGGCAGAACTATGGTGTCGTCGTTCACCCATGGTGTCTCTCATATAGTGGAAAGAATCACAGGTACTGTAAAATGGATCCTGAGCGCACACTGTCGCTACTAATCGCAAACCTATTGTGTACCTAACATAGTGGTACTACGCGCAAGTAAAAGCGACCCACGGTGTTCCCTGCGTGGTGGTACTAATTACTAGTATTATCATGGTTCTAATTTGATCATCCCTTGGTCGTCCCTATTAGTCGCCTCTTACGACAGACAGGAGATACCGTGGGCGTATTCTTCATCTGCGTCCCCCACCCAAAGGGGGTGTGTTTGGTCCGCAAGAGGTATTTTATTTCCCTCAAGTCCGCCGGCAAGCCTGTTAGGACCCCCTAGCCGCCACCTGTGACGCGCCACATGGGAGTATCACCTCTCCCCCTGCTACGCCAGCATAGTAGGTCCGTGGCAAATAATATTAGCCTAAAATTAATCATACCTGAGAGTGTAATATATCAGACATTACGAATTTCCAGATCTATATTTATATGATCTTTTATTCTCTGGGTTCGGGTCCACACCGTAGTATTTTCGTGCATATTTATTACATCATTTCAGACAGAATGTGCGGCCCCGTGGTGTAGGGGTAGCGTGCCTGCCTCTTACCCGGAGGGCCCGGGTTCGATTCTGGCAGGTCAGGGATTTTTATCAGGGTCTTAGGGCTGGTTCGAGGTCCAATCAGCCTACATGATTAGAATCGATGAGCTATCTGACGGTGAAATAGCGGCTCCGGTCTAGAAAGCCAAAAATAACGGCCGAGATGATTTGTCGTGCTGATCACACGACACCTCGTAATCTGCGGGCCTTCGGGCTGAACAGCAGTCGCTTGGTAGTCCAAGGCCCTTCAGGGCTGTAGAGGCATGGAGTTAGTTAGTTTAGTCTAACAGAATTTATGAGGTTGTTTGGAAAGGGTCACACACTTCCACACATAACTGTATAACAATAATAATAATAATAATTTCGTGTGGCTGTTTCTAGCCGAGTGCAGCTCTTATAAGGCAGACCCTCCGATGAGGGCGGGCGGAATCTGCCAACACATAACTGTAATATACGTATATCCGATAAGTTAGAACCCTTCAGTATTGACTCGATAGCAGTGACAATGTTCGTAGCATTCGGGAGACAGTGGGTTCGAACCCCACTCTCGGCAGCTCTGAAGTTAGTTTTCCGTGGTTTCCCATTTTCAAAAAAAGGCAAATGTTGGAGCTGTACCTTAATTAAGGCCACAGCCGCTTCCTTCCCACTCCTAGACCATTCCTATCCTATCGTCGACAAAAGACCTATCTGTGTTGGTGCGACGTAAAGCAAATTGTAAAAAAAAACAAAGTTCATTCGGTCGAATGTTATATATTTTATGAACTAAAAATGATCTTGTTTTCAATTCAGACCTTATGGCTCAACTTTGTGTTTATATTATAAGTTGTGTTTGCCAGTCTGGGAAGTCCTTGTCTCCTTGTGTTAATGGTCGACGTCGATACGTTCGGTTCGGAGGGCCCTGGGTTCGAGTCCAGGCCAGGTCAGAAATTTTAGTCGCGCCCGGTTAATTTCTCTGGCTCGAGAACTTGGTGTGTGTGTTGGTCTCAATACACAGAATACACCACACTGGCCACCACAAAAAACATGCATTCACATAGGATTGGTGTAATGGAGGACATCTGGCCGTAAAGCAGGACCTAGTTAACTTGTGCCACACGGTTCACACCCGCAATCCAACCAGTATGTAGGAAGAAGAAAAAGAAGAAGGAGAAATGTCGTATAGCTTTAGTGTCGGGATTGTCCGACAACAAGAACAAGTTCGGCTCGCCAGATGCAGGTCTTTTGATTTGACCCGCGCGTCCTAATGAGGATGAAATGATGATGAAGATGACACATACACCCAGCGCCCGTGCAAGTGGAATTAACCAATTTTGGTTAACATTCCCAACCCTGCCTGGAATCGAACCCAAGGCCCTATGACCAAAGGCTAGCACGCTAAATATTTAGCCATGGAGCCGATCAAGGAGAATAATAATAATGATAAGAAGAATACACCCAACAGATTCAAAAAAATCATTTCCACAAATTTGATCGTCATGTCTTGTAATAATGTCACATAATTGCTAAGGAAATACTTTTTAGTGGACCAGAAAAAAGGCATGTTGCAAGCGGAAGAGCTCCTTAGGAGAAAATTGTCTTCTGAAGTTGCATTTCCTCTAGAATATAATGTGGACGCATGGCATGTAAAATGTACAGAGTTTAGCAGAGTTAGTAGAACTGTATTTAAATTTAAAATGTATTTTGCTCGTGTTTTAACGTCACACTAAGTCAGAATTTTTGTGGCCTATAGGACAGGCAAGTGCTAGTGCTACCGTGGTCGTAAACAAGGTAAGCCCAAATATTTGCCTCATGTGAACATGGGAAACCAGGGAAAATACACGTCAGTGCTCTCGATAGTGGGGTTCGAACTCTCTTTTCCCGATCACAAGCAAACAGCTACACGGCCCGAACCCCACACCCAACTCGCTCTGTAAAACTTAGAATATTAGGCTGAATCTGAGTTACATACTTCAGTATATTACAATAAGCATAAATAAGCCAAGTCATCCACGTACAGGTAATCGTCGCTATTCGTACACTGAGTGGGAGAGAGCGGTCACCTCTCTGTCCGACCACTTCTGCCTCGGGAATTAAGCTGCTACTCATTTCTGATGCTGACGATGATGATGCTTGTTGTTTAAAGGGGGCCTAACATCTAAGATCTTCGGCCCGGTACTCATTTCTAGGATGCCTATAGGCTGAGTGAACTCTAGGGCTATGAACCTTTCCAGAGTGGAAATGTTGTTTCTAAACTTTTCGATTTCTAAATATGAAATCGAAATCACGTTCTTCTGTGTGAATTAAGCACGGCTCTACTACCTTGGCGAGGTAGCCCCCATAAAGCACATAATGTGTACGGAAAATTAGGCACAGTTTTACAGCACATTATTTCATAACAAAATAAATAGCCTATCTAGTGTTTCCTTCTCTCTATTTTTACTCTTGACAATGGAATACGGAATTTTCAACTTCCACCACACGAACCAGCTGCAGATTAGACTGAAGAGATTCTAGGACTTCACGACACGACTTTATAGGTTTTGAATTCAGCTGATTCTCGAAAGTACAGACACTGTCAAGAAAGCGTTCTATATGGACTAATTTTGTGACATACGCCGTGAGATGCGTGCTTTGTTTGGGATTTACATAGGCTTTTACAGGACGAGTTCAATTGTCCAGATAAAGGAAGAATATTACGCAAGGGTAATGTATTAATCGAAAATATTTAAAGGAAGTATTGCTCTTTAAGGAAGTGTGTCAGGTAAAAGGATATTAACTTCTCATAGAGAAGGTTTAGTCAGTACTGAAATTGTTGTAGAGAACACGATACTTGCGGGTCGGACCTGCGCGACATATGTGTAATGAGACCGGCAACACTCCTCCTTCCCCTCTACAATATTTGTGGCAACTCCTTGGAACTATTCATGCTGCCATCGGGTTTCACGTCATTGGTTTGGGCGTTGACTGACAAACAACTTTTTGTCAAACCTTGGGAAGTCAATGACCGTGGTGCTAAGAACAGACGACATCGTTATTTGCAACTCGTTCGTCTTTTCATTCATATGAGTGGAATCATCGCGAATATTTTGTCAACAATTTGCGTAATTAAGCTTGTTGATGTTCCTTCATGTATAGTATGAAGAAAACACATGCAAAATAAATGTTATGTTAATCCAGTTTGATAACCGTTGTTATAGTAATGTGTGTGATGGTTTCTATTAAGAGACTGTACATCGCTTAAGTGCGGCCAGTATCCAGTATTCGGGAGATAGTAGGTTCGAACCCCACTGTCGGCAGCCCTGAAAATGGTTTTCCGTGGTTTCCCATTTTCACACCAGGCAAATGCTGGGGTTGTACCTTAATTAAGGCCACGGCCACTTCCTTCCCACTCCCAGCCCTTTCCTGTCCCATCGTCGCCGTAGGACCTATCTGTGTCGGTGCGACGTAAAACAACTAGCGAAAAGAGACTGTACAGTTAGAAAGGCCTCGGAACTCTTAATAAAACCCAGATTCAACATTTGCATGCGGTGGGAGTGGAGAAAACGGGAAAAAAGTCACGTCGATATTAGGCTGTAGACTGTGCTCTTAACACGAAACTATCTTCTGAGTCGTCTCACTGTGAACAACCTTGATCAATCTAAGTTAGTGCTCACAGAAATGGAGATTGAGTATCCAAAATAAAATATATCGATCATTTTACTAGAATCCTGATATGAAAACTTTAAAGGTAACTGGGTTACGTAATAACCGGTCCATCTTTATCTTACTCTATGCGTAAATAAGATAAACATATTTATTTACAGTCTTCAAAGATTTCCGTCATATTACATCCTACCCTGATGTAATATAGCTGGGCAGAGTTAACGAATCACTATTCTTTACCTTCCCCTAACTGTCAAGTTTTTAAGGAATATAATTTAGGTTGTTGCACGTTAGAAGAAATTAATTTCTCCATTACCATCACTGGATGTATTCTTACCTTAGACATAACATTTTTCAATCATCTTACGCAACAACGATAATCAACTTAACTGCAATTTGAAATTGCTGCACCTTCAGGAGTTCTATATCTCGGCTCTGCTTGCACTGAGGAAACCTTGTACTTGAATCTCCACTCCCAAACCAGTACACAATGAATTCAGTTATTTACAACTCAGCCTTTCACAGCTAACATTGGTACAAGAGCATGGAGCTAATCTTTCCACACATTTAACTCCTAAATTATAACGAAACGAGGCAAATATTCATCGAGAGCTATACATTACCAAGCTAAATTGTGAAGGGCCAGGACAGGATAAAAAAGAAGCTTGTACATAACATACTAAAAGAAAACGAAAACCGCATAACAGGAGTAATATTACGAACAGTAAAACGCGGTAACCAATTGCATGCCCTAATATTACACAAATTACGGGAATAAAAGTTGGAAGGGCTAGGGATGTTTCATTCAATAGCTGGAGGTAATGGGCTTAAGCAGGCGAAACAAATGGTAGGAGGGCATTTTCGGCGAAGAGATAAATAATACGTTAAAGACAAACTCGGTGGATGAAGCTGTGTGTACGAGCCGGGTATGGCAGAGGTATCATGTAGTGCGAATGGAGCACGATAAGTTGCCTAGAAATTGATGGTCAGACTCGGTATGTACACTTATGTTCATAAAAACTAGAATACCTTGAATGACAAGAGATGGGAAGTTCATATTCACAGGACATGTGATTAGTATGTTCTGAAGAAATGATTAGCATTTTAACCATGTCGGCCTTCAGGTTCCAGGTCCACATCGGTACCTCGGCGTACCACCACCGACTGGTAAAATGTGCCTGCGGCTCTCACTGTCGCTATAAACCGAAGGTAATGGATCAGTGTGACTTGAGCATACGTTCAGCATGCCTCGCAGACGTATGCGAGAAACATACCGTCAAATAAGTGAGTTTGAAAGAGGGCGCATTATTGGCACGAGAGAACGTGAAGCATCAATCCAGGAAATTGTTGCTCGTGTGGGACGAAGTGTGTCAGCAGTGAAACGTGTGTGTACAGAATGGTTCACAGAAGATGTAAAACACGACGAGATGGGTCTGGTCACGCCACCCAGACCCCCCCCCCCCCAGAAGATCGACATCTCATCCGAATGACATTGCAGGACAGATCTGCGTCCTCCTCGGCTCTGGCGCAACAGTGGAACAGTGTAACACATCGTACACTATCAGGAGTGACAGTTCGTCGCCGTTTATTACGGTCTGGGTTAGCGGCGCGTCGTCCACTTCTCCGCCTACCTTTGAAACGACGTCACTGGGGTCAGGAATGGCAGCAGATAAGGTTTTCGGACAAATCCAGGTTCTGTTTGTTTGAAAATGATGGCCGCATTTTCGTTTGCCGCAGACAGGGGGAGAGGCATCACACTGACTGCATTCGCACAAGAGATACAGCGCCAACTCAAGGCATTATGGTGTGAGGTGCTATTGGGTACAACCACAAATCACAGTTGGTGCGTGTCCAGACACTGTGTCCAGTTTGACCTACGTGAATGACATCCTGAGACCCGTAGCCATACCCTTTCTGCACGACACCCAACATGCCATATTTCAGCAGGACAATGCGCGACCACATGTTGCTGCACGAACACGTGCCTTCTTGTTGTCACAGGGTGTCAGACTGCTGCCCTGGCCGCCCGATCACCGGACTTGTCGCCAATCGAAAATGTGTGGGATATGGTGCGGCGTTGTTACAGAATGCCAACCACCAAAGATGAACTGTGAAACCAGGTGAATGCAACACGGATGGCTATACCCCAGGACGCCATTCGGGCCTGATACGCGTCCATGCCATCACGCATGGAACAAGTTATCAGTCCCAATGCAGGACCCAGTTCCTACTAGGCAACAGGATGCATGCTGAACCTAGGTGACTGAAATGCTAATCGTTTCTGCAGAACATACTAATGAGCATGTCCTCTGAATATCTGTTTTATGAACATGAGTGTATTTGACGCCGTATAGGCGACCTGCGAATCTGTAAGATGGGGCCCAACCTAAGATAAAATGTAATGCTGAAAGCGTCATAAACACCCAGCCCCGAGCCATAGGAATTAACTAATGAAAGTTAAAATCGCCGACCCGACCGTAAATCGAACCCGGGTCCCCTTGAACCAGAGGCCAGCACGCTAACCATTTAGCCATGGAGCCAGACATCCCTTAGGCGAAAGGGTACTTTTCCCTGATGCCTACCCATAACTGATCGGCTTGAGAGTTACATTATTTTCGACTTTAGCACGATTTGTTATGTTTAATTTAGCATCACTGGTTTCTATGTTCCCGGTCTCTAAAGCCAAGCAATACAGCAGAGGATGTCGTGACGCTGAACAGGCTGAACTCGAAAATATTGGCAGCCCGAAGCCCGGAATGATTTGTCGTTGCTTTGCGTTTTGGTTTCTATGTTCACTATTAAGGATTTCAGCCAGAATCCGCCCCCCTCTACCCCCCCCCCCCCATAGGGCTTCTAACGAACTCGGTCCCGATTAGGGTTGTAATGAAGGAAAGGTACATTAACTCTTCCCCGTAGTATCCAGTATTCGGGAGATAGTAGGTTCGAACCCTACTGTCGGCAGCCCTGAAAATGATTTTCCGTGGTTTCCCATTTTCACACCAGGCAAATGCTTGGGCTGTACCTTAATTAAGGCCACGGCCGCTTCCTTCCCACTCCTAGCCCTTTCCTGTCCCATCGTCGCCATAAGACCTATCTGTGTCGGTGCGACGTAAAGCAACTAGCAAAAAAAAGTCCTCCCCGCGCGGAAGTTGTTTACCTGCCTGAGGCGTGTTACACTGTGTATGAGCTCGCCTCTCCCACTACGCGAAGGTCGTATATCTTATTGAGCCACGCGAGAGCAGTTATTCGAATGAGTCTGTGGTACAGTACAAGGGAAGATGAACCCTATATAGATAGACCGTGTTATGCGTAGTCAACATGGAAAATCTTTATTACTGATATCAGGTTACAAATCAGATTTCAAAAATGACTAACGAGTGTAACTGAAAGTATTTTGTAAAGGTAATTGAAAAACACAAAAACGAAGTTATAAATGGTTTTACACAACATAAGCAGGACAAAACGTGTGAAATTGTATTGAGCAGACAGAAGGTAACTCCGCGAAGGGAATAGCCATCGATAATCCACGTTAGTGGGCTATAAAGGGTTTACACAGAGAGTTGATTAAAGTAGACGTACCAACGCTGACATCACACGACCTCACTCTGATAAAAAACATAACAACATAGATTCCCTTGAAATTATTACGAACAACGGCGAACATTTTATGTTTTGTAAATGATAACGGGGTTTTAATTTGGGATGCTCGTGTAGGTTGGATACTATATTCGTTGACGGTATGATTTTTTTTTTCTAGGGGCTTTACGTCGCACCGACAGAGATAGGTCTTATGGCGACGATGGGATAGGAAAGGCCTAGGAGTTGGAAGGAAGCGGCCGTGGCCTTAATTTTGGTACAGCCCCAGCATTTGCCTGGTGTGAAAATGGGAAACCACGGAAAACCATCTTCAGGGCTGCCGATAGTGGGATTCGAACCTACTATCTCCCGGATGCAAGCTCACAGCCGGGCGCCTCGACGGTATGATTAAAAGTTGTCCAAAAATCTAAACAGTCTCAAACGTATGCCCAATTACTTAAACGTACGGTGGATCAGAGCCTGAAATACGGACAAAACCTTTCACCAACATGTCGTCACTACCGAAAAGACATCTCATATGTGTAAAAAAAAATTATTTTAAAGACAAATAACTCCTTCATTTTTAATAGATGTAGTTAAAGACCAAGATCATGAACAATTCTTGTTTATCATTACCGCTTAACTACTATTTGATTAAATATCCGCAGAATGTTGATATTCGCTACATGATAAATAAGCTTTAAGGTTTTTGCCGTGTCAAGAAAACTAGGTGAAATTCTTTATGTTTCACAGAGAACTTTGCTCTGCGTCTTCAGAAGAAAATCTCGACTATTGACGAGGAAGACAATGGAGAGAGTACCGCTGCACCTACATCAAATTCCACTATTATCGAGCGAGTTGGCCGTGCTGTTAGGGTCACCCAGCTGTGAGCTTCCATTCGGAAGAGGGTGGTTCGAATCCCACCGTCGGTCAGCCCAGAAGACTGTTTTAACCCAGTTTTACACCAGGCAAATGCTGGGGCTGGACTTCAATTACAGCCAAGGACACTACATTCCCACTCCAAACCTTTTCCCATCCTTCCGTCACCGAAAATTTTCGATACAGTATGTTAGTTCGACGTTAACCCAATAGCACTCTCTATTCTCATGACATGGTCACGATACTCTGAACTGGTAAATAAAAACAGCTTCGTCGGACATGCATGCATCTCATTTTCGCCTCCCATCTATTCGTTCTAACAATAGGAGGGGTAAATGTGGTAGCTTCTCTTCTGCATTTTTCCTGGTTCAATGACCAGAACTGCCGCAATTTTACGACTGGTTGAAGGAAATGAGCAATCGATCTCGGAAACACAACCACGAAGAGAACATGGCCCTCTCTCGACCATCTTTTATTAGTGTTTACTTTGGTAAATGACTGGATGATACCTGACACGCAGTCCACGACCGTTTCCTTCACAATATGTATAGTCTCAGAGGACTTGCAAGGGACGTCACGGGCTCCGCGCAAAACTGTCCGTTGTGAAAGGCGTCCACTTGCATAGGATTTTCGAAATTAGGGAATAATTTTACAGCTATCCCAACGTAAAGATATAGCCATCACCCTACTGTCTTATCCAGTGGCTTCGGCTTCGATTCCCGACTAATTCAAGGTTTTTAATCCTGGAGTGAGGACTGCAACAGATTTCACTAGATTTCTAGAGATCAAATAAGGATCTATTTCACATGAGAGGCACTGGACTTGGTCACGAATTTTTTTACTCTTAGTTCTTCAAGTCTGTCGAAACTAATTTTAAATGAATACATTTGTAAACTATCTTAAAATATGTGGCAACAGAATTATACCTGAAAAAGAATAGAATAGAATTATATTTTAATTACGTTAAAAATTAACTGAAAAGAGATGTCAGATGTCACAAACTGGTTAAGAAAGCCAAGGCTTAGGGCTGTGGATCTCGTCCTGTCCACTACGTGATACTCCCAGTAAGTGTTGGACTATCTGGCTGGGTAGCAGTCTTCTTGACAGACTAATCTGTACGTGTCACAGGATTTTCTTTAACTTTAGGCTAACGTGTCTACCATAAAGGTTGCAAATAGAATACAAGAGTATGAGTTGGAAAATTCTTGGATTCATGAGATGTTACGGGGCACGTGCATTTACATAAAGAAACAACGTTCCCGCACGTTTGAAAAATGAATAATGTAAGGTTAATTTTTTTATTATGACGCCCAGGAATCACAATTATTTCAAAAGAAATTAAAATAAATTAGCTTTAAATGTCTTGACTAATGGCGATTTCTCTTGAAATTACCAATAGGCCTAAACAAACCAGGCACGGTATTGCTGAAAAATACAAAACTGTCAAATAAATAACATCTCATTGTTTGATTTCTACTTATAATACTTCACATATTTATCAAAAGTAAACAATACGGAGCGAGTTGGGAACACAATACGGGTCATGTAGCTGTAATCTTGCATCGAGCCCAATCGTCAGCAGCCCTGGTTTTCAGTGGTTTTCCATGTTTACGTACGGCAAATGTGTGTGCTGTACCTTATTTAAAATCACGGCCATCACCTTTCCAGTTCGGGCCCTCTCCACTCACAATCCAAATGTTAGGGTGGTGTTAAAAAGAAGACCGATAAGAGCCCTTCTCGAGAAGGGTTCGCTGCCTTCTCCTCAAATGAACCAATTAACGAAATACTGAAATACAAAATGATAAAATGACAATCACTGTTGTTGCTGCTTCGTTCAGGGCTAAGGCAGAATTCTGCAATCACGCCTATGAGGGCCTATACCAGGTTACGAAGTCTCTCAAAAGAAAGAGCTTCGAATTTCGCCTTAAGGAGAAATATTAGCGGTCTCCTGTAAGTGGCGCTGGATAATGTCATCCTTCCTAGGTAACTAGCAATTTGCCATGAATTTCTTAAGCAGTAATCGTTCAGTTTTCGAGTGCGTTGTGTATGAACTGTATTGCGATTGTCGAGATGTATGAATATTAGGAGCAGTTTACTAACATTCGTTTCTGCTTCAAACTGGGGAAATATTTACAGGAAAGCAGCAAATGATGAAGACCGTTTATGGCGATCAGTGCGTGGAACGTACCAAGTATCAGAAATAGTTCCAGCGTACAAAGTCGGCCGACAATTGACACCCGATGACCCACGTTCAGGATGGCCCTCAAAGACGTGTGACATTTACATTGCACAAGTTCTTTACATCATGCGTTCTAATCGTCGTTTGACAGTTCGGGAAGTTTCGAAATAATGAAACATCTCAATAGAATCATGCCATGAAATTCTCACAGAAAAATGAGAAATGTGTCCGAGAGCTGTAAAGCTCGTTCCAAGACTCCTGACTGAGGAGTAGAGGTAGACCTTCGAGTGTGTGTCTGTCTGTCAGGACCTTTCGGATCGCGCAAAAGAAGTTGATAACTTCATAAATATAATTATAACCGGTGATAGGACATGGGTTTATGGATACGACATCGAGTCCAAAATCCATTACAAGTTGTGGAGAAAAATCGCACAGACTGAAGAAAGTGCGACAGATAAGATTGAACGTGAAAATTTTTGACATCAGTGGTATTGTGCACCATGAATTCCTACCTGAGGGTTAAACATGAACAGCTGTAATTAATTTGAAGTCTTACGACGTTTGAGAGAAAAGAACCTGAATTTGGAGAAAACACTTCTGAAGCCTCCACCAAGACAATGTGCCAGCTCAAGCATTGCTGCTGATTCGAAATCCCTGCTTCCCATTAACTGTACTCACCTGACCTAGGCCTGACAGTCTTTACTCTATTTTACAAACTGAAATTCAAGCTGAAAGGACGACGATTTCAGTTGAAATGAAATGGCGTACGGCTTTTAGTGCCGGGAGATCCTAGGACGGGTTCGGCTCGCCAGGTGCAGGTCTTTTGATTCGACTCCCATAGGCGACCTGCGCGTCGTCATGAGGATGAAATGACGATGAAGACAACACATACACCCAGCCCCCCCTGACATGGAAATTAACCAATGATGGTTAAAATTCCCGACCCTGCCGGGAATCGAACCCGGCACCCCTGTGACCAAAGGCCAGCACGCTAACCATTTAGCCATGGAGGCGGACACGATTTCAGTTAATTGAAGAGATCAAAACTGAAATCGCGTGTGAAAGTACGTGCGATCCCCCTAATTGCATACCAGGACTGCTTCCTTTAGTGGAAACGGCGTTGGGAGCACTGTATTAATAGAGAACGGGAGTACTTCGAAGGGTAAAATGTTAACTAGGAAGGAGATAAGCCCCTAGGGAATTATTTTTAAAGTTTTAATTTTTTTTGAACATACCTCGTATAACGTCTTTGTGAACATCAGTTGATTTTCTCTCTCTTATCCGTCGACTTCTTTTTCTTCCTCTTCTTCATGTTTATTATTTTCAGTTTCCTGGGGTCAGCACTCCACATAGACTTGGCTTCCTTTTACGGCCGGGTGACTTTCCTGAGGCCAAATATGGTGGGATGTATTCACTAATGTATGTTTCCATGGTGATTGTAGTATGACGTGCTGGATGTTAATGAATATTTGTATTAAATACCAACGCAAACATCCACCTCCGAGCTAGAGGGATTAACCAGACATGGCTAAATTCTCCAGCCCAGCCAGGAATCGAGCACGCAGCCCTCTGGACGGAAAGCCACTAAGCTAATCATTCAGCCAAACAGCCAGACTAGTGGACACTATTTGATATTATTTGTTACTATAGAGTTTGCAACGACAAGAGACTAAATATGAGAATATTTCATCAGAATGTGACACAAGAGACTCCTTGCCAGGTGTGCGTGAAGAATAATATGGAATAAACACACTAATTCGGCTATTGCGTATTATCTTGATCTGGAATCGAGTTGCGGACTTCCAAGTCTTCTGAGAGACGTGCCTTGGTGTGTATGTCTAAACGAGACAGGCGTAGTGTCATATGAGAACAAGTCAGTTGAAATGTAAGGTATTTTGACCCAGCATAATTACAGGGCATAATATGCCCACATGGCTGTTTTAACTGCCATAAAGTAATATAAACGATACAGTTTCCTTGATCTTTATGGCGGTTTTGTGCCTGTGCTCTGTTCACGCGCAAGGATGCAGCTCGATTCTCCACAAGAAGTAGAGAGATTTAGAATCGAAACTTCTAGACTTTTCTTTTTTGCTAGTGGCTTTACGTCGCACCGACACAGATAGGTCTTATGGCAACGATGGGATAGGAAAGGCCTAGGAGTTGGAGGGAAGCGGCCGTGGCCTTAATTAAGGTACAGCTCCAGCATTTGCCTGGTGTGAAAAGAGGAAATCACGGAAAACCATCTTCAGGGCTGCCGACAGTGGTATTCGAACCCACTATCTCCCGGATGCAAGCTCACAGCCGCGCGCTTCTAACCGCCACGGCCAACTCGCCCGGTCTTCTAGACTTTTAGGGACGCACATTGTCCTAGGTTAACTCAGCCTATACGAGAAATGAGAGGCATGTAGGGTCCTGGGGGGGGGGTAGATTTAACTTTATCCCACTTACAAGGGAACTTTTCGGCTGGGCCAGATAGATTTCCATGGAACTTGGGTGAATGGTCAATTATTATCTATATATATAAAATAAGAGTTTTGTCTGTACATTGCTCAAAATTTGAAAAGAATGGTATTTCTGTATCGGTCATGTCCACAGTAACAAGAAAATGCATTTTTTACTTTTCCGTAATTTCTGTCTGTCTGTCTGTCTGTCTGTCTGTCTGTCTGTCTGTCTGTCTGTCTGTCTGTCTGTCTGTCTGTCTGTCTGTCTGTCTGTATGTACACGCATCACGAGAAAACGGCTGAAGAGAATTTTATGAAAATCGGAATGTAAATTCGGGTGATGAACCGTTACAATCTAGGCTATAAATTATGTTAATCACGCTGAGTGAAATGGTAGTTTAGGGGAAGGCCTGAAATTTTATTCTCAAATTTTTATGTTATTAGTGGTCGTGTATTAATGAAAATCACTAGACAAAGATGGCAAATAATTCGCTACAATATAGGCTACACACGCTGAGAAAAATGATAGTTTAGGGGAAGGCCTAAAATTTAATTGTCAAATATTTATTTTATTAGTGGTCGTATCTTCACGAAAATTGGTATGCAAAGTCGGGGAATAGGTCCCTTTAATCTAGGCTATCAATAGTGTTATTACACTGAGTGAAATGGTAGTTCAGTGGAAGGACTGAACTGTAATCTATATATACTGTATATAAAATAAGAGTTTTGTCTGCACATTGCTCAAAATTTGAAAAGAATGGTATTTCTGTATCGGTCATGTCCACAGTAACAAGAAAATGCATTCTTAGTTTCCGTAATGTCTGTCTGTCTGTCTGTCTGTCTGTCTGTATGTATGTATGTACACGCATCGATAGAAAACGGCTGAAGAGAATTTAATGAAAATCGGTATGTAATGTCGGGTGATGAACCACTGCAATCTAGGCTACAAATTATTTTATGCGCGTTGAGTGAAATGGTAGTTCAGGGGAAGGCCTGAAATGTAATTCTCAAATAAGTTATTTATGTTATTAGTGGTCGTATCGATAAATACTAGATAACTAACATAACTTTAGTTATGTCGTAAGTTAGTAGACTAGTAGTTATGTAAGAAGTCATTAAATTTCCGACCACTTATGTCTTATACATTGTTACCGTACCGCATATAATCAGAGATATTCATGAATTTGGATTTTTGTTACTAAATCCATATCAGCTCCGAGTCACGAGAAAATGGGTAAACAGAATTTATTGAAAATCGGTATGTAAATTCTGAGAATAAGGACCTACAGTCAACGATATAAATAATTTTGTAAGACACCCTAATATCACAGAGTCGAAAGAAAACTAATGTGAAGGCCTGCAATATAGAAAGCACATAAACTTTATCAATAATAACATTACATTGACCATTGTTTGTTGTGATGTGCTTTTTGTCTTCTGTTTCCGCTCATCCCCGATAGATAGGATTACTGCAGCGTACCGAGGTTTTTTAAATTTGCTTGATGCTGCACCGACACAGGTAGGTCTTATGGCGACGATGGGATAGGAAATGAATAGTGGTGTGAAGAAGCGGCTTTGGCTTTAAGGTACAGCCTGGTGTGACTGGTGTGAAAATGGGAAACCACGGAATAACATCTTCAGTGTTGCCGGCAGTGGGGTTCGAATCCACTATCTCCCGGATGCAAGCTCACAGCTGCGCGCCCCTAACCACACAGGCAACTCGCCTGGTCGTACCGACTGTAACAGCCTGCCTGTATATTGGCGGGAAGTAGCTGGGGAGTAAGATAACTTTCTTCTCTAGCATGCCATTCCTCTGGTTCATACATTTTATTATATATATGGAACGTAACACACTGGTTCATCATAGTATTCGAGCTATTCAGTCCCTACTCTGAGCCACTGACTGGAATGAGTTGTGTGCATATTTAACGGAATAATAACAGAGGAGTGTTCACGGCAGTCTGCGACCTGGTTATTCCAGCTCTGGAACTTTGGACTCTTAGATCGGCACCGTAGTACTGTTCGTTGAAAGTGAGAAAGTGTGCGGTTTTTCATTTGATCGAATATTTTATATGATAACATTGCTTTCAATCGCTACATTCCTACTGACGTTTTTGTAATGACCTATGTTGAATTCAGTTAGGAAAACCACCAAGTCAGTATTTCTGAGAATCCCGTAGCGAAGCACGGGTACATCAGCTAGTCATTTCCTAAATTTGACGGTAATAACCATTTTTCCATCTTATAAATCATAGCTGAAAAATAGCTGGAGGGCTTAAAGCATTTAGCTGATGACGATGACGTTTCATCAGAATGTACACTAAAATAAATCGATAGTTCTATTTTAAATTTACATAAAGCACTCTATACCGAAAATGAGATTTTGACAACACGAAAAGAATTTCAGACTCGCGTACAGTATATGATTATATCAAAATATTATGGATGTAATACTTCTGCTCATTTATAACGGAAGCTAAAATATTATGAGTACAAATCCTGATCATTTAATACAAACGTGCATGGTATTAATATAATCGTTTATAATAAAAAACGCGTTCGGCTCCTTGGCTGAATGGTCAGCGTACTATCCTTCGGTTCAGAAGGCCCCAGGTTCGATTCCGGGCCGGGTCAGAGACTAACTCTACGGTATGTGATTAATTTCTACGGCGCGGGGACTGGATGTTGGTGTTTATTCACAGAACACATCCACTACCAACACCACAGAAACACGCAATAATGAATACAGCCTACCCCTCCACATAATGATGGCGTCAGGAAGGACATTCGACTGTAAAGCCCGGTCTAGATCTACAAGTGTGACACAGTTCGCACCCGCGACCCCACCAGTTGGGAGAAGCCGAAGAGGACTAGAACCGATACGAGTCATGTCAAATTCCTGTTCAGAATCACTCATATTATCATGCTGTAGACAGCCTATATAACATGGCAGGGTTCATGCAGCGAAGTTCTGATATCTTAAAAAATATAATCTTCTTACCAAATTTCATTTGCAATCGGCCTGGTCCAACTCAAAGTGTTCCCTTGTTTGTGTTGAGGTTACCTTGCACTCCTCCAAGGGCTTTCATGGCCTGCGCGGAAGTGCGATGGCTTCGTCTATAATATTTTTTTATTTATTTATTTATTTATTTATTTTACAATTTGCTTTACGTCGCACCGACAAAGATAGATCTTATGGCGACGATAGCATTTGTTTTAAAGTGACTATGTTTCTGGACTAGTAGCCTACTTACAGTATTGTAGACTACAGCCCGAGGACTTCTGGTTCGATGCTTAGTTCTGTCTAGAATTTAAGATGGTTGGCCACCCTAAAGCATTTAAATACGTTCCCATTACAGTTGCTCAGTTGTCTTCTCAGAGAGCATTATAACGTCTTAGGATAGTCCTCGCAGTAGGGTACACAATGTGCCTCATTTCCTCAGTTGAGTGACAAAGACCTTGCGTTTGACGTCATATGCCAGACCTTGGCAAGGTCAGGAGCGAGCTGTAACTGACCCTCGCACTGTGCTTACTCAACATCGGCAACACTGAAAATACTGGGTTTTTTGTGTTTTGTTTTTCAGTTACGTCTCAAGCTTCGTGGAGCTCGGACGTGTGCAGTCTCATTGATTGTGACTCAGCTCCCCGGCTGACAGCTGTCTTACGTTGTGACTGATACGTTCGTTCTACGCTACAAGTCGAATAGTTTAAAGTGATATGACAAATATGCATTGAATTATTTTCGATCTCCCCTGTAAGCAGATATAGTTTGTGTGAATGGAAGCGGATTTGTATGACCGCACCTTCCCCATTACTCGCTCTAATGAATCTCCACCAACGGACTTGTCTTTTTCTATTGCGATTGTTCTTCATGTAGAACTTACATGAGTATGGCTGTCGGCTAAACATCAACAATGCAAAATGTGCGAACTCATGTGGTTAATAAGCCTCCATTTGAGGAAACACCAGGCAACTTGGATAAGAAGAAAGTTTGCTTCGAATGCAGTGCCTTCAAGTAATGAACTCGCTCCAGTATGTTTCATTTAGTGCAACCCAGAATATTGAAATACCTCCGTTCACATATTTAATAAGGGAGTCCCATTTGAGTGCAGTGAATATTGTATGTTGGGTATTCAGCCCGAAGGCTGGTTTGATCCTCAACAGCTCCACCAACAGCTGTCATAGATAGCCTAGGTGTCACTGAAGAGGCATACTAGGGAAGCGAGGAGTGAGGTAGTTTCCCGTTGCTTTCCTCACGGAGCCAGAAGTTGCTATTGCTTATCAGTCTGCCAAGCCCACTGAAATGCATGCACCAACCGACCCTATGAGCAACGTTTTCACACCATTCGTGGCAGGGACTGGCTGCATAAGGAATGGCATTACTGGCATCGCTCATACCTCGGTCACTCTCATATTGTCAAAGCCATGAATGAGACTGAGACAGGTCAGTGAAAGTAACAAATTTATTCTAGCCCATACCAGGAGACATAGTGCACTGTAAACACTTTATCCCGCCAGCAAAGGCATCAGTGAATATTATGGATGGCTAATCAACATCCTCTAGCAGTTCCGCCCGAGCTTCGGTCGGAGATGGTTGTGCTGTGTTCGCTGTGCTCGGTGTGTGGCTACGCTTTCTAGAGCTCGCTATCACCTCGTGCCCGTAGAACTGTGCTTACAGAACTGTTCTTTCAGTGTGACTGTACTGAATAAAGGTATTATATAGACCAGTTCACATAAGGGATTAGTGTTACTTGTGAGTGGGAACGAGGGTCCCCGGGACTTGGTGAGGATGGAGGAATCATCAGACGGTGGCCTAGGTACTCTATCTAACCATAATTTAGTTATAATCATTATAAAATATCAAAGCCATTTCTTATTAACAGTGCTGATGTAGTTATTATATTATTATTATTAATCGTATACAGTCGTATCAGCACACTCCTTTTTTAAACATAACCGGCTTTCGGACACTAAGGTCCATCATCAGTGTTAGAATTTAAATTTAATTCCACAGGCTGCACAGATGGGGCTGGCAGAATTGGGCAGCTAGTTCGATTTTCATGAGAATTTTCACTGGCACTTGCTGACGTTGATAGCTTTTTCACACTTAGACCCTCTTCATTCTAACACTGATGATGGACCTTAGTGTCCGAAAACCGGTTATGTTTTAAAAAAGAGTGTGCTGATACGACTGTATATGATTGATGATAATAATAATAATAAAACATAATTTAGTTAGCTCAGCTGTAGGAACCGCATTAAATTTGTGCTATTCAGACGGACCGATAAGTGATGTAGAACAAATACCTTCTCATATGTCTACACTACGTAAACGTGGTCTCCCGGACGAGTGTCCTGATTACTGGAATGAAAAGAGCCTAAGTGTGAAAAAGCTATCAGTGTCAGTAAGTGCCAGAGAAAATTCTCATGAACATCGAGCTAGCTGCCCAATTCTGCCAGCCCAATCTGTGCAGCCTGCGCAGTTGAATACGTCCCAGCATACAGCTAGCCAGCTCGCTCCAAATCAAGAGGTACGAAGCAGCCCTCAGCCTGTCATACTTCTACAAGTTAGTTGGTGAAGGTCCGTTCATAGTGTACGCAGAATATACTGTAAACCCGACGAGGCAGGTGTGACAAACATATCGGCCGGATACATCCAATGTCCGTGGGAAAGTGTATTAGGGCTTTAATACCAGACATGCGTACTTCTATAATGAACATTACTACAAGGGGAAGTAATAGGGATCAAATAGAACTTTCTTCCGCTATCTACAGTGGCTCAAAAAAGTATTGGTCTGTCGAGATATGCTACATATGAGGACGAGGGATCTAAGGGAATGATGATAAAAATTGACATATACTAGAATCCCTGATTATTTATCATCTTGTGTAACATGTACATTGTAAGAAAAACATAATTCTTCCCTGTCCATATAACTAAAAAGCCATAACTTAAAACGATCATTTTTACTTGCCACCAAAAAAGTATTGGTCTGAATTAACATAACGTAATTTCTTGTTCCTTCTTGAACGTGTCAGTACTTGGCAGGTCCTCCTTTCCTCTTTATAATCTCAGCTAACCTATTTGGCATCGAACGTACCAAGGATTCCGTAGTTTTCTGTGGTATGTTATTCCATTCGGTGAGTAAGGCTTCTTTCAGGTCAGCTTTGTTTGATATTGCATGCTTTCTCACGTTTTTATCAAAATAGTGCCACAAATTCTCTATGGGGTTGATAACGGGAGATTGTGGTGAAGTTTCCATCCAACGCGGTGTATTATATAACAGCCATAGCTTCGTATTCACGGCTGTGCGTTTGGGGTCGTTATCTTGCGTAAACGTATACTTTTCTGAGGGTCCGATTTTTTGTACACTTGATGGAAGATGTGTCTTGAGGATGTTAAGGTATGCTTTGTGATCCATAGTCCCTTCAATAAAGGCTAATTCACCTACACCATTCGCACTCATGCAACCCCACACCATCAGGGAACCACCTCCATGTTTCACAGTAGCTGTCACGTTCTTCTCTTCAAGTTCAGAATTCGTCTTCCTCCACACAGTCACTCGTCTGCTGACCTGAAGAGGGTCTCTTCTTTCTGTTAGCCTTACTGATGTACGGCTTTCTAAGGGCTCTTCTGCCCGCATATCCTCTTTCGCGTAGCACATTTCGGATGGTTTCAGATGACACTTGCACTCCTACATCTTGTTGTAACGCAGCTGCAATCTTCGGCGCACTTTCCTGAGGATTTTGGGCCACTTTACGCACAATGTGCCGTTTGTCTTGTACTGTTACCTTCGAGGGACGGCCGCTTCTTTGCCTATTTTCTATTGTCTTTGTTCGTTTGTACCTGTACACAATATTTTTAACAGTTGTAACAGCTCTTCCAATAATTTCACTTATGGCCTTGATAGATTTACCTTCCTGAAATAGTCGCACTACAATCCTCCTTTCTTCCACGGTTGTTTCTTTCATTTTCCTTCCCATTGCTAGCTGAAGACGGAAACAGTGCTGAATATTACCTTCTGTCGTGTCAGCACAGACACAATGAGTCAGATGCAGCAGACAGCACGATGTCACGATGATATTGTGTACGAGACGAATACTTGTTTAGCGTGTAATGACGCACGCCGTTGTATTACTGGTCCTTTTGCAACCAGCGTGAATCTCCTTGGCCCTATATTCAACCTACTGATGTATTTGACTGTCTTACATATCTGCATGTGTATAATTCCATTATATGCACCATTATTTGTACCATACAGTTCCGTTCATACCACGGCTATGGACAGACCAATAATTTGTTGAGCCACTGTATGTAAACAGGCTTGCTCAGTTACAATCCCCCAAACTCAGTCTTTAAATACCAAGGCACCTAACTGTGAAGAGAGGTCTAATTCGTGCAGTAGATACATCCTATCCTTCTCGTAGGAAGAATTACTTTCAGAAATTCAGTCAGATAATAAAATATTAGAAGTACATCGCTTTCACCGTAAACTAGTGCGAGATGGACAAACTGTATGAGTGCCTCGGCAACTGTTGCGTGTTGTTTTTACCTCCTTATGTGTATATATTTAACACTCGGTGTGGTGTAGAGCCGTATGTCCAGAATACGAACGACAGCGTAGGATTAAATATAATATGGCCCACTTAAATATCACCATTGAGCAAGCACTCTAAATGGAATCTACAAGCACATATGCTAAAACTGTGAAGCAAAATGACACTCTTCCAGCACGTACATCTTACCACAAGGAATTTCCACCCCTTCCATTTCCTGCACTTGCGCCACTTTCCACCAATAACCTTTCCAACTCTTCCTTCCCTAGTACCTCTAAGGTGTCCTCTCGTTTTACATCTGAACGTCCTTCCACCCCAAAGTCTAGAGTTCCAGTTCACAACCAGTGGAAAACATGCAACAACGGACAGCGTTCTCCTGCCAACTCCACTGGACCTATTTACCCTTCACAACAATTTCAACCAAGACAACAGCCTCAAACAACAACAAAGGCTTTGCCTACAACTTCACTGCTTGAAAACATTTTCCAGTTTATCTTGACGCTTAAAAGCACGGCCTCCTCGGAAATTGATCCCTGTCATATACGTGACGTTATTTCATAACTTTTGAATCAGAATAACCATGGATACCGCATCTCAACTGAATAAAATAATACAGTGGAACTGCCACTCAATACGAGCGCATAAACTTAGCCTACATACTCTACTGCAACATTACTCCGTTTCAATGTGTGTAATTAGTGAGACCTGGCTGAAGGATATTACCCCCTTTCAGCTTCCAGGCTACAATTTTATAAGAAGTGATCGTGGTGACGGTTATGGAGGGGTTGGAACCTCCAGAAGAACATCATTTATGATCAAGTAACTCTTAATCTTCGAGGGTCTAGATTGGAAACATGTGCCATTAAGGTTAATTACAGAGTTTCACCGTTAACTATTGTTTCCGTATACCGATCACCTAACCAAATGGTAACTGTACACGAACTGCGTCGACTTTTTTCCCAACTTTCACAGCCTGTACTTATCTTCGGAGACTTCAACTCACACCACTTGAATTACGGAAGTTCTTCTGCTGACTCACATGGAATACAACTCATGGGTGTAGCTGAAGAAGAAAACTTAGTGCTACTGAATGATGGGTCCCTTACACGAATTTCCCGACCTAATCAAGCTCTTTCGGCAGTAGATGTTACCTTTTCATCTCCTTCAATAGCACTCGACATCTCCTGGCAGGTTCTACAGGACACTCTAGGATCTGACCACTTTCCAATATTGTACTTCTCTCAACTCATCTATCTTTCTGCTACGATGTGGCGGAATATTCGTCGTTTCCGAAACTCACAGAACTGCCCTCAGTTTACATATATATGTACTATACCAATAAAAGAGGATATCCTGAGACAAACTGCACCTCATTTAGCTCATATAGGTTATTTACCACGCAATAGCCATGAACAGAACTTACATCCACTACTTCGTCCATTTGAACTTCAAGAACATATTCAAGCCTTAAAGACGAGCATTAATACTTACCCAGGCCCAGATAACATCCATTACCCAATGTTATTAAACATGTCCAGTGCTGGACATAATAAACTACTTAAGCTGATGAACATGATGTGGTTTCAAAGAGTGCACCCTCCGTCATTTAAACTTATTCGTCTGGTACCATTCTTAAATAATGGGAAAAATCCACGGCTATCTTCATCATATCGCTCACTGTCCTTGATATCCTGCTTGTACAAAACTATGGAACGGATAATTAAGCATCAATTAGAATGTTGGGTAGAACGTCACCAGCTTCTACCACCTCAACAAATGGGTTTTCGACGTGGGAAAGGTACAATAGATACACTGTATGTATATGTTGGGTATTCAGCCCGAAGGCTGGTTTGATCCTCTGCATCTCCGCCAACAGTTGACACCTATAGATACACTAGTACATCTAATTAGAGACATCCAACTTGGTCTGAGCAATAACAATTACGTTGTAGCATTGTACACTGATCTGTCTTCTGCGTATGATAGCGTGCTTATTCCAGTCTTAGGAGACAAATTACGCTTCCTACATCTCCCCGAGGAATTTATTGGGAACTTCAGTTGCCTTCTACAAGATAGACATCTCATCATATTTCAGAATGGCATGACAATAGGTCCTCGAATGACATCCCAAGGTATTCGAGAAGGATCTACCTCGGCTCCGTTGCTTTTTAACGTTTACACAGCAGACCTCACATCTGTCTTTTTCTCCTGAGATACAAGTTCTTCAGTATGCTGATGATATTTGTATTTATACAGAAGCTGAATCCTTGGAAAAGTGTCAAGAACAGATGACGGCTGCCGTGAGGACATTCACTCCTTAGCTTCATAACCATGGTTTAACGATATCTGTAGGGAAATCAGCAGTCTCTACCTACACTTGACATTCGAGACCCCACTGGACACACTTCATCTGGGTACCTACTTATTTCCCTACAAGGTGGTGGTGCCTTATCTAGGAATTCTCATCGATCATAAATTGACAAGGTCTCCACATATTCATCACGTGCTCCGTAAATGTGATATTTCATTCAATATCATACGAGCCATTAGCGGCTCTTGGTGGGGCTGTGACCCGAAAATTGCACTGCAACTGTACAGATCCTTGATTCCACCTCTCCTGGATTATGGAAGTGGATGTTTTGCTACGGCCTCCAAAATATTGTTAACTAAACTAGACAAATGTCAGTATAAGGCCCTTAGACTCTGCATAGGAGCAATGCAGTCTACAACTACAAATGCTCTGCTAGTTGAAACACTTGAACTTCCTCTCCATCCACGAAGGCGGTATCTAGCGGGGAAATATACACTGACTGACAGAGCAAATGCAACACCAAGAAGGAGTGGTTCGAAAGGGATGAAAGTTGGGGAAAAAACAGAGACGGCACGGACGAATAATTGATGTTTATTTCAAACCGATATGCAGGTTACACAATGCGCACGGCATCGACTCAGTAGGATGTAGGACCACCGCGAGCGGCGATGCACGCAGAAACACGTCGAGGTACAGAGTCAATAAGAGTGCGGATGGTGTCCTGAGGGATGGTTCTCCATTCTCTGTCAACCATTTGCCACAGTTGGTCGTCCGTACGAGGCTGGGGCAGAGTTTGCAAACGGCTTCCAATGAGATCCCACACGTGTTCGATTGGTGAGAGATCCGGAGAGTACGCTGGCCACGGAAGCATCTGTACACCTCGTAGAGCCTGTTGGGAGATGCGAGCAGTGTGTGGGCGGGCATTATCCTGCTGAAACAGAGCATTGGGCAGCCCCTGAAGGTACGGGAGTGCCACCGGCCGCAGCACATGCTGCACGTAGCGGTGGGCATTTAACGTGCCTTGAATACGCACTAGAGGTGACGTGGAATCATACGCAATAGCGCCCCAAACCATGATGCCGCGTTGTCTAGCGGTAGGGCGCTCCACAGTTACTGCCGGATTTGACCTTTCTCCACGCCGACGCCACACTCGTCTGCGGTGAATATCACTGACAGAACAGAAGCGTGACTCATCGGAGAACACGACGTTCTGCCATTCCCTCATCCAAGTCGCTCTAGCCCGGCACCATGCCAGGCGTGCACGTCTATGCTGTGGAGTCAATGGTAGTCTTCTGAGCGGACGCCGGGAGTGCAGGCCTCCTTCAACCAATCGACGGGAAATTGTTCTGGTCGATATTGTCTTGCACATGCTGAAGAATGGCGGTTGACGTGGCGTGCGGGGCTGCCACCGCTTGGCGGCGGATGCGCCGATCCTCGCGTGCTGACGTCACTCGGGCTGCGCCTGGACCCCTCGCACGTGCCACATGTTTCTGCGCCAACCATCTTCGCCACAGGCGCTGCACCGTGGACACATCCCTATGGGTATCGGCTGCGATTTGACGAAGCGACAAACCTGCCCTTCTCAGCCCGATCACCATACCCCTCGTAAAGTCGTCTGCCTGCTGGAAATGCCTCCGTTGACGGCGGCCTGGCATTCTTAGCTCTACACGTGTCCTGTGGCACACGACAACACGTTCTACAATGACTGTCGGCTGAGAAATCACGGTACGAAGTGGGCCATTCGCCAACGCCGTGTCCCATTTATCGTTCGCTACGTGCGCAGCACAGCGGCGCATATCACATCATGAGCATACCTCAGTGACGTCAGTCTACCCTGCAATTGGCATAAAGTTCTGACCACTCCTTCTTGGTGTTGCATTTGCTCTGTCAGTCAGTGTATTTTCAAGCGTTTTCGATGCAGGAAGTCTCTAATACTTCACAAGATATCCATGCTGAATTCACGCTACTGGAGAAAGAAACGTCAACCAATCCTAGTGGATGAATTTACCAATCTCAGTGGTTGCAGATGTATTATAAGCACTACACATACCCATCCCACTTATAACTGTTGTTTTGAAACCACGATTAAGAACCTGGATATACGACTAGAAACATCATTTGAGATCGCTGTGAACTGTAACGAGGTCAGCTTGAAACGTTATCCAGCAGAATGGCCACACGCCCGATATATCTACACAGATGGATCAAAGGACTGTAATACTGCGGGTAGTGCCTATATCGACGTTCAATAAGGCAGCTGTGGCAAATTCAAGCTACCTCCGACAGCATCTATAGCCTATTTACGGCTGAGTTTACAGCCATTTTCGGGGCCCTCAAATACGCTGCAAATCTTCCTGAGCGGTTGCTTGTGGTGTTGTCTGATTCCAGATCAGCACTGCAGAGTCTACAAACCATTAACTCACGGACAACATCTTTGATTCTCATACACGAGATTATTGCAGTGGTACATCGACTTGATGCCTTTGCTGGCAGGACCTAGTGTTTACAGTGGACTATGTCTTCTGGTACAGGCTAGAGCAATTTTCTTACTTTCATAGATCTGTCTCTGTCTTATCCTTGGCTTTGACAATATGAAAGTGACTGAGGTATGAGCGATGCTAGTAATGCCAATCCTTGTGCAGCCAGTCCCTGCTATGAATGGTGTGAAAATGTTGCTCATAGGGTCGGTTGGTGTATGCACTTCAGTGGGCTTGGCAGACTGATATGTAATAGCAACTCTCGCTCGGTGAGGAAAGCAACGGGAAACTACCTCACTCCTCATTTCCCTAGTACGCCTCTTCAGTGATGCCTAGGCCATCTATGACAGCTGATGGCAGAGCTGTTGAGGATCCCCCCAGCGACATCGCTGACGGACTGTACATACATACATACATCGACTTGAGACACAGGAAAATAAAGTTTCATTTGTGTGGGTAAAACACCCATGTAGGAATCCCAGGCAATGAGCTAGCAGACAAAGCTGCACGATATGCTGCCACTGAAGTCCAACAGACATACTTTACAGTTCCAGCATCGGATTACACCTCCTTGTTTCGTCGACGGCAATTGACGGCGTGGAACAACGCGTGGCATGATACCTTCCAATAACGTGTAAAACACTATGCCAATATCCATCCAGATATTCCGAACGTTCTTTGGCACCATAAGCGTCCCTATTCGCATCAATTCATCAGAGCAATCGCAAGAATGAAGTTTCATCAGGGTTGTTTCCCTCAACAAAACAAACAAAATCCAAGTACTACGATCTCTCTTCTGTTCATGTTCAGCTGATACAGGTGAGGATCTTAATCATATATTCTTTGGATGTCCACACCACTTTGTTCGCACTACTTACCTACTACAAAAATTATTGGAATTGGAATATCAATTACCACCTATTCTTTCGTCACTTCTCCACAAAAGTGAACAATCTGATTACTTTGAGTTATATGCATTTCTTCCTGACATTGGACTGCGAATCTAAGACCTTCACCTAGCATCGATCTTACCCTATCAGAACGACAATACTCATATCTTCTTCTGATCCATGGCCTACTCACGTGTACCACTGGATGTCCTCATGGGCCTTATGATGAGAAGACGAATGCATCTTTCCTGATAATGAAGATGCCTTCTTGAACTTTGTAAGCAAAGAATGTTGCATAGATGTTGTTGAGGGGCCCTTAACAGTTTGACCTACAGATGAACCGGAAGAAACGTCATCTAGCCAGCGTGATATGCTGCATGAATACCCATTAAATATAGGTTTTGCATCACCTCGGACCAACGACTTCCTGACTATTAAAGCAGAAAGAGAGAGAAGAGAGACAGATACAGAGGTAGCATACCGGGCGAGTTGGCCGTGCGCGTAGAGACGCGCGGCTGTGAGCTTGCATCCGGGAGATAGTAGGTTCGAATCCCACTATCGGCAGCCCTGAAAATGGTTTTCCGTGGTTTCCCATTTTCACACCAGGCAAATGCTGGGGCTGTACCTTAATTAAGGCCACGGCCGCTTCCTTCCAACTCCTAGGCCTTTCCTATCCCATCGTCGCCATAAGACCTAACTGTGTCGGCGCGACGTAAAGCCCCTAGCAAAAAAAGAGGTAGCATATCAGCATTATTTATTGCCCTACAAAATAACAAATTAGAGTCAGCTTTGCTTTCTCAATCTGAGTTACTGAATCCCGCAAACCCAGTACATTTAATACCAGGTAACACGTCCCCTTGCATTGACGCATGTCTGATATAATCTTGGCATATTGTCCACTAGTTCATCAAGGTAATGTTAGTATAAATCGTCCCAATCCTCAATATGGCGATGCGGCGTAGATATCGCAGAGTTTTTGATGAGTTGTGACGTCCATACAAAGCTTTCTTTAATGTACCCCGGACATGTTAGGTGGGCTATACCCGGCGCATAATGTGGCCACACTATTCGAGTGATATCTTGACAAGGATAGAACTCATCAACGAGAACTGCACGATGGATGCGCGCATGATTTTCCATTAAGACAAATTCTCCTCCAGAAGGCTCACGATACGGTGTCACTGTGGGTCGAAGGATGTCGTCCCTGTATGTCACCGTACAGCCAAAATATTGCCCTGCATGAGCAGGAGGGGCGTACGTTGGCCCCACATAATGTCATCACAAAACAGCAGGGAACCACCATTTTGCTGCACGTACCGGACTGTGTGCCTGAGAAGTGAAACCTGACCAGTCACTTTGGCGACGATCCTCAGAAACACGGCTTATGCGACACTTACCGGTGGAAAAGACTTTATATCAATTCTGAAAAGACCATTCAACATAATGTTGTGCCCATCCGTACCGCTTTGAGAGCTGGGCCTCGCCATGGTTGATGAGAGTGTAGTTGTGCCTCGTGCAACTTGTTTCTCACAGTTTGAGTTGAAACGCGGGGCCAGTGGCTGCCCGAAGATTATTATTCAGCATGGAGACATTGCGTTCAAGATTCCTCCTACCTGGAAATCGAAGGTAACGGTCATCGATTGCAGTGCCCTTGAACGACCTGTGCACGGCAAATTATCAGCAGCTGCTGTGTTCCTTTGCCGCTT
Source organism: Anabrus simplex (assembly GCF_040414725.1). Classification (NCBI taxonomy): domain Eukaryota; kingdom Metazoa; phylum Arthropoda; class Insecta; order Orthoptera; family Tettigoniidae; genus Anabrus; species Anabrus simplex. Next base: position 556,213,442 of record NC_090266.1, on the reverse strand, counting down.
CCATGTTCGAACTTCTTCACTTTGATTACGGCTCATACGCCGAGCAACTGGCCGCTTTTCTTGATATAATGTGATTGCGTACATGTTTACACGTCGTATGATCCTAGACGTTCACTACTCTTCTTGGAACACACCTCCAATGCTTCCTTACTAGCGCTATAACTTCAACGGAAATACTGTACTGTCTCCCATTTGAGAGTGGCGTTCTGCCTGTGGGTTTGGGTACATGCAGTGTATGTTTACAAATATCTTAAGGGTCGTCTTTCCACTCCGCATAGGGCAGGCCAAGATAGCAACACAGTAAAGGGACAGACGGATGATGTAAAACGTTTCTTGATGTGCGAGTGCGTGTGAAGACAAACACAAATATATACCTGCTCTCCGATAATAGGGAATAACCATTTCTGGCTAAATTCTCCAGCCCGACGGGGATTCAAACCCAGAGCCCTCTGGAGGAAGGTCTGCACGTTGACTGTTTAGCCAAGGAGTCAGGCAGCCATTTTCATGACCATTTAATTTTATGTCAGTACTACTTCTTCTTCCTGGCCTTTCCCAATTACCTCGGGGCGTCGCTTTATATGGATTTAGCCCATATCTGCGACAGGATGCCTTTCCTGACGTCAACCCTACATAGAGAGATCTATTCACCATTTCGTGTTTTTAAACAATAATAATAATAATAATAATAATAATAATAATAATAATAATAATAATAATGGTGTGGGTTACTGTAGTCACGTCCTAGTTCATGAACCATGGGCAACGGCTTAGTGGCCTAGTAAGTGGTCCTGAGAGTCGGGATACCAGTTGCTATGGAATGGGAGTGGGCATCTCGGACATATTTTGAGTCATGGCCGTCCTTGTGCTCAGGCGGCTAAGACTATACAATTCACCGGTGGTCCATAACCCGTTAGAGGAGAGATCCTCATTTGGACTATGTGCAAGTAGTGTAGCATCCTGTTTCATGAAATTACCGAGCTCAGAACATTTTAAGCAAGCCTCGGACCTATGGGAGTAACGGAGTCCCACTCCCATTTGGAGGGGAGGGACTCCTTGGAAACAACTTGTCGAACGAAATGGAATTCGATAGGGAGCTATCAATATTAATGGGCCTTATGGAAGAAAGAAAGTAGAACTGGCTGAGTCAGCAAAGAGGATGCATCTGGATGTGCTAGGAGTAAGTAATATTCGGGTAAGGGGAGATAACGAGGAAGAGATAGGAGATTATAAAGTGTACTTGACGGGTGTTAGAAAGGGAAGAGCAGAGTCTGGGGTAGGCCTCTTTATCAGGAATACCATTGCACGCAACATAGTTTCTGTTAGGCACGTAAATGAGCGAATGATGTGGGTAGATATGTCAGTTGGAGGAATTAGGACTAGAATTGTCTCCGTGTATTCAACATGTGAGGGTGCAGATGAGGATGAATTTGACAAGTTTTATGAAGCATTGAGTGACATTGTGGTCAGGGTCAACAGCAAGGATAGTATAGTGCTAACGGGCGATTTCAATGCGAGAGTTGGGAATAGAACTGAAGGACACGAAAGGGTGATTGGTAAATGTGGGGAAGATATGGAAGCTAATGGGAATGGGAAGCGTTTGCTGGACTTCTGTGCTAGTATGGGTTTAGCAGTTACGAATACATTCTTCAAGCATTAGGCTATTCACCGCTACACATGGGAGGCTAGGGGTACCAGATCCATAATAGACTATATCTTAACCGACTTTGAATTCCGGAAATCTGTTAGGCGTGTACGAGTTTTCCGGGGATTTTTCAATGACACAGACCACTATCTGATCTGTAGTGAACTAAGTATCTCTAGGCCTAGGGTAGAGAAAGTGAAATCTGTCTGCAAACGAATAAGGGTAGAAAATCTCCAGGACGTGGAAATTAGACAGAAGTACATGGATATAATTAGTGAGAAGTTTCGAACAGTAGACAGTAAGCAGGTTCAGGATATAGAAAGTGAATGGGTGGCATACAGGGATGCTGTAGTAGAAACAGCAAGGGAATGCCTAGGAACAACTGTGTGTAAAAATGGTAAAAGGCGAACATCTTGGTGGAATGATGAAGTGAGAGCAGCTTGTAAACGTAAAAAGAAGGCTTATCAGAAATAGCTCCAAACAAGGGCCGAGGCAGACAGGGATTTGTACGTAGATGAAAGAAACAGAGCGAAACAAATAGTTGTGGAATCCAAAAGGAAGTCGTGGCAAGATTTCGGCAATAACCTGGAAAAGCTAGTCAATCAGCGGGGAAACCTTTCTGGACAGTAATAAAGAATCTTAGGAAGGGAGGGAAAAAGGAAATGAACAGTGTTTTGAGTAATTCAGGTGAACTCATAATAGATCCCAGGGAATCACTGGAGAGGTGGAGGGAATATTTTGAACATCTTCTCAATGTAAAAGGAAATCATCCTGGTGGTGTTGCGAACAGCCAAGCTCATGGGGAGGAGGAACATGATGTTGGTGAAATTACACTTGAGGAAGTGGAAAGGATGGTAAATAAACTCCACTGTCATAAAGCAGTAGGAATAGATGAAATTAGACCTGAAATGATGAAGTAGAGTGGGAATGCAGGGATGAAATGGCTTCATAGAGTAGTACGATTAGCATGGAGTGTTGGTAAGGTACCTTCAGATTGGTCAAAAGCAGTAATAGCACCTATCTATAAGCAAGGGAACAGGAAGGATTGCAACAACTATCGAGGTATCTCATTGAATATTATACCAGGCAAAGTATCCACTGGCATCTTGGAAGGGAGAGTGCGATCAGTCGTTGAGAGGAAGTTGGATGAAAACCAGTGTGGTTTCAGACCACAGAGAGGCTGTCAGGATCAGATTTTCAGTATGCGCCAGGTAATTGAAAAATGCTACGAGAGGAATAGACAGTTGTGTTTATGTTTCGTATATCTAGAGGAAGCATGTGACAGGGTACCGAGGGAAAAGATGTTCGCTATACTGGGGGACTATGGAATAAAGGTAGATTATTAAAATCAATCAAAGGCATTTATGTTGACAAATGGGCTTCAGTGAGAATTGATGGTAGAATGAGTTCTTGGTTCAGGGCACTTACAGGGGTTAGACAAGGCTGTAATCTTTCAGCTTTGCTGTTTGTAGTTTACATGGATCATCTGCTGAAAGGTATAAAATGGCAGGGAGGGATTCAGTTACAGTAGGTGGAAATGTAGTAAGCAGTCTGGCCTATGCTGACGACTTGGTCTTAATGGCAGATTGTGCCGAAAGCCTGCAGTCTAATATCTTGGAACTTGAAAATAGGTGCAATGAGTATGGTATGAAAATTAGCCAATCGAAGAATAAATTGATGTCAGTAGGTAAGAAATTCAACAGAATTGAATGTCAGATTCGTGATACAAAGCTAGAACAGGTCGAGAATTTCAAGTATTGGCGAAGCTACAGTAAAGAGCACTCACGGTCTAGTAACACGAGCGACCGCTAGGTGGCGCACGCCAGTACACTGTCGCACAAGTAGCGCGGAGAGGGAGCGCCGAGAGGAACGACAATGTTGCCAACTGTTGGTTTGATACGGCTATACATTTTTTCTTGCCGTGCGGACAGTATGCGCCGCGGCGATAGATAAGAGCCTCTCGAAGGGAGTGTGGCCACTGTTCTCATGACAGAGATTGGCATCGAGGTGCAAAAAAACCTTAAAGCTAATAAATTATCTTTATTTCTCGCGCAGAGGCCATTTCAAACTTCCCGGGCCGCTTCATAATTTACTTTTTCTGCAATGATTGGTAACAAATTCTCGGCCTCATCCTAGGTGTCAGTGACGTCATCCTCTTACTTAAGCGAACCAATCACCGTTATAAACAATGGAATATGGCGTCTAAAACAGAATTTCTATTATTATAAAAGTAAATGTACTTCTAGGGGCGGGCGGGCTGGTCCCTGGCAAGCGTATTGAACACATCCTTCTTCCTCGATCATTATAAGGTAAAATTGGAGTTCCCCTTTCTATATTTTTACCCAAGTATTTAGGTTGTGTGTTCTCCCAAGATGGTAATATAGTAAGTGGGATTGAATCAAGGTGTCTTAAAGCTAATGCAGTGAGCTCGCAGTTGCGATCAGCAGTATTCTCTAAGAAGGAAGTGAGCTCCCAGACGAAACTATCGTTACATAGGTCTTTTTCAGACCAACTTTGCTTTACGGGAGCGAAAGCTGGGTGGACTCAAGATATCTTATTCATAAATTAGAAGTAACAGACATGAAAGTAGCAAGAATGATTGCTGGTACAAACAGGTGGGAACAATGGCAGGAGGGTACTCGGAATGAGGAGATAAAGGCTAATTTAGGAATGAACTCCATGGATGAAGCTCTACGTATAAACCGGGTTCGGTGGGGGGATCATGTAAGGCGAATGGAGAAGGATTGGTTACCTAGGAGAATAATGGACTCTGTTACGTAGGGTAAGAGAAGTAGAAGTAGACCAAGACGATGATGGTTAGACTCAGTTTCTAACGATTTAAAGATAAGAGGTATAGAACTAAATGAGGCCACAACACTAGTTGCAAATCGAGAATTGTGGCGACGTTCAGTAAATTCACAGAGGCTTGCAGACTGAACGCTGAAAGGCATAACAGTCTATAATGATAATGTATGTAATAATAATAATAATAATAATAATAATAATAATAATAATAATAATAATAATAATAATAATAATAATAATAATAATCTTATTGGCTTTACGTCCAACTAACTACTTTTTCTATTTTCGGAGACGCCAAGGTGCCGGAATTTTGTCCTACAGGAGTTCTTTTACGTGCCAATAAATCTACCGACACGAGGCTGACGTGTTTGAGCACCTTCAAATACCACTGGACTGAGCCAGGATGAATCCTGCCAAGTTGGGGTCAGAAAGCCGGCGCCTCAACCGTATGAGCCGCTCACCCCGGCATCTGCTGTGTTGTGGTGGTTTGTAGTGTGGTGTTCTACGTAAATGAAGATATGTGTATTTAATTTTATTTTTAGAATTTTGCTTTACGTCGCACTGGCACAGAGGTCTTGTAGCGACGATGGGATAGGAAAGGACTAGGAGTGGGAAGGAAGCAGCCGTGCCCTTAATTAAGGTACAGACCCAGCACTTGGCTGGTGTGAAAATGGGAAACCACGGAAAACCATCTTCAGGGCTACCGACAGTGGAATTCGAACCCACTATCTCACGGATGCTAGCTCACAGATGGGCGCCCTATCCGCACGGCCAACTCGCCCTGTAAGATATGTATTAAGAGACCACAAACACCTAGACCTCGAGCTAGAGGAAATAACTAAGTTTAAAATCACCGACCTGGCCGGGAGTTGAAAGTGGAGCCGTCTGAACCGAAGGCCACTACGCTGATGATTCAGCTAGGGAATCGGACTTTTTCAATACTGTACTTATTCATTTCTTCAGGTTTAAGTGGCGAAATATCGATAGATAAAAAAGGTCCAGTAGGACTATCTGTACTTTTAAGCGTCTAATTACCTTCACCAATTTAACCTTATTTCGTATGTGGTGGGGGAGGTGCTGATAATTGTTTTACGAGGAAATACAACTAGGCAATCATCCTCTATTCATTTCATATGTACGAACGTGAAACAAATTGCAAGGGATAAGAATGTTCTTACACCACATTATCAAAGAACTCGAATCTATGACATTATTGTATCCAACATTATACCCACTGTTTACGTCCAACTAACTACTTTTTCTATTTTCGGAGACGCCAAGGTGCCAGAATTTTGTCCTACAGAAGTTCTTTTACGTGCCAGTAAATCTACCGACACGAGGCTGACGTGTTTGAGCACCTTCAAATACCACTGGAACCGCACGGCCAACTCGCCAGGTAGAAGACAATGTAGGATCATAGCCAATATGACTGTAGTACTGATGCAACGATTGAAAGATCATATCACTTGTATATATATTCTTACCTCTCTTGCTTCAGATTATCCATACATGTTTAAACCTTCAGTGACTAGTTTTAGTTTATAAATATAAACATCATACCAAACTAAAAACATGTCCAACCTCTAAGTATTGTTAGATCGAAAGAGAAGCATATTGTGTGCATAAAATGTGGTAATCTAAAATACCGTATCAATAGCAAAGGGCGTAGTTGAGTGACCTTCTTGAACAGTTGGGGCGTATAACGAGGATGTGGTGCTGAACGTATCACGTGACCCGCTCCGTTATACTGTTGTCAGAAGTTTATGACAGGTCATTCCCGATCGCAGATTACTCCCTGATGTGCTCCTTCAAGGAGGAAACTCTGAACTGGTTCATTGCCCTTCTACATGCAGTCATTTATTATTTGTTATATGTGAATCCCTTTCAGTATATCAATTCATGTGAAGTTAAAGCAGACGTCTCAAATTCAGAAAGTTATTCTAGGAAAATCACAGTTTTGGACCCAGACTTGAAAATATTTGTTTCTAAGGTATAGGCAACAGGAGAAGTAAAACATTGAATTCCCAATTAGTTTCGCCGGATCCTGTCCTGAGTGATTGAGGATTACACATTTCTGCAGATGCTGCACAACCTCCAACGCTAACTTCCAAATCCATTTAAATATGGAAATATACAAAGAACAGAGACTGAAACTAGAATGGCAGTGGCGTTGTGGTTTAATACAGCCAGTTGGATGAAATGTTCACGATTTCACTCCTGGCGTATGAAGAGATAGTGCCTATTTTCGGGGAGGTGGGGAGGAACTGATAATACCACCATAGCCTAGTAGAGGGGCACCAAGTTCCAGACGATTACACTCACGGTATATACCACCGCAGGCCCTAATCAAACAGTGTCTACACACGGGGCTCATAAGCAAATACTTCTCGATAATAACAATAGAGGAACAATAAAACATTACCTGGTCTGTTAAAAAGAAAGCCATACATTCCAGTGTCGGCCTGGTGAAAACACTTAAGACTGATTCGTTCCAAAGTTAAACTCAGAACAAGTTTACGTAGTAAATATCCTTCAGGAAAGCTACTACCTTCATTCAATTGGGAACATGCATCATCTTCAAAAATATTTTTTTTGAAAAGTACACCAATGAAATAGTACGTAAACGTATTACATTGTGGTATGTTGCCTTGTTTTCTACCATTAAAAAAATATTTAATAGTGCCTTTCCGCAAGGCGAGTGAAACGGCCTCTGACGTAAGCGGCGCGCTGTGACGTCACGATCCAGTACCGCATGGAGCTCTACCAGCCGTTGTGCATCAGCCGTTGCTAAAAGCCGATTGTTTATTATTCATGATCGCGAATAACTTCAAAATGACAGAAGAAAGGTTCAAAACAGCACAATCAGACAATCTATCATGTGTAAATATCGTCATTCTTGAAAAATAGTGACTTTTGTGGCTGCAGAAATTCGCGGATAAAAAGCAAGTTTGTAAGTGGCGTCTTTTATATACGTGCAATGTACTGTAACCCATAGTATTAGGATAACAACGAACCTGGATAGATATCACATCACTTTCAACATTTCCTTCTAGACTGATTCTCCTATTAAAGAATAACATTACATTTTCGGGCTTTCAGCATTAGTAAAGTAAGAAATCGAATTTCAGCACTAACATAAACATATAGGTTGCATTATAGTACTAGTCCGCTTCTGTGGTGTAGTGGTTAATGTGTGCCACTCCCGGAGGCCCGGTTTCGATAACCGGCTCTGCCATGAAGGTTGAAAACAAATAGTACGAGGGCTGGAACTGGGTCTACTCAGCCTCGGGAGATCAACTGAGTAGAAGGGTTTCGAATCCCTCCTCAACCATCCTCGAAGTGGTTTTTCGTATTTTCCTACTTCTCCTCCAGGCACCTAAGGCCACGGCCGTTTCCTTCCCTCTTCCTTGTCTAATCCCTTCCGATCCTCCCATCCTCGAACAAGGTCCCTGTTGAGCATAACAGGTGAGGCCGCCTGGGCGAGGTAATGGCCCTCCTCACCAGTTTCATCACCATACTCAAAGTCTCACGTTCCAGGACACTGCCCTTGAAGTGGTAGAGGTGAAATCCCTCGCTGAGTCCGAGAGAAAACCAACCCTGAAGGATAAACTGATTAAGAAAGAAAGAAAGATCATAGTACTATAGGGCTATAATCAATCATTCCCAAAAAATATATATTTATGGTTGGGACAACTGGCCTACCCTCTTCCAGGACCCATGAAATAGAATTAAATATCTTTGTGGAGGGAAAAAGTTAAACATGATAAAGATAAATATGACTTCATCTAGTTTTCACAAATCGGGCTGAGTGGTTCAGACTGTTGAGGTGCTGGCCTTCTGACCCCAACTTGGCAGGTTCGATCCTGGTTCAGTCCGGTGGTAGTTGAAGGTACTCAAATACGTCAGCCTCGTCTCGGTAGATTTACTGGCACGTAAAATAACTCCTGCAGGACTAAATTCCTGCACATCGGCGTCTCCGAAAATCGTAGAAGTAGTTAGCGGGGCGTGAAGCCAATAACATTAATTACATTTGGCTTTTAACAAGCTGAGCATATCAGGAAAGAAAAGTGTCTTGGTGACATTTTAGTCGCTCAATACAGGAATGTATTTGGGTGCTGTGACTTTTACTTTTTTTTTTGCTTTACGTCACACCGTCACATATAGGTCTTATGGCGACGATGGGACAGGAAAGGCCTAGGAATGGGAACAAAGCGGCCGTGGCCTTAGGTACAGCCTCAGCATTTGCCTGGTGTGAAAATGGGAAACCACGGAAAAGAATCTTCAGGGCTGCCGGCAGTGGGGTTCAAAACCCACTATCTCCCGGGTGCGAGCTCACAGCTGCGCGCTCCTAACCGCACGGCCAACTCGCGCGGTATTTTTACCCTTCGGTTTATTGACTTGGCTTGTATAACCTAAAACTTAGGCTAAGTTGGATAATATTTTAAACACCTACATCACTATTTTCACCTGTGTGCAATTATGTTATTTATTTCATTAATATTATGATAATTATTATAATTGAGCATTGTTAACTTATAAGACCCCAACAGACAAGCATTGGTTTTGTGTAGAGTTATACATTTGTTAAATTCACGTTGTTTCCTTTCATGATGGTACACGCCTATTCTTTGTTACATTATAGAGTATTTACAGTAGATATAGCCTAAATTTCTTTACCAATTAAGCTCTTCAATAAAGACATACACAACTGTCCCATGCCAAGATATATTGGTAGAATTAGAGCTGTCAAGTGGTTCATAACCCCTTTGATTTATTATCTTGATATGGATCACCCAAAACATAGGTTAGGTTTGGAGAATACTTTAATAATCAGCATTAATTAATGCACTGTTTGTTACTTTCATATTCCAAGATGTAATTGAAGCATTTAAATAAAGCATCATACATTAAAATTTAAAGTTTTACCACTAGAACAGCTGACATGGAAAAGTGATTTGAAAATTCAAACAAATTCATCTTACGTTAAAATCTTCAAAAAAATAAACTGTAGACTTTTCCGATATATCACCAGCATTTCTCCAGCTAGCCAAAATCCATTTCTCCCTAGTTTTAGCGTCTTTGGAACGTTTATAAACAATTTGTTTATGGCATGCGATGTGCTATTGCACATCGGAACTCTACACCATTTATAAGTTTTCTGCCTCACTGTCTGCGCAGGATTCATTTTAAGTCTAAAATATACCACTCAGATTATTATCCAATGTATAGACCTCGAATTTAACCATACTAGACACTAACGTACAGTAGAAATACGCGTAGTGTATCCTGCTTCTCACTGCACACTATGTGTTATTTCGTCTGCTAATTCAGTCAACCTGGACGATGACGTCAGGCCAATGAGATCGCGTACTTGCGTGACGTGACATTTTCGTAGATTTTTATCATGTTTGGAGTTATTATTTCTACATTCTGATCACATTTTTGAATTCTGCATGCAATTTTGAATCAGATTAGCATGTTTTTAATTAAAACCCCAGATCATGCATGTTCCCTATTATTATCATTGAGCATTGTTAACTTATAAGACCCCAACAGACAAGCATTGGTTTTGTGTAGAGTTATACATTTGTTAAATTCACGTTGTTTCCTTTCATGATGTACACGCCTATTCTTTGTTACATTATAGAGTATTTAGATATAGCCTAATTTCTTGACCAATTAAGCTCTTCAATAAAGACATACATAACTGTCTCATGCCAAGATATATTGGTAGAATTAGAGCTGTCAAAATGGTTCATAACCCCTTTGATTTATTATCTTGACATGGATCACCCAAAACATAGGTTAGGTTTGGAGAATACTTTAATAATCAGCATTATTTAATGCACTGTTTATTACTTTCATATTCCAAGATGTAATTGAAGCATTTAAATAAAGCATCATACATTAAAATTTAAAGTTTTACCACTAGAACAGCTGACATGGAAAAGTGATTTGAAAATTCAAACAAATTCATCTTACGTTAAAAGCTTCAAAAAAGTAAACTGTAGACTTTTCCGATATATCACCAGCATTTCTCCGGCTCGCCAAAATCCATTTCTCCCTAGTTTTAGCGTCTTTGGAACATGTAAGAACAATTTGTTTGGTATGGTATGCGATGTGCTGTTGCACATCGGAACTCTACACCATTTATAAGTTTTCTGCCTCACTGTCTGCGCAGGATTCATTTTAAGTCTAAAATATACCACTCAGATTATTATCCGATGTATAGACCTCGAATTTAACCATACTAGACACTAACGTAAAGTAGAAATACGCGAAGTGTATCATGCTTCTCACAGCACACTATGTGTTATTTCGTCTGCTAATTCAGTCAACCTGTACGATGACGTCAGACCAATGAGATCGCGTACTTGCGTGACGTGACATTTTCGTAGATTTTTATCATGTTTGGAGTTATTATTTGTACATTCTGATCACATTTTTGAATTCTGCATGAAATTTTGAATCAGATTAGCATATTTTTAATTAAAACCCCGGATCATGCATGTTCCCTATTATTCAAGGGCATAGCACAGTGCAGAGAACAGAGTGGATAAGTCATATATCCTTCTCACCGAGAAGAATATTTTATTTTACATCACTGTGCATTAAATTGCTGAGTGGAAGCACACGAAAGAGATTCGAAATTCTGGATATGCCTTAAGTCGAGATGAACAAACAGAAGTACAATAAATTTTAATGCTCCTTAGCTGTACGGTCAGATTTCTGGCAGTCGGTTCATAGGACTCCTTTTCGAGTTTAACTGTGTACGGTTAATTCCTGTGACTCGGGGATTGTGAGCTTGTGTTGTCTTAATTCAGTTCTTCTCATCAACACAAGACACTGCCACCCACCACAGAAACACGCAATAGTGAATAGATCCTTCCACATAAGGTTAGCATCAGGAAGGGCATCCAGCCATAAAAATAGGCCAAATCCACATCGACTGCCTACTCCAGTAGACTGGGACAAGGCCAGAGGGAAGGAGACAATGTTATTTCGCTTTACGTCGCACCGGCACCGTCTTGTGGCGACGATGGGATAGGAAAGGCCTAGGAATGAGAAGGAAGCGGCTGTGGCCTTCACTAAGGTACAGCCCCGGCATTTGCCTGGTGTGAAAATGGGAAACCACGGAAAATCATCTTCAGGGCTCCCGACAGTGGGGTTCGAACCCACTATGTCCCGGACGCAAGCTCACAGCTGCGCGTCCCTAACCGCACGGCCAACTCGCCAGGTAGAAGACAATGTAGGATCATAGCCAATATGACTGTAGTACTGATGCATGTGTTGTCTAAGGTATGACATTACAGTAGTCTGCTATTTCAAGAATAGGGCAGGACCGTACAATGTGTTGAATAAGAACGAGCCTTTCAGTTCATAATGGTTGACCCTCACGGCGAGAGTTCACCTACGACTGGTCCCGACGTCACGGCGAGTTGAGCGGCCGTGAAACTGACCTATGCTATGTCGGCACCATTCCAAGTCACACCCCAATCAGCCTCGGCTTGTCTGCCTAATTTGGACAAGAATTTAATGGATTAGTTTCGTACTACTCTTGAGTAATTGAATGCAGAGCCTAATCCGTGCTCGCGTGTTTGGTCTGGGGCGTGGAGGCTACACCCGCTGGTTCAGCATCATCTCTCGTTCAGGTCACATGATGTGAGCTCTGTCCTTTCACCTGGTCTTCATGAACTGGACAAGATTTGAACAATGATTTTGGCGGTGAAAAGCCAATCCCTGGCATGAGTTAATGAGGGTACGTGTGATTGTATATCTTATACATATCTAAGAAATAAGATCCGCTACATGGAAACGCAAGGACCAAGTGAGGAAAAGTACAATTATTTCCGCACGACTCGCCTACGGCAATGATTATCATTCCCCTTTATTTATATATTTTCGCATATTTTATCCCCTCATCATAAAGCAGGCAAAAACTATATTTTTTGCGTTCTATACACCACTGATTACGACAATAGTGAGTTAACTTTACTTATTCCGACATATTGCAGGTTTTTGTGGACACAGTGAAAAATTGTACACATGTGTAGAAAATTTCTCGGTATATAGTAGCATAAATAATGGTTTACAGACAAGAATTACCGTATTATGGTTGAAAAATGTTTGAAGAGAATGTACGTCGCCAAGTTCTGGCTCTCGAGGTTTGCTACTTTATCTCCCAAGTTCCTATTATAAGCAAACGCCCAAGCTTGCGATGTAGGAAATATCCTCCTTGTAGACTTATTTCGTTACCACCTATCACTAAACCCTCACAGAAAGTTCGTTTACACCATCCCCAGGGCCAAGGACAGAATCTGTGGGAAGAAGCGACGACGTGTTGCGATACAGAAGCATTTTAAAATAACCGGGTTCGTTTGAAAAATAAAACGTAACCATTTCTTCAATATTTTAGCCCACTGAATCGAATGACGAGTAAATGCCTCAAATTGCTTCGTCAATTTTTTATATATTTCAGTATTTTACGTTCTTTCTTAAATTTTGTACATTAAATTCTAGCTATAGTAACGAGTAGGTTAGTTTTCGGCGACGATAGTATAAGAAATGGCTGGGAAGTAAGCGGACGTGGCCTTATTAAGGTACAACTCCAGCATTTGTCTGGTGTGAAAATGGAAAATCACGGAGAAGCATCTTCAGGGCTGCCGATGGTGGGGTTCAAACTCACCACATTCCCAATTCAAGCTAACAGCTATGCGGCCGGTACCATGCAACCAGCTCGCTCGGAGCTGAAGACATTGGGTCATAATATGTTCTAAATATTTTTGAACAGTTGTCGAACATTGAAATATAACATGCATCTTTTCAATGCATAATAAAGCACTTCACATAGCCTTGGGAGCTAATGAGAGAAGAATTTGAATAACAGACCTTGTAGTGGGGTGTTTCCAGATCTTGGACTGCGTGGCTATAACCGTCTGAACGGCGTCCTTACCCGCACCCTCCCAAGGAAAAGGCATGGGAAGGAACCTGTGCCCTATAGGGGAATTTAAGGGATGCATTAATACCGGAGTTAGCAGAATAATGGTAACAGAACAGTTGCGAGTATATCGGCCTAGATACATTCGATCGCTAGATTTTATTTTTTTACAATATGTTTTACTTCGCACCGACACAGATATGTCTTAATGGCGACAATGGGATAGGAAAGGGCTAGGATTGGGAAGGAAGGGGCCATGACCTTAATTAAGATACATCCTCAGCTCCATCAGTAGATGTTATTATTGTATGACTGCAGACGGCAACAGTTTCAAATATCTTCCACGGCAAAGTTTAAACCTCATTAAATTATTTTCATATTTAGTAGTTAGTGAAACCTGGCTGAAAATTATCACCCCGTTTCAGCTTCCAGGCTACAATTTTATAAGAAGCGACCATGATGATGGATATGATGGGGTCGGAATTCTCCTCAAGGGGAATATCAATTATGATCTAGTAACTCAACATTACAGGGCCTAGATTGGAAACATGTACCATTGAGGTTAATTTAAGAGGTTCACGATTAACTATTGTTTCAGTATACCGTCCACTTAACCAAATGAACGAGAAATGAGTCAAATGTTTTCACAATTTTCACAGCTTGCAGTAATCCTCAGATATTTTCACACACACCACTGAATTGGGAAAACCCTTCTACTGACTCTCATGGTTTACAGCTATAGTCGAGCCGCCCGCTGTTCGGCCCTGACAAATTGGGATGTAAAGGGAAGAAAGAGAGAGAGAGAGAGAGAGAGAGAAAGAGAAGAGAACAATACTACCAATCTGCGGCGATTTGAAACTGTAGATATAACCTTGACAACGAACGCTATTATGAATTACATTATGCCACATGATTTTAATACTAAATCACTGAAATCAACACCCTTCGTCGATTTCATATTATTGTTTTAATTCAGTTATTTCACTGCAAAAAATACTAAGAGTTCTACTAGTGGCAGAGTAATTGTCACCGTTTGCAATGCCTGGCGTCTCTGGTGCGCGAGATTTAAGTTTTAACAGCAAGCACGAATCATGGTTCATGTCACCACAGGTCCCGTCTACTGCTGGTGCGGTGATGCCACTTGTTTCAAGAGAAACACGTGGCCTCATTTGCTCTCTAGCCTGCATAAAGTTCACTTGTTCACGAAGAGTGTAAGAATTTTTATTTTTGTTTGTTATTGTAACATTGGCCAGTGGATCATCGGAAACGATTAAGAAAGGATCAGATTTTTTTGTAAGAGGCAAAGCCGTGAATTTATATACAATCTACGCAAATATTTTGAGAAAGAACGTGATAACAGTTGACCACTTTTCCCTGTTAGAAAAGTGGTGGATCGAGTTTTTGACTATTTTAAAGTAAGTAAAACGACTGTGAAAAACGTCAAGTGGATCTTAATACGCCTTCTGAAGTGCTGCCGACAGTGGGTTTCGGACCCACTATCTCCCGAATACTGGATACTGGCCGGACTTAAGCGATTGCAGCTATCGAGCTCGGTAAAGTGCTTTCTAGTAGACTGCGAAGATATAGAGAAATTATAAGGAGGCGGAAGGAAAACAGGGTCTCCCAGACCAATCAGAAAGCACTCTGTAGGTATCTAGTGACAAAAAGTAAAGGAATAGAAGTTCAAGTTCCAAGTCAACACAAAGTTTAAACATTCTTGTCAGACACATGAGAAAATCCTGAAAGCAATCAAAGGGATGCTTCTAGGTTGGATAATGAGACACTGAGTTCTCAGACCATTAATGACATGCCAAGGGTGAGAATAACATCCGAGCACTTGAAAGAGTGCCTCCAAAAACTAGCGAACTGGAAATCACCAGTTCCAGATGGAGTGCATAGTTAATGTGCGATACAGTCATCTAGAAAATATCCTTGAGAACCCAGTGCATCATACTTCGCAACGAAAGGTATCGCCTTCTTTTTGCCTAAGGACGAAGATACAAATAATCCCTCCAAGTACAGACCAACCACCTGTTTGCCATCACTGTTCAATATATTTACATCTATACTGGCCACCAATATCTACAATCACTGCCTAAATGATGGAATCGTGGCAGAAAACAAAAATGCTGCTACAAGAACTCTAAAGTGTGCAAATACCAAATTATAATTTACAGTTTGTTATTTGCCCGAGACACGCTTTGAATAAAAATCTCCACATGGTCTATATTGACTATAAGAAGGCCTTCGACTCAATGCCACATGATTACGTCGTGGAAGTCCTCAGAATGTACAAAGTACATCCAGGAGTTAACTACATGCAGTCAGCAATGCCGAAGTAGGCAACACGATTCTGATTAGGACAGCACTTCCATACGGAAGAAATCAGGAGGAGAATATTCCACGGAGATTCCCTCGGTCCCTTGTAGTTTTGCCTAGCTTTTAACCCACTGAGCCCAGCACTCAACAGCACAGACTATGGCAACAACATAAAGACATCTGAAACAAGCCAAAAATTAAGTCATATTTTCTACATGGAAGACCTTAAGCTATATGCCACTAGCAATGAACAACTGACGCAGCTTCTGGCCTTAACGAAGGGATTATCTGATGATATACACATGTAGTTTGGAACGGATGAAATGTAAAGCAGTCAGTCTGAAATAATGAAAACTTGAGACTACTGACGGATTACAGATCTCTGAAAAGGAAGTAACGAAAGATCTCGAACCAGCGGAATTTTAGAAGTGCTTGGTTCGCTGTCAACGTAACGGAGTCAGTCACTCAATCGTCAAAGAAAGATTAAAGACTGTTTTCATTGAAAGTTCCATAGCTGTTTCAAAATCTTTCCTAAATGCAGGGAACAAAGTAAGGTAATTACCTCTTTAGTAATCCCCGTTCTCATCTATTCATTTGGTGTCATTCAATGGTCTGAAACAAATTTAGTGGACTTTGAAGGGCAACTGAGGAGATATCTGACAACAAATGGAATGTCTCATCCTAATTTTACAGTTGAGCGAATTAACTTGCCACGACTAAATGGGGAGAGGGGAGTACTCAACCTCGGGAAGATATGTCACAGGCACACAGAAAACTTACTAAGATACTTCCATTCAAAGCGAGATGAAAATATATTCACATCTGTCTGTTGCGCCGATGATAAGTTTACTCTACTCAATTTTAAAAGCATGTCGACTCCTCCAAAATTTGCCTACACAGAACAACTATAGTAATCATGGAAACGAAAAATACCATCTCATGGATCATATCATCACCATCTAAGTCAACCATCTGTTGGCAAACTAAAATCCACAACAGGGCTACCTCCACGGAGAAACGGAAGGGTTCTTGATAGCAATCCAGGGTAGAGTCAAACGCCCGTAACTACCGAAAATATATCTTGAAGGAAGAAGCGAATGACATGCAGGAGATGCGGAGAAACAGTTGAGACGGTGGAGCATAATATGAGCGCAGCATGTAACCTCATGGCAGGTAAAATGTATACTCATCGGCATGACGAAGTAGCGAAAATTGTGCACGAAGAGCTGGGAATCAAGTCGGGACTTACAGATCATAAAATCCCATTTTATGATTAGGGATCATCTAACGTGCTCGAAAATGATAGGTTCAAGCTGTACTGAAATCAATCTGCAGAGGGAGAGGATCATAAGATCAAACAGGCCGAATACTTTCCTTATTGACAAACAGCTCAGGGAGACTGATCTTCTGGATGTGTCGGTCCCTTTATATCACAATGTCCACCAGGCCAATGTCCAGAAGATTGAAAAGTACACTGACGTCGCAGCAGAGGTACGAAAACTGTGGAAAATGGACCTAACAACAGTGAGGTCTTCAGTCATTTCCACCCCACGACTTGCACATAATAAGCTTCAACAAACACCTCCAGGATCTGGACATCGCCTATACACTTCCACATATGCAGAAGGCTGCCACTCTGAACACCTGCCGCATGAAAAGAACCTTCCTATCACAGCAGTAAATCTCTATCTCCTGATCGGTGAACCGCCACGGCGAGTGAAATGTGAATAAATAATAATAATAATAATAATAATAATAATAATAATAATAATAATAATAATAATAACAGAAGCCGAGTGGTTGAGACGGTAGAACGTTAGGATTCTGAGCCCTAGTTGGCCAGTTCGATCCCTGCTCAATCCAATATATTCCCCACCCCCATGTCACAACAACTGTAATGAATTCTTTCAGTGTAGAATTGTACATAGGTTGTTATCTCGGGAGAGCTCAAACAACAATAAGATTGAATATAATAATAATGTTATTTGTTTTACGTTAAAGAATTCTTGCAGGACAAAATTCAGGCAACCGGGTGTCTGTCAAGAACTATTATTCAGGACGGACGTGTCGATGGCCTACACAGCGAAATGCTTGGTGGCGCATTATGGGTTCCATTTATTTATTTATTTATTTATTTATTTATTTATTTATTTATTTATTTAAGCTTTCATTTCGTACCCTGATGGGGTACGGAAAGTCTCCTAGCTCAAGCAATAATAATAATAATAATAATAATAATAATAATAATACTGGGGTGGGGGCCCTCAAACCCGACACGGCGCGTCCCAATGGCTGATAGCGGAAATTCCTGTAGATATGGACAGGTGTGAATAAGGCAATGCCAAATAAGCACCCGCGGATCAACTGAGATCAAGAGAAAAACGGTCAACGGTCTCAACGGCGGAAGAAGAATCTCATTTACTAACAATCTGATCTTACTTTGGAATGTTATTCCCACCCTTGAAACATACAATTTCAATTGAAGACATGCTCGCAAAAACGGTCTAACCCTCAAAATTTAAAAAAGTGAGTTAGGTCCTGCTATCTATTGAGCAACATGAATAGTAACTATTCCTACATACGCTAATATCAGGAGGGATCATTTAAAGGAATACAGTAGGTAAAAATTTGAGTGGTTAACCTGAGGGCCTTTGTCAGAATGCAAAAATGGGCTAACCCCTATAGAGCAGAAATTAAATAAGTATACGCAGCATTGCAGGCTTAGCACTAACATTGTGGTGTAGTGTGGTGGTGAACCAATGATTGAAACAACGAATTTGCCGAGAGCGGCTAACATTATGAACATTTCATAAGAATTTTAATGTAACTTATCATTAAAAAAAATCATTACTGAGAATACAATGTCCCTGATTATATATGAATATGTACCTACTCCAGAATGATCATTGTATCAATGTTGGTGACCCTGGCTAGATCTCAGAAAAAAAAGTACCTGGTAGACCATCATTCGGTATTGAACACTTACCATGCAAGTACGACAGACCTAGGCCTGTACTTCCAGCCAAAATCAAGGATATTTTAGACTTGTTGGATTACATACCCCCTCCGTATCATGCATACTACAGAAATCTTGCTTCCAATGCATGTAGTCCCGTTCAGGAAGAAGAAGACGATCCACTTTTTGATATTCCTGATTATGATTAGGTTAAGGTACAGGATTAAGTACCTGTAGGCCAACCTAATTATTGCATTTGTTGATATATTATGTATTATTTGTTTGTAACAACACTTTCCTTATCTATATTATATAATTTATTGCCAGAATTATTTGTATTTCCCTTCCATTTATCACAAAGTCAGGTAGGTATGTTACAAAACTAACACATGTACATTGAGTATACAACTTCCCTTAAGTTCATTTAGCTACTGCATCGCTAGTCTGCAATAAAACAACTTAAAATTGCTATGAAAGGATTTTCTTGAATGTATACTTTGATTTGATGTGCAATACACCAGCTAAAATTAATGCAGTATATTTTTATTTGTTCCGTTTGCAAAACTTAAATTTTCTCCTTTCAAGCAAAGTGAGGGTTAGACCGTTTTTGCGAGCATGTCTTCAATTGCAGAATGCAAAAGCCGCTGAAAGAAAGCACTACTCCAGGTGGCAGCTCGGAAGAGAAATCCACCATTGCGTTATGCAATGCAACGGGACCTGAGGTTCTGGGGAGTCTCAACCTCTGCAATAAGGATGAGTCGGAGCATCCTTGGAATCCGTCCAGACTTAAGTTTAAACACAAGATTTTTGCAGGCACTTTGAATGTAAATTCCTTGTTGAAGGTTGGTAAACAGAAGGAATTAGAACTACTTCTAGATAGAAACGAAATTCAAATCTTAGTAGTACAAGAGACGAGATTTTTGGGTGAGAATGTGACAGAAACAAAAGATTATCGAATATTTAAAGGTAAACCTGCGATTAAAATTATGAAAGGAATGCCACTCTTGGGAACAGCCTTGTATGTCCATAAAATATTATTAGACAATATAATTGAATTCAAATCCCGTTCAGAACGGATATCTCTTAACAATAAGCTGCAAAAATAAAAATATACTTTTATTAACTGTCATGCACCAATAAATGAAGACAACAAAAATAACCCAAATAAAGTAGAGGAATTCTGGACACTCTTGGATGATGAATTATCTAAAATTCCAAACCACAGAAATATGATGTAATTTTGTTATTGTAAAGTTTCCTAAACTGACTGAATTTCTCCTAGTTTTGTTTGCTATATATCAAGAAGTTTGGACATTTTTCCACGGATGACACAACAAAAAAAACTATGACCACGCAGCCTGGTGCAAAGTGTAAAAAGTTATAATTTAAAGAAGTTTTGTATTTCTAGGTTTTTGTAACTGATTGATGTTCATTTATTTTTGGGTTGGCAACATTTCCTTTCGATTGTTCATTTATTTTTGGGTTGGCAATATTTCCTTTTTCTTTCCGCCAGTTTTGAATCTAGCCAATCAATAATTTCTGTAGTTAATTTTCAACCTATCACAGGCTTCTTTTTCGATTCTGAGTATGACTTTGAAATCTACCAATAAAATTGAGAGGGTGTGGCTAGTTTAGTCTTGAATGATCTCTAACCTTCCCTGAGGGTTTATAAACTGAGGCTTTTCACGTTTTTTGGCCAGTTGATCGTCATATTACTGAGTATGTGTGTCAAAGCAGGAGGCGGGCGGCCTTTTCATCGGTCAACAGAACATCTACAAGGTAATGGCCACATAACTTATTTCTTTCTTGCTACCTCCGTAGTTTAACACGAGGGAAAGGTCCGACTCTTTTGTTATGTAACACACTTTTCTAATATGTAAATCTTCTTCGGCTAATGTAAAAATGTCATAAAGCTTTGACTTTAAATCGGGGATAGAGAGTGAATTACCCTCTCGAGCTCCTCTTCATCTTGGTTTGGGGTGACTACGTTGTTCTCTAACTGTTTTTCCTACTGTAATGTGTTAAAGTAATTTCTATACGAGTCACCTCAGTAGTTTGGGAATAGCCCCTGTTTCATCGGCCTAGAGCCCCTTAGGTTGTTTTAGTGTTCTTATCTAGGAGTGTAAGTATACGCCTCCATTCATTTTGTGGTCAGGCCATTAATTTAACCTGTGATTCTTATTCCACGAAGGCCCAGTAGGTTGGGTATTTAATACCCCTGTAGAAATAAGTTCCATTTGTAAATGGCGGTGTGAGAGACCCGAGATTGCTGTAATGTTGCCTCGAATAGGCTTGGAAAACTGAGAGTCTGTTAGCTCTTTTTAAAAGTTTTGTAATTGTAAAGAGTGCCTCTAGAAGGCTAGAAATTGTATTTTGGGAGCAAGTGCTCCATGAATTAGGGAATTTCTGCCCTTTACTAAGGTTGTTCTTTTTTAATTGTAAATTTGAGCTGGGAGCTCAAGAATTGTAAAACGAGGGGCTTGAAGCCCAAAATCTGTCACGTTCACTAATCTTGTATTTTTCCTTGACTTGTTTTATGATTGACATTGTACCTGATGCTTCATTATTATGAAAAATGGTTAAGTTTGAAATTCTGAAAATATAACCTTCAGTTTAAGTTTTAAATTAATTTTCATATTGTAGTTAGACCCATTCAAGCCCGCACCTTCTTCTATCACCTCTGCGTACCACAGATACCCCGGAACAATTATTATTATTATTATTATTATTATTATTATTATTATTATTATTATTATTATTATTATTATTATTGTTATTAATATTATTATTATTCGATCGAGCAATGAATGGGTTACAAAAACAGACGTTCATTCCTTCTTCAAGATATGATTTCCTTGCCTTTTCCTTTCTTGCCAGAGATCCTTTAGCTTAACTCCTAAGCCTCACTTCCGCAGGAATGTTTGACTTTTCCTGAGGGAGGAACCTTTACCCCTGCAACGTTTGTCCGGAAACTCACTCTGTCCCAGATATCTTCCAGTGACATGTTCGGCCTTCTCAAGTCCTGGTGCACTTCTTGAAGCCAGGAAGGTTGTGAGATTTACTTCCCATGAAGGATATGAATTTTGTTCGCCAACGTGGTGGTCCATCATTCCTTTGATGATGATGATGATCACTATTATTATTATTATTTATAGTCGTTTTGTTCATTCGTGGATTCGTGTCTGCAATCGGTATACTAGAAAAAGAAAAATAGTTTATAATATTTTGTTTGTAATTTGAAAACTCATTTGTATAACATTCGATATGAGTATTTATAAGTTACAAGAACATACGTATTTCTTTAGTTTTAAAGGAGACTCCATATACCAATTTTCACGTCTGTAACATCTTCAATTTTTGAGAGAATTCCACTCCCTTTTCAGTCCTTTTGACCCCCTCCATTAGGTGTTTTTTCGAAAAAAATCTGTTTTTTAAAAGAATGGTTTTCCGTGGTTTCCCATTTTCACACCAGGCAAATGCTGGGGCTGTACCTTAATTAAGGCCACGGCCGCTTCCTTCCAACTCTTAGGCCTTTCCTATCCCATCGTTGCCATAAGACCTATCTGTGTCGGTGCGACGTAAAGCAAATAGCAAGAAGAAGTATTTTGAAAAGAGATTAAAAATACCAATTTTCACGTCTGTACCATGTTAAGTGTTGAGATGTGCTATCCATACGCTCATTTTAAAAATTCATCCCCTTTTTGAGTTTCCCTTAAGCGGATTTTCCGAAAACAAATTACTTGTGTTTCTTTACTCTCACAGGACATTCTAAATAGCAATTTTCACGTAAGTAAAATGTTACCTTTCTGAGAAATACTGTAGATATATATTGCCTTTTCAAAAACTCACCCCCTTTGTCAATGCCGTTCACCCCTAATAAACGGGATTTTCCAAATATAAAAAAAATGTGTTTATTTCTAAAGAAGATTCCAAATACCAATGTAAATGTCTGTAACATCTTCAGATTTAAGATATAAGTATCCTCGTAAAAGGTATTCAACCTCTTTTTAACCTCTTTTCACGCACCACCCTTTAAAAGGAATTTCCGAAAACAGTCCAAAATTTAATTTCTTTATGTCCAGTAGTTTTGGCTCGGCGATGATAAATCGGTCAGTCAGTCAATCAGTCATGACGTTCATTTTATATACTGTACGATCCCGCCCGTATGTGTGTCTTACCGTACAGTTTTCTTTCCCAAACAGTAAGTCATAATATGTTTACCATACCGATTGGGAACGAACTTTGACTTAAACGGCATTCAGAGTATCACAGTTCATCTCAGCCACCCCAAAGACTATGAATTCGTCACTAATATCGTCATTTTCCGATTTTTAAGTTTCAGCCCCTTCCTTTAAAGGTGCTAGGGTTTTCTTGCCCCTACAGTAATTTTTCCAGATAGTAAGTTATATGAGTACCAGTATCAAATTTGGTTGAGAGCTACGCTGGAACATACACACATTCACCCGTAATCTCTGTAATTTGCGACATTTTATAACCCTATCACCCCCTGTGCCATAGGGACAGAACTTGGACTTTTCATTTTTATATAATTATATAGAAGATAAAAGCAGAAATAAGTTTTAATAAACAGATCATGATCTTCACATACTGTTGGGTAGGCAACCTGCTGATAGGACTTGTTTTGCGGTTTGCCTATCTTTCCCTATATTATTTTTCATCCCTTAGTGCCGAACTACCAATTAGATTTCGTTCAAACCACTTCATAATCCCTCTCAGATGTAATAAGAACAAACTGTGAAAATTTCAGTGAAATAGGTCCAGTAGTTTTTGAGTCTATTAATTTCAAATATACCAACATCCAATTTTATATATATCGGTAATAAACTTGGAAGTAATTTTCAGAGAAACTAAACATAATCAATAAAGGAAATGAATGCTTTACGAAGCAGTTGACAACAAAGCCTAGAAAAATGTTAACCGAAGTACAGGTTATATCAGAAGACGTGTGGTGGAGAAAAGTAACGAGAGAATGGAAAGAATATTTCAATGACTATTCGAAAGGAAATGAACTAACTACTAGAGTAGGGATGAGGAAAATAGTAGCTACAGGAAAAAAGAAGTGGAACAATTTAGTATATCGGTTTTAAATGTGGAAGTGGAAAACTGTCGAATGAGAAATCACCACAACAGATGACCTGAGAATGGCAACTGTAAAGCGAGAGGGCCAGGGGAATGCAGTAATTACATAGCGTAATACCGATACGGGCAGTGTAAAATGAAGTGCTGTACTAAAGGACTGACCGAGCAAGTGGCCGTGCGGTTAGAGTCGCGCAGCTGTTAGCTTGCAATCGGGAGATAGTGGGTTCGAACCCCACTGTCGGCAGCCCTGAAGATGGTTTTCCGTAGTTTCCCATTTTCACACCAGGCAATTGCTGGTGTACCTTAATGAAGGTCACGGCCGCTACCTTCCCAATATCCCACCCTTCCCTCGCCGAAAACCTTCGATGTGTTAGTGTGCTGTTAAATAAATAGCGAGCGACTAAAGGACCGGAGAGTGAGGGTCGTAGTTTCTACACATAAAAAATGAAGCAAGTCGAACTGTGAGAATGATAGGGGCATCAAACGTTGTGTCCTGTCTGAAAATACGTATTATTAAATCGTAAAATTAAACTAAGAGTAGAAGAAACAGCAACAGGTGCTTCAGGTGAGAGAGTATTTAGCACAGTGGGATGTGTCATTTCAGCAAGACGTTCAGATATTTATCCGGAAAACTTCGACGGTATATTCTTTTTGCACAGTTACTTAGATGGGAAAAGGGAAAAATAGCAAACGTAGGACGCGTAAGGCAACGGATCTACAATAGGCAACTGCAACAATTAAACTGTTCTGTCGTAAAATAAAGCCACTAATTTTTCAAATAAAAATAAGTAACAGACTACATAATATAACAGTTTTCTTTTCTGCAGGTTATTTATTGTAGATATTTAATTATTTACATGGTTTTACTTTGATGATTAACTGCAGTTTTCTTTTATTCAACTGTTAGCGCTTTCCATGTATTTTTATTAATACCATCTCATGGATACGGCACAAAATATACTTCTATTATAAAATTATTATTATTCTCAGTGCATTCGTAGAGGGAGTACGGTATGTTGCGCTCGCTCTGTTTCATTTCACCCCCTCCCCCATGTTCCTAGTTGTACTGTGTTTAGTATTGTTCCACGACTTCTTCACTCATTCTTCCCTTTCTTAAACCCTCTTTTAGTGCTTTGGCATACATTTAAGTTTTTGCTGAAATTTGTATTCGATTGAACTGTAACAGTCTAAGATAATTTAGTGTACAAAATACAATATTCAATTTCTACTCAATGTAATATTCATCTTGGCGAAAGACATTTACTTCGAAAGCAAATTAAAATGCAATTTGAATATGATATTGAAAAAGTAAACACAATTTTAGGAAATATCCTCAGGAAATGTATACAGGATGGTCGGAAAAAACGTGAACAGGGTATAGAAGCCCTAGAGGGTTTGTAATACTGATACCTAATTTCAAAACAATAATTCAATGTATCATGCCATTATGATTTTATCCGCCGCCGAAGTTAGCTAATCAAATCGCTTTACGGGCGAATGTAAATAGGTTTCACGAGTCAGTGTTGCTAGAACTGGACTAGGCTTAATACCGGCTTAAGATCCATGCCACCGAGCTCGATAGCTGCAGTCGCTTAAGTGCGGCCAGTATCCAGTATTCGAGAGATAGTAGGTTCGAACTCAACTGTCGGTAGCCCTGAAAATGGTTTTCCGCGGTTTCCCATTTTCACACCAGGCAAATGCTGGGGCTGTACCTTAATTAAGGCCACGGCCGCTTCCTTCCCACTCCTAGCACTTTCCTGTCCCATCGTCGCCGTAAGACCTATCTGTGTCGGTGCGACGTAAAAAACTAGCAAAAAAAAAAAAAGATCCATGCCGGGAAATCAGCATCAAACAACACAAACAGCCGATGTTGCCGTAGCGTACTTGTTATGGGGCGATTTTGTCAGCAGCGAAGTGCGTATTCAAATCCTTGCCCTGGTGCGGCTTATTTCCTCGACTGATGCTCTCAAGCGCGTTTTACGCCACGTACAGTATTAGCAACATCGCCTCGCAAAGCCCATTTGAATACGGCCACGGAGCGATCTGATTGGTTTATTTCAGCAGCTGATAAAATGACAACAGCGCGAGATTCCAATTATTCCTTTCAAATGATGTATCAGTATGAACAATCGTCTAATGCTTACATACCCTGCTCACGCTGTTTCTGACCACCCTGTATAATGCATGAAATTAATTTAACACATTATAAGATAGTTCTATTTGTCACTTAGAACTATTTCCTAGAAAATATTATTTGCAATTGTGTTAATATTATTGTTTCCGAAGCAAAAGTCGGACTAATGTCTTCATCCTTAGGTAAGAGTTAGTTATGAATAATTAAATGGATGAATGGAAGTAGTAGTTTTTGTGGAGAAAAACCCTACAGTGACAACTGAATACTCCCGACAGAAGTGTCTGATGGGTAAGAGAAAGAGCACTGCCAATGGCATCGTAGAGTACGGAATTGCGTCCATACCTCAAACGGGCCAGCTAACAAGTTAGGACTTCAATAAATGGTAGCCTATATTACGCCTGTTGGAACGTTTAACTTCTTAACTCGTTGGTCACCGCCCATGCATCTTGGATTTCCTAGAATGGTCTCCATTATAGCCTATGTACGTCACAGAATGACGTGCGGATGGCAACAACTGTTCTCCCATCTCGAACATTCACGCACGTTTTTCCGTTTCAATATAAACGGGAGCTTCTACCGAATTCAGTCGGTCCGTAGTTGTAGAGTAGGCTTTGGTCTAAAAGTGACCACGGCTGGTCCGTGATCCGACAGCTCTGCATTCCGACCAACCGAGCAGAGGAGCGTAAAATATTTTCTTATTCATTCAGTTTTAATTTCCACTATTATGAGTTATAACATCAATATGTAACTTCTAAATATCAGTATTTGTTGTTAACATATTCTATGTGAAGCTATACCGTAGCTCTATGCCTCTGCATTTGTGGGACTGAGAGGGGTTGATTCCAACCGTCGGCTGTCCTGAGAATGATTTTCCGTGGTTTTCCATTCTCTTGCACAGAGGCGAATGCTGGGACAGTTCCTCGTATAGGCCACGGCCACCAACACTCTCCTCTTCACCACAAATCTCTTTCTTCAATATAAATCTTCTGGCCTTAGACGCAGCGCCACCGTCCAGAAGGACCGCCTCCCTCTTCAGGGGAGGAATGAAAACATTTCAGTAGTACTAGAATAATTCAGTCAGTTCGAATTCTGATGGGTACTCGACTGCATCCTATACTTTAAAAGAGCTCGTTTCTTTCCTTCGGCACGTCTGTTTTCTTCTTCGATGAGGCGAGAGGTTGAGAGAGACGTTTAAATTCATTTTGTCACTTTGTCTTCCTGAATTTATCTTACCGTTGCCCTTACCGGCCACCAGGTTTCTTAACATTCTCATTTTATTATAGAGTCGGGTATGTATTCGAGTGACTAGCCTATGTGTTACGGTGACAGTCCACATTGAACTTTGTTTTGGAACTTCCATCTTTGTGGCTCGTGCGAATCATTACACCTAGAACATTATGGCGATAGACAAGTAAGTTGCGTATTCAACCTAGTGGCATGTTTCGAAGCAAGCGATAAATTTCATTCACAAATGTAATTATTCTGTTACTGCTTTTCTGTTACTCACTAAGTTCTGGGTTAATCCTTTATAATATTACCTCCCCTTCTTATATATTACTTCCTTCTCCGCTCCTGAAAGTTACTGTTCAAGTAAGGTCGAGGGAGCCCACGATGTTTTTCCCTTTTCGTATAAGATTAACTAGCAAGATACCCGTGCTTCGCTACGGTATTATACTGAAAATTATAACTGAATGTTTAACGTTTTATAGATAATCCGCCGAAATTCGCAATCTGACTCGTTTTCTTAGAGAATCCGCCAATATTCGTAATCTGACTCGTTTTCAGAGAGATTACGGCAATATTCATCCCATTTTTCAATCTTTGTTTCCAGCAATCGATTTCGTGCTTCAGGCGCTAGGTCCAGGTATTCCACCCGGTCAGTTGGTCCCTGAATCTTTGCCATCTTTTCCTATAAGCATTTTTAATATGGATCAAATCCTTGAGGAGATCCGGAGTGGTGTTTTGTTGGGTGCCTTGGCGGTACTGAACCCGCGGCCGGACTGCATTCGTAGTCATTACCCGTCCAGGATCCGTTTTCAGTGCTGTCCGCACATTTTGTCGGCGGTCCAGAACATTATTATTATTATTATTATTATTATTATTATTATTATTATTATTATTATTATTATTATTATTATTATTATTATTATTTTTGATGTTCTGGACCCCACAGCAAGATGCAAGACCACTACTTGGCGGTAAATTACATCTGCTACCATTGTCATTGCTGACAAAGTGACCAGCACCATTGTCGCGCGTAGGCGCGTAGGACTTCTGGCGATATGAATGATATACTTCCATGCATTATTGACCTAATTATAGAGGTGAACAATTGCACGGCAATACCATTCCCATCGTTTGTTATAAATGTGTTTAAATTTTTATTTATATGCCAGGAGAATCTACCGTAATCTAACTTTAAGTCCTCCAAAGGAAAAGTTGGCTCTTGAAAACGAACCCAGGAAAGATTAAAAATGATCGGTTTATGATCAAAAGAATTACATTATGAACAGAAAATTGTTGGTCTCAACTCCTATTTCACTCCACCGCCGCTAAATTGATTTACGCCCCCCCCCCCAAAAAAAGAAGGCGTGTTTCTTTATGTTTAAAGAAGATTCCAAATACCAATGTTCACGTCTGTTGCCTTCAGTTTTGACATATAAGTGTCCCCATTAAAGGAATTCACGTTGATCACTTCCTTGATCTTCTAAATACCAATCATCAAGACCCTAACATCTTCAGTTTTTGAGATATGTGGCCTCATCAAAAGAATTCAACTCCTTTTCACCCCCGCCCCTCAAGATGATTTCCCCTCAAAAACGCGTTTTTCTTTATTTTTAAAGGACATCCAAATACCAATTTTCACGTCTGTAATAACTGTAGTTTTATTAGATGTAAGTATCCTCATCTTTAAATTCTTTTACACTACCCCCCCCCCCCCGGCCTTCACTGGATTTTCCGAGAATGCCTGTTTCTTTACTTTTAAACCAGATTCCAAATACCAATTTTCACGTCTGCAAAATCTTTCGTATTTGAGATAATAGTATCTTCATACAAATAATTCAACTAATTTTTCAATTACTCCCCCCCCCCCCCCTTTAAGTGAATGTCCGAAACCAAAAAAAAAACGTATTTCTTTACTTTTAAAGGATATTTCAAATACCAAATTTCACGTCTGTAACATCTTCAGTTTTGATATATCAGTATCCTAATTAAAAGAATTCAACCCCATTTCCAGTCACTTTTATCCCGCCCCCAGCCAAGTGCTTTGACCGAAAACAAAAAATACATGTTTATTTATAATAGAGATAAAAATACCATTTTTCACTTCTGTAACATGTTAAGTTTTGAGATATACTGTAGAACTGCTCATTTTAAGATTTAACCCCCTTTTTAGTTCATTAGTAATTATCACCCTTTGCTGAACGTGTTCGTCCCGAATTGCGTAGTATCTGCTTCTCAAATTCAAAATACGGTTAAAACTGGTAGAAGACAATACTTCTAGCTTCTATGACACAATATGTTTGCACTAGGTACATGACATATATATTCTGATATTTCTACTTCAGTATTAATATTATATTCATAACACTATCCTCCACCACAATAACACGCAGTTACCTACACACGGCAGATGCCGCCTACCCTTATTGGAGGGTCTGCCTTACAAGGGCTGCACTCGGCTAGAAATAGCCACACGAAATTAAATTTTGAATATTATATTTGTACATTATACACCAACTTTGGAACATATCTCTGACGATTTCTTATACCTTCTCATTCCTGATACTAATCCTATACAACCACAAACTTAAACTCAATCTTTAACTTATCTACTGGGTCAAAATTCTATTAACTTGCACGTACAATGTACCGATAGCCTCCCATTTATAAACATTTACTTTCTTGCCCTATTTTAAATAATAATTCCCACTCTCAACCTGAACCTAATGTTACAGGTCATAAAATGCGGCCAGATCCTTATATTTACCTACAAATCTCTCAATTTCGTACATTTACTCAATATCATAATGGTCCGTCTACAATTCATGCTAATACATCCTAATTTTCACTTTATCATACAGGCACTCCTTCAACTACCTCAATTAACGGCCACTGATCCCAAGAGTCTAACTGTATGTCTATTCTGTCAGAAAATTTCTACTAACTCAACTTGTTCCATTTACACAATTAATTTACTATACCAAATATTTCTACACACATGAGTCAATTCTCGTTGGAGAAAATTAACAGTTTTCAATAATGGGAACATTTTCGAAACACCCTGCATCATCATTTCTTAGCCTATGAGATTCGTAATAATCTCCGCAATGAACTAATCTGTCATCATCAGCTACCACGTGAATCAACTTATGACTACTTGGACACGATTATAACTGTTACTGATGTCATAGCTACTCTTGTCCGGCTGAAATAATTTCCATTGCACATACTTATTTTCCTTCCCCATCATTTAAACAACTGATAAACCCATTAACAGGAAAACAAATGGCTGATATTACAACTTAAGAACAGTCCGGCTCCATGTCTAAATGGTTAACGTGATGGTCTTTGGTCACAGGGGTCCCCGGTTTGATTCCCGGCAGGATTAGGAATTTTAACCATAATTGGTTAATTTCGCTGGTACGGGGGCTCGGTGTTTGTGTCGTCTTCATCATCATTTCATCCTCATCACGACGCGCAGGTCGCCTACGGGAGTCAAATCGAAAGACATGCATCTGGCGAGCCGAACTTGTCCTCGGACACTCCCGGCACTAAAAGCCATACGCCATTTCATTTAATTGGGGGGGACTTAATGACTTGGGTTTAAATCTAGAGTATATCAGAAGACAGGGGTACGTTAACGGGTCCAATATGAGGGGAGGATAAAGAAGGAGTGCAATCTAGAATTAAGCAATATAATTGGCGAGCATTCTGTGTAGTAGCAACTATCGCGATCTTGTTGTTAATGATATGGTGAAATCATCCTTGAAAGCCACTAATTTCTTCAACATTGTCCAAAACAAATGCATATTTTCGGCATCTACTTTTCGACTGGCAATAATTTTAAAACATGTTCAAGGTTTCACTTTGAAACCATTGAGTAACAGTATGTGGGAGAGGAGCATAGAGGCCTTAAAGGCTCTGAGATTCCATTTGGGAGATGTATATGACATTTTACTAAGTTTTTACGAAAACCAAGAAATTGATAATTTAATAAGTGACGAGGTCTTGGGTTCATTAAATTTTATTACACAATTTGAGTTTTTTGCGTTCATTAGTTATTTGGCATAAAATACTTAATTGCATTAATCCAATAAGCAAGTTGATGCAAACAAAAAAGTTTGATCTCGTCTCTACATTTGATCTTTTACAAAACTGCAAACTATTTTTGAAGAATCTTCAATCGGATTCGTCCTTCGATGAAACTATTATTGATGCAAAAGAACTTGCTACCGAAACTAACGCGGAGGCTAATTTTTAATCAACAATAACACGACATCACGTAAGAAGAATGTACTTCTCACACGAAGAACGAGATGAACCGATCAAAGGTCCAAAAGAAAAATATAAAAAAGATTTATTTATTTTACAAACGATCCAGCACTAAATGCACTAGATGACCGGAGGAAATTTCAGCAGCACCTGCGCTTTTATACATCTCTCAAATGGAAAAGCTAAGCAATGTACTGAGCTTAGTTACAAAGTTAAATTTTGCCCCAAACCCTACTATTGCTTTAAGGATATTGCTAACGATACCAATAACTGTAGCAAGTGGCGAAAGGAGTTTCTATAATTTAAAATTAATTAACAAATGTTTACGTTCGACTAATACACAAAGTCGTCTTAATGATTTGGCCATTTTGACAAGCAACATGAAATTGCCGATCAAATAAATTTAAAATATATAATAAAACGGTTTGCAGAACTGAAAGTGAGAAAAAATGTTTGTTTGTGATTTTAGCGCACTTTGTCACCTTGTTTCATTTTCAAAATAATTGCATTGATTGTGCTATAAAGCACATTTTAATAGCCTTTAAAAAGGTAAACAATTTTTGCTAACAATGTTTGGCTACCGTGTTTTTACTTTTGGATTGTCGATATTATGTTACATGTTTCTTTCTAAATATATGCTATAATTAAAATGTAAATAAAACGATTTGATTTTTATTGAAGATAAAAAATATGCACCTCTATTTAATATATATACAAACTTAAGGGGCGGCAATTTGTCTTTTTGGGCCTGGGCGACATAAACGCTAGATCGGGCGCTGCATTAATTAATAGTGATCCTTCAGTAGCGTTTCTAGATTACGTAACGCTAATCTTACTGTCAGTCCGGCAAAATTTTTTAGCTCGGACCTCTGTCAAACTTTTAGTCCACATTTTTCCCTCTGACGGTATTTCCGTTAATCTCGAACGAACTTCGGCTAGAAACCAAATTACATCTCCCTAGAATTCTAACTCACAGGGTTTTACAGTAAATGCCTGCCTCTCCATTCCCACATTTCCAAACACCTTCATCATTTGAAACCATAGGCGGTGAAATTTCACTGGTTCGAGCCTTAACACAATGCTTGCACTCAATTAAAATCTTTAGTATTAAAATACCGAATGTTTCTCTCCCTTTTGAAATACATACCAAAGCCTCCAATAATGCTACTGGAAGGGGTCTTCACCAAGTTGTTTAAGGAGAAATTTTACCCACCTCTTGCCTCCCACTGAGCAACGGTACTCCACATGAGCGAGAAGCTGTAGCGATTATTCTCACTCTGGAATACTTTTCCAATTATATCGAACAAAGAATTTCAATTAAAACCGACAACCAAGGTTGGTTATTGAACAATGACCAGAAAGTTGGACGCACTGGTCGGTGGCTGATGCGCCACCATGTTAGCGTGACCACTTTTCGAAAACTTCAATAACTTCGTTATGGCTATCAGCTTTCCAGTGTCCAAAGTTTTAGCCGACAAATAAAGACAATTTTCCATCCAGCTCTCACAGCACCCAACACCATAACATCATAATACGCTTGCTTTGCGATGTTGGTGCGTTCAATATGCAATAAGTTCCATCATCCCACTCTTTCTTCACAATGTTGTAAGTGTCGTACCGAGTTTCATCTAGATAGGTAACTCTGAACACCCCGGAACGTAATTTATGGGGACTGTCTATGAATTTATATCGCCCTAGCTACTATCTTAGTAGATTCCATCACCGCCTGTTTTCCTCAGAATGCATAAACAATACCAAAGTTTTTTGACAGCTGCGTAGAGTAGCTTTTAATAATGAAAGCCACACACACACTTTCAAAATGTTGGTGACTAACCTTTAGTAAAGAATTATACACCTCGCATCCCACCAAGTCACGGCAGGATCATCAATTTTTTTAAAATAACCCTATTATTACCACACTTTTTCGGGGTTGTAGGACATCTTTGCACGACTTTTCTAATAATTTTCCTGTCAAGTTTCAAAATTTTAGCTGCCTTCAATATATGACGCTTGCCTAAGTTGTTCTTCGTAACGTAATCGTATGCGTTAGGTACGAGCCGTTGACTTTGCTTATTTAAAGTTTCTATTATTAGCTGAACAACTACCACTCGGTTGAGTATCACTCGCGGGCACGGAACCACTGCTAGTTGGTCGACTATCAGTGCTGCTAGTTTTCGGCTGAGGATCATTTGATTACGCTGGTAGATTATTTCAGGATTTTCTGGTGCGTTAATTTCCAGGTTTGCTTCCGGAAGCTGCACATAATTTCATGAAGCTAACTGAAAAAGGAAATAAACTTCACATATATTAATTACAAACGTACTGTAAGTATTACAAGACTTTCAAAATAGCAAACAAAACACGTGTGAATTGTCTGAGCTGAAAAAAGAGACTGGTGAAATTTTTAATTGGTTAATAACATTGGCAACATTGCTGTGAGGATTCGTGTTGGGGAATGGAAACGTCCGTTGTAAAGCCCACAAACCTCAGAATATCACCCTGGAATCACCCTCACCGAATAGTTCAGAAATGGTTCGCAAAGCAAGGTCAGTTTCAGCTTATGGAATGGCCTCCTTGTTGGGCAGACATGATCCCATTGAGAACGCGTGGGCCGAGGCGAAGAGAGTAACGGTGAAAACCTGACCTGATCCCGCGCCAAATTCGAACGATGCTCTCTGGGATGGTGTCAGTGCGGATTGGGACGAGGTAGTAAGTGACAACCATGCGTATGCTTCTGCCCTAATCGATTTCATGCCCATGCGCCTAAACTAGTTCGTGTACAACGGCTGTGTGCTTTTCACAGCCGCGGATAGACCAATCGCTGTCAACAATGGCATTATAAAACAAAGGAAGGGATAATTCGCCATATGTCAGTGTAGGAATAAAAAGTAAACATAAGAATATTTTACCTACCGCGACACGAACTGTTAACACCAGATGCGAGCGTCAGAACTGACGATTTTGTACGCACCGCTACCACCTTGAGTGACAGAACCTGTACGTCTGGAGGCACAAATGTGCACAGGACAGTCGGATAAAATACAGTGCATACATTACGACTCATATGGTCATTGAACTGGTGTGTTATATCCCAGGCCGAGAGAGGTAACAAGCCGTCATGTAGCCATTAAGGACAACGAAATAGAAAAACCTCAGAAAGGACACATTGAATGTCTTATTCTCTCCCTTATACGTGTTGCAGGCAACCATACCTCCACGGGACGCTCACTTTCCACGTCGTAGAAATCTCATTAACGAAGTAATTAACAATGTGACACCGAAACTCTGGGGAAACCTATGTACAACACTATGGAAAGCAACAAGAGGAGAACTTCATGAAATAGAGTGGCCGCAGCAAAAACTTGCACATTCTTATTACAAACCTGAAGTGCTCTAAGGAACAGCACAAAGAAGAATTCCAGAGTGTTGAAGGCTATGGCGACAGTGAAAACTGAAACCGACGAATGCCCCTGGTAATTCCATTGGTGTAATTCGGAATTTGTCTTCAACTATTGTTTTTTTTTCTGAACGTCGCACTAACAATGATAGCTTTCTAGTGAACCTATTTTTACAGTGCTAATATTAAGAGATATTTCATTGCTATAGTGAATTTGAGAGTTCGGTTATCACGAAAAGAGGGAGTGAAGTGAGCCAGCAACCTTGCACTGATGTTCACATGTTGTTGGCTGTGAGGGCAACACTTCCTCACTTGAAAACTACTGTAGAGTAACTTATTTGTACTACAGCATCAGCCATACGGAAGATCATTAGGGTCCTGCATTAGCAACTTTATGAAACGGCTGGTGCCCATAGATGCATCAAGTCTCAATTATGAAGCGACAGCTGTAAGAAGAGTAGCAGTAGATCTTACGTGGCGATGTGTTTAATTTCAAACAATTACCATGAGTATTTGTTGGTTGCCTGCTTATGGTATCAAAAATGACAGGGAAAAGTTTGAGCTCTTTCATCAAATGAATAACATATTTTAACGTAATAGCTGGGTGGTGGATAAATAAATACACGACTGGTAGCATTACTCTAAAGTTTATTATCTAACTCTAATAACAATTTACACACAAGCACACAATTACACTAATTAGCTCGCTCTCTCTCTCTCTCTCTCTCTCTCTCTCTCTCTCTCTCTCTCTCTGTGTGTGTGTGTTCTCCCTGTTCTATCACTCCAGTATATCAGTCTAACACTTACGGGCTAAAACAGTTACACTCCATAGTTCATATATACACGTACTGTACAATATCACTTGTACCCTAGGGTAGTTCACACGAATAAATTCACTGAACAACTTTAGCGGCTGCACACTTTTGCACGCGCATAAAGCAAGTCTCACAACTCTGTTCGTGGTAAAGAATTCGCACTCACACACGACAGTCCTTTGTCCACGGCCTCACGTTGGTCAGCTGCACTGTTCCGCCAGTTCACACGCAGCACTGCAGTGCTTTGAAGCACTCACTCCTCGGCGATGTCCTCATAGAACTGAACCGTCACGATCACTGCACTGCTCGTTCTTAAGCGCTGACTGAGTGAGCTCACACTGAATCTGTGGAGTTAGTACGGCATGCGTTTTATAGGGAAGATAGCCCTTCCACATTCTTCGGACGAGGCGAACCACTGACAATTTCTCGAGATCGAAAGGTCTGGGTTCCTCTTGCACCATCAGGAAGGCCTGCGCTGGGATCACGTAGGTAACGTCAGTAGGGGGACAAAGGGCTGACCAATGAGCGCTTCACTCGTCTCTGATTGGTTGTAGATGAAGCGTGCGGAGCGGGCCCTAACAAATGACGTTACTCTCGACAGGAAGCAAGATTGTATCGCTCCTCGTAAAGGCCTAGTCATACGAAATGGCGAGCCGCCACGATATTAACCAAGCTTTCATTATGCTTTCCATTCTTCTTTCGCTATATTTAACACCTACTTGAAGTCTACATCATTTGAGACCATTTCGAATACTGTAATAAGTGGTAGCTGTTAACCCATTGAAATCATGACGCACGTAAGTAAATAAGTCGGTTTGAGGAGTAGGAAACTCATTAACAAAGATGTCGCTACTCAAAATACTCAGTGACGATGGGCTTAACGAAAGCATTTACTGAAAGAAAAATATGTAGAAGTGGTTACACTAAGTGAACCACACAATGAAACTTAACTGGCAGATTTAACTGTGCGTATCCTCCGAGAAAAATCATAATTTGAACATATCCGTCCTCCATTATCGTTGTGCTAGGTCGTTATTGTGGAGAAATAGTTACAGTAAATCGCTCCAGATTATTAATCTTCCGTTCGTCCTAAGTGAATTGCGGTATGTTATAATTCCAGAAAGTAATATTATCACTCAAAAACTTAATATCTAATTCCTTCGACTGAAACTAGAAGTAAACGTTGATCGACCTGCTTTAATCTTGAGAATAACGGACAAAGTTTTGGGTTCTTCTTCCAGAGAAAGAGATTAGGGCCATGGACTAACTGGGCAGAAATGTATAAAGGTCGTCTTAACTTCCATGTTGTAGAGATGGAGAGATTAAGGAACAAGACACATTTCTTATCAACATGGGGACCGCCTGTTGCAAGGTGTGGTTAACAACAGTGATAAGACTCTTCAGCACGGTTGAGCGTCCTACTTTCCAGTTATCAAAAACAGAACAAAATATCGATCACACAAAGTATCTGAAAGTACCAATTACCTATCCTTACTGCATGTTCTGTGGTAGGTTCTTTATTATGCACATCTTGCTGAGGCAAACAGAGAACCCTCACTGGCTAGCAATCAACGTATATCTCGAAGTTTGATCCTCTATACAACTATTTATGTCAATGATGAAATAAATACATTTTATGATATAAACAAGAAACAAAAATTCATCCTAGTTCAAATATTAGATCTATACTAATTAAAGTAATAATATTATTCACTATTCTTTGTCCTAAATATCAGTCACCGTGATCTTCACCGTCACGAAGCGATTTATAAACCAAGGGATTCAGGTTGATGGGCGAAAAGCAAACATTAGTAACTAGTTTTTCTCATGGACTCATGTACTGTAATTATCAAGAGTTTTGTGCCATTTGACAAATCAGAAAGGATCACTTGTTCGTTTCACAATTCTATGAACAACACTGCAGTGCACGTTGTCTTGATGCCACCTGTTCCTTCCAAACTAAAGAAAGGGAACTGGCGGTCTCGCCATGATACAGTATAATAACAATTCAAGAATATTGTATACTATTCAACAAAATACATTATTTGTACTTTATGTCTTTCAAAGCTTATCCACGCGAAATAATGACAGAAATCTATGGGTCTTTGGGTATAGTCCCACAACATTTCATTTGTTCAGGTTTGTCGCCTAGGTCCCAGGCACTATTTCCAAAGATCGACAAACCGGCATGTCAAATTCAGAAATGAGAAATTATTCGAAATATGTTATTTTCTCTTCTAAAACAATGTCATATTATTATAGCGTAACAGACATGTTTTGACTTCACTAATGCTGGTAATCTTAAAAGGTTCATTTCATTTGTTTTAGGTAATACGTAAATATGATATTCACACGTATTGTACAAAAATGAAATAAAATAACAGTTGAATATTGTGAATGTGAATAACCCAAAAGCTAAAATATGTTAATGTATGTCTTTTTGAGTGTTCGCGTTAGTATTTGTGAAATTATTTTACATATATCGCTAACAATGGCTAAAGCAGCACTCAACAAATATAGAGTAGTACGTAAGCACTTACCTCTGAGTTTCTTGACTCGAGCCACGCTG
Source organism: Anabrus simplex (assembly GCF_040414725.1). NCBI lineage: Eukaryota > Metazoa > Arthropoda > Insecta > Orthoptera > Tettigoniidae > Anabrus > Anabrus simplex. Next base: position 556,175,271 of record NC_090266.1, on the reverse strand, counting down.
CTCCTGCGGTACTTGTCCTCGATCATGGTGACATAACTGCAGGGCATCTCATCGGCACGGCCGTACAGAAGAGAGTCTATGTCCTCCTCGGCCGTAGCAAGTCCCATGCGCGACGTACACGAGCCAGAGCGATTATGACCAGGGGAACTCTTGCCACTACCATTACTAGCACTGCTGTAGCAAGGGCTGTGCGTGCGGGAACTAGGGCAGCTGGCCATATGTGGCCGACGCTGGGGCAGAGGGCTAGAACCTGAGCCAGGGCCTGACCCAGGGCTCGCAGACCGGTAACCTGGACTGGATGCGCTCGAACTCCGGGGCCGGAACACGGGGCTAGGAGATGAGGCGGCTGCTTGTTGTTCGTATCGCTGCATGGCGCTCAGGATGGACTGGCGCAAGTACATAAGGTGGTCTAGGTCACGTCCGGCATACTGAGGGTGCGAATGCCTATTCATTACCTTGGTCCCCATAGGGATGCGGGGTTTCTGACTCTGCTGGCTCCCTTGACTAGCGATGGAACCTCTCTTGCTGCTAGCTTCGTTGCCGTACAACATCCCGTCCGAGGGTTCAGGAGTAGGGCACGAGCTTTTGTAACCAGAATCGATCGAATTCGAGCCTGCGTAACCGATCGAATCTTTGTCAGCATCTGAACAAAACCTTGAGCCGGGTAATCGATGCTCCCTCACTCCGTAATACTGAGATCCTGCGTCACCATAATCATGGTCATCAGACTCACACGCATCTTGAATGGCACTGATCGTCTCTAGGAGGGGATTTGCAATATCCAGTCTCCGTCTACTCCTTCTATAGCGACATCGATGGTGCTGCGGTCTTCGGTAGACTAGGCTCATGTCGTCTTTGGAATTGCCCATCTTTGTGCCCGTATCAAAGTCGAACTCAACGGCCGCGCCCGCCGTGGGCGTTGAGGCGGCCATGTCGCGGGGCAACACCGTCAGTTCGAGGGCGCTGCCACCGATCACTCGCCGCGCTGCTGTGGGTCTGCTCCTGCGACGCCTGGTGCCACCAGTGCGAGGCCCTCCGCCTCCTCCCACCTCATTCCGCTGAGCAGGGCCTCCGTCGCCACTGCCACTCCTCCCGTCCTCACCACCACCTGCCTTGCCGGCCTTCCCAAAGCTTGTGTGGGTATCCAGAAACTCCTCAAAAGTGGCGTACATGTGCCATATCTGGCGAGTGAAGTCGTCACCTTGCACGGACAGCTCCGCCTGTGGAAGAAAACAAAATAATTGCACTACATAAAGGAAAGATATACCCTAAAAACAAAATCTACCATCTACTAATACCTTCAAATTCTTATCTATATTACAGCGTGAAGAAATGCCCAGTATTTTTGACGCGGTTATCTCAATTAAGTACTCCTTAGGATACAGTAACTATGGACTCACATCCACACCGTACGTGTATGGTACAGTTCAATACACTGTTACACTATTCTGCAAATATATGAGGTGTAGTATGGCTCAATGTGAGGAATGAATCTGTTCCAGAAGGGAGCACTAACTACATCTTGGCCGACGTTATAGTTTTCATCTTTGGGATCGTCATCAACGTTAATGTTAGTTACTTAATTTAGGGGCTTGGGACATCGTGGTTAACGATAAAATGTTTAACTTTACCGAGATTTTTACCCAAAGAAACTTTCTGAAAGGATGTATTGAATCTCCCATACTTACAGTAACCGCATAACACGCTAATACAGATTCTACTATGATCGGACAGATCTCATACGGCAGATGACTAGGACCTGAGCTACGCCCGATCAGGGGCTGGTATCCTGTACTGTATGCGCTCGAAATCCGGGGCCAGAACACAGAGCTAGGGGATGAGACGGCTACTTGTTGTCAGCCAGAATCGAAAGAGAAGTTATGATAATGACCACAAGGCCCCTAGCTACTATACAAAAGTATAGTAATATAACAAGTACTATTGTGTTCGTCCAACATAGTACGGTATGCGATTTATAAATAGAAATATCCAGCATATCTTTAGCAGACAGTATGAGTTATTCCCGTTCACAAAGGACGGGTTAATGAGGAAGACCACTATATTCAGAGTTGCTCATCTACCTCTGTTAATCAGTAATAGAAATGTACTTAAAGGTAAGACCAGGGGCGTATTCTCCTTGAATGCAAGGCATTCATTGCATGCGTTATGATAACACAAAGAACTGTCTGATGAAGGATTTTATGTTGTTTCAAGTCGAATATTAACGATTTCATCTCTCAGAAGTTCAAAAGGTCCGCGCAACTGTACTGGTTCCGTTGCTTGACTACGTGTGGTGCTGGTGTAGTCTCGCCGTCTACACCACTCTAGGAAGAAAGAGACAGCGGATGGAGGAGTTAAGGATGTAAGGCATTTAATCTTAAAATTGCATTCGGTGGCAGACGTAGTTCTGGAACCCTCCGAACGATGTCGCTGCAATTGAAACTTGGTCAGAATTTGACACCCCATACCCGTGCTACCCTCTACCATCTGTTAGCAACTTGGAGAAAGTCGGCATCTTTACAGCGAACGGGACCCACAGATTACCCCCCCCCCCCACCCAAGCGAGAACCCAACGTGACGAAACTGATCAATGCCACTGGGGTGACTTACCTCCAGTGCTTGAGTTGTGGCTAACTAGTGAGTTAATTCATTGTGTTTTCGGTGTTTTATTATATTTTGCGCACATGTGGTATTAACGATGGATGGGTCTAAAACGGATATAATTGTAAATCAGTTTGAAAAGCCATTTACTGGCCGTTCGTTTGATGAAAAGATTCAAATAGTTAAAGCCGGGAGACCTCTACCTTCCCTCGTAAATTTCTTCTTCTTCTTCTTCCTCTTCTTCTTCTTAATCTGCTTACCCTCCAGGGTTGGCTTTTCCCTCGGACTCAGCGAGGGATCCCTCCTCTACCTCCTCAAGGGCAGTGTACTGGAGCTTCAGACTCTGGGTCGGGGGATACAACTGGGGAGGACGACCAGTACCTCGCCTCACGTGTTATGCTGAAAAGGGGCCTTGCGGGGGATGGGAAGATAGGAAGGGATAGACAAGGAAGAGGGAAGGAAGCGGCCGTGGCCTGAAGTTAGGTACCATCCCGGCATTTGCCTGGAGGAGAAGTGGGAAACCACGGAAAACAACTTCCAGGATGGCTGAGGTGGGAATCGAACCCACCTCTACTCAGTTGACGTCCCGAGGCTGAGTGGACCCCGTTCCAGCCCTCGTACCACTTTTCAAATTTCGTGGCAGAGCCGGGAATCGAACCCGGGCCTCCGTGGGTGGCAGCTAATCACACTAACCACTACACCACAGAGGCGGACCCTCGTAAATTTAAAAACAGAAAACAAGAATTGTGTACGCACGTTCAATCCAGAAACTTACAGTAAAACTGTTTGGCTCGAGTTCACCTACATGTAATTAGGGTGAGTAGATTTGAAATTTACTTAATACATTGTGTTAACTGCATGGTTACTAGTTGCATGCCTCAGTGGAGATTCCAGGATACGCCACTGGGTAAGACAGTCCTCTCACATCTTCACCCTGATTGGTATAATTTAAAATGATGATATTGGCTGTATTGCTAACGGTTTTAACAGATAATGAGCTACAGGATTTTCTCCCCACAGGAGATGTTTATGGTGCTGCAAGCCAACGACACGAAGTTGTCACAATTAATACCCTCAAATGTCACCGACCTCAGCCAGAATCGAACCCAATATCTTAAAAATGGAGGACCAACGACAAATGGATTGCTCCATTAAAGTCGGGGGTTTAAGTTCTTAAGCACTGTAGGGAACATGCAAAGGTGTTCACTAAATGGTTGACTAATCACTGCAATGAGCTGAAAGACGCAGACAAGCATTAACTGTTCCGTCAGCCACCAAGGGCCTCTGTGCCGACTTTCGAAAAAGCAGATCATCATATTGAACAAAACTGAAATATGGACAATGAAGCATGCAGCGAATCCAAGAACTACGAAGCACGGAGATTAGAATAATCAGTGAGTCGAAGACATTTGGCAGATTGGAAGATGAGCCGTTTGCAAAATGAAGGTACACATTTTTTGTTTGCTACTTGCTTTACGTCGCGCCGACACGGATAGGTCTTATGACGACGATGGGATTGGAAAGGTCTAGGACTGGAAAAGAAGCGCCCGTGGCCTTAATTAAGGTACAGCCCCAGCATTTGTCTGGTGTGAAAATGGGAAACCACGGAAAACCATTTTCAGGGCTGCCAACAGTGGGGTTCGAACCCACTATCTCCCGGATGCAAGCTCATACCTGCGCGCCCCTAACCGCACGGCCAACATGCCCAGTGGGTACACAAATAGCGACGGGAAAGGAATGGTTTGGAGGTCATGAGACTGTAGTTCCACAGCATGTGAATGGTGGTGTGAAAATAACAGGTTGGAGGTCAGTAGGTTCCAGTAGTACACCACACGAACAGCAAGCGTAAATGAACAGTTTGGAGGTCTGGAGAATAACTTGTACACCATACAATCAGCGAGGGGAAGGGAGTGATTTGGTGGTCTAGAGGTTGCAGTTGTACAGAACATGAATGTTGATGTGAAAATGACAGGTTCGATGTCAGGAGGCCTCTGTTGTACTGTCCAAGAACAGCGAGGAAGAAACAGCAGGTTGGAGGTCAGGAGACTCCAGTAGTATCGTACACAAACCGCAAGGAGATAATATGATGGTGGTCAGGAGACTCCAGGAGTATCGTACACAAACCGCAAGGAGATAATATGATGGCGGTCAGGAGACTCCAAGAGTACCACACACGAACAACGAGAGAGAAATAAGTTGGAGGTTAAGAGGTCCTCACCAGTGAGAGGTGAAGAACAACTTAGCACACAATTAAAGCAAGTTGTAGGTTATAGCGGCGAAGAGAGTTTTCATTGGGCGAGTTCAGTTAACTTCAGTCTGGTTGCTAATGAGGCTATTTGAACGCTAAACTGTAAGTAGATTGACGGAAACCTCCAACATCATATTATCTCCTAGCTGTTTTTGTATGGTACTCCTAGAGTCTCCTGAGCTCCAACCTGCTATTCCTCCCTCTCTGTTCTTGTACAGTACAACAAACACCTCGTGAAACACCTCGGCCGATGGGAGGGGGATTGTAGCGTTACAAAATAATGATAGGACACAATGAAGGTGCTTGTGCGTGCATGTCATTATAAGGACACTGATACAAGCGAATTATGTTCATATTCAGATTGCAGTAAAGTACAAAAATTTACATTAAAATGCAGAACAAGAGAAATACGATCAAGTCAACAAGTTTACAGCGAACATGTTCAGTTTAGGATCTAAAATCCAACTTTCGAGTCTTCTTAGAAAATAGATTCAACAGATCTGTTGGTTCTACAATTATCTCTATGAATGTGTATTTAGTTTATTGTTTACTGTCAGTTTCCCTTTAATTTATTTTTGTAAAATTTTCATCGTGGGGAGTGGGGAGTATAACCCCCCTGTGACCCCCCCCCTTTGGCAACGCCCCTGGTTGAAATACACAGTTTCTCCCAAATTAGTTGGCTGCTGTTTACATTATCATAACTTCCTTGCTTTACGCAACTTTGCCTTCCGTAGATGGTGTTTTGCAACAAGCGTGCTGCCACAAGACAACGTGTGCCACAAATTTCAGAGATTAAATATCTCCATGGCCACTTGCAGGGAAGCGTTAAACAGATTCCTCGCGACAGAAATCGAACTATTAGAATGTTCAACCAACACTTATGGAAACAATGGTACGCATGTTAATATTTGCCAGATATGTCACCGGTTTCTGAAACTGTGGTAGGCATTTTCAGTGAACAATTCCACGAAGAGTTCATTACAGAGTAGGACGTAGAAGATTAAGCAACCTGAAGCAAGCTGTTAGTAGAAACCTCATGAGAAGGTAAGCGGCCAGAATCATCGTGATGGCTCGAGTCGTGGAGTCTACGACCTTCGGGAGTTCATAAATACGACACGAAAAGATAAAACACTGTGCTTCTATAACGTAATATCACATAATTCACATTTCAATACTACAGGTGGAATTTAAAAGTATGTATAATGCATTAAGATTATCGTTCAATCACGAATATTCACTCGAGGCATACAACGTAAACCTAAACCAGAAATACTATATTCACTGCTTCGTTGGCAGATATGATTTACAGATAAACTAAAATTAGTTTACTCAACATGATTCCAATCAAGTGCTGGGTGAGTGATAACTGGTTTACCACATACATCCCAGAAGATGCCAAATAGATGAATATATGGGTTATTACGGAAAGTCAGAGAAAGCATACTTGGTACATGTAGGCAGTCCCTGCAATTTGAACCCTGAAGGTAGTTAGGGAAATGTGGCATCTATCTGAGCCATTATGACTGTCAAGGCGAAATAATTCAAAGAATTGATTCCCTGTAACCGAGAAACGGAAAGGTTTCTCAATTCCGTACCCTCCGTCATAGGATATATGGCAGGTCTCAACTAGACTCTAACCCCAAAGAAAACCCCACGAAAAAGAAAATTCCGTCGGTACTTACTGAATCGACTAGGTACCGTCTGGATGTTACAGGGTAATAGTAGTAATAGTAATACGGAAATTAATATTAATGCGTTTTCAGGCAATTTTTAGTCGCTGGGCCAAGCTTCCCAAATGCTGACCGAACCGAAGAAAAAAAACCAAGTAAAGCAAAACCATCTTCGTAGAGACCATGAAGGCCCATGGAGTACTGGAATGTAAGGGTGTCTACTGAACTTGGTGGGAGGTTGTATAGGGTGACCTGGTCACGTTTGCCTACCGGAATTGAATTTCCTGGTAATTATTCCTGTTGCAGGCTGATTGAATCTCTGAACAATAATGCCTTTTCGGAAGCTGCAAATTGTTTTCTAATTTTCTTGTCTAGCATAGGCCTATGGGGAATTGAAACAATATTCCTCTGGGCGAGCTAAGATCATTCTGTTTGCTCAGCTAATTATGTTTCCGAACTGTAGAGAACGTCACTACATCCCGTTAGATGATACTTCGACTTCATATTGATAACGTATGCATGCTTAAAAACAAATACCTATGGAAAGATCGCAGGCATTAATTAAGAACTTTTCGGGAAGTATATTGTTATATCTTTAAAAAGAAAGTAAGTTATGGAGTGTTTTAAGCACCGATCGACTTCTTCGGGCATTACTGTACCGCCACAGAGAAGAGAACATCGCGTAAACCGAGTCATAAATGAAATTAAAAGGATCTGAAACACTGAAAATGAAGGAAAAATCAGCAGGAAGAAAGGTTTAAAAACCATACATAATATGGATTTCATTATTCATTTCAATTTGACATTATTTCCAACGAAACCGTCGATCTTGCTTCAGTTTTAAAGAAATGTAGTCGAAACCTATAATTTCAGTCCAGCCTTCTTTGATTACCTACCACCAAAGAACCAAGCGAGCTAATGTATTGCCAAAGTACTTCGAAATTAATGTAATGTCTACGGATCCCATTTTACATTGAAGTAAAATCTCAAATTTTGATATGAAATGTTTACTAATTCTTAAGTATTTTCATATAGAAAATATGACTCAAGAGCTATTAATGTAAATCACTATATCTTACGGCCAACGCGGTACAATAATCGTACACTCATGAACACAGCGACTGCAGCTATCGAGCTCGGTATTTTAGATTGTTTAGATATATTTCTAGATTTGAACTGGTAATAGCAATATTGAAATTAGTCTTGTAGTTTAACGTCCCTATTACTCTCACAGTTAACTCGAAGGTGATTTTCTTCATTCCAATGCAGAGTATTTAAATAGCCAATAAGCTAATTCAGCCTTTACAGTTTATAAGAAATGAAAATCATTGAGACTCTAATCTTAAAATGCTCATGCGACAGCGATTCACACAAATGAAACAACCGTTTCAATACCACTGCATGACCTTGATTTCATGTTTTATAGCTAACACACTCTTAAGGGATGGGATAGAAATGTGGTCCGTGACAGGTGGTGCCACGACAGGTATGTCATTCGACGGCTAGCAAATGCACGCAAGTGTCTGATTGTCGGTTAGTGTTTGCGAAGTGACAGTCCTCAAGCTTAGATTAGAAGCCTAGTGCAAAAACGTAGAGGTTCTGCGCTACGAAACAAGCAGATTAAAACAAATGTTTGTAAATATAACATCATCTGTTCCTGTCGGGACAAGGATTCTTTCTCCCACATTAATTTCAATTCATACAAAACAGGTGCTTCAACATGGTCCATAGGATTTTTGTTTATCGAATCTCATCCACTCTGATCCTCTCACAAATGGTAGCAGTTAATGCATCCCCGATATCTATTTTCCACCAATGATAGAGTAAAGAAAGAAGTAAAGGATTATCCGAGTCATCCACTGATGCACACTCAGACGTCATGAGATAGGCACCTAATATCAAGATGAAACCCCTCTGATTCGCTGAAGTGCAATAACTCAATGGGGTTCTCAATGAGTCAGCGGTTCAACAAGTACGTGGAAGACCTCTATTAAAATATAAATACATGCCGCTTCAAGAGCTACCCATGGCCCCTTGGTATTTTTAGGTGGAAAATCGTTGGTACGAAGAGACCAGTCCCGTAAGTCCCACAAATGATTGATCGATTTCATACCGGGCGACAATACGGGCCTCACAAGTATTAGGAACTCTCTAGAATGCTCAGTAAACCATTACTGGGCAATAGCTGCTCTATACGCATTCAATAGCTCATCATTGTGGGGGTACGTGAATGTTATGAAGGGATCCAAAAAGTCACCAAGAAGCTGAACTTTCACTGACCGTTCTAGGCAGATTGGTGGAATCAATTCATTCTACGAGAACACACCCTAAACATTTACGGATCCACCATCAGCTTGCACGGTGCCTTGCTGACGACTGGAATCCATGGTTCTACCTGTTCTGTGCAATGCTGGACGTTTACCAACAACTCGAAACAACTGAAACCGAATTCATCTGACAGTGCCATGCTTCCAGTCCTCTATTGTTCACGTGGATACATCAGGAGGTACTGTATTCAGTGACGGTGAAGTAACCGAAGCATTTTGCCGGTTCTTCTGCTCCTACATGCCATGGAAGTTAACGAACGCCTCATTGTCTGCTGCATGTGTGTCTGGTAACTCTGGCATTGAAGTATAATGTCACTTGTGTCAGTGTGGCTGACCGATTGTCGATTATAGATTGTCACGGACTATTCTTGCAAGCTGCCGCTGTTCACTATTAAATTAATACAGTCCCACCGATTTCCCATTCATCCGTGATCGACTGTGCGCTGTCCGCAAAGGACAATACTACCTTCCTTGCTGTATTATCAGTTCACACGTGACATCGTGGATCCTGGAATACTGAACGTCTGCACAACTTCGGAAATAGAATATCCCAACATTCGGACACCCTCTCTCAGGCACCATTCAAGCCCTGTTAATTCAAGCCTTGTTACTATGGACGGCCCAGCTTGTGTGGAGGACTGTCACTTCGCAAACGCTAACTGACAATCAGACACTTGCGTGCATTTGCTAGCCGTCGAATGACATACCTGTCGTGGCACCACCTGTCACGGACCACATTTCTATCCCATCCCTTAAGAGTGTGTTAGCTATAAAACATGAAATCAAGGTCATGCAGTGGTACTGAAACGGTTGTTTCATTTGTGTGAATCGCTGCCGCATGAGCATTTTAAGATTAAAGAGTCTCAAAGATTTTCATCTATATATATAAAATAAGAGTTTTGTCAGTACATTGCTCAGAATTTGAAAAGAATGGTATTTTTGTACCGGTCATGTCCACAGTAACAAGAAAATGCATTTTTTACTTTTCCGTAATTTCTGTCTGTCTCTGTCTGTCTGTCTGTCTGTCTGTCTGTCTGTCTGTCTGTCTGTATGTATGTATGTATGTATGTATGTATGTATGTATGTATGTATGTATGTATGTACACGCATCACGAGAAAACGGCTCAAGAGAATTTAATGAAAATCGGAATGTAAAGTCGGGTGATGAACCGCTACAATCTAGGCTATAAATTATTTTAATCATGCTGAGTGAAATGGTAGTTTAGGGGAAGGCCTGAAATTTAATTCTCAAATATTTATGTTATTAGTGGTCGTGTCTTAATGAAAATCGCTAGACAAAGATGAGAAATAAGTCGCTACAATATAGGCTATACACGCTGAGAAAAATGGTAGTTTAGCGGAAGGCCTAAAATTTAATTGTCAAATATTTATTTTATTATTGGTCTATCTTCACAAAAATTGGTATGCAAAGTCGGGGAATAGGTCGCTATAATCTAGGATATCAATAATGTTATTCGCACTGAGTGAAATGGTAGTTTATGGGAAGGCCTGAAATGTAATCTATATCTATATAAATAAAATTGTTCGTGTCTGTTTGTCTGTCTGTTTGTCTGTTCCACCATCACGTCGAAACGGCTGGATAGATCTCAACCAAACTTCATATTTAGAGTATACTCATCCCGGGGAAGGTTTCGATATGCACATCATTTTAAAATCTTTGAATACACGGGGGGTTTATAGGAAAACCAGAATGGTTTTTCCACCATCACGTCGAAACGGCTGGATAGATCTCAACCAAATTTCATATTTAGAATATACTCATCCAGGGGAAGGTTTCGATATGCATATCGTTTTAAAATCTTTGAACAGACGGGGGTTTATAGGAAAACTAGAATGTTTTTTCCACCATCACGTCGAAACGGCTGGATAGATCTCAACCAAACGTCATATTTAGAGTATACTCCTCCCGGGGAAGGCTTCGATATGCATATCATTTTAGAAACTTTGAATACACGGGGGGTTTATAGGAAAACCAGAATGGTTTTTCCACCATCACGTCGAAACGGCTGGATAGATCTCAACCAAATTTCATATTTAGAGTATACTCATCCCGGGGAAGGTTTCGATATGCATATCATTTTAAAATCTTTGAATAGACGGGGGTTTATAGGAAAACCAGGATTGTTTTTCCACCATCACGTCGAAACGTCTCGATAGATCTCAACTAAACTTCATATTTAGAGTATACTCATCCCGGGGAAGGTTTCAATATGCATATCATTTTAAAATCTTTGAATAGACGGGGGTTTATAGGAGGAAAACCAGAATGGTTTTCCTCCATTTTCTCTTATACTATTGATTTTCTGTAAACTTCGTTTACCGTACGTGAAACGTCTCTTCATTATAAACAACTTTCGTTATGTTCATAATTTACCTTACTCTTTACATGACGGAGAAATTTACAATTTTCTGCTTGTACCATGCTCTGCATTGAGTGACCGACAGACCGACAACGAACCTACAGGTTACCATGGCAACGTCTCTGACTGCATGTGAGCAGGGAAGTAACGTATTGCCATTTTCCACATCATGCTTTTAAATTCGTGGTTGTTCCTTAGGTAGAAGGCAAGAGAGGCGTCAATTGGCCTATCTGCGGGATATTGGCGGAATATCGTTGGATGTTATAACCGCCTTCGAATAGATTAAGTAATAACACCATTAGTCATCTTCTTATTATTTGTTTACCTAGGAATCAATGGACCTAAATTTCTCCTCTGTTACCGCTTTATTATATCCATAACTCACACTAGCATAATTTATTGAGGGGCATTTGATTTTCCAATACATTAACTTGGCATTTACATATTTGTCGTTATCCGGCTGTCCTCAATTATAATCCATTTTCTATTACTTTCAACTTTCTTAACTGTATTATTTTCTTCCTTAATTACGCCGTATGTACGCGAGTGCTACAAACTACTGGATGTATTTCCACCAATACTCATATTTAGAATACACCTGTCCTTGATAGGTTTTAGGGCAAATATTGTTTCTAAATCCCTGAACTGACTGGGGGTTTATATGAAACCGAAACAGTGATTTTGCACTTCCACAAAATATACACAACCAAACTTTATGGAAGTCTACCTAACTTGGTAGAAATTAATTTCTAAACCTTTTTCTCATGTGCATCATTTCGATACGAGGATTAATAAGGGAGATATCATTAACGGACCGTTTATCTGTACAAGTCCCATCGGACTTAACTCACGAGCGGGTGCGTGTAAAGCGTATTCCTTACAACTTGAAAACTACTGAAGACATTCGAACCAAAATTCATATTTAGCATCCACCTGTCCAAAGGTAGGTTTTAAACGTAAATAACATTTCATGTTCCGGAATGGACTGGCGGTTTATAGGGAACCGAAATGGTGATTTTACTCTTCCACAATATATACAGAACAAGACCAACCTGACTGGAAATCGACCAAACGTGATGGAATTCCCCCTCTAAACCTTTTTTTCATGTGCATTTTTTCGTCAGGAGGATTAATAAGGGAGATATCATGAATGGTCAGTTTTGCAGGTTAAGTCCAGCGGACATAGCCAAAAAGATGTTTTACATGGAGCAGATTCCTTATCTACATAAATCAAATCGTAACGACTGTGTGCCTCTACACTGACTATTTTGGCGAAATTTTCGTACAGCTTTCCGTTTAAGGGGTAATAATGACCATCTGCATAATTTTTGGTTTAGTTTCCTGAAAGTCCTAATTTTTACCCGCCTCGCCCAAAATCCAGATTGCGGCATAATCTTCCAGAAGAAAAAGAAGATAATTGATTTTTGACAAAATTATACGTTTTAGCCTGTAACGAACGGAAAACATCCAAGATCATTAAATTTTTCACTTTGTATCCCCGAAGAATATCGAAATATGCAGGCAATTTTAATGATGGTGCAGACCTTCGGAAATTCCTATCACATAACAGATTGCACAATCTCCGTTCAATTTGGAATGATCTACAACCTTGGTCTTATGACTTTTTGCCGTATCTGTATCCCTTTTACGTTTGATTTTTCTCTATTAATGGATGTTAAGTCAATTTGGAATTTTCACATGCATAATTCATACCTTCGATTACTTATATGAAATACAGAATCATCAAACTCTTCACGAAAATTGGCCCACCCAGTAGCCATATATCAGCCAAATGCTATGTATGTAGCTGTCACATAATTATCCGAAAATTAAGGTAATGTGAGATAATCTTACAAGAACGTACCCTGTTCCACGTTTCTAACTCAATCTGACCCAAGAATAGATTACATATCATAGGACCAGCCATTTAGGTCACTAAATCCGGCGTGTCTTATGGTATAATCCTTTGTCGATATGACGTACGTTTAGTAGCAGTTAATCTGTAAATGATGGTCTTCAATATTGTAAACACGCATATACTTTCGTATGTCGATCTATATATATATATTCACTGATGTCGATTTTTAGCGATCGAGAAAGGGTGGGTCTGCTATTGTAATCAGTACTCCCCACACCGACTTTGACTGGCAGTATGAAAGGGTTCCTGCTCCAACTCCTGTGTAACTGTCATTAGTAAGGAAGGTCTACAATTGTAATGAATAGTTCACTTCTCGATTTGACTTGCAGAAGGCAAGTGAGCATGCAGCTTTGTTTAAAACTCCTCTACCCGATTGTGTTTGGCAGTAGGCAAGGGTGCCCGCCATTATAAAGAAATGTCCTCATCTAAAATGTGACTGGCATTAGGCATAGTGGCCTGCTATTTTGATGGAAACTCATCAACTTGGTGTGACTGGCAGTAAGCTGGCTGGAAGTAGGAAAATGGGCCTGGCATTATAATGATAACTGCACAACTCAATTTCGAGTGATAGTAGGATAATTGCCTGCCATTATAATAAAAACTGTAATCTGTCTGGAAGTAGGAAAGGGGGGCTGCCATTTTAACGAAAACTCCCCAAATCGATTCTGTCCGCATAGTAGACAATGGGGCCTGCAATTATAATGTAAACTTCCCAACTCGATTGTGAATGGCAGTAGGCAAGTGAGCCTGCCGTTATATCACAAATCCGTAACAAACACTTTACATTGGAAACAACGTACGGGGACGTCCCCATGCTCTTTCTCGGATAACGCTAAAAGACATGCAATTTTAAAACAATCTTATTTACTGCATGTACACTATTTACTTCGATATTCGAATACAATGTAGAATACCGTAGCGAAGCACGGGTACATTCGCTAGTATAAAATAAGTGTCTTGCCTGTGCATTGCTCAGAACTTGAAATGAATGATATTTCTGTATCTGTCATGTCCACAGTAACAAGCAAATGCAATTTTTACTTTTCCGTAATTTCTGTCTGTCTGTCTGTCTGTCTGTCTGTCTGTACACGCATCAATAGAAAAGGGCTGAAGAGAATTTAATGAAAATCGGTATGTAATGTCGGGTGATGAACCACTGCAATCTAGGCTACAAATTATTTTATTCACGTTGAGTGAAATGGTAGTTTAGGGGAAGGCCTGAAATGTAATTCTCAATAAATAAGTTATTTATGATATTAGTGCCAACGGCCGTAGCCGTGTTGAAAAACCGGATCCCGTGAGATCTCCGAATTTAAGCAGCATTGGGCGTGGTCAGGAGTTGGATGGGTTGCCACGCGCTGTTGGTGAGGGGTAGGGGAATGGAGGAGCGGAAAAGAACTGGCCACCCTACCAAACGTAAACTCCGGCTCAGGAACACCTCTGCGGAGGTTCGGGCCTGCCTTCGGGCAGAATAACCCTTACCTACCTATGTTATTAGTGGTCGTATCGATAAATACTACATAACTAACATAACTTTAGTTATGTCGTAAGTTAGTAGTAATTATGTAAGAAGTTATTAAATTTCCGATCACTTATGTCTTATACATTGTTAGCGTACCTCATATAATCAGAGATATTTATGCATATGGACCCTAATATCACAGAGTCGAAAGAAAACTAATGTGAAGGCCTTCAATATAGAAAGCTCATAAACGGTATCAACAATAACATTACATTGACCATTGTTTGTTGTGATGTGCTTTTTGTCTTCTGTTTCCTCTCATCCCCGATAGATAGGATTACTGCAGCGTACCAAGGTTTTTTTTATTTGCTTGACGTCGCACCGACACAGGTAGGTCTTATGGCGACGATGGGATAGGAAATGAATAGTGGTGTGAAGGAAGCGGCCTTGGCTTTAAGGTACAGCCTGGTGTGACTGGTGTGAAAATGGGAAACCACGGAATACCATCTTCAGGGTTGCCGGCAGTGGGGTTCGAATCCACTATCTCCCGGATGCAAGCTCACAGCTGCGCGCCCCTAACCACACGGCAACTCGCCTGGACGTACCGACTGTAACAGCCTGCCTGTATAATGGCGGGAAGTAGCTGGGGAGTAAGATAACTTTCTTCTTTAGCATGCCATTCCTCTGGTTCATACATTTTCTGATATATCTGGTACGTAACACACTGGTTCATCATAGCATTCGAGCTATTCAGTCTCTACTCTGAGGCACTGATTGGAATGAGTAGTGTGCATATTTAACGGAATAATGACAGAGGAGTGTTCACGGCAGTCTGCGACCTGGTTATTCCAGCTCTGGAACTTTGGACTCTTAGATCGGCACCGTAGTACTGTTCGTTGAAAGTGAGAAAGTGTGCGGTTTTTCATTTGATCGAGTATTTTATATGATAACATTGCTTTCAATCGCTACATTCCTACTGACGTTTTTGTAATGACCTATGTTAAATTCAGTTAGGAAAACCACAAAGTCAGTCTTTCTGAGAATCCCGTAGCGAAGTACGGGTACATCAGCTAGTTTCTTATAAACTGTAAAGGCTCCGTAATGAATTAGCTTATTGGCTACCAGCTGATGTACAGCAAAAAAAAAACATATCCCTCAGCCGCCCCGACTGGACATACGTACTCATTCGGGGCGAGCAACGCGCATCATTAGCTTGGAGTGAGGCCTTTCCTCTACTATTTTGTCTAAAAATGACATTTTAAAACGTTCTTGACTGCGAAATATCCAATAATTTTGAGAATGATGTGCATAAAAATATTAACTAAATGAACCAAATTACTGGCACTAACAAGAAGAGTCTAAAAAATGAAGTTAGAAAAGAGCGATATACTGTATATGAAAGTATTTTGGCAATGAGCATTGTCATTTGGTAATTAAAAACAGCCGATTTTATTTGTTTTCTATTTTTTAGAACAGAAGCCCATATGAACGAAAACTTCCTTTCGACAGTTGTTATTATCGTGTGTTGAGCTTCATCATCCCATTGCGCCCTTTCTACTTTTATGTGTAACTTGGTAACTTTCACAAGAAGATCGCGTCAGTAGTATAATGGGAGAGTTCGGGCGCCTCCTCCTCCTCCCGCCGCCTCCTCCGCCGCCACCTCCTCCGCCGCCGCCTCCTCCGCCGCCGCCCGCGGGAAATTTGAATTTTGGCGGGAAATTTGAATTTTGGCGCGAGATTTGAATTTGTAAACAAAGCCACGTGCTTTTTGACAGCTGTCATCGACAACAACGCAACGCTAACCTCACTGCTGCCATCTTGACGGGCCTAAACCTCACTAGTGCCAACTTAACCTAACTAGCGTGAGGTAAACAAAGCCACGTGTTTTTTGACAGCCACGTGCTTTTTGACAGACAATAACGCATCGCTAACCTCAGTACTGCCATCTTGACGGGCCTTAACCTAACTAGCATGAGGTAAACAAAGCCACGTGCTTTTTGACAGCCACATGCTTTTCAACAGATTTGTAAACAAAGCCACGTGCTTTTTGACAGACAACAACGCATCGCTAACCTCAGTACTGCCATCTTGACGGACCTAAACCTTAGTGGTACCAACTTAACCTAACTAGCGCGAGGTAAACAAAGCCACGTGCTTTTTGACAGCCACGTGTTTTTTGACAGCCACGTGCTTTTTTGACAGCTGTCATCCGCCATCTTTGAGCACGGTGCTGCCCTCTTTCGTCACCTATCATCGGCAGTGCTGCCATCTTGACGGGTCTAAACCTTAGTGCTACCAACTTAACCTCACTAGCGTGAGATAAACAAAGCCACGTGCAGCTGTCATCCGCCATCTTTGAGCATCGTGCTGCCCTCTTTAGCTACTTACCTTTGAAATGTGGTACGTTATCCGCCATCTTGCATCCGAAACCTCAGTGCTGCGCTCTATGTAGTGGCGGCAAATTCCATGTGCTCTTGTTTGGAAACAAAGCCACGTGCAGCTGTCATCCACCATCTTTAATCACCGTGCTGCCCTCTTTAGCTACTTACCTTTGACAGTTGTCATCCGCCATCTTGCATCGCCAACCTCAGTGCCGCACTCTATGTAGTGGCGGCAAATTCCACGTGCTCTTGTTTGGAAACAAATTCACGTGCTATTTTTCTGACAGCTGTCATCCGCCATCTTTGAGCACCGTGCTGCCCTCTTTAGCTACTTACCTTTGAAATGTGGTACGTCACAGCTGTCATCCGCCATCTTTAATCCAGAGAGAACAGTGCTGCAATCTGTGTGGTGGCGGCAAATTCCACGTGCTTTACAAATCAACATGCTTTTTTGACAGCTGTCAACCGCCATCTTTAATCACCGTGCTGCCATCTATGTGGTGGCGGTAAATTCCACATGCTTTACAAACCTATATGCTTTTCTGACAGCTGTCATCCGCCATCTTTAATCCAGAGAGAACAGTGCTGCCCTCTATGTGGTGGCGGCAAATTCCACGTGTTCTTGTTTGGAAACAAAGCCATGTGCAGCTGTCATCCGCCATCTTTGAGCACCGTGCTGCGAGCAATTTCGTCAGTTGTCATCCGCCATCTTTAATCTACAGAACACCGTGCTGCCCTCTTTATGGCTACTACCTTAAGCACGTAGTAGCGGGCAATTTGAAAAGTTCTGTTAGCTATCATCCGCCATCTTTAATCACCGTGCTGCCATCTTTAGCTAGATACCTTTGAAATGTGGCGGCGGATAATTTGAAAAATGCTTTTTGACAGCAGCTATCTTTGAGCACCGTGCTACCCTCTATGTGGTGGCGGCAAATTCTACATGCTTTACAAACCCACGCGCTTTTTTTTTTGACAGCTATCTTTAAGCAACAGAGTACAGTGCTGCTCTCTTTGTTGTGGCGGCAAATTCCACGTGCTCTTGTTTGGAAACAAAGCCACATGCTCTTTTGACAGCTGTCACCCGCCATCTTTAACCAACAGAGCACTATGCTGCGGGCAATTTCGTTAGCTGTCATCCGACATCTTTAATCAACAGAGCACCGTGCTGCCCTCATGCGGGGTAATTTCGTTAGCTGCCATCCGCCATCTTTAAACACCGTGCTGCCCTCTTTATGACTACTACCTTAAGCACGTAGTAGCGGGCAATTTCGTTAGCTGTCATCCGCTATCTTTGAGCACCGTGCTGCTCTCTGTAGTAGCGGGTAATTTGAAAAGTTCTGTTAGCTGTCATCCGCCATCTTTGAGCACCGTGCTGCCATCTATGTGGTGGCGGCAAATTCCACATGCTTTACAAACTCACGCGCAGCTGTCATCCACCATCTTACATCGCAAACCTCAGTGCTACACTCTATGTGGTAGCGGATAATTTTAAAAAGAAAAATTCTACAGCAGCCATCTCTCGACGCTAATTGCACAAGATGGTAGCTATACATGACTCCTTAAAGGTGCTCATGCAAGATGATCACTATACATAGACGCCCTTGGGATGCTTGCGCAAGATGGCGGTTATACAAGGCTCCTTATGAGGGATGCTTGCGCGAGATGGTGGTTGCTCTTATGAGGCGGCTCAAGGATCCATGGCTAGAGACGCCCTAAGGATGCTTGCGCAAGATGGCGGATGCAAGATGGCGGCTATACATAGCTCCTTATGAGACAGCCAGTACAACATGTGATCAGAACATTGATTGATGTGTTCAGAACACTGTACTCGATACAACATGTGATTAAAACATTGTGTGGTGTGTTCAGAACACTAATCGAACGCTGTATTAGGGGATACCTTTGTTTAGATTGAAACATAACAAGACTAGAATTGAACACTGCACATTGATTGATGTGTTCAGAACACAAAATAAGTAGAATCGAACACTGTACTCGATGTCGTTAACTTCAACATGTGATTAAAACATTGGCTGGTGTGTTCAGAACACTACATAAGTAGAATCGAACGCTGTATTAGGGGATACCTTTGTTTAGATTGAAACATAACAAGACTAGAATTGAACACTGCACTCGATGTCGGAAGATCAGATTGAAACATAACAAGACTAGAATTGAACACTGTACATTGATTGATGTGTTCAGAACACAAAATAAGTAGAATCGAACACTGTACTCGATGTCGTTAACTTCAACATGTGACTAAAACATTGTCTGGTGTGTTCAGAACACTACATAAGTAGAATCGAACGCTGTATTAGGGGATACCTTTGTTCTAAGAAGATCAGATTGAAACATAACAAGACTAGAATTGAACAATGCACTCGATGTCGTTACATGTGATCAGAACAATGATTGATGTGTTCAGATCACTAAACAAGTAGAACCGAACACTGTACAACATGTTAGGGGGATACCTTTGTTTAGATTGAAACATAACAAGACTAGAATTGAACACTGCACTCGATGTCGTTACATGTGATCAGAACAATGATTGATGTGTTCAGATCACGAAACAAGTAGAACCGAACACTGTACAACATGTTAGGGGATACCTTTGTTTAGATTGAAACTAACAAGACTAGAATCGAACACTGCACTCGATGTCGTTACATGTGACCCGATACAACATGTTAGGGGATACCTTTATCCTAAGAACCGAACACTGTACAACATGTTAGGGGATACCTTTGTTTAGATTGAAACTAACAAGACTAGAATCGAACACTGCACTCGATGTCGTTACATGTGATCCGATACAACATGTTAGGGGATACCTTTGTTTAGATTGAAACATAGCAAGCCTAGAATCGAACATTGTTTGATGTGTTCAGTACAACTTCAATGATTAACATACACACTGTGCACATATCGCATAGCTAAAAACACACTGTGCACATATCGCATACCTAACACTTCAAATGATTTGCTTAGTACGAAAATAAAAATAAAAAATCTATACCGCGTAGCTAACTCGTTCATCACACTGCTAAGACGCTTAGTAATTGTGAATACACTCATACGAAAATCAAGAAAGCACACTGCGTAGCCAACTCGCTCGGCACGAAAAAAATCTATACCGCGTAGCTAACTCGTTCATCACACTGCTAAGACGCTTAGTAATTGTGAATACACTCATACGAAAATCAAGAAAGCACACTGCGTAGCCAACTCGCTCGGCTCACTCGCTTAGTATTTGCAACACACACGGATAAGAATGTTCCGAGATACTTACATGTTTTTTTAAGGGAGGGTGAAAGATCATAAATTATATGTACACACATGTTGTCTCCTCCAAGTTGTAAGATGAAATAGACGCAGTACTGCGAGTTTCCGCTCTAGCTGGCGAACGGAAGTAGCATGATATCTCAGCAAAAAATAAAAATACGCGTGAGCTTGCAAGTCAGACACAATGATGGATACCGCGATTCAAATCCTGGTAACTTATGCCGTCGGGAAGGGCATCCGGCTAGATCATGTAATGATGATCGCACAGGTCCCACGCCTAGCATTTACAGCTTCCAGTTCGAACCCGCTATCATCCGAAGTAGCGAGAATGATTGAAGAGTGTTTTAGTGTGATTCATTTGTTGGATGGAGGCGTTAAGCTGCCTTCTTCGGTAGGAGTAGACTATGTCGGGATATCGATTTAAAATCCTAGTCAGGAAGGGCAGCCGGTCGTAAAACTATGGTGTGAGGCGGGGTGTGCAAAAAAGCTAGCAATAAGTAAGGGCTGTTGATGGGGACGTTAAACCTTGTGCAGACTCCTTCGAAAATTATTTTTTGAGTACAAGTGTGTTGATGCTGATTCATTTGTCGGGTGGAGGCAATAAGCCTTGTGCAGGCTTCTTCAGTGGAGTAGGCTATGTATCGGTACCGGGATATCTAGTTATAAAACCCGCTACAACAAATTTATCGCGTATACTGCGATTTAAAATCCTAGTCAGGAAGGGCAGCCGGTCGTATAAAACTATGGTGTGAGGCGGGGTGTGCAAAAAAGCCATCATTAAGTAAGGGCTGTTGATAGGAGGCGTTAAACCATGTGCAAGCCCCTTCACCAGGAGAAGCCTACATGCCGGTACCGTGCAGGTTCCTTCGATAGGAGTAGGCACTGTGTGTGTTTTAACCTCTCCGTACAATCATGATAGTTTACGTTAGGAACTTACATAGGCTAAATGCTACACATTCCGTGTAAGAGGTTAGATACTGCCAGTTTTGCGTCAGGAAGGGCAACTCAACAAATTCTTGCGATTTAAAATCCTAGTCAGGAAGGGCAGCCGGTCGTATAAAACTATGGTGTGAGGCGGGGTGTGCAAAAAAGCCAGCATTAAGTAAGGGCTGTTGATAGGAGGCGTTAAACTATGTGCAAGCTCCTTCACCAGGAGAAGCCTACATGCCGGTACCGTGCAGGTTCTTTCGATAGGAGTAGGCACTGTGTGTGTTTTAACCTCTCCGTACAATCATGATAGTTTACGTTAGGAACTTACATAGGCTAAATGCTACACATTCCGTAGCAGAGCCGGGAATCGAACTCGGACCTCCGAGGGTAGCAGCTAACTACTACACTACAGAGGAGGACTATTTCAGAATATTTTACAACCTTAATTAGTACTGTGTTTTAAGAGCTTGAATGGTACTCAGCTAAGAAGACGTTCGCGAGTTACAAGCCGCTTATCAGTGTCCTCGTTCAAGGCCGAGCCGGAAGATACGTGTACAATTTCAGCTAACACACGCATTCCGCTGCTCGCTCTGCGCTGATACGACTTCATGGACAGTAGAACAAACCTATAGCCTACAGTATGCATGCCTCTCACCCGGTAGTCTCGGGTTCGATTCTCTTGGGAATAAAAATGTGTTTAAATCGCAAGAATTTGTTGAGTTGTCCTTTGCACACTCTTGCCTTCGCGATGCGTGTTCGAT
This sequence comes from Anabrus simplex, assembly GCF_040414725.1. Classification (NCBI taxonomy): domain Eukaryota; kingdom Metazoa; phylum Arthropoda; class Insecta; order Orthoptera; family Tettigoniidae; genus Anabrus; species Anabrus simplex. The sequence continues at coordinate 556,153,304 of NC_090266.1, read as the reverse complement.
AATTGTTTTCAACTAGATGCCCTTCCTGACGTCAAAGAACTCGGATTAAGAATCTGTCGAGAATCGGGGGATATACAGCTAGATGCACTTCTTAGATTTTAAATCACGAACTATTGTTTTACTGCTGGATGCCCTTCCTGACTAAGATTTTAAATCGCAAGAATTTGTTTTAAGACTCAAGTCTTGTTATGTTTCTTTTCGTAATCTGCAAGTCTAAACAAGCATATCGCTGCACACTCTTGCCTTCGCGATGCGTGTTCGATAATTGTTTTCAACTAGTTGCCCTTCCTGACGTCAAAGAACTCGGATTAAGAATCTGTCGAGAATCGGGGGATATACAGCTAGATTTTAAATCACGAACTATTGTTTTATTGCTGGATGCCCTTCCTGACTAAGATTTTAAATCGCAAGAATTTGTTTCAAGACTCAAGTCTTGTTATGTTTCTTTTCGTAATCTGCAAGTCTAAACAAGCATATCGCTGCACACTCTTGCCTTCGCGATGCGTGTTCGATAATTGTTTTCAACCGGTTGCCCTTCCTGACGTCAAAGAACTCGGATTAAGAATCTGTCGAGAATCGGGGGTTTTACTGCTAGATTTTAAATCACGAACTATTGTTTTACTGCTGGATGCCCTTCCTGACTAAGATTTTAAATCGCAAGAATTTGTTTTAAGACTCAAGTCTTGTTATGTTTCTTTTCGTAATCTGCAAGTCTAAACAAGCATATCGCTGCACACTCTTGCCTTCGCGATGCGTGTTCGATAATTGTTTTCAACTAGTTGCCCTTCCTGACGTCAAAGAACTCGGATTAAGAATCTGTCGAGAATCGGGGGATATACAGCTAGATTTTAAATCACGAACTATTGTTTTACTGCTGGATGCCCTTCCTGACTAAGATTTTAAATCGCAAGAATTTGTTTTAAGACTCAAGTCTTGTTATGTTTCTTTTCGTAATCTGCAAGTCTAAACAAGCATATCGCTGCACACTCTTGCCTTCGCGATGCGTGTTCGATAATTGTTTTCAACCGGTTGCCCTTCCTGACGTCAAAGAACTCGGATTAAGAATCTGTCGAGAATCGGGGGTTTTACTGCTAGATTTTAAATCACGAACTACTGTTTTACTGCTGGATGCCCTTCCTGACTAAGATTTTAAATCGCAAGAATTTGTTTTAAGACTCAAGTCTTGTTATGTTTCTTTTCGTAATCTGCAAGTCTAAACAAGCATATCGCTGCACACTCTTGCCTTCGCGATGCGTGTTCGATAATTGTTTTCAACTAGATGCCCTTCCTGACGTCAAAGAACTCGGATTAAGAATCTGTCGAGAATCGGGGGTTTTACTGCTAGATTTTAAATCACGAACTATTGTTTTACTGCTGGATGCCCTTCCTGACTAAGATTTTAAATCGCAAGAATTTGTTTTAAGACTCAAGTCTTGTTATGTTTCTTTTCGTAATCTGCAAGTCTAAACAAGCATATCGCTGCACACTCTTGCCTTCGCGATGCGTGTTCGATAATTGTTTTCAACTAGTTGCCCTTCATGACGTCAAAGAACTCGGATTAAGAATCTGTCGAGAATCGGGGGTTTTACTGCTAGATTTTAAATCGTAGTATCACGAACTATTGTTTTACTGCTGGATGCCCTTCCTGACTAAGATTTTAAATCGCAAGAATTTGTTTTAAGACTCAAGTCTTGTTATGTTTCTTTTCGTAATCTGCAAGTCTAAACAAGCATATCGCTGCACACTCTTGCCTTCGCGATGCGTGTTCGATAATTGTTTTCAACTAGTTGCCCTTCCTGACGTCAAAGAACTGGGATTAAGAATCTGTCGAGAATCGGGGATTTACAGCTAGATGCTCACCGGATACCCTTCCCGACGGCATAAGTTACCAGGATTTGAATCGCGGTATCCATCATTGTGTCTGACTTGCAAGCTCACGCGTATTTTTATTTTTTGCTGAGATATCATGCTACTTCCGTTCGCCAGCTAGAGCGGAAACTCGCAGTACTGCGTCTATTTCATCTTACAACTTGGAGGAGACAACATGTGTGTACATATAATTTATGATCTTTCACCCTCCCTTAAAAAAACATGTAAGTATCTCGGAACATTCTTATCCGTGTGTGTTGCAAATACTAAGCGAGTGAGCCGAGCGAGTTGGCTACGCAGTGTGCTTTCTTGATTTTCGTATGAGTGTATTCACAATTACTAAGCGTCTTAGCAGTGTGATGAACGAGTTAGCTACGCGGTATAGATTTTTTTCGTGCCGAGCGAGTTGGCTACGCAGTGTGCTTTCTTGATTTTCGTATGAGTGTATTCACAATTACTAAGCGTCTTAGCAGTGTGATGAACGAGTTAGCTACGCGGTATAGATTTTTTATTTTTATTTTCGTACTAAGCAAATCATTTGAAGTGTTAGGTATGCGATATGTGCACAGTGTGTTTTTAGCTATGCGATATGTGCACAGTGTGTATGTTAATCATTGAAGTTGTACTGAACACATCAAACAATGTTCGATTCTAGGCTTGCTATGTTTCAATCTAAACAAAGGTATCCCCTAACATGTTGTATCGGATCACATGTAACGACATCGAGTGCAGTGTTCGATTCTAGTCTTGTTAGTTTCAATCTAAACAAAGGTATCCCCTAACATGTTGTACAGTGTTCGGTTCTTAGGATAAAGGTATCCCCTAACATGTTGTATCGGGTCACATGTAACGACATCGAGTGCAGTGTTCGATTCTAGTCTTGTTAGTTTCAATCTAAACAAAGGTATCCCCTAACATGTTGTACAGTGTTCGGTTCTACTTGTTTCGTGATCTGAACACATCAATCATTGTTCTGATCACATGTAACGACATCGAGTGCAGTGTTCAATTCTAGTCTTGTTATGTTTCAATCTAAACAAAGGTATCCCCCTAACATGTTGTACAGTGTTCGGTTCTACTTGTTTAGTGATCTGAACACATCAATCATTGTTCTGATCACATGTAACGACATCGAGTGCAGTGTTCAATTCTAGTCTTGTTATGTTTCAATCTGATCTTCTTAGAACAAAGGTATCCCCTAATACAGCGTTCGATTCTACTTATGTAGTGTTCTGAACACACCAGACAATGTTTTAATCACATGTTGAAGTTAACGACATCGAGTACAGTGTTCGATTCTACTTATTTTGTGTTCTGAACACATCAATCAATGTACAGTGTTCAATTCTAGTCTTGTTATGTTTCAATCTGATCTTCCGACATCGAGTGCAGTGTTCAATTCTAGTCTTGTTATGTTTCAATCTAAACAAAGGTATCCCCTAATACAGCGTTCGATTCTACTTATGTAGTGTTCTGAACACACCAGCCAATGTTTTAATCACATGTTGAAGTTAACGACATCGAGTACAGTGTTCGATTCTACTTATTTTGTGTTCTGAACACATCAATCAATGTGCAGTGTTCAATTCTAGTCTTGTTATGTTTCAATCTAAACAAAGGTATCCCCTAATACAGCGTTCGATTAGTGTTCTGAACACACCACACAATGTTTTAATCACATGTTGTATCGAGTACAGTGTTCTGAACACATTAATCAATGTTCTGATCACATGTTGTACTGGCTGTCTCATAAGGAGCTATGTATAGCCGCCATCTTGAATCCGCCATCTTGCGCAAGCATCCTTAGGGCGTCTGTAGCCATGGATCCTTGAGCCGCCTCATAAGAGCAACCACCATCTCGCGCAAGCATCCCTCATAAGGAGCCTTGTATAACCGCCATCTTGCGCAAGCATCCCAAGGGCGTCTATGTATAGCGATCATCTTGCATGAGCACCTTTAAGGAGTCATGTATAGCTACCATCTTGTGCAATTAGCGTCGAGAGATGGCTGCTGTAGAATTTTTCTTTTTAAAATTATCCGCTACCACATAGAGTGTAGCACTGAGGTTTGCGATGTAAGATGGTGGATGACAGCTGCGCGTGAGTTTGTAAAGCATGTGGAATTTGCCGCCACCACATAGATGGCAGCACGGTGCTCAAAGATGGCGGATGACAGCTAACAGAACTTTTCAAATTACCCGCTACTACAGAGAGCAGCACGGTGCTCAAAGATAGCGGATGACAGCTAACGAAATTGCCCGCTACTACGTGCTTAAGGTAGTAGTCATAAAGAGGGCAGCACGGTGTTTAAAGATGGCGGATGGCAGCTAACGAAATTACCCCGCATGAGGGCAGCACGGTGCTCTGTTGATTAAAGATGTCGGATGACAGCTAACGAAATTGCCCGCAGCATAGTGCTCTGTTGGTTAAAGATGGCGGGTGACAGCTGTCAAAAGAGCATGTGGCTTTGTTTCCAAACAAGAGCACGTGGAATTTGCCGCCACAACAAAGAGGGCAGCACTGTACTCTGTTGCTTAAAGATGGCTGTCAAAAAAAAAGCGCGTGGGTTTGTAAAGCATGTAGAATTTGCCGCCACCACATAGAGGGTAGCACGGTGCTCAAAGATAGCTGCTGTCAAAAAGCATTTTTCAAATTATCCGCCGCCACATTTCAAAGGTATCTAGCTAAAGATGGCAGCACGGTGATTAAAGATGGCGGATGATAGCTAACAGAACTTTTCAAATTGCCCGCTACTACGTGCTTAAGGTAGTAGCCATAAAGAGGGCAGCACGGTGTTCTGTAGATTAAAGATGGCGGATGACAACTGACGAAATTGCTCGCAGCACGGTGCTCAAAGATGGCGGATGACAGCTGCACATGGCTTTGTTTCCAAACAAGAGCACGTGGAATTTGCCGCCTCCACATAGAGGGCAGCACTGTTCTCTCTGGATTAAAGATGGCGGATGACAGCTGTCAGAAAAGCATATAGGTTTGTAAAGCATGTGGAATTTACCGCCACCACATAGATGGCAGCACGGTGATTAAAGATGGCGGTTGACAGCTGTCAAAAAAGCATGTTGATTTGTAAAGCACGTGGAATTTGCCGCCACCACACAGATTGCAGCACTGTTCTCTCTGGATTAAAGATGGCGGATGACAGCTGTGACGTACCACATTTCAAAGGTAAGTAGCTAAAGAGGGCAGCACGGTGCTCAAAGATGGCGGATGACAGCTGTCAGAAAAATAGCACGTGAATTTGTTTCCAAACAAGAGCACGTGGAATTTGCCGCCACTACATAGAGTGCGGCACTGAGGTTGGCGATGCAAGATGGCGGATGACAACTGTCAAAGGTAAGTAGCTAAAGAGGGCAGCACGGTGATTAAAGATGGTGGATGACAGCTGCACGTGGCTTTGTTTCCAAACAAGAGCACATGGAATTTGCCGCCACTACATAGAGCGCAGCACTGAGGTTTCGGATGCAAGATGGCGGATAACGTACCACATTTCAAAGGTAAGTAGCTAAAGAGGGCAGCACGATGCTCAAAGATGGCGGATGACAGCTGCACGTGGCTTTGTTTATCTCACGCTAGTGAGGTTAAGTTGGTAGCACTAAGGTTTAGACCCGTCAAGATGGCAGCACTGCCGATGATAGGTGACGAAAGAGGGCAGCACCGTGCTCAAAGATGGCGGATGACAGCTGTCAAAAAAGCACGTGGCTGTCAAAAAACACGTGGCTGTCAAAAAGCACGTGGCTTTGTTTACCTCGCGCTAGTTAGGTTAAGTTGGTACCACTAAGGTTTAGGCCCGTCAAGATGGCAGTACTGAGGTTAGCGATGCGTTGTTGTCTGTCAAAAAGCACGTGGCTTTGTTTACAAATCTGTTGAAAAGCATGTGGCTGTCAAAAAGTACGTGGCTTTGTTTACCTCATGCTAGTTAGGTTAAGTTGGTACTATTAAGGTTTAGGCCCGTCAAGATGGCAGTACTGAGATTAGCGATGCGTTATTGTCTGTCAAAAAGCACGTGGCTGTCAAAAAACACGTGGCTTTGTTTACCTCACGCTAGTTAGGTTAAGTTGGCACTAGTGAGGTTTAGGCCCGTCAAGATGGCAGCAGTGAGGTTAGCGTTGCGTTGTTGTCGATGACAGCTGTCAAAAAGCACGTGGCTTTCTTTACAAATTCAAATCTCGCGCCAAAATTCAAATTTCCCGCCAAAATTCAAATTACCCGCGGGCGGCGGCGGCGGAGGAGGCGGCGGCGGAGGAGGAGGCGGCGGAGGAGGCGGCGGGAGGAGGAGGAGGCGCCCGAACTCTCCCATTATACTACTCGCGTCGGTGCAGGTTATGTCCACTAGAGTTACATTTATACGATGCGGAAAAAAACATCTTTCTCCTCGATTCTACCTTATTTATGATGAACCCTTCAACCATGAGTCACAACTCTAAAGTAATACCCTAGTAAAGGTCATTTTTAGATTAATTTCGTGTGGCTATTTCTAGCCGAGTGCAGCCCTTTTAAGGCAGACCTTCCGGTGAGGGTGGGCGGCATCTGCCACGTGTAAGTAACTGCGTGTTATTTTGGTGTAGGATAGTGTTATGTGTGGTGTGTGAGTTGCAGGGATGTTGAGGACAGCACAAACACCCAGCCTCCGAGCCATTGGAATTAACCAATGAAGGTTAAAATCCCCGACCCGGCCGGGAATTGAACCCGGGACCCTCTGAACCGAAGGCCAGTACGCTGACCATTCAGCCAACGAGTCGGACATTTTTAGATAATCGAGGCATTAGTGAAACTTTTTGGATGACCACACAGATCCATATGTGGATACAGTACGGATTTTTAAAAGATAAGTCTACACATCATAAGGCCCCTCCGAAACTGGTTTGATGGTAACTTCAGCATTTTATTGCTGTATACCAGCTTAGATCTCTGTGACTCCATGTGAATTTTGTGCTGTGTAAAGCAGAGGTTGAACATCACTTCTCCAGGATCTCCGGATTTCCGCCATCAATTTCATTCCAGTACCATGTCCAAGACGTTCATTTACCATCGCTTCGACAGCTAGGACGTTCCTCTACTTAGGGCTAACTGAGGCTTTATCACCTGATCTAGCACTTGCCTGGAAATAACGTAAGTAGAGTACGTTGATATGAAGTGCGTCTGTGGTTCATGTTCTGTTACTGAACAATGTCATCGGTTTCCTGACTGAAGATCTTCAGGCAGGAGATAGTGGCATTTTGAGAATGAACTGAAATGGCGTATGGCTTTTAGTGCCGGGAGTGTCCGAGGACTTGTTCGGCTCGCCAGGTGCAGGTCTTTCGATTTGACTCCCGTAGGCGACCTGCTCGTCATGATGAAGATGAAATGATGATGAAGACGACGCATACACCCAGTCCCCGTGCCAGAGAAATTAATCAATGATGGTTAAAATTCCCGACCCTGTCGAGAATCGAACCCGGGTCCCCTGTGACCAAAGGCCAGCACACTAACTTAGCCATGGAGCCGGATATTTTGAGCATACTCATCAGGAAAAAAAATGTGATGAATGGAAATTATATCACTACGTACCCAGACAAAAGTAGAAACCAAAGATATAACAAAAAAAACCTCACACATTAATAATGATCATAATATTGTTGTTTTCCTTATATTGGTTTTACGTCTCACCAACTTCTTTTAAGATATTCGAAGACACTGAGGTTCCAGAAATTTAGTATTGCAAGAGTTCTTCTTAAGTGCCAGGAAATCTTCCGACGCATAGCTAGCATATTCGATCATCTTCAAATATCACTGAAATGAACCCGAAATCATGGGCTCAGAAAGCCAACGCTGTACCATCTGGGTCACTCAGGCGGGCCCCTCACGTGTTAAAAAAGCAATGATTACAGTAACAGACATTTAGTTTTACGCGAATGTTGATACCGTGTACATAGCCATATAAACTCCAGGTTTACGTGGAATACGAATCATAAACCAAACGCGATGGCAATACAGCCTTGAAGGTCCTTGGCCTACCAAGCGGCCGCTGCTCACTCCGAACGCCAGTATATAACGGGGTGACGCGTGGTTAGCGCGATAAATCCTCTCGGTCGTTATACTTGGCTTTCTAGACTGGGCCCGCTTCCTCGCCGTCAGATAGCTCTCAGTTGCAATAAGGTAGGCTGAGTGGACCTCGAACCAGCTAGGTCAAAATTCCTGACCTGGACTGGAATCGAACCCGTGGCATCCGGGTGCGAGGCAAGCGTGCTACCCCAAGAGCGCGGGTCATAATTCATCGTTCCCAAAAATCCACATGCCTTGGCCATGATTCGAACTACTGGTACCTTTCTATGTACCCATTGGCGATGAGACTCGGCTATCAACCTCCACCCCTCACAGCATGGAATTCGTGTTGATGCTGCATGAAACGCGACAAACTACAGAAAAACTTGGCTTTATTTTCATGTATATTATTCCGGCCGGAAAAGCAGAACGTTATGAGGTACTTGCAAGGTCTATAGAGAAAAGTGAAATTTACAGCCACTGACTCTAGGTGTCATAATTTCGTATTAAGGAGGAAGCAGTTTATATTTACAGACCGTAAGAACAAACATGTGCCACGTACTACACGAGACTAATGGTCTGGAGACACTGGAGTGTCATATAGTCAGTTAAGGCGCCGACCTTCTGAGTTCAACTGGCAGGTTCGATCCTGGCTCAGTCCGGTGGTATTTGAAGGTGCTCAAATACGTCAGCCTCGTGTCTGTAGATTTAATGGCACGTAAGAAAACTCCTGCGGGACTAAATTCCTGCACCTCGGGGTCTCCGAAAACCATACAAGTAGATAGTGGGACGTAAAGCTAATAACATTATTACCTTTCGTGGCCAGGTCCACTGCCTCTCATAGCAAACAGCTCCTCAGTTGGAGTAAACCCCATTCCAGTCCTCTCTAGAACTTAGGGAACGACCGAGAATGGAAACCGGGGGCCTCCGCGTAAGAGGCAAACATACTCCTCCTACACCACGAGGCTAGCGAGAATGTGTGAAACAAGTACGAATTACTTGTATTTCACTTATTCCGTGTAATAGTTTTAGGTGCTAAAAGGTTTAAAGTTTGCTACAAGAAAGCTGAATTAAACAATCTGTTCTGCAAAACTGAGTTAATCTCTCCCATTTGCACTAAGTGCATGGCACGGTTTGTTTACAACAGTAAATGAAATGGCGTATGGCTTTTAGTGCCGGGAGTGTCCGAGGACATGTTCGGCTCGCCAGGTGCAGGTCTTCTGATTTGACTCCCGTAGGCGACCTGCGCGTCGTGATGAGGATGAAATGATTATGAAGACAACACATACAACCAGTCCCCGTGCCAGCGAAATTAACCAATGATGGTTAAAATTCCCGACCCTGCCGGGAATCGAACCCGGGACACATGTGACCAAAGGCCAGCACGCTAACCATTTAGCCATGGAGCCGGACTCTTTACAACAGTAATTTAAAGAGAGAATCAAATCTTGTACTAGGATTATAGCATATGTAAAATCGAGGATGAGAAGGAGAGTAGGGCTTATTTACGTTCTGCAAAAGGTTATTTATGTGAGGGTCAGCTACAAGGTACATGCGATCGTAAATCTCCTGCCGTCAACACTTTATGTCTTCCTCACTGCTCCCTCACTGGGCGAGTAGGAACTAAAATCTCCCCAGGAACATACAAACATCAATCAGGAGCGTGAGCAGGTAGAAGATTCTATATTCAAATTACCCTGTGACTTGCACACGAGTAATTTGTTAATGTCGTAGGGGCTGCGATAAGTATCGCGACGCTACTCTGTTACTTAGTCAAGATAGCCATAAACACAGAGAAAATAACTGTCGTCAGAATGAGCAGCCTTAAGCTTCTCAGTAGGTGAAGTACTAAAATGCATTTTCATACGACGTGTTCACGTACGAGTTGGCAACAATGAACAGCACTGTTTGAAGATCCCGGGCTTGAATATCAATCCTGGAAGCGAACGACATCAGCGAACTTTTCTCAAATTGTCACTGTTTTCCCTCACGCTGCTCTCCTTCTTGTCCTTAATGTTATATTTGCTATGATCATAGTACAAGATTCAATTAAATTTTTAAATTATTGTTAGAAATATACTTTGCACTTCCTGCACAGATGAGCGAGGAACGTCACTGCGCAGAGCACGATTTTTTCAAATTCTCCAGCTCCTTGCAGCAAACTTTACTTCACTAACTACATTTACAGCTCAGACGGTAGAGCGCTGGCCTTCTGAGCCCAAGTTGGCGGGTTCAGTCCCGGATCAGTCTGGTGGTACCGTATATGAAAGGGCTCAAATACATCAGCTACACATCGGTACGTAAAAAAACTTCTCTGGGAGAAAATTATCGCTCCTCGACGTCTCCGAAAACTGTGAAAGTAATTAGTGGAATCAAACATTATTATTATTATTATTATTATTATTATTATTATTATTATTATTATTATTATTATTATTATTATTATTATTATTATTATTATAAAATGAGCCTCAGCCGTGTTGACGGTTGTTCCCTGAGCCGTGTCTCGGCGAGTGGAAGATGCAATAGCCGCTTGTCCCATATAGCTTGCCCAGTGATGTCACGGTCTCAGCTAGTCTGTGATACGCTAGCGTGCAGCATGCTTGCTTCTTATACAGCAGTAACGATCGATTAAGTGTAATTAATGGCTTGTGAATTAAGTGTTCAACAGCGTATTTTCCTGTGTTGTGGATTTTTAAATCCAATTCGCAACGAAATTTTTAAGATTCATGAAGCTGAATTGCAGAGAGTGAACCGGAATACATCACACACGCTACAGGCCGAGGGAGTGCATTATCATCATTTACTGTAGTGCGGTAAGTTTTATTGCTTTTCCGTCCGTCCATCCATGTTGATGGGTTCTTTACGGCCGAACCGGAATAGTGTGACAGTGACTACACTCTCGTTTACCGACACGCAGCATTCGCGAAGGACGGCAACCCGTGCAGGACTCACCTTGTATTGTTATGTTGTGCTCAGGGAGAAAAATTAGAGGGTTCAATTTAATTCGAGCTGCATGGGAGCCATCCTCCAACAGTGTAACGTCTGTATAGCGTTAATGAAAGCTGATAATGCACACAGAAATTAAGTTAGGATGTTGGAAGGTGAGTTAAAAATTTCATGTGATTGCCTAAACTTTCCTTCACAACCAGAAATGACAAAGCCATCTGTGATCACGTTCCGGGAATGACTGCCTAATCGCGAGTTTGAAACTTGGGCGTTTATGTCTGGAAGAGGTAAGGTGGTAGCAGTGTACACGCGATGCTAACAAGGAAGGTTTATCTACTTCGAAGTGGGTAGCGTGTTTAAAGATGAACGCGAATCTTGCTGCAGTTCGAGCCATTCCCGGTCGGTCGTCAGACAGTACCCGGCGCAGACATGGCTACCCCGACACTGAAACCCTGGCTCACGTCTTGGGAGAGTGTGGCCGTGGAATGCTCAATCGGAACTCGCGTCACCATACTGCAAGGTCGGAGATACCTGAAGCCTTGAGGAAAAAAGGGCTGGACAGTAGATTAAGTTCTCTGTTTTGCTGTGAATGTATCAACTCGGAGGACTGAAATGATGGTGAACTCTACTAATACAAAGCGAGGTGTAATATGGATCCCTCAATAAGATTTGAGTTGGGAAATGAAAAAGTTGTAGAAGTACACAAAGAAAAGAAAAGTATTAATGAACCTAGACTAAACTTCTTTAAAGATACATAGATACATGTCACTTGGAGTCATTCGCGGTTTACAGCCTTTTACTGGAAACTCGAAGTGCCATACCAAGGCTTTTTGAAGATTTTAGGAAGAGATTCGGCTTACCCCCCTGTCTTAAAGATGAGATTGATGTAACGGTGCTGAAGAAATCCTGCCAAACGTTAAATCACCATCTCATACCAAATACACTACCTGACAAAAAGATTGAAGCACCCAGAAGAAATGGTCGGATGGCAATTTGGCAATTTGTTTGTCTTTGTGTCGTAAAGATACACTCAGCTAATGTCATAATTTTTTTAACGTTTCCGCGGGGTGATATCCATTACCAGTTTGCAGTACAGTAACACAACACAATACTGAATACCCGCAGACATTCATCTAATTACTGAGTTATAAAGAACATAGAATAATGCCATTTATGTTAAGAGCAATGCCGCCATACAGCTACAATGCAATTAGCTGGAAAATGGGAACAATATTTAGCGGGAACGCACGATTCTGTCAGCATCAACAGATCAACAGACCAATGTTTATATTACTGTTCCTAATGAGTAAATAATCTTATTTTAGTTTAATCTTGTGTTCCTTTTAGAATTTTAGAATTTTAGAATTTTAGAAATGACTATGTTCAACAATTGAAATGTAGATGAATCTAAAGCACTAAATATAGTAATAGAATCTATAACACCAACGAATATAAATCCTTATTTTATTTCCTTGCCCTCATTTGTTATTCTTACATTACTTTTCTTTTCGAACCAAAGGCAGTTTAATTTTGCATTTACCGAACGAGTGGCAGAGCGGTTTGGGTCACGTAGCTGAGAGCTTGCATTCGGGAGATGTGGTTTCGAACATCAATGTCAGCATTCCTGAAGTTGGTTTTCCGTAATTTTCCATTTTCACACCAGGCAAATGCTGGGGGCTGTACTTTAAGTAAGGCCATGGTCGCTTCCTTCCCACTTCTTGACATTATTTTAAAAATGCATTTATTCTATATCAGTTGTTTTTTACCCCAAGATGTAATTTAATTTACGTTTGCTCTAGTGTAAAATAATAAAGGTACATATTATATATATTTAAACAATTGCAACGACAAACAAAATATAAGAAATTGAATTAAATAAACAGAAGGAACACAATTTACTATTTTATTTTGTTGTTCGGAGTTCTAATTTATATAGCATTTATATTTTATCAGAATGTATTGTTTAAAATCATATTTATATTTAATGTTGTTTACAAGATAAAAATTACCTGTTTACTTTTCACTGATTCCGTGTTTGTAATACGAAGATGGCACCGAGTGAAAGGTGTAAGTAATAAAAAGACAACTCAGAACAAACGTAAATGTTATGGCATTGTTTTATCCCTTGCTAATACAAATGTCCGCCTCTGTGGTGTAGTGGTTAGTGTGATTAGCTGCCACCCCCAGAGGCCCGGGTTCGATTTCCGGCTCTGACACAAAATTTGAAAAGTGGTACGAGGGCTGGAACGGGGTCCACTCAGCCTCGGGAGGTCAACTGAGTAGAGGGAGGTTCGATTCCCTCCTCGGCCATCCTGGAAGTGGTTTTCTGTGGTTTCCCACTTCTCCAGGCAAATGCCGGGATGGTACCTAACTTAAAGCCACGGCCGCTTCCTTCCCTCTTCCTTGTATATCCCTTCCAAACTTCCCATCCCCCCCACAAGGCCCCTGTTCAGCATAGCAGGTGAGGCCGCCTGGGCGAGGTACTGGTCATCCTCCCCAGTTGTATCCCCCGACCCAGAGTCTGAAGTTCCGGGACATTGTCCTTGAGGCGGTAGAGGTGAGATCCCTCGCTGAGTCCGAGGGAAAAACCTACCCTGGAGGGTAAACAGATTACGAACGAACGCTAATACAAATTCAACTGATTGTTGTTTCCTGCTCGCTCGTCAGCACAGTTCCAAGCCCTCTCCGCTCGGGGGAAACACGCTCGAGTCCAGGACCTTCGAACTTATACGAGCGAGTGAAAAACATCCATTGCAGTGCTCTAGTCCACATTGTTGTCCACCTGTAGTTCGACAGACGAGGACTACCCACACTAATGGGTCCACCTTTTTAGGTCTAGAGACCAGGACTCCCCGATTTCTGTGAGCGATAACATGAAATATTGGTTGGGAAAGAAAACGTGTTTACAACTATTCGATGCATGTGTTGCAAAATGTGAGAACGAATATTGACCGCGTAGTAGTCTGTCTCGCAAACTCATCTGTTCGACATCATAAAACTCGCTCTGTCATCTTAAGGTAAGCTAGCCGCTTATTATAATAAATAAACTACAGTCTCTCAGCGGTAATGTTCAGTCTGCAAGCCTCTGTGAATTTACTGAAGGCCGCCACGATCTTCTATTTGTAACTAGCTCCGTGGATTTGTTCAGGGCATTCCCCTTATATTTAAATCATTACAACTGAGTCCAACCTTCGTCGTCTTGGTCTCCTCTAATTCTCTTAACCTCCATGGCGGAATCCATTACTCTCCTAGGTAATCTATCCTCCTCCATTCGTCACATTTAACCCCACCACCGCAGCCGGTTAATGAGTACAGCTTCATTCATCGAGTTCGTTCCTAACCTAGCCCTAATCTCCTCATTCCGAGTACCCATCTGCCATTGTTCAACCTGTTTGCACCAGCAATTTTTCTCGCTCCTTTCTTGTCTGTTACTTCTAAAGAATAAGACTCCTGGAGTCCACCAAACTTTCACTCAGGTAAAGTCAAGCTGGACTGAAAACAAACCACAATAAAGACAGTTTCGTCCGGGAGGTGACTTCCTTCCTACAGAATACTGTTGATCGGAGTTGCGATATCATTGCATTAGCTTTACTGCACCTTGATTCAATCACACTATACTATCATAGTGTGTGAATCCTTATTCTAAATATAGAAATGATCTACTATTTCCAGCTATGTACTTCAAACCTGATATTCAGTTCTCTTATGATTCTTACCTACTGACATCATTTGAGTCTTGGAAAGGCGAATTTACATACCACACAATTGCACTGTTTTCAAGTTCCGAGATACTGGACTGAAGGCTTTCAGTACAATCTGCTATTATTAAGACCAATTCGTCGGCAAAAGGCAAACTTCTTACTATATTTTCACCTGACTGAATACTTCCCTAGGGGGCTGCCTCCCCGAGGCGGTAAAGGCGTGCTCTGTTCGCCCGGAAGGACGTGGTTTCGAATCCCCGTCAAGAAGTCATATAACTAGGGCCTTCATGGCCTGCACGGAGATTACTTTGCTTTGCTTTGCTTTGCTTTGCTTTGCTTTTGATTACTTCCCTGCCACGTTACACCATTCAGTAGATGATCCATGTAGTTATGAATAACAAAGGGGAAAGTTTGCAGCAATGTCTTACACCTGTAAGTACCTTGAACTAAGAACTCATTCCACCATATTTAGCACTGCTGCTCAATTGTCAGCATAAATGCATTTGCTTGCTCTTAATAGGCTACACTTAATCCCACAGTCCCCTAGTACGACTGGCATTTTGTGAAAAAAACTATTACAAATGCGTGGGCCGAAACAATTATGTTCTGGATTCCGTCATCGCTTCTACAGTACCCCTGTATGCCACGCATTCTCTCTATATATCCTGAACCTGCTTACTACCTACTGTTTGTTTACCTTTCACTAGGCATATCCATGCATCTCTGCGTAATTTTTTCGTCCTGGAGATTTTCTACACTTAGGCCTATTTATTCGTCTGCAGACAGATTTCGCTTCCTCTATCCTAGGCCTGGAGATACTTAGTTCACTAAAGATCAGATAGTTGTCTATATCACCAAAAAATACCCGGAATACCCGCACATGCCTAACAGATTTCCTAAATTCAAAGTCGGTTATGAATAGCCTATTGTGGATCAGGTGACTCTACCTTCCCATGTGTAACGGTGAATAGCCTTGTTGCCTTGTGCTTGAAGAACTTATTCGTAACTGCTAATCCTATACTATTAGAGAGGTCCAGTAAACATATCCCATTCCTGTTAGATTTCACATCTTCCCAAAATTTACACTGGTACTCTTATTTGCTTTACTTCCCTCTAACTACTTTTACGGTTTGAAGAAACGCCGAGGTGCCAGAATTTAGTGCGCAGGAGTTCTTTTACGTATTATTTGAGCAGTGGACTGACCCAGAATCGAACCTGCCAAGTTCGACTCAGAAGTCCAGCGTCACAAACGTCTGAGCCACTCAGCCCGGAAAAAATTTACCCATCACCTTCTCGTATCCTTGAGTTCTATTTACAACTGTCACATTGAAATCGCCCATTAGCACTATCCTATCCTTGCTGTTGACCCTGACTACGATGTCACTCAGTGCATAAAACTTATCAACTTCAACCTCATCCTCATCTTCACCCTCACATGGTGAATACACCGGAATAATTCTCATCCTTATTCCTCCAACAGCTAAATCAACTAATATCAGTCGCTCACTTACGTGCCTTACAGGAACTATGTTGCGTGCAATAGTATCCCTAATGAACGGTCCTACCCCACACTCTGCCCTTCCATGTTTAACAGCTGTTAAAAAATTACAATCTCCTATATCTTCCAAGATTTCTCCCCTTACCCGAATACCATTAACTCCTACCACATCCAGACGCATACTCTTTGCTCTCTCAGCCAGTTCTACATTTCGTTTCTACAATTGGCTTTACGTCGCACCGACACAGACAGGTCTTATGGCGACGATGGGTTAGGAAAAGGCTAGGAATTGGATGGAAGCGGTCGTGGTCTTAATTAAGGAACAGCCCTAGCATTTGCTTGGTTTGAAAATGGGAAAAACGGAAAACCATCTTCAGGGCGGCGACGACGGGACAGGAAAGGGGTAGGAGTGGGAAGGAAGCGGCCGTGACCTTAATTAAGTACAGACCCAGCATTTGCTTGGTGTGAAAATAAGAAAACAGGAAACACCATTTATAGGTCTGCCGACAGTGGGGTTCGAACCCACTGTCTCTCGAATACAAGCTCATAGCTGCGCGCCCCTAACCGCACGGCCAACTCACTCACTCAGCTGCCGTTTATAAGAACAGAATTATATTTATCCGTATATTTTAGACCAAAAGGAAAAAGTCCGTAGGCACATAAGCCCAAGCAGGGAGCCTGAGGACATCGGAATGCCACGTCCTCAGCAATACTACTTGGTGAACGCGAGATTTTAGATTAATGAGGCGTTAAATTTATTGATAATTTTGAAACATTTTACTTTCTAAATATTACAATTTAGGGAAGATGCCCATGTTTAGACTACCTAAGAAAAAAAGTGTAGGCCTAATTTTTCAAGTCGAATTTACTTCACTGGTGATGTATAAACTTATTCAAGATATAAATTTATATTCCTTTACTTCGGCAAAGGCATGGATACCTCCAGCTTTCTATCTGTAATAGTGATCTACGAACACATTTTACTGCGTCATAATGTGCGCATAAATGAAACTTTGTATACCCTCGTCAACAGTATCCACGAAAGCAAAGAGATGCAGCCAACAGCACAATTATTCTGCTCAAAGTTTTGCCCTGACACAGACAGAACAAGGGGGATAGAACCTATGCTGTGTGGTAGAGGATACAAATGAGCCTACTTCATCGCCAATGTGGCGCCCGAGCGAGATATGAACCCAGCCGTGCGAATGACCACTTCACTCGTGATCACTATAGAACGCATGTTCAATCTCCAGAGAGTATTAGTTATAACTGACAGCAAGATCAGAACAGGATATTACAAATATAACGCTTTCACAGTCATCATACATCTGCATTACTGTAACCATCTTCCATTCAGCCACAAACGTAGGAATGAAAGTTTCTCAAAGACAAGTGCTGAGAGAGCATTAAAAGTCATTATGGAAATAGTTCAGTCTACGCACTTTTCGAAGTCTTCAATGCGTATCATGCGCTTTATAACAAGAGATTGAGTCTGTTGTATTTCAACATTGGTTCTATCCCCTGTTCTCTTCCCCTTGCATTTCAAAGTTCTCCAAGCACTTCTCTCTGCATATCCTATGCATTGCCATTTCATTCTGGATCATCATTAAAGGATTTAATCTTACTCACTATACGCTTAACGTCCCATCATCTACTGTCGAAATTTTGTTTTGAGAAGGCGTTCTTGAACGTGAAGGTAACCGCATTATAACAGCCTCACATGTCAATCGACCGTACCGGGATTTGATCTTACATCCTTAGGCACAAGAAGCGCACCCGGTCAGGTGTAACTGCCTCAGAATGCATGAAGGAAGGTAATGATATACGACAATGTTGTTGAGACCAGCAGCGAGCAAAACAACTGATGAGGCACGCGATAAGGAAGCTGACTATTGGAAGCAGACTAACAATGGAGAGGCGGGTCGAATGATCTGGAAGTGGAAATTACAAGATCCTTTATCGATAATTTTCTACTGGCCTATACAACAATGAAGCTGGGGAGCGCTAGTAAGTCACGATATATTCCAGGGAGTCAATAACTACCGATTCATTCGGGAATCGGGAGTACGTTGAATCCCGGATGCGCTGATGGCGGGGTGATGAATGCAGCAATGTTAAGGGAGGACATTTTGAACATTTCATGCAAGAGATAGTTTCAAGTGGAATGTTAGTACGTTCTGCTTCTGTGCGTTTCCCATGATAAATGTACTATGTAGAGTTGTAGAAAATGAGTTCTAACATAGAAATTAAACAGTGTTTCCGGACCCATGTCTATATAAAATATTTTCTTCTTCTACGTGTGAGAAATGTGTGCCAAAATTTGGTCGCACCTTATTGTTACATCTGTATAACCGTATATAGCAACTTAATTAGTCGACAGTAAAACACGCTACACCTCTGCGTGGTCATTCCAGGTTTGAGGACTCTCACGACCGGCCGCACTACAGTTGCCTTTCTGCTTTTTTCTTTGGCAAAGCAAGTCTTGCCCTAAATTTCAGAGGAATCAGTTATGTGCTGGCATAGTTATGGCGAACGTTTCACTCATTCACGTCGGCCTACTGGAGGCTGGAGTTCGTTATAAGATCACACTCCCCATATCGATTAACAAATCGATTCTTCGCCCATCAGCCCCGTATATGGGTATTTTGCACCTCAGCGCTCCAAAAAATTCTGTGTCTCAATTATTTATACATGCCTTCAGATATGCATTCAGTGAAAACAAAATAAAAACTAATTCACAACAATCATTGGAAGGCTTTTGGGAAACAAAATAAACGACAGAAATATTTAAAACTACTAAATTCTGCGAAAAAAAATACTGTAAGAGCTACGGAATCGTTAATACTTCAAATCAATTGCGAGGTTTTGATTTTTGCGCAACACATCCTTTCTATTCCTTCTCTTCTGTTCACTTAATTTCCTATAACCTGTAACACGTTTTCTAGCGTCCATGTTGATATTCACTGCACACTACCTTGGTTTATCTATGTCGTGCTCCGTGGCTAACTGGTTAACATGCTGGCCTTTGGTCCAAGGGGTCGCGGGTTCAATTCCCAGCCAGGTCGGGGATTTTAACCCTCTTTCGTAACGCGCCACTTTCAACATTAGGCATTATCCTAGGTAGGGCCCCAACCACTCAGACGCGCATGGGCGTCAACTTGAAAGAACTCCTCCAGCCTCTCCAGAGGCCATACGACATTATTATTATTATCATCATCTTGATCTTAGTTTACAAAAATGAATGTATATGAATATTAAATAAAGCTGATGAAATTATGATGATGGTGCTTGTTGTTTAAAGGGGCCTAACATATAGGTCATAGGCCCCTAATGGCACGAAATGAGACGAAATGTAATGACAATTTAAAAGTCCAAAATCATCCACTGACCAGAATTCAAAACGTGATGACAAAGAATGAATGGATGGATATGAACTTAAAACAATCAGTGGATCCGATCCGCAATGCCCCACATTCTCAGAAACTACCGTTAAACAATAGTATTACTGACCAAGGGACTGCTTCTAAAGCAGAATACTGAATCGATGATGCTTGTAGTCTAAAGGGGTCCAAAATTCAGATCATCGGCCCCTCAGAATGGTACTTACCGCTAGGAAAGTAGAACGACAGTATTTGTCATGTTGCGGTACTAATCAAAAGTAGCGTAGACTCGCGGTATTCCACACATTATGGTACTACGCGCACGTAATATAATGCGCACATGTAACATGTGGTGTTTCTCACATTGCGGCGCCATTTAAAGGCAACGCAAACCTAGGGTGTTCCTCAAGTAGGTGCACTAAGCACAGGGACTCGTACTATCCCGTGGTGTTCCTCACATAGTGGGTACTAATCATAGACAAGGCAGACCAATGGTGTCGCTTATTTAGTGGTACTAAACACAGCTTCTGTAAAACCCACCCTGATTCACACACTGTCGCTATTAAACACAAAACTATTGTGTACCTAACACAGTGGTACTACGCGCAAGTAAAGGCGACCCATTGTGTTCCCCGCGTGGTAGTACTAATTACAAGTAGTCTCATGGTTCTAATTCGAGCATCCCTTGGTCGCCCCTGTTAGTCGCCTCTTACGACAGGCAGGGGATACCAAGGGTGTAATCTTCGTCTGCGTCTCCCACCCACAGGGAGATTTGTGTTTGGTCCGCGAGAGGTATTTTACTTCGTTCAAGTCCGCCGGCAAGCCGGTTAGGACCATGTAGCCCATGTAGCCCGGACGTAAATATGGGCCTTTTTCCCATGGAAGGTTTTGTAATAATTAACACAGGAATAAATTATCTAACTGGAGTAGTTCAGCTTTGTGCTGAGGATTTTCAATGGGTTTATATTCAAACTGCAAGAAAATAAAACATAGAGATGTATTACTACAAAATATTATATTTCTTGGGTCCTGAATAGTGCTCTTCGTCTTTATGAGCGTAGCGGATAAAGCGAAGTGCATGCAATATAGGAAAAGAAACATATAGACGAAGGGAGCTTTTTTTTAGCTCAGCAATGCGTCTGTATAACAAGGGCTATATAACTGCAACAATGTTGCGGTTCAGATCGTACGAGTTATGTGATGGTAGTACTACTTAGTTATAAACTTGCCGCATTTGAACTAGGGACAAGCTTTAACGATCACGCACGCAACATCCTGTAACTCGGCCTGCGCGCTTTGACCACCCAGCAGGGCTTCATTATTATCCAAACTATGTGCCTATTTTCAAGAACTAACACACAATAGAATGCAAGAGCCCAGGTCACGAACCGCAATAAAACTCGACGTTTATCTCTCCCTAAATTACTTTTATTTTATTTTAGCAGTTTAACGTCGCGCTAGCACTTAAATGTTTATTGGCGACGGTGGGATAGGAAAGGCCTAGGACTGAGAACGTGGTGGCTTTAACATCAGTTAATGTTCACCCTCGGCATTTGTCCAGTGTGAGAATAGGAAACCTCCGAGAACCATGAAGGCTACAGACGGTGGGTTTCGAACCCATAGTCTCTTACAGCCACGCGACATGTACCATGAAACTTACTCTCTTAGATTCCATAAATAAGTTAATTGATATTGTAGGTTATACTTCCTACATTTCATAACACACACACACACACACACACACACACACACACACACACACACACACACACACATACATTACGAATGTAAATTCTGTAGCGGGCTGAGTAGCTCAGGCTCAACTTGGCGCGTTCGAGCTCCGCTCAGTCCGGTGGTATCTGAAGGTGCTCGAATATGTCAGCCTCGTGTCGATAGATTTACCAGAACGTTCAAGAACTCCTGCGGGACAAAACTCCGGCGTCTTTGCGTCTCCAAAAACAGTACAAGTAGCTAATGAAACGTAAAATTATTATCATTATTATTATTATTATTATTATTATTATTATTATTATTATTATTATTATTATTATTATTATTTTAAACCCTGCTGTATGCCTCGTTTGCTATTTAAGAGTGCTTAAATGAGAGAGACTCTTGTCGGACGATTTATTGTTACGCTAAAAAAGCTCTTTTCTTCGTTCTAGCGTCTCTTAATATACTGTAAATAGTTAGAAGAACGTTAAACATATAGTGACCAAAAGTCACGGGAAGGGGTGTCCTAATAGAAAATGTGCCGTGTATGAACCCTGGGCGTTGCGGATAGCTGCGGTGTAGCTGAGCTGTATGTCACAGACACCAGTGTCGTGAAGATGACAACACGTAACGAGTTTTTTAAAGATAATTTTCTATTCACCTTTTCAAATTACAAAGTACAAATTACATTGCAAATTAATCAATCAAAAAGAAATAAAGAAAAAGGAAAACAACATGACAGTTTAAAGAAAGGTAGTGAGTTGAAAGCCAAACGCACACCTGTAGAATTGTATACGAGTGTTGAGACTAATAAAAACACTAAACTGCACGTTATAATTTAAAGAAAGAATTCAAAATTAGAATAACAGTCTTTTGAAGAAAAAAACAAAAGAAAAACAAAAAAACAAAGTAATCTCACTGTTGTCAGTTCTCAGTACATCACCGTGTAACATACAATAAATAACATTTAAAAATGAAATAGATGTTTCGCAAATTTCTCTATATTGCGGTTTTTTACCATTTCCCAACAAACAGTCTTGATTGATCTGATAAAGTCCACCAACGTCCATCCACTCTTATCGTATGATGTCAAATTCCAATGCACTGCCGCCGCTAGCAACCAAGTTACAGCATTCGCTTCTGATTTTTCCTGCAGTTGAAATTCGCCAATCATTAACTGCTCAGTCGATAATGAAGACAAACCTCCGTGTATTTTCGCACTGTATTGACAGTCCATGTCCAGACAGGTCGCGCTTCTCGACAGGATGTAACTCGGTGCACTGTCGTATCGAGCTCGCCGCAATGTCCACACTTATTATCTTCAGACAAGTTGTGACGAAAGCGTTTTGTTGCCGTTGGAACGATGTCATTAATTACCGAGTAGACTGATGACCTCCACTGAGTGGGTACTTGTTGATTGTTAGCATTTGACCACACCATTTTCCATTTTCTTTGAGGGAATTTTTGTTCAATCGGTACTGGTCGCTGTAAACCTTTCAACAGGTAAGTGTAGAAATTCTTTGTCGAGTGAAATTCGTTTCTTTCTTTCCGATCTTGCGGGAGACTGTCAAGGATTCCAACGATGGTTCGGAAAGCAGGATGTATATGCCTATGTCGACCACCTCTGACATCAGCCTCCGGAGGTTGAAGAAATGTCAGTTCTATTCGAGTGTGCAACCCTGATAGTGATTTGAGTATTGTTCTTCCCAGAAGAGCCTTACATTTCAGGTCTACACAGATTAGGTTGAGTCCTCCATGTGTAATCGGCAAGTACAGCTGATCACGTCTCACCCGAAACAGGGAACCTCTCCAAAGATAGTGGCCTAGACAAAGTTCTATACGCTGTGTTATTTGTTTTGTTGCAGGTAGAACTTGCGCGAAGTACCAGATTTTAGATAAAGCAAACACATTAATATGCTATACTTTTTGGATGAAATTCAGAGGCCTGGTATGCTGCTGCATTAAGGTGTTCTAGCGCTACAATGAACAGAAGCATAGAGAGGGGACATCCTTGACGAACTGATTTCCGTATAGGTATTTTCACAGTTAGATGTCCATTTATAATGATTCGTGAGGTAGCTGTTCTATACAGTCCATGCTCATCCCGGAGTTTAGTAATTGCCTTCCTCTTCCCTTTACGTCTTTCAGTCAAAATGTGAAATAGTGAAGCACGCTCTTCTTCAACTACTGAGGGTACGTTTGCACGGATGAACGCCCCTTTCAGATGATTCTCTTGAATATTAATGATAGTGTGTTTGAGTTCTTTCATTTCATTAAGGACATTCTCTCCACTGGCTTGCTTTCGTTGAAGCTGGTATAAAACTTCACAATATAAATTCAACGTATTTCTCTTTTCCTTTGCTCTTTGCTTGGAAATCTTTTGAAAAAAAACGTTTAATTTCTGGTTTAACAGTATCCGTCCACCAGGTCACATGGTAATGGTATTTAGATCGTTTACTACGCAATTGCATCCATAGTGTTCGAAAATCATTTTGGACATCTTGGGCGTACAAGAGGGTCGCATTAAGTTTCCAGTATCCATGCCCATGTAGAGGTGGTCGTACTGCTATTGAGTAACGAAAGAGGAGAGCATGATGGTCACTGAATGACACCGGTATAACCTCAGAACTGTGTAGCCTAGTTATCATATCTCGTGTATATGCCCTATCTATTCTAGAAGCTGATCCGGCCCTGTAGAATGTAAATTGGACGTCAGTTCCATGTTTCAGTTCCCAAACGTCATGTAAGTGTAATCCCTCAACAAGATTTTGTAGGCTGCGACAGTTATTGAAATGTCCAGTTTGATCACGCGGATTTAATACACAGTTAAAATCACCGGCCAAAATTATGTTGTTAATAGGGCCCTGCACAAAATATCTGATGTCATCTTCAAATAAGCGTTCACTATCTAGACGCCCTTGAGAACCGGACGGAGCATAAACATTAATAAAAAGGGTGTCCTCACATTGCACAGCTACAATTCTACCATTGGGATGAAACTCCGCTTCAGAAACAGTCAGTCCTGCTCTATATATTATAGCCGTACCTCGAAGTGATGGACCAACGTTTACTTTATATTCGTACCCCGACAGCCAGTCTAAGTTTGGATCATTAACTTCTTGAAGAAATAGGATATCTATGTCATGAACCCTGAGAAAATCCTGAAGGAGAGTTTGCGTGGTTAGACTTTTGACGCCGTCTACATTCAAGGTGGTGACACAACGTAGGAGAGTCATCTGCAGAAACAAGGGAAGAGTCAATGTAATTGTAGTAGAATTCATTCCGGTAGAAGGATGTGATTAAGCTGCTGTGGTCAATACACTGTCACACGTACACTGGTTTATACTTTCTATTATTTAAGCCGACTGCGTGAGGTACTACGCCTTTGGGTGTTGTACGGTTTGGATTCGTCACGTGCAACGTATTTGTTGACAACTTTCATCTGTAAGTTGTAACAATCCTTGGTACTGCCTGTCGTATTCGGGGTAGTCTTGTCACCTGCTAGCAAGGTCACTGCACTTTCATCAACACTCGGTCCTATTGATGTGTTAGGATCAATTACAGGGTCAGCAAGGAAGGAAGCAGACTTTGTTTGTTTTTTGTCGGTAATTGGATGGTTTGTAAAATCTGGATGCGTATTCTTTTTTTGTTAACTGAGTGTCTCCTGTTTGTGTATGGGTGTCTTCCTGCAGTTCCATATCCTCAGCCCACAGTTGTCTTTCTAGTGGGGTATTTACTATTTGTTTCATTCCAACTGGGCTCTCGTCAGCTGCCGCCTGATCTACAGTCTCCTGTAGTGTCTGAACATGTTCCCCCTTCTCAAGGTTGTCACTACAAAGTGTCCCGATTGCTTCTTCCGTACTACAAGGTAAAGATGTGTCTGCTATGCTGTCAGCTAGAAGGGAGGTGTTTTGAAAGTCGTGTTGTTGTTTATGCGGAGTGTGAGTAATACTCTCTAATACGGTTGGGTATTCTGGCGAGAGAACGCTGACTTCTGCATCTGTTGTGTTGCTTAGTGTACTGCTCCCATCAGAGTCGGCCAATGCGGAGCTGTACGTCTGTTTTCTGCTCAGCGCGGGACGGGCTTTCCTATTGGGACAATCTATTTGGAGGTGTGTCGTTTCTTTACAATAGAAACATGATTTTGATTGTCCTTCGTACGATAGTAGAATTCTACAATCATTCAGCATAAGCTGAGACGGGATAGGGTACTTAAGTTCTATTTTTACAATTCGTATGCCATTACTTACATCAGCAAATTCGTAGGCTTCATTCCACCGTTCTTCCTGGATGTCTTTGACTACTCCATATGTAGAGAGAACTCGTGCAAGGCGATCGTTGCTTATTTCTGGAGGGAGGTTGAACACACGTACGCGTTTAGTTATAAAGTGTCCGCTGCCGAAATCGTTACTCTAGTGGTACCGCCATTAGCTAATAGAAGTTTTCACTCCTTCGTGACGTGCTAAAAGGTTTTCATAAAGAGTCACCGATACTAGTTTTATGTACACAGCATTTTCCCCGTTATTTAACTGTATGGCAATCACTTGGTCTCTGTTAAGTTTTAGTTCATGACTAATCCAACGATGGATTTCTAAAGGTGAAGGCCTATTAATCCTGTCTTCGAAAACACATTTTATAGTGTTCTTCCTGATATTTGCCATGATTGTATGTACAATTCTCCAAGGACTACACAAAATATGTATTAGTAACACACACCTGTACTACGCGATAACCACACAGTACCGACACGCCGCTTGCCGTGTTACCTTGGCCGAGGTTACGCACGAACTGACGAGTTAACCGACTTTGAACGAGGGTTGATCATGGGCGCACAGCGCATGGGTCATAGCATTGCGGAGATTACACGTGAATTCGGGTTTCTGAGGTCAACAGTGTCGAGGGTGGATCTTCAACATCGGAGAGAGAATGTTACCACTCGCGAAAACCGCCGCACGGGAAGACCACAGGTGATTAACAAACGGACATCACATCGCCTCCGCAGAACCATACTGGGCACTCGACGGGCTACTGTGAGTCAGATCACCGCCCAGTTGAATGTTGGTAGTGAGGAACCCATTTCTACCAGGACTGTAAGGAGGCAACTGCACTGCATAGGCTTCACTAGCCGACGACCACCTCCTGTCCTTTTGCTGACAGCTCGCCACAGAGCTCAACGACGTGCACTGGCCAGCGAACATCGGCAATGGACCATGGAACAGTGGCGGCGTGTAGTATTGTCCGATGAAGCCCGGTTCCAGTTGTATCGAGCTGATGGGCACGTGAGAGTTTGGCGTATGCCCCATAAAGTTATGGATCGTGCGTGTCAACAAGGTTTTGTCCAGGCAGGAGGTGGCTCAGTTCTGGTCTGGGCGGCGTTCCCATGATCGCAATTAGGCCCCATTTTCCGGCTGCAGAGAGCGCTGGTAGGTGCACGTTTTGTGGACATTCTTTCAGACCATCTGCATCCCTTTCTGGCCCTGGTGTACCCTGATGGAGATGTCATGTTTCAACAGGACAATGCGCCATATCACCGCTCTGTGGTGGCACGCAGGTGGTTGGGGGAACACTCCAGTGAAGTTACTGCCATGGATTGGCCCTCCAGATCCGCCGATCTTAATTCAATCGAGCATTTATGGGGTGCTGTCGATACTGGTGTACACTCCACGAACTCCGCACCAACTACACAAGATCAATTGTGGCTCCAGATCCCTCCAGAACGATTCCAACACTTTGTACAGTCGATGCCTCGCCGTATTGCTGCCGTTTTGAGGGCTCGCGGAGGAGAAACTCGTTATTAACATCACATTCAGTGTCTTCCGATGACTTTTGGCCACTCAGTGTAGTTCGTGCATCGGCTAGCCTAAGAACGGTAAACTGGTTTGATTAACCGAGTTACCGAATGTGAGGAATTTAACAAAACGCGACTTAAATTCCGACCCGGACCCTCTGAATCGAAGGAATTTTTGCTGATCATTCAGCAAAGGAGCCTGACTCTTGAATACTACAAAGAGTTTTCGAATTTTGAAGGTAGTAATCTAGCACGTTATGAAACGCAGAAAATATGGAACAATACTTTAACTGAGACTGCCGCTTTGTTTATCAGGATACTGTTAAACCGGATATCCGGTTTATCTGGAATAATAATGTACATACTATTTCTACATAAAAAAAAACATTGAAATTCAAGATTAATGATATTTTAAATTTAGGAAATTTTCATTGTCAAAAGAGTTAATTTTAATAATAATGATAATGTTATTTGCTTTATGTCCCACTAACTACTTTTTTACGATTTTCGGAGACGCTGAGGTGCCGGAATTTAGTCCCGCAGGAGTTATCGTACGTGCCAGTAAATCTACTGACACGAGGCTGACGTATTTGAGCAACTTCAAATACCACCGGACTGAGCCAGGATCGAACCTGCCACGTTAGGGACAGGAGGCCAGCGCCTCAACCGTCTGAGCCACTCAGCCAGGCAGAATTAATTTTAAGACGGTTGTTCTGAAATACTCAGAAATATTCTGAAATGATTCTTAATTATACAAACGAACCATTTTAGAACTATGTTAAAAAAATAGTTTTGCCGATGACATCCTCTTGATCGTTTAAAGAATGTAACCTTGTTATGGTTCTGTACGAAAAATTGCTGTAGATGAGTCAACCCGAATTTACTTTGAAACAAAATAATGTTTCCTTTTGGGGAGAGTCCTTTTGATTCAATAGTTTTTTGTCTGTGTGGACGTTTCATACAGAATACTATCCTCCACCACACAAATACGCAGTTTCCCATAAAAGGCAGATGCCACCATTCGTTACAAGGGCTCCCGCCAGGCTAGCAACAGTCACACGATTTTCTGTAAGCGTAGATGTTAAATTTGGATTCGGTTTTTGATATGTATAGTTAATAGAGTTGTATTACTATATACAATAGGAAGTAAAATGTATGTTAACTATTATTTATCATGTTACGAATTTTTTGGATCATCCA
Organism: Anabrus simplex; assembly: GCF_040414725.1. Classification (NCBI taxonomy): domain Eukaryota; kingdom Metazoa; phylum Arthropoda; class Insecta; order Orthoptera; family Tettigoniidae; genus Anabrus; species Anabrus simplex. The sequence continues at coordinate 556,125,168 of NC_090266.1, read as the reverse complement.
GATTTTGGATATTCTGATCGGACCCAGTCCCGCTTGGGCCTGATGAACGGGCTTCTACTCAGCCTACTCAGTTGTTATCAATCCTACATTATTAATCTATCTTATGAGTCAATTCGAATAGGCTGTGTTATTTGGTGGTTGTATTGGTGTGTGTACGTTTACTTCATAATGTGATTAACCTTCGGTAATTAACTCCGATCTAGCTCGGGGGCTGGATGTGTGTGTGTGTGTGTGTGTGTGTGTGTGTGTGTGTGTGTGTGTGTGTGCAGTCTCATCAGAATTATTCATAGGTGGGGCTCCATCGTCATAGACGCGCAGACCGCCTACAAGGCATCAACTTGAAAGACCTGCACCAGGTCTTTGTGGAGGGCACACACCATTATTATTAATTTTATTAATATTACCCCCAAAAATGTAACGATGCTCTCATTATTCAAGTCCCGTAAAACCTTCCAAAGTCCTAATCAACAAAAATGCCTATCTAAACATTACTAAAGTAGTATGAGTAAAGTATGTTCTGAAACATTGGGCGCTGAATCAGCATTTTCCACGCCGAATCAGCACTTTCTTACCCTCGTAGAAGGATAATGAGGGTTCTGGCTCAATGGGTTTATTAGTATGACTATCAGAGTTCCCGGCCAGGTCACACCAAGTTCACGCTGCTTTCACATGCAGAGAACACGTGGACATGGTTATGCATGTTTAGACTTGTTCGTTTTCGTTTCTCTCTCGCAAATGCAAGCCTTTTGTAATAGGCCCCATATTTTTCAACGATACCATAAATTCCGAGAAATACCGCACAAATATTCTCGCGCCATATTTTTCAACTATTGACAGTAATGAGGTAAGATATTGCTATCCCCAACAGGATTCTGCTACAGCTCATACTATACATGATTCTTTGCAAGACATAGAGGCGGTTTTTGATTATAGATAATATCGAAAGAGTTATGGCACCCCCGCCCCCCGCTCCACCACTTCCACCGATCTTACTGTGTGCGACTTATTTGTCGGGAACGAAAAAATAAGTTTTACAGAAATAATCCAATATAACAACAGTAATTAGGACAATTATGCGACAGGAACTTATGCGTGTGAATAGAAATTTCATTAGAAGGTGCCAGGAATGTTTGAATGCTGAAGGACACCACTTTCAACACCACCCGTAAAAAAGGTTAGTAGTATTCATGATAAAGGCTACTAGTTGCATGAAAAATCAATAAATGTAATAATATTGGTAACAGAATGCGCGGGAGGTTATGAATATACCATTCGGAACATGCATGTTGCCTCCCGGCCTCGCTGGGAGTAGGACACACTGTATATGCTATGGATGGGAATATTTTTATTACTTTATTGCTAGTTGCTTTGCGTCCCACCGACACAGATAGGTCTTATAAGCGAGGATGGGGTAGGGAAGTGTTAGGACTGGAAAGGAAGCGGCCATGGTCTGGTGTTAAAGTGGGAAACCACGGAAATATATAGTCAGGGCTGCCGACAGTGGGGTTCGAACCTACTATCTCCCGAATACTGGATACTGGCCGCACTTATGCGACTGCAGCTATCGGTGTAAACGGGAACAAAATTGTGTTCAACGAGGTAGCTGCGTTCTATTGCACTGCGTTGTGGGCATCAAATGTCATCAGTTTAGTACTCAGCCCACCTTTCCCTTACTGCTCACAAACGATTGAAGATAAAAGGCAGACGCAATGGATTATATAAATGTAGACTAATAGTGGTCATGGTAATTATGATTTTAAGGGGAAGAACAACTAGGCAACATCTCCTCTTGACACTAACCAGAGGGAAAAATGGAAAATTCTGACTTTCCGAAGTGTGAAGGGCCATTGGGAGTAAGAAAATAGAAGATTCCATAGACGTCGCAAACCTAATACTGTAGGTGTCAGAAGAGATGATCTGACCAATGGTTCGGGAAGATGATAGTGTGGAGACTGGCACACACAACTGGAAATAATGCCAAACTCTGCTACTGGCTCTGTGGTCACCAATCGCCTCCTCTGCGGTCATTTTCTAGTCACCTTCTACGACAGGCAGGGGATTCCATGGATATATTCTCTGCCCCCATCGACAATGGGTCTGGGTGAGCAAATATGATCGACATGTCATCTTATGATAAGACTTCAAAATCGAATATGATCTTAGAATACTACAGTATTTTTAAAAAAGCAAAACTATCTCCTTACAAGGAATGCAGGCTGTTGAAGCAGTGGAAGACAAAGACCTCCACCATTCAGAAATTCGCCCACTAAGTGAGAGTGGGTAACCCCATGCCCAGCCGCCTTGGCCCCTTTTGCTTAATTTGGTTTAGGCTGAGTGAATCTCGGGTCATGTGCACTTCCAGGAGTGGAAATCTCGTTTCTAAATCTTTTCGACTTCCTGACGGGGGGGGGGGGGGGGATCGAACCCACGTCCTTTCGAGTGAACCGATCACGCCTTTATTATTTCGGCTAGGCAACCCCTTCTTAGGATACTACTCTAAAATACGCCATTGTCTTACTATAAACCACAATCAGTAACCAAGGCGTGCAGTCCAACTTGACTTCCAGTGAGCCACACGCTGCCCGTCGAGTCTCGTGCTTAGAGCTGGCTTTGGCTTGGGTGTGATTCCTTGCTCTGTTCTGATCCATTACGAACAAAAGTGAGAAGATAATTTGTCTAAAGTTCTGGTTTTGGCTTTCCTTTGCTTTCCACCTTACAGTAACTAGAGGCGAATGCCGGGACGAAACCTAACATGGTGGGGTTCGAACCCGGATACAAACTTACAGCTACGCGCCCCTAACCGCAGTGCTAACTCGTTCGATACGCAACACTTGAATGCACACAATGAGCCATGCCCCATACATTTGGCAATAACAATAACCTATCTATAGAAGGGAGTAATTCATTTTCCTACTCGCCATAATATCAGTGAGTTACTTTCCATAATATAGATATTTTTCCTTCTCTTTTGTTACGTTTCATGAATATTTTGAAATAAAACCTAGAGGCAGATATATGTTTTAATTGTGATCTCTCCAATGCATGGCTTGAAAGAACGTCGACTGCCGCTTAAGGGCACAATGCTCTTCTTTTGTCACTTTCCTGCTCGGGTTTCATTTTGATTCACTCCCCTTGGAGTGCAGTCGTCTGCTCCAGTTTGAAATTGGCAGGGAGTATATTTCTTACATTCGTTCTAAGGCACGTTCTGCAACAACAAAATGACTAACCCTGTAGATGCAGACTTACCAGCTTCAAAAGTGTCCAACATACTGTCCAAAATAATTTATTAAATAATTCCTTGACATGAAATAATATTTCTCCAGAGCTGATCATCAATGTTTGGTTTGCTTTAAAAGCCATACAATAATTCAATGAACCCCATTAATTTACAGAATATTAGAAATAGTGTAGAAAGCATTAACAATAAACTCTGCAACCTCTGTTTGTTGCACACGTATATCTGCATTTGTTTACTATCTTTCTATTTATTCGATAGTTCCTGGCACATACAGTATGCAGTTCTGTAGGACTCACACAGCTGGTAAGCAAAGAAATAATGATATTCAGAAGGATCTACGTAACGTGACAGAACAGCATCCCAACGATTATTATTATTATTATTATTATTATTATTATTATTATTATTATTATTATTATTATTATTATTATTATCATCATCGTTGTTGTTGTTGTTGTTGTCCTATTTAGCAGTCGACTACGTTCTGAGATAATTAACTGAGAGAGAAATTTATCTGGAATGCGGATACGCGTTACTCCAAGACGCAGATAATTTTATAGTACGCGATTGCAGATGATCTGACTCTGCAGTTGGTTGGTGAGTGAGTACCATTCCCTGAGTGAAATAATAGTCCTGGGTGGACAGTATATCGAGACAATAGTGATTTCGTGAACTGTAATACGAATTCTAGCTGCAATTGCCTGAAAACTTATATGTCGGAGTGGTCAATGATCTCTGTGAAAGCTAAGTCCGAACTGATAAGTAAAGCGACGCCGTCTCCTGCATCGACGTCTCTATCCTCACGTAAGACATGAAAATCTTTGTGGTATATATTTGAGTTATCTCGTAGCCATACCTCTGATATTGCTGCAATAGAGATAATCTGGGTGATTAATTCCCGCTCAAAAGTTTCCCTATTGGCATTCACTAATCGAGCGTTCCACTGTAAAATTTTAATCATCACTCATCAGTACTGCAAGTAAATACACTGGTTATCATTTCTCTTATTGCTTCTGGATATGTATTTCTTGTTGATGGGGCTTTGGTCTCATTAACTATTACCATGACGAGGTTGAAAATTTGTTCTATCAGCTGTTGGTTATTACGAACCAGGGGTGTTGGTATGCGATGGCGTTGAAGGGGATATGGGTTATGTGCGACAGGTGCGACTGGAAGATGTTGTGGGATATAAGTACGCTGTGAAATGGAACGGTACGGTGACTGTGGAGTGGGTGTACTTGCTGGTTTAGGAGTGTGGTGGAATAGGTCCGCTGGAGTAGAATTGGCACGTGGAACGATTGGGGAAGAATGAAAAGATGGTTCAGGTGAAATGAGAATGTTGTTGGTTGGAGCACTTCTTGGAATATTGTTTGTACTGGCATCGTGAGGTGAAGAAACAGATGGTCTCACTTGATCAGTGAGAGAATTTACGCTTTTCGGAAATGGCGATGAACTTGCACTAAGCAGAGGAGAAAATTCCTCGTGACTTCGCCAGTGGAAAGTTGAGTAAGAAACAGCGTTCGATTACTCTCGCTTTTCGTAAAGTTAAAGAGTAGCATCCTGAGAAATATTGTTATGTTCCATAACTTGTCGTATATAGGCCCACCTTTTGTATTCAGGGCAAGATCTATCCGTGGAAAAATGCGAGTCCGTAGCCTACAATGAATACAGCACGGAACGATGGATTCTGAACACTGCGTTATGTCATGAGGTCCCGCGCAGGGACTGCAGCGCTGTGCGCATCTGCATTGAACTATAGAATGGTTATATCTACGGCATCGGCGGTACTTTATGACAGTTAGAACATACGACTGTACGGGGCACCTTGTTCCGAGCATGTGAACGTACTCTAGTAGATACTGAGGTCGAAAGGTCAATTCACAGACTGGAATAGGTCTTGCCTCTCCGTTGTGTTGAGAAGCAATTTACTTCTTGAATCGCTGTATGTTGACTACCGGAAGGTCAGAAATAATTTCCTGGAGAAGTTCCTGTTCACTGAGTGAAGTGCCTACCTGTTAATTATCCCTTTACGGTGGTTAATCCTGTCGGGAATGTAAATATCTAGCTGGTGATTACGGAAGAACTTTGAGTCAACCAACTGGTTAGCTACAGCACCAGAAGTAGTTTCAATCCGTAAGCGATTTTGACCTATTGAGCTTATGTTTGTGATATTGTGTTTACTAACAACCTGTTCTTGAAATAACATTTTCCCAATTGTCATCTGATGAAGGTTTCCTACAGATCTAGTTTTCCCTTCGATTATTACGTAAAATGGTCCATTGTCATTTCGACTGTACCTATTGTTGTTACTGCTATTCAAGATATTATCTGGTCGAGAATTAGTTGTCATTTCTATTGGCCGAGATGGTTCATTATTGATTGTGTTGGCACTAAATGTAGTGTCTAAGGAACCCGAACTCCTTGTAAAATCTATAATCATATGGTCCTCTTCTACTGTAGGACGATCACTGCCACTAGTTCTTAGCCGTTTGGGTTGTGACGGCATTCATTAGAGAGGCAAGAATTACCGTAAACAACTGGATTCGTTATATGTTGTAGGCTTAGATTGTTACTTGGAATAATTTCAGAGTCCAGAAGTCCCGAGTTGTAACCATGTCCTTGAACTGCTGGATTAGACAGAGTGATTAGCTGCTGTTGTTGCTGTTGTTGAATTTTTTTGGTGTTGAAGATGATGCTGTGGTTGATGGTTAGATATATTGCCTGTTGACAAAGCGCTATCTTGTTGGTATGTCACTGAATAACATGTTTGTAACGCTGCACTGATGGCTTGGCCCGTGTCCGGTGGGTCAGCTATATTAAAGCAATAGATTTATTCTAAAGCACAATTCTTCTTCTTATTCTTCTGCTTCTTCTTCTCATACCGCTTTTCCCACACCTGTGGGGTCGCGGGTGCGAACTTCATCGCACATGTAGATTCGGCCCTGTTTTACGGCCGGATGCCCTTCCTGACGCCAACCCTAGATGGATGGATGTAATCGCTATTGTGTGTGTCTGTGGTGGTTGGTAGTCTGGTATATTGTCTGAATATGATGAGAAGAGTGTTGAGACGGACACATACACCCAATCCCCGTGCAAGAAGAATTAATCAAAACCGATTAAAATCCCCGACCCGGCCGAGAATCGAACCCGGGTCAGCCAGTACGCTGACCATGCAGCCAACGAGTCGGAATCTAAAGCACAATACTTATTGAATGTTAATCAGAGAACTAAAACAAAATTCAATGTCCTCGCGCACGAACAAATGGGCCTGGTCACTTATAGAGCTCCACAGCTGTACCTACATCACTCCACGCTGCCTGCGAGCAAACTGAATTTCAGTATTTCACCAGTATTAAGCGCCTCCTCTATCTGTAAATACCCTTTCACTGTTTCCTAAAATACATATGGCTGCCAGTTATGTTTGCCATCATGTTATCCTTAGCTGATTTTTCACTGAATTCAATTTCTTAGTGAGCTCCTTCAATTTCTCCTTACTCCCACAACCATTCCAAACTCTCTTTCTAACCTGCACTTCCTCCTTAATCTGTGAGCTTGCATCCGGGAGATAGTAGGTTCGAATCCCACTATCGGCAGCCCTGAAGATGGTTTTCCGTGGTTTCCCATTTTCACACCAGGCAAATGCTGGGGCTGTACCTTAATTAAGGCCACGGCCGCTTCCTTCCAACTCCTAGGCCTTTCCTATCCCATCGTCGCCATAAGACCTATCTGTGTCGGTGCGACGTAAAGCCCCTAGCAAAAAAAAATCTCTTTATTTCCCTGCTATAATACAATGGGTCCTTACTATTCCTTACCGCGTTTGAAGGTACATAAATATCATACCCCTCAACAGTTGCTTTAAAATCCATCCCAGAGGCATTTATATTTTTATTTACCATTTTCCGTTGATCATAATTGATTTTTAAAAATTTTCCCCCTTCCCATCTTACCAGCCAAATGGTATTGCCTGATAGTCCTATTTTTGCGACATTCCTTTCTAGCACTTTTTTTCTAACTACGACGAAGACAGCTTCATGGTCACTTATAACATCTATCACTTCAGTTTCTCTGTAGTTTTATCAGCGCCATGTCTATAAAAATGTTCCCTCTAGTTGGTCCCATCACTTTCTGATACAGCTGTCCTTCCCATAATAATTCATCACTTGTTGGACTTGCTTTCTGTCGTTCGCATTCTCTTCCCAGTTAACATGGCAAGTTCAGATCACTCGATACTATAAGGTACCTTTCTGTGTCGTTCCCCACATTGCTGATTATCTTATCAAGTAATTCTGCATCAGCGTCAGCGCCAGCCTTGCCATATCTGTACACACCAAAAACATAAAATTGTCTATTGTCTTTGGACATGAGTCTTACACCTAGAATTTCATGTTCGTCATCCTTAACTCTTCCGTAGCTTACAAAGTCTTCTTTCACCAGTATAAATACTCCTCCTCCTGTCTCTACGCTAAGCACTTCAGCTCGGAGAGAAAATTTCCGCATTCATTAATATCACTTCTTAGCCATGATTCAATTCCTGTTACAGTGTCTGGTAAATATATATATCAAATTACTTAATTCTATTCCTTCCTGTACAATACTTCTACAGTTTAACACTAACAATTTTATGTCGTCCTTACTTAACTTCAACCTTCCAATACTGTCATCGTCGCTCCCTGGATCACCCCGTTTTTCTGAAAATACCTCCATTTAACTCTTCTAAACAAACCCCTTAACTTATATGTGCCATTGCGGTTCACGTAAAGGCCGTCTGAGCGGAGATCCTTATCTCCTACCCACCCATTTCCCACATACCCATTTCACAGTCTCACTTAAATCCTGTCCGACTCGTTGGCTGAATGGTCAGCGTACCGGCCTTCGGTTCAGAGGGTCCCGGGTTCGATTCCCGGCCGGGTCGGGGATTTTAAAATTCATTGGTTAATTCCAATGGCTCGGGGGCTGGGTGTTTGTGCTGTCCCCAACACCCCTGCAACTCACGCACCACACATAACACTATCCTCCACCACAATAACACGCAGATGCCGCCCACCCTCATCGGAGGGTCTGCCTTACAAGGGCTGCACTCGGCTGGAAATAGCCACACGAAATTATTATATTATTACTTAAATTCCCACTCACACTCCATTCAGAATCCCTCCTACACAGTATCCCACCGGTAACAATCTCTGCCTCGTTAAAATTATTCCGTGTTGTCGTAACCAGATCCCAAATATCCCCTACTATGTTAGTACCTATTCCTGCTTGCCTTACGTCATTGGTACCAACGTAGAAAATTACCACATTCTCCTTCCCCTCGTCCCTCCCTTCTATTTTCCAGAACATCTGCCTTAACCTAATCCCTGGTTCCCTTTCATCGACATAGTTTCCCCACATGCCTGATAATTGAGTCACCCATGACCAGAGCCTTAACCCTAAACTCCTCCACTCCTGGTTTGCCTTAACTTCCCTGACCTCTACAGAACTCACTTCCTCCTCCCTTTTCTCCCTCCCACTACCTTGTTCCCCCCCCTTCCTAACCGCTACTCTACGTTTCCCTTTCCTACCTGTCCCTTTCCTCTTGCCCCGCCCTCCTCTGTAACACTTCCTTGATCTCCATCTTCCCTCTGCTGATCTACCTGCAGTGACTCATATCGATTCCTCACTGATACCTATCCTGGACCTACTCCCTTAGTTCTGGCTTACCTTGACCTCAAGACATTAGCCCACCCGTCTTCCACATCATCTCTCCTTCTCCCCTCTTGCCTACCTACCGCATCCTGTACATTGATTGAGAGATCTATCTTCACTCCTGTCCTCCGTTACAAGACTAATTATCTTCCTCAAACTCGCTCTCTCTTCCCTCATCCTTTAGTTCCCACTCACACCAACTGTCCTAACATCTGCCTCCCTCGGCCATTCTTTTATCACTTCAAAGGAATGTGAAATAATATGGAAATATCAAAAGAATAAAATGCGCATTCTATAAATAGAAGTAGATATAGCCTACATGTCAGACGAAGGTAATATTGTATACTACACAAATATTTCACGACGATAATGCAATCAGGAAACAAACTGATAGAATAACTACGCTACAATTACATTGGTTAAACGTATCCTGCTCATAAAATACTAGGAATAAGAGTCTAATAATAGAATACAACAACAATAAATAGTATAATAATAGACAAAGTATTATTATTATTATTATTATTATTATTATTATTATTATTATTATTATTATTATCTGAAAACAGAAAAGGCAAGCAAGATACTGTCTAATAAAATAATTAAGGTACAACTGTAGTCAAGTCTATCCTAATTACAACATTAGAATTCTAGTAAGAGCAAAATTTCCAGATATATTTCCCCCACTACACAAATATTTCGCAGTAATAAAATAAGCACGCTAAACTGCAAAAAATGACTATACTACTACAATAATTTTAAACTGCGCTCAGAAGAAGGTGTTCAAATACGTCAGCCTCCCGTCAGTAGATTTACTGGCACGTGAATGAGTACCTGTGGGACTAAATTCCGGCGCCTCGGCGTCTCTGAAAATCGTAAAAGTAGTTAGTGGGACGTAAATCCGATAACATTATTATTATATATGAAACAAAAGAAATTCACGTCTGGGGTGACCTGGAGTGAGATCATAATCAATTTACGCTATCAAACGTCACCTGAATATTTTTTTAACAAGTTACTCTACGTCGTACCGACACAGACAGGTCTTATGGCGACGATGGGATCCGAAAGGGCTAGGAGTGGTAAGGAAGTGGCCGTGGTCTTAATTAAGGTACAGCTCTAGCATTTGCCTGGTGTGAAAATGGGAAATAACGGAAAACCATCTTCAGGGCTGCCGATAGTGGGGCTCGAACCCACTTTCCCCCGATTACTGGATACTGGCCGCACTTAAGCGACCGCAGCTATCGCGCTCGGTAAACGTCACGTGAAACTGCATGCACCGCGTGATAATCGTTCAAACAGGTACAGTAACTCCAAACTTTGAACCTGGGTCATATAAGAAAGAAAGAGCATTCTTTTATTCATAACGACTAGTGACACACTCTAAATTTTATGTTTATTTATGTTTATATTCAAGTTATCAAAAAATTTTAACACATTATTGTAAGTATATTTTGTACATTATGTGGGCTACGAAATGTGTAGAGATTTGATGCATCCTGCTTCAGGTTATTTATCTGATACCTATTAAGAAGCTGACGAAGCCCCAGAAAATTAAACTGAAATGACAACCATGTAACGTGAACTCCTACACGCGACTGTTTCAACATCCCCAGCAGCCTGTCCCTAGTAAACATTTGGAGAGCTAATGCTTGTAGTGGACGAGTACACCTCGCTGAGGTCTTTGATTTATCGAATGCTCCTCGACGCCAGTGCTAATTATCTCTGACGTGTTCTGTATTAAACATAACGGAGTGGCTGTGGGTAAGTAAGTAGGCAGGAGCTACGATTTAGTCACGCCTCCACTACAACATGTAATGGAAGTAAATGTCAATGCCTGGCGCGCTAACGGTATGTGTATAAATAAGGCGAGGGGGGAGATGCTCTGATATTCTAGAAATGATATACAGTTATTATAGGAGCATAATATGGAAATACAGAACCTTAAATTTCTCGTAAGAAATTTAGATATAACTTGGGGCTACTCAAGTGTTACCATCTGAAATTTTCAACCTGTATCTGTCTTCAGTAAGAGTGTTTCTCCCACCACAAAAATATCTTAAGTACTCAACAATCCACTTATTTTATTTTATTATTTTGTTATTTTTGTTATCTCGCAGATTTATTTTCCTTGAAATACAGTCAACTGTTTTGTTCGTACAGGTGGAATGTGAATAAAAGTTGTCACTTTTGTGAAACAAATATATATTTCTTTGCACTTCCTTGGTAGGAACATGATAAAGTATGCCGTCTATTTTAATATATGAACTCAAATATTACATATCACATTCAAACAATACATTAACAATCTCAGGAAAGCGCAAACGCTGAGCTTTCTTTACAATTTTTCTATTCATTCTCTCCATTCTAGGAATTATTCCGAACACAAAAATTCAAAACTTCCACAAAATTAGTATCCTGTGGCATATCCTTTTGCCAAAATATCTTTTTTCTTTTTCTTTTTTGCTATTGGCTTTACGTCGCACCGACACAGATATGTCTTATGGCGATGATGGGACAGGAAAGGCTAGGACTGGGAAGGAAGCGACCGTGGCCTTAATTAAGGTACAGCCCCAGCATTTGCCTGGTGTGAAAATGGGAAACCACGGAAAACCATCTTCAAGGCTGCCGCCAGTGGGGTTCGAACCTACTATCTCCCGAATGGATATTGACCGCACTTAAGCGACTGCAGCTATCGAGCTCGGCACCTAAATATCTTCCACGTATCGTCTTCGCATAGAAGAGACTATTTTCTTGCATTGCCGTTGACTAATATTTAATTGTGTGTGGCTATTTCTAGCCGGGTGCATCCCTTGTAAGGCAGACCCTCCGATGAGGGTGGGCGACATCAGCCATGTGTAGGTAACTGCGTGTTACTGTGGTGGAGGATAGTGTTACGTGTGGCGTGTGAGTTGCAGGGATGTTGGGCACAGCACAAGCCCCCAGTCCCCGAGCCATTGGACTTAACCAATGAAGGTTAAAATCCCCGACCCGGCCGGGAATAAACCCGGGACCCTCTGAACCGAAAACCAGTACGCTGACCAATCAGCTAACGAGTCGGACTGCTGTTGACTGATGTTCTTCCATTATTCTGTAATCACTCTTTGGAGCCCGGGTATGGATGTTGCAGTTTCCGACCCTCTTTTTCAAAACCGGCCATTAATGTACAATTGGACTGAAATCCGCTGACTGAGGAAGAGTTTTGAGTTGATGTGGAACGTTCAAAATCAGCCAGGTGTTTGCAAGTTCCGAAGTATGTTTAGGGTCATTATCATGTTGAAACATGTAATTACCGTGAAAGGCCATTTTTTCGGCACTATCCGCGTAGAGGCGCGCGGCTGTGAGCTTGCATCCGGGAGATAGTAGGTTCGAATCCCACTATTGACAGCCCTGAAAATGGTTTTCCGTGGTTTCCCATTTTCACACCAGGGAAATTCTGGGGCTGTACCTTAATTAAGGCCACGGCCGCTTCCTTCGAACTCCCAAGCCTTTCATATCCCATCGTCGCCATAAGACCTATCTGTGTCGGTGCGACGTAAAGCCCCTAGCAAAAGAAAATTTCGGCACTATCTTTCAAATTTTTCGCCATTATGTCCTTATACACAGTTTTGTCCATTCCACCCTCAATGAAGTGCAGATTTCCCACTCCTTGAGAGTACATACAAGCCCATAATATAATAGAACCACCTCCATGTTTCACTGATAGGATAGTAATATCTTTACGGTAGGCTGTATTATGCTCTCTCGAAACTCTGCAGCTTCCATTCGAACCAGAATTATTTTTCTCATCTAACCAAATGACCGACTCCATCCCTTACTCCTTTGCGAACGTGAAACTCTTCAATATGTTTTTGCACTAACGGAAGGCTTCGTGCGTTCAACTCCGCCGCGGTAACCATTTCTCTACTAAACACGACGTATAGTGCGGTTAGAAATTACCTTTCCCATATTGTGTTGTACAAGAGTGCGCTGTTTTGGTGCACTTAACTTCGGATCACGTGTAATTTGATGCAAAAAGTACCTTTCATCCCTTTCAGTTAATTTTATCTCTCTTGGTTTTCGTCTCAAATTCTTTCACGTACCATCATATTTGAATTTACTAACGATATATTGGATTGTTGAATGCGTTTCACCAGCAATGGCACTTATTTCCCTTTAAGAGCAAGCTAGATAGGTCGCCTCTTCACCATCTCGCAATGCCTCAATGGAGTGTGAACAAGTACTATCCGCGAAACTTTTAGTGATATATCGGCTCCCTAGTGTTGAATGGGTAGACCTCGGTTATCTTCGAGATTCGTATTGGCAACATCTGACATAAAAAATGTGAATAGATTATTCATCGCCGTGAGACATCTGGCGGTAAAAAATTGCTACACTTTAAATACCATTCTTATTTACACAGCAAAGTCAAAATATAGGTTAAGCTTGAACACGAGTGAGGAACATCAAAGTACATCACAGGAACAACCTAGAACTCCTACACGGAAAAGACGGTTTAGAAAATTCATATCGATCGATCATACTATCGATTCAATTCAGATTTCATTTTCAGCTCCCTCCATACTCCTCACCCCCGTATAACGATGTGTCACTATAAGTTTAGCGGATAGTAATCTACAGGTAGGGCTGAGGTATAACAAGACTACTTTGTGCTGAGAGGTGGGACTAACTCGCAAGTGTACGAACAGAAACGGTGTAAATTTGTGTGTTTGACGATTATGTGGTCCACCTCTGTCGTGTAGTGGTTAGTGTGATTAGCTGCCACCCCCGGAGGCCCGAGTTCGATTCCCGGCTCTGCCACGAAATTTGAAAAGTGGTACGAGGGCTGGAACGGAGTCCTCTCAGCCTCGGGAGGTCAACTGAGTAGAGGGGACTTCGATTCCCTCCTCAGCCATCCTGGAAGTGGATTTCCGTGGTTTCCCACTTCTCCTCCAGACAAATGCCGGGATGGTACCTAACTTAAGGCTACGGCCGCTTCCTTCCCTCTTCCGTGTCTATCCCTTCCAATCTTCCTATCCCACCATAAGGCCACTGTTGAGCATCGCAGGTGAGGCCATTTGGGCGGCGTACTGGTCCTCCTTCCCGGTTGTATCCCCCGACCTAATGTCTCCCACTCCAGGACATTGCCTTTGAGGCGGTAGAAGTGGAATCCCTCGCTGAGTACTAGGGAAGAACCAATCCTGGAGGGTAAACAGATTAAGAAAGAAAGAAAGAAAGAAAGAAAGAAAGAAAGAAAGAATAATAATAACAATAATAATAATAATCCGTCCTCACCCGTTTCAGGTGTATACAGTGCGTTCTGTCTTGTAGTATGAGCTAAAACAAGTTTGTTCCTTGTATCAACGTTTCTCAGTTTGATTTTGGCGTTGACACTATGAATGATTGACGTGTGAGAGATGTTAGTAACACCATTCCTCACGCAGCTAGCCCCTGTGATGCATGCTGTGAAAATGATTTGCAAGGTCAGTTGGTTTATACATTCTAGTTGGCTAGACAGACTGATATATATATATATATATATATATATATATATATATAAATTTATTTAATTGACCATTGTCGGTACAACATTTGGTCATTCTCCATGACAAGGAACACTCACAGCAAACATCCAAAAAAAATGTCAGTGCAAAGGACATATAAGAATAAAAATCAAATTGCCACAGTCTTCAAGTAGACAACACTACACTGAGTCTCTCTTCCGGAAGAAGAGGGGAAGAACGAACAAAACACAACACAAAACACTAGCAACAATGCGAAGAGCATAAAGTCAAATTCTTATTTCCGCTGTTTTCAAAAAGTCCATCACAGCATTGAGAACTGAAATGTTTTCACTATGCAACACCAATGCAGCGCTGGTCGGGAACGCCACTTGGAGATCAGATAGTTCAGATAAAAAGCGGCTTCGAAAAGCTTCATAAAGGCCACACTTAAACAAAATGCGGTTGAGACTGATATAAAACAACACATTCCGGCTCAGTAAGGGAAGCAACTGAATACTACTTCGTTCCTTATTTTCTTAGATCGCCTCTATCTTATTAGAGACTAGCAATTACCCACAGCTTCACTCGCGTGGATTTCGTAATTTCATCAAAGTAATTGTTCCTCGGCATTGTACTAAGACATTATATAAAAATTCCTAAAGTATAAAGACTCACCCAAAAATTGAGTTTCACTTACCCCAGAAATTCTTTGTAAACCATGCTTTGGTATTACCTTTTGGTGCCAAGACGACCATGCGACATAGAACTGTACATGTGAGAAACAGTCTTCTCTCAAGTCGAAAAAATAAATACATGTTTCTTTATTTTTAAAGCAGATTCCAAATACCTATTCCCACATCTGTAATATCTTCAGTTTTTGAGATATACATAAGTATCTCCATAAAAAGAATTCAACCCCTTGATCAGTCCTTCCCCCAACCTCACCCCCTCTAAGTGTATTTTCCGAAAACAAAAATACATGTTTCTTTATTTTTGAAGGAGATTCCAAATACCAATTTTCATGTCTGTAACATCATCAGTTTTTAAGATATGTGTCCTCATAAAAATAATTCAAATATTTTTCACTTGTTTTCACCCCCTGTTAAGTGCCTTCTCCGAAAACAAACAGGTACAGGTTCCTGTATTTTTAAAGGACTTTCCAATTACCAAGTTTCTTGTCTCTAACATGTTAAGTTTTTGACATATAATGTAGATATACCGGTAATCATTTTAAAAATTCACGCGCTTTTCCAATTCTATTCAGCCCCTTAACTGGATTTTCCGAAAACAAAAAGATACGTGTTTCATTATTTTTAAAGTAGATTCCAAATACCAGTCTTCATGCCTGTACGTCTGTAACAAGTTCAGTTTCTTAGACAAATGTGTTCTCATAAGAATAATTCAACTTCTTCTTCACTTCTTTCCACCCCTCTACCGCCTTAAGTGGACTTTTCGAAAACTTAAAATACGCGTTTCTTTATTTTGAAAGGAAATTCAAAATACCAACTTTCACGTCTGTAACAGCTTCAGTTTTTAAGATAAAGTATCCTCTTAAACATATTTCAACTCCTTATTTACTTATTTTCAACCCCACACCCCTTACGTCGATTTTCCGAAAAAACGAAAAACAAATGCGTGTTCCTTCATTTTTAAAGGAGATTTCAAATACTAATTTTTCACGTCTGTAACATCTTTAGTTTTTAAGATATAAGTATCCTCATACAAAGAATTCAACTAATTTTTAATTCATTCACCCCCGTAATTGGACTCTCCGAAGAGTAAAGGAGACGTGTTTCTTTACTTTGAAAGAAGATTCCAAACACAAATGTTCATGTCTCTAACATCTTCAGTTCTTGAGATATAAGTATCCTCATAAAAAGAATATAGCTCCTTTTTCACCCCAGCCCGTTAAGTTGATTCCCCCTTCCAAAAAAAGCGTGTTTCTTTATTTTTAAAGGAGATTCCCAATACAAATTATCACGTGTGTAATATTAAGTTTTTGAGATATAAGTTTCTCCATAAAAATTTTTCACTTCGTTTCAACCTCCCCCTTAAGTGAATTTTCCGAAAAACAAAAATACTTGTTTCTTTATTTATAAAGTAGATTCCAAAGGCCAATTATCGCGACTGTAACACCATTAGTTTTGAGATATATGTATTCTAATAAAAAGGAATTAAACTCCATTCTCACCGCCCCCGCCCCCAAGTTGATTTCCCCCAAAAATGAGTGTTTCTTTATTTTTAAAGGAGACTGCAATTTCACGTCTGTAACATCTTTAGTTTTTGAGATATAAGTATCCTCGTACAAAGAATTCAACTAATTTTTCAATTAATTAACCCCCTTAAGTGGACTTTCCAAAGACAAAAATTACGTGTTTATTTACTTTGAAACAATTTTCCAAATACAAATTTTGTTGTCTGTAACATCTTAAGTTTTTGAGATATAAGTATCCTCACGAAAGGAATTCTACTTCTTTTTCACTCCACCCCCGCCCGTTAAGTTGGTTTCCCCCACCCAAAAAATGCGTGTTTCTTTATTTTTAAAGGAGATTCCAAATACCAATTTCCACGTCTGTAACCTTCAGTTTTGAGCTATAAGTTTCTCCAGAAAAGGAATTCAATTTTTTTCACTTCCTTTCACACTCCCTACTTAAGTGAATAATAAAAATACAAACAGTACTCGTTTCTTTAAAAGAGCTTCCAAATATGAGTTATCACGACTCTGACATCTTCAGTTTTTGAGATATATGTATCCTCGTAAAAGGAATTCATCTCCGTTTTCACCCCCCCCCCCTTACCAAGTTGATTTCCCCCTCCAAATGCGTGTTTATTTTTGAAGGAGATTCCAAATAACAGTTTTCATGTTTTTAATATCTTTAGAATATTTTGGTATATATATGTATGTATTCTCATACAAAAAATTCAGCTAATATTTCAATTCCCCCCCCCCCCCCGGTTAAGGGTTTTTACTGAAAACAAAAAATACGTGTTTCTTTATTTTTAAAGGAGATTCCAAATACCAATTTTTACGTCTGTAAACTTTTAAGTTTTGAGATGTAGATACACTCGTTTTAAAAATTCGCCCCCCTTTTTGTACCCTTTAGCGAAGGATTGTCCAAAAATTCTCCCTTAGTGATCACCTACATGTCCAATAGTTTTGGCTCGGCGATGATGAATCAGTCAGTCAGTCAGTCAGGACATGTTATTTTATATACCTGCATATATATAGATTGCTAAGGAGCCACTACAAGACTGCTGTGATTGAAATGGGCACGCTGGTGGATGTATATCAACACATATACTGTGCCTTCAGCACTACCCGTTCACTCCCTTCCCCTACTTTTTGGTACTGCAGTGGCCTTCAATACTACCCCGTCACTCCCCTCCTTTTCAGCACCGGAGTGGGGCAGTGTTGATTGTCTATGTCGGGAGACCTTTTCTGTGAATGCGTGTACGAATGCCTTGTAAATACAATGTGACGCATTCCTTGTTTAAGCAACGTTTTCATGACAAAAGAACTTTAGTCGGGGAAGGGAGGTTTACGTTTCTAAAAGAAATAAAATAATAATGTTGGTTGCAAAAGAACGTAACTAAAGTTTTATTATCTAAGTTCTGAGAATACAGTACGTGTGAAGTGAGAAAAGAAGAAACAATAAAATTTAACCAAAGCTTCTTTAAATTGTGTTAAGAAATGCCACGAATATGAAATATTAA
Source organism: Anabrus simplex (assembly GCF_040414725.1). Classification (NCBI taxonomy): domain Eukaryota; kingdom Metazoa; phylum Arthropoda; class Insecta; order Orthoptera; family Tettigoniidae; genus Anabrus; species Anabrus simplex. Next base: position 556,107,051 of record NC_090266.1, on the reverse strand, counting down.
TATACTGGACTGGTATCAAAGTAGAGTAGGGTCTATTGAAAATGCGGAGGTCTTCATGCATTTGCAAGTCGCGCTGAAGGACGCACGTCCTACGAACGTATGGACAACATTCGAGGGCATCAAACGCCTTATCAGGGCAGTATTTGTTGCAATATCTAGGACAATTCCTCAGTCTATGGTAATATCCTTCGAGGAAACATTCCAAATGTGTATTGCCGTTGATGGTCGATATTTCGAGCACATAATAAAACAGAAATGCTGAGCGGAGTGACCGCGTATGTTAACGTGCTACTGTTATGGAACCAAGCTCTGAATTCAGGAGATGAGTGGGTTCCAACATGGAAGGCGATAGTCTAACCCAATCGTCAGCTGTCCTGACAATGGTTTTCTGTGCCTCGGTCAGAAGTAATGTCTAATCCGTTGAAAATATCGCTATTCTATTTCCATATTCTTAAATGGTATTAAGTGACTCGTGAAAACCTGTGCTGCGTTTTTCCGAAGAAGCAAACGGGAGGGGTGCGTGATAGTCGAGTGGCACTATAATTCGCTTCTCACCAAGGCGGCCGTGGTTCAAATTCAGGGTAATACTGCGGAATTACTGAAATGAAAGGTCTCGACGTTGTGGTTCGCATTCCATGTACAATTGCAGGTCTCGTGGGTAAGATCGCAATTAAAACAACAAACTTGCTTCCTTTCAATCTCGACAGGTTAGGATCAGCATCAACATAAAATTTAAGTTTATTGGTTTCACTCTACGAACTAAGGCTTAACTTTCTTCAGACTCAGAGTATTATTCAGTTCTGGCGTTGCGTTGCGTTGCTGATTAGCTTGCGACAAGCGAAGGAATGTTGTTGCTGGTCATTTATAGAAATAGAAATAGAAATATATTTATTTAAAGTTAATTACAAGTACAGTAGGACCAGAGGTCCCTTTGGCTGTAACTAACTGCCACTTTAACTTAAATGTATCATCTAACATACAAAATCTAATAAAAGAATACATAAAAAGCGTAAGATACATTTTCCTACTGAGGATATAAGAATAAGATTAAAAACTAAACATCTAGGAGGTTACAATAATACTTTTAACATTTCATAAACATACACTATACTAACAAGGAACAGAAGACGAAAGAGAAACCTAAGAATTTTAAAGCCGAGGATGAATTAAGAGTAAAACTGAGCATCTAAAGTGTATCTAGGGGATTATGATATTTCGTACTATTTAATTAATTAGGTAGAAATTCATTTACATGGCTTAAGTGGAAAGGTAGCGGTATTTAAGAGATTTTTTCTGAGTTCCAACACTACTTTGCTGAATTTCATATAGTTTAAGATCGTTGTATAATTGAGAGGCAGTGACAATGAACGACTTACTGCACTTTACCGTACGATGCTGTGGAACCTGAAGGGTGTTAGCTGTAAACCTATTGTCCCGGTCGTGCACTTGACTCATCTGAACAAAGGACTTGGTCAAATATGAGGGAGCGTTAGATTTTAAAATTCTCAGAAGTAAACAAGCAGCTGAGTATGATCGTCTATCCCTGAGTTTCAACCACTCTGCGGCTTTGTAGTAAGATGTTACTTGACAGTCTTTACGAATATTGAAGACGAATCGAACACAGGCATTCTGAATACGTTGGAGTTTGCTATTATATTTCTCAGAGATATCGCTGTAAATTACAGCGCCGTAATCTAAAATAGGAAATACCATATTTTGGACCAACATCTTTCTCACCGAGAAAGGAAGATACGGCAAGTTTCGTCGAAACTGATGCAATATGCCAGACACTTTCTTGACCAAGTGCTTGGCATGAAAGGTCCAGGACAGAGTGTTATCCATTAGAATACCTAAATTCTTAACACATTCCTGATACTTGACTACAGAACCGTTTACAATTACTGGAGGAATGTCCCTGTTGAAAAGATTTGATAAGTTTCTTCGATATCCTAGAAAAATAGCTGAAGTTTTGTTTTATTTTTAGTAAATTATGACTTAGTGTATATTGATGTAGTCTTTCTATATCTAGATTTATTTTACTAATACTTTCGACAACACGATTCACAGGAAAATGGTAATAGATCTGTAAATCATCGGCATACATATGATGTCTCGTGTGGTGTAAAACTCCAGGCAGATCGTTTATATACAGCGAAAACAAAACGGGATCCAACACGGAACCCTGAGGGACGCCGGAATGCACACTAGACCACTTAGAAAAATTTTGTTTGTCAAATACTACACGCTGAGATCTCCCTTTCAAGAACGATTCAAACCAAGAGAGAGCTGATAGAGATATGCCCATTGTACGTAATTTAGTCAGAAGGAGGTCATGATGAACTCTATCAAATGCCTTGCTTAAATCGAATAATACCAGAAGCGTTAGTTCCTTTCTGTCCATTGCAAACTTGATATCATCGGTGACTTTGAGAAGTGCCGTCGTAGTGCTATGGCCTGTTCGAAAACCAGACTGAAATGTGTTAAGAATAGAATGAGTATTTAAATACGAAGTGAGTTGTTGGTAAACAATCCTTTCTAATCCTTTACCTAATATTGACAAAATACTGAATGGACTGAAGTCATCAAATTTTTGAGGAGAAGGAACTTTAGGAACAGGTCTTATATTGGCCATTTTCCATACAGCTGGAAATACTCCTGATTGTAAACAGAAATTATACAGGTGAGCTATAACCGGAGTGATTATATCCAAACAGTTCATTAGGAGGGGATGTGAGATACCATCTGGTCCAACAGCCTTGGTATTCATGCTCTTAAATACCTTGACTACATCCTCTGGGTAAATGTACGAAAAGTGAAAGAGATCATGTTGAGGTTCATTTGTGTTCATGTAACTATGAATAATTTCGGATATTCTGTGAGAATTGTTCACTGGTGAGATCTTTAAGAAATAATCATTTTGCAATTCTGCAGATATGAATGAGGAAGTATGTTGCGAATTTTTCTTAGCAATACCTAGTGATTTTATAGTTCCCCACAGAGCAGACGGAGTTGATCTCTTACTGAACAAAGAATGCATGTGTTTGACTTTAGCATCACGGATCGCGAGTTTGGTTTTATTACGCAAGATGCGAAAGGTTTCAAAGTCTTCAGGTTTCCTAGTTTTGATGTGCTTTCTTTTTGCCTTGTCCCGCGCAGAGATTAATTTCTTTATTGTAGACGTTATCCACGGGTTAGGTGGGTGTTTGGCTCGAATTAGTTTTAATGGGGCATGCTTATCGTACAACGCGGAAATTAAACTATTAAATTTGATGACTTTATCATCGATATTACGCTGAGAAAATACTTCATACCAGGGAGCGGAAATTACGTCTTTTCGAAAATCTTCAGGATTAAAACTGCGGAGATCCCTAAATATGATCCATTTTTTTCATATTTGGGTGTCGATATAGAGAAGACAGCATATAGCATATCATGTCCAGAAAATCCACTCGCTGGGGTCTGCCCAAATTTAAGAAGGGTATCATTACAATTTGAAGCTATGGTATCGAGATTAGAATGACAATATGCAGTATGGTATGTGTCATCAAATGGTATTCTAGTTAAATTGCATGAGTCAAGTGCATCATCGATTACTACAGTTTCCGAGGACCCTGATCCAAAATGCCCATTCATATCACCTGCAAGTATAACATATTTATAATAAAAAACGTAATTATACATCGCCTCTACAAACGAATCCATGAAACCAATTTTGGGAGGACGGTAGATGCATGAAAATAATACTTTACCTATAGGTAATTCAAGTTCTAGGAAAATATACTCTGGCTTACGACAATATTCTGCAGGGGAGGTGTGAACTATTTTACATTTTATATTGCTCCTCACGTACACAGCCACCCCTCCTCCTCTCTCGCCCAATCTATCGTTTCTATATAGATTAAAGCCAGGAATGTTAATCTCTGAGTCCGGAATGGACCCCTTGAAAAATGTCTCACTTACAGCAATAACGTTAATATTTGAATCAACAAAGCAGTCATAAAACTCATCGACATGTACCTTATCAACTAATGACTGAGCATTTAAGTGAATTATTTTCAAATCAGAGGGATAGGTAGGTAGTTACGGTAGCTTACCTAGTTGCGGTAGGGTATCAACTTACTTTGCGCTGTTCCACAGTCCCAACAAGCACTCATCAACCCAAATACAGCACACACTTCGTATTAAACATGGCTAGGCTCTTGGTTTAACTATGGCTACTTTCCCAAATCGTGTGTTAATTTCCTTAATCGCCTATCCTATGCATCAAAACGTTGTGGCCCAAATAGCCCTTTAAGTGCATTGTGCTTGCCCAGACGAGTAGATCCCAGATGGCCTACATGTTGTAGAATATTTTTTTTACGTCTCACCAACAAAGGGCTTTTTTTGCTATTTGCTTTACGTCGCACCGACACAGATAGGTCTTATGGGGTCGATGGGACAGGAAAGGTCTAGGAATGGGAAGGAAGCGCCCGTGGCCTTAATTAAGGTACAGACCCGGCATTTGCCTGGTGTGAAAATATGAAACCACGGAAAGCCCTCTTCAGGGCTGCCGACAGTGGGATTCGAACACACTATCTCCCGCGAACTATCTCCTCCTCTGCGAACCATGTGACCTTGCCGCGGTGGGGAGGCTTGCATGTCCCAATGATGCAGATAGCCGAGCCGCAGGTGCAACCATATCGGATGGGTATCTGTTGAGAGACCAGACTAACGAATGGTTCATCGAAAGGGCGGTAGCAGCCTTTCGGTAGTTGCAAGGGCGGCAGTCTGGATGATTGACTGATACGGCCTTTTAATAATACTCAACATGGCTTAGCTGTGTTGATACTGCTACACGGCTGAAAGCAACGGGAAACTACAGCCGTAACTAACTCCCGAGGACATGCAGCTCTCTCTGTATGAATGATGTACTGATGATGGCTTCCTCCTGGGTAAAATATTCCGGAGGTAAACTAGTCCCCCATTCGGATCTCCGGGTGGGGACTACACGAGAGGAGGCAATCATCAGGAAGATGGATACTGACATTCTGCGAGTCGGAGCGTGGAATGTTAGAAGTTTGAATCGTTGTGGTAGGTTAGAGAATCTGAAAAGGGAGATGGATAGGCTAAAGTTAGATGTAGTTGGCATAAGTGAAGTACGTTGGCAGGAAGAACAAGATTTTTGGTCAGGCGACTACCGAATTATCAACACAAAATCAAACAGAGGAAATGCAGGAGTTGGTTTAATAATGAATAAGAAAATAGGGCAGCGGGTAAGCTACTTCGACCAGCATAGTGAAAGAATTATTGTCGTCAAGATAGACACCAAACCAATGCCCACCACAATAGTGCAGGTCTATATGCCTACTAGTTCAGCGGATGATGAAGAAATCGAAAGAATATATGAGGAGATAGAAGATTTAATACAATATGTAAAAGGTGACGAGAATCTAATTGTGATGGGAGACTGGAATGCAGTGGTAGGCCAAGGGAGAGAAGGTAGTACAGTAGGAGAATTTGGATTGGGACGAAGGAACGAAAGAGGAAGTCGTCTGGTTGAATTCTGCACTGATCATAATTTAGTCCTTGCCAATACTTGGTTCAAACACCACAAACGGCGGCTGTATACGTGGACGAGACCTGGAGACACTGGAAGGTATCAAATAGACTTCATTATGATTAGGCAGAGATTCAGAAACCAGGTGTTGGATTGCAAAACTTTCCCAGGAGCAGACGTGGACTCTGACCACAACTTGTTGGTCATGAAATGCCATCTGAAGTTGAAGAAATTGAAGAAAGGAAAGAATGCAAAAAGATGGGATCTAGACAAGTTGAAAGAAAAGAATGTGAGGGATTGTTTCAAGGAACATGTTGCACAAGGACTAAATGAAAAGGCTGAAGGAAACACTATAGAGGAAGAGTGGAGAGTCATGAAAAATGAAGTCAGTAGGGCTGCTGAGGAAATGTTAGGAAGGAAGAAAAGATCAACTAAGAATCAGTGGATAACTCAGGAGATACTAGACCTGATTGATGAACGACGAAAATACAAGAATGCTAGAAATGAAGAGGGCAGAAAAGAATACAGGCGATTAAAGAATGAAGTGGATAGAAAGTGCAAGGCAGCTAAGGAAGAATGGCTGAAGGAGAAATGCAAGGATGTCGAAGGCTGTATGGTCCTGGGAAAGGTAGATGCTGCATACAGGAAAATCAAGGAAACCTTTGGAGAAAGGAAATCTAGGTGTATGAATATTAAGAGCTCAGATGGAAAACCACTCCTAGGGAAAGAAGACAAAGCAGAAAGATGGCAGGAGCATATCCAACAGTTGTATCAAGGTAAAGATGTAGATAATTTGGTTCTGGAACATGAAGAGGCTGTTGATGCTGATGAAAAGGGAGACCCAAATTTTGAGGTCAGAGTTTGACAGAGCTGTGAGTGACCTCAATAGGAACAAGGCACCTGGAATTGATGACATTCCCTCTGAATTACTGACTGCCTTAGGAGAAACCAGCATGGCAAGGTTATTTCATTTAGTCTGCAAGATGTATGAGACAGGAGAAGTCCCATCCGATTTTCAGCAGAATGTTGTTATACCTATTCCCAAGAAAGCCGGTGCTGACAGGTGTGAAAACTACCGCACCATTAGTTTAGTATCTCATGCCTGCAAAATTTTAACACGTATTATTTACAGAAGAATGGAAAAACAAGTTGAAGCTGAGTTGGGAGAAGATCAATTTGGCTTCAAAAGAAATGTAGGAACACGTGAAGCTATCCTGACTTTACGTCTGATCTTAGAGGATCGAATCAAGAAGGACAAGCCCACGTACATGGCATTTGTAGATCTAGAAAAGGCATTCGATAATGTTGATTGGACCAAGCTATTTAAGATTCTAAAGGTGATTGGGATCAGATACCGAGAACGAAGAATTATCTACAATCTGTATGAAAATCAGTCTGCAGTGATAAGAATCGAGGGCTTTGAAAAAGAAGCAGCAATCCAGAAAGGAGTGAGGCAAGGCTGCAGTTTGTCCCCTCTCCTTTTCAATATTTACATAGAACAGGCAGTAAAGGAAATCAAAGAGAAATTTGGAAAGGGAATCACAGTCCAAGGAGAGGAAATCAAAACCTTGAGATTTGCCGATGATATTGTTATTTTATCTGAGACTGCAGAAGATCTCGAGAAGTTGCTGAATGGTATGGATGAAGTCTTGGGTAAGGAGTACAAGATGAAAATAAATAAGTCCAAAACAAAAGTAATGGAGTGCAGTCGAACGAAGGCAGGTGATGCAGGATATATTAGATTAGGAAATGAAGTCTTAAAGGAAGTAGATGAATATTGTTACTTGGGTAGTAAAATAACTAACGATGGCAGAAGTAAGGAGGACATAAAATGCAGACTAGCACAAGCAAGGAAGAGCTTTCTTAAGAAAAGAAATTTGCTCACTTCAAACATTGATATCGGAATTAGAAAGATGTTTTTGAAGACTTTCGTGTGGAGCGTGGCATTGTATGGAAGTGAAACATGGACGATAACTGGCTCCGAAAGAAAGAGAATAGAAGTTTTTGAAATGTGGTGTTACAGAAGAATGCTGAAGGTGAGATGGATAGATCGAATCACGAATGAAGAGATACTGAATCGAATTGGTGAGAGGAGATCGATTTGGCTAAATTTGACGAGAAGAAGAGATAGAATGATAGGACACATCTTAAGACACCCAGGACTTGTTCAGTTGGTTTTTGAAGGAAGTGTAGGGGGTAAGAACGGTAGGGGTAGACCAAGATATGAATATGACAAGCAGATTAGAGCAGATGTAGGATGCAATAGTTACGTAGAAATGAAAAGGTTAGCACAGGATAGGGTGGCATGGAGAGCTGCATCAAACCAGTCTATGGACTGATGACTCCAACACACATCTCCCGGATGCGAGCTCACAGCTGCGCGCCCCTAACAACATGGCCAACTCACTCAGTGAAGCACGAATGATGATGACTATTATCATCATCATCTATAAGTTATATATAATAAGAGTTTCGTCTATGCATGGCTCAGAATTTAAAAGGAATGGTATATCTGTGTCTGTCGTGTCCACTGTAACAAGAAAATGCACTTCTTAATTTTTCGTCATGTCTGTCTGTCTGTCTGTCTGTCTGTCTGTCTGTCTGTCTGCCCGTACGCGCATCAAGAGAAAATGGCTGAAGATAACTGAATAAAAATCTATATGTAAAGTCGGGGAATGTGGCAGTACAATTTACGCAATAAACAATCTTATTCACGCTGAGTGAAATGGTACTTTAGGGGAAGGCCTATAATTTAATTCTCAAATGTTTGTGTTACGAGTGGACTTATCGAGAAATACTACCTAACTGAAGTTATATAGAATTAAATTTCCGACCATTTATGTCTTCTCCATTTTTACCGTACCAGCTGCTATGATAACAGAATTTCATGAAATTCGATTTTTGTTGCTAAGTCCATATCAACGCCGATCCACGAGAAATGGGTGAACATAATCTAATAAAAATCGGTATGTACATTCTGGGAATATGATACTACAGTCTGGGCTATAAATAATGTTATTCACGCTGGATAAAATGGTAGTTTAGAAGGTGCCTAAAATTTAATTTTGAAATACCTATATTACTTGTCCTGTCGAAATGTATTACATAACAAAAGTTAGGCTATACAGAGTACAAGTTCCGATCATTTATGTCATATAAAATTTTACCGTACCGACTATGATAATAGAGTTCATTAATTTAGACTTCTGTTGCTTAGTCGATCTGGGGCCGATGACTTTAGATGTTAGGCCCCTCTAAACAACAAGCACCATCATCATCATCATAATCAGCTTAGTTCATATCAACGCCGAGCACTGGTAACTTGGAAATATTGTTCAATAGTGTTAACTGGCGAAGGTTTTTGTCATGACTGTCTTAAGGTGTAAACGCGCGTGGTCTTCGGGTCCATATGGACAAGGAAAATTGTGAAGATGGTTGTAAAAAATGAGAAGAAATCGTAAAGGAACGATCGCTTGAAGAATAGGACAAGAGGGAGTCATGAAGAAGGAAGGACTCCCCTTACATTAGATGCCCTAATATCACAGAGTCGGAAGGAAACTAAATGTGAAGGCATACAATATCGAAAAATCATAAAAATGATCAAACAGTAACATTGCATTGACCATTGTTGTGATGTGATTTGTCTCTTCTGCTGCCCCTCATCTCCGACAGATGGGATTACTGCTGCGTCCCGAGTAAAACAGCCTGCCTGAATATTGGCGGAAAGTAGCTGGGGAGTTAGGTAACTTTGCACATGCTGTATGATTGTCCCGTCAACGACGGGTACTACCCCCCAAAACCCACGGCACTTAACGCCCTTGAAAGGGCCTTCGCATAACAAGCGACCGCTGCTAAGCCCGAAGGCCTGCAGATTACGAGGGGTCGTGTGGTCAGCACGACGCATCCTCTCAGCCGTTATTCTTGGCTTTCGAGACCGGGGCCGCCATCTCACTGTGTCAGATAGCTCCTCAATTCTGATCACGTAGGCTGAGTGGACCTCGAACCAGCCCTCAGGTCCAGAGAAATATCCCTGACCTGACTGGGAATCGAACCCTGGGCCTCCGGGCGAGAGGCAGGCAAGCTACCCCTACACCACGGGGCCGGCCGTCGGGTACTACAGCCTGTTACAAATAAAACACTGTTAGTTTCATGGATCTCATTTTATTCTCTGATGACCCAATTCGTATAGACACACACACACAAAATCCAGTTCAGCTATAAATGACCACACTGCACTAATTGTTTTCTATTTACAAGTCTCTCTCTGCAAGACTCCAGCTGGGAAGTATTTACCTGGATGGGCGACGTACCGTAAATCTTGATTGACAGCTGTCCTTACTTTCACTTCACCTCACACGCTCAGCCGTTTCGCTCAACAGTCGCACGCAGACAGGGTTGAACACAGGGCAACTGACCACCATAGCACACGACGATTGTTCCTTGGCTCGACTCCAGAGAAAGTCCGCCACTTACACAGTTAATTCACGTGGCCGCTCCACAGTGAACTACTCATCACTGACACCTAAAAACAGCGGTCACATAACAACAACAACAACCTAACAGTGTTAACCAGCACTACAATATTCCTGACAACAACGACAATTAACTCCGTTCCAACTCTAATTCATACCAACTGTTCCACACACAGATTCCAAGTCGGTCTACAGTACACAGTAGTACACACACAGTATTGCACTCAGTACACGGCGATACTCTGACTGCGGTGGAACACTGACGAGAGCCAGTCCAGCACTACTGCCGTTCGACTCCAATTACTGACGGACTGTTCGCAGCTAGCCTCCCTTTTATATCCTGATGATGGAATACTAGAATCTTCGGGGCTCCGCTAGAAATGGAACATTCTCACTTCATGTTCTAGAAGGCACACGGGGAAACCAGACGAAGAGAACAACAGAGGGTGAAGCCGCGGTATGTCCGGGGCGGCTGGGAGGTATCCGGCCTGGCTTCCAGGAAACACCGAAAGGGTCTACGGCAGGGCTGGCACGTAACATTCTTCTTCTTCTTATGATTATGTCCCGTAACACATTTTACTTACAAAGTAGCTGTGTAGTGCAAGGGTTAGCGTCTCGAGCTCTTAACCTGGAGGCGCCGGGTTCCTGCCTCGTCGAAAGTTTTTAATCCTGGTCTGAGAGTTGTCACAAAGGAGCTGCCTCATGTGAGAATCAGGAAATCTGGCGAATAAAGTCAAATTATAAGTAGACAGTGCGACTGTCCAGTATATATGGGGTATCTGGCTGGGCAACAGTTATCTTGGCAGGCCCGAGGTCCTTTCTAATCTGTAAAAGCTGAGTTTTTTAGTTGGATATAGTTTAGTTATTGGATTAACAATATCTGCATGCAAAGACATTAACTTTTGTAACCCTCCTCCAAAATTAATCGAAAATGTATGGGTATATTTTAATACAAGTACACTGAATTTTATTGACTGGTTCATAGAAGTAATCTAGACTCAATTTCATTACTCTGCCATTTATACATGCGTCATTAATTAATTAACTAAATACTTTATTTATTTATTTATTTATTTATTTATTTATTTATTTATTTATTTATTTATTTATTTATTTATTTATTTATTGACTTCTACTTTACTACAGCATTATCATCATCCAGGCTGAAGTTAACAACTGAAGAACCGTCCTACAATGTTTACAACGCTGCAATAAGAAATGACGGAATACCAATTGAAGGACGGACGATGGACGTGTTTGTATCCACCTGTCTGGCGAGTTCATGGATATGACAAAAATAGTCAGCGAAACGTTCTGAACACCGTTTAGGGACCTTACATTTCCCAGGGGTGAATGCGACAGAACGTAATATACAATATACCTCATATTTATATGTATATATATATATGTATAGTGGCTGAGTATTGTATTTTCCTTTCATTTGGAGGGAGGCGGATTGAAACCTTCTCTTTCCAAAATTCTCCCCCCGTTTTTCTTGTCGTGCGTACCATCCACTACTCTCTACGTGGCTCAAGCACTTGATTGCTATTATTCCCACTGCGCTTCCAACCAGATATCATTAATATTATGTGATGCCTATTTGATGATGTCACCGCCGTTGGGCCTTGCAATACTAAATCCTTAACTCTGCGGAAATCTATGAATGTATAGAGGAGAAGCAACCAAACGCCACATACTGGACGAATGAATTGTACAAAGAAAGACAAGTAATACGTCATTACGAAATATTGTGGCATGGGACGAGGCATACAGAGTGTACATCTTGACCTCTCTTTGAAGATGAAGTGGGACAGGATTTCTAGAATGTTTGTTGTCCTCATTACGCTGAGTGAGCCCTATTCCTGTACACATAATAGTATTTAAATAGCTCGGTCGACGATCAAACCTGTGTTATCCAGGAAGAGCGATAGCCTGGGGAAGAAAGACTTAAGATCTTGATTATCACAGTTGAAAAATATTTCTACATTTATTCGTGGAATTGGAGCTATAAAAGTGAGAACTTGCTTGTCCAGTGTCATTTAATGAAGGTGTGTTTTTCATGCACTAATTGAAGACAAAAGGAAGTAGCTAGAAGTACTGTGGGCCCAGGGCGCGTGTTTCGTGTTCACTGACGATGTGTGAGTGTGTGTGTTTTTTTGTGTGAAGAAATTATACTTAATTGGCGTAGTACTGGCGAAAAACCCTTGCGGGAACGGAGTGAAAAATAAGTTAATTTTACCTGCGCCAGGAAGGACACGCAAACAATTCTAGCATAAAAACACTGATGGTTAGAAGTGGCAACAGAGGGAAGTTCTACCGGCTGAGGTCTGTGACTCCAGGCTGAAGTTAACTAAAGAGTAGCCTATCATAAGAACAGATTAAAACATCGCAATTACAAGTACTAAATCTACCATGAAAAATGAGTTAATGTCTGTTATTTTCGAGTAATCGGAAAGAACATGGTGCATATGCATACCCGGTTTGATGTGTTTGCGGAAGTTTTTGGTTCGTTTTGTACCCATGAGATGAGCACCAGCTTCATTGTAGTTATTTTACCTTACTTTGGTTCGACAGAATAGACTAAATTCGTGTCCCATACACATCGCTGCTAGCTAGCTAGTTGCTTTACGTCGCACCGACACAGGTAGGTCATATGGCGACGATGGGACAGGGAGGGGTTAGGAGTGGGAGGGAAGCGGCCGTGGCCTTAATGAAGGTACAGCCCCAGCATTTGCCTGATGTGAAAATGGGAAACCACGGAAAACCACCTTCAGGGCTGCCGACAGTGGGGTTCGAACCCACTATCTCCCGAATACTGGATACTGGCCACACTTAAGCGACTGCAGCTATCGAGCTCGGTCCCATACAAATCATTAATGACACTGGGTCTGTGTAGACCGTTCCTGTGCGGAATTGCGAAATGTCCATAGTCAGTATTACCGTATTACTTGCCTTTCTTTACCGGGCATTTACCAACCTGGCTCTTTAACATAAATGACACTGTAATTTGGAGATCATATTGAAGATATTCTTTGGCAGTAACACTGCTTAATGTTACTGGTATTACGTCCCACTAACAAGTTTTATGGTTTTTGGAGACGCCGAGGTGCTGGAATTTCGTCTCACAGGTATATTTTACGTGCTGGTAAATCAGCTGCCACGAGGGTGGCAAATTTGAGCACTTTCAAACACCTGCAGACTGGGCCAACTAGGACTCAGAAGGCCATCTCTCTGAGCCACTCAGCCTGGCGGAGGAACTTAACGTTTGATGATTCCAGCTTAGTATCTAATTTATTGTTGATCTTGGTATTGGTATTTATTTTGGGAGGCGAAACAACATACACCTGATATGCAAATATTGTCGTAGAGTACTTGCAATTGTGCTGTCTATTACTGATATGCTGTGACTGCAATGGAAAAAGGTGCTTAGGACATAGCAAGGAGGTACTTTAGCAGCATTTTGCCCGGAGTTAGTATCAGGAGAAACTACATGCAGGAATGCTACCGTCATCGCTGAGATTAGGACGTGGGGGCGAGGAACGATCCAGCTCCTAAGTCAGCCAGTGTTAACTATAGGAGCTTTCGTACTGGGCTGATGTCGCAATATTACTAAGGGATACAAAACAGAAACTAAACCCTTTGATATCACAGTCCTCTTGGATTCATGATGAGCGACCAACCTACTATGCTTTCAACCTTCAAACAGGGATGGATCCCTACGTGGTGATTATCGGTTTCCAAGGCCGAGGTCATCTGTCTTCACCTAACCGAGTGAGCCCCGTTTCATACACCTATGCCAAGGAGAAATCTAAAGAAAGTCTAGTAATCAAACCCGGGACTATTCGGCCAGCAGTTAGTGGTTCAGAGGTCAAGGAATACGTCAGCATTATCTTACATCAGAACAACCCTACTGGTCTGTACCATGCTCTCTAACACCACGCCACTGGTTCTATGTAATTGACCTCATTGTGGTTCATATTCTAACACCCGTATAACTTCCATATAACTTTACTAAATTAAATAAACTAAATAAGTACGGAAAACATAAAAAAATGTTTATAAAAACTTTCAATATTTTATGGTACCATACCATGAATAAAGAGTAAAATTTTGCTTTTTCCTGTTTTCCGTTTCCTTACTTTTTATAGTACATGGAATACTCACTTTTTGAAAAGGTTTAAAATCCCGCAGGGTTAGCATTCAATACAATGATTATTCGATCCATTTACATTAACAGTAAGCAATAGAACAAAGCTTTAGGGAAGACCAGAACCAAACCCCATGGCGCAACAGCCCCGGAGGGCCATGGTCTACCACGCGACCGCTGCGCAGCCCGAAGACCTGCAGGTTATGAGATGTGTGGTCAGCACGACGAATCCTCTCGGCCGTTATTCTTGGCTCTCTAGACCGGGGCCGCCATCTCACCGTCAGATAGGTCCTCAATTGTAATCACGTAGGCTGAATGGACCTCGAACCAGCCGTTTATATCCAAGTAAAATCCCTTACCTGGCCGGGAATCGTACCCGGGGCCTCCGGGTAAGAGGCAGGCACGCTACCCCCACGCCGCGGGGCCGGCAGCAAAACATCACCAAGATCAATTGGCTCCTATAAACCAATTGAGAAGAATAGGAAATCCATATACAAATACTTACCAGAGAGGAAACCAAAGAAAGGGATAAAGCCCTGAACCCCCTTCAAAAAGATGGAAGGGGTTCAAGCCCAGGCAAGAACACTATCAAAAAAGGAAGGAAAATGTGCTTCCAAGGACTACAAGATTAATAATCCCAAGAGATAATGCGACAGACTACAGAATATACAAATTCATAGCCTATGTAATTGCAAATACGGCAATTAATCCAATTAATTACAAACCTCTCACTAAATACAAGGTACAACGAATTGTACCAAAAAGGAAATACTAAACGTCCAATAATAGAGAAATTACCTTGGTGATATTGAAAGATAACACTGTTCAACAATTAAGATGTTAAATAATTTCTGTTGATTTTCGTGTATTTGCATGTGCCAAATCCAAAAATTAAGCCCGAAAAGTTCCATCACCCACTATTTTTTGTAATATTAAAAAACTCTTTCCATGTTTATTAGCATTGGGCGGTAAATGTCCTGATAAAAAGAAAATATATTTTATTAAGTCAACAAATGGCATTTGTTTTAAGCGATTGCTGTCCTGCGTAGTGGCCAGAGGAGTAGAAGTTTTGTTTAACGAAAGAAGCTTATCCTGTGTGTTCTCAGTTGTGAATTACCAAGTGTTGTGTATTATAAGGAGGATAATGTCTCGCAAATGTTTAAACGATAAAAACAAATTCTTGTTACATTTGTAGTGAATTTAAGGCGCTGCCTGGCCGAGGCGGTAAACGCTTGGTCGGTTCGCCCGGAAGGACGTGGGTTCGAATCCCCGTCAGGAAGTCGTAAAATTTAAGAAATGAGATTTCCAATTCCGAAGGTGCACATGGCCCTGAGGTTCACTCAGCCTGCACCAAAAATGAGTACCAGGTTAATTCCTGGGGGCAAAGGCGGCCGGGCATAGAGCCAACCACTCTACCCCATCAAATGCCCAGGTTACGGATAGTGGAAGCCTTTACCTTCCACCGCTCCGCTTCATGGCCTGTACGGACATGACTTTGCTTTTGTAGAGAATTTACTGTATAAGCGCAGAGGCGAAATTTCACTCCTCGAATTAAAAGGGCTTATGAGTATTATTTTGTCCAACTCGTTGGCTGAATGGTCAGCGTACTGGCCTCGGTTCAGAAGGTCCCGGGTTCGATTCGCGACCGTGTCGGGGATTTTAACCTTCATTGGTTAATTCCAATGGCCCGGGGGCTGGGTGTTTGTGCTATCCCCAACATCCCTCCAACTCACACACCACTCATAACACTATCCTCCACCATAATAACACGCAGTTACCTACACATGGCAGATGCCGCGCACCCTCATCGGAGGGTCTGCCTTACAAGGGCTGCACTCGGCTAGAAATAGCCACACGAAATTAATTATTAGTGTTATTTTGACAATAACATGGACGAAAATAAGTGTTGAGCTCCGGAAGTCCGTTGTGCTAAATGTGTAGCACTATTAGCGGCTAGTCAAACGGGTCCCGTCATATGCCTTTTGCAGTTCCTGTGATATAGCGGCAACATAAGGATCATATAACAGACTGCTACTTCTGCCTGACGAATATATCTGGAATAAGTTCAAAGTCCAAACATACCGTTATATATCCATGTTTAGAATCATCAATTCGACCAGTGCCTCATAGGCCAGGCCTTCCCATACAAAGTCCACCAGACGAGAGAAATGTGACTGAAGATTTTGGAAGGGCTGATGACAATGATGAATTACAAGAACAGAATGACCCAGATTTTGTGGAAGAAGTTACCATAAACGAACCGCACCTTCTAACACAGGAGGATCAAAATGATTTGGTTCGTGATCTTAGGTTATTTAAAAGTAAACCAGAGTTATTTGCTTCAAGATTGAATGGATGGTACCTCCTGCAGGATGGCACCAAACCAAGTTCTTTCCATCAATGCCAAAATGAATTTGAACATTTATTTTCTAAACAGGAAGACCTAGTTTTCTGTAATAATGTTGATTCCTTGATGGAGTCCCTGGGTGTTGAACATAAACCTGAAAATTGGCGCTTGTTCATTAGTCCCTCGAAAATAAGCTTGAAAGGAGTCTTGCTACATAATGGAAACAAGTTTCCATCCATTCCTATAGCTCACGCAGTTGGTATGAAGGAAAGTTACGTGAACATGCATTTCTTGCTATGATGAATATTCATGACAGACATGTGCAGATCTTAATATGATAACTACCTTACTTGGATTTAACGTGGCTATAAAAAATTATCCTGCTTCTTGTGCATGCCGGATAGTAGAGATAAAAGCAATGATTATGTTTTAAAAACCTGGCCAAAGAAAGTCATTCAATCCAGGAGGGGCAAATGTTGTTCATCAACCACTTGTAAGTGCTGAGAAAATCTTATTGCCTCCATTACACCTCAAACTAAGTTCGATTAAGTACTTAGTGGAAGCAATGGATCGTGACGGAAGTCTATTTCTGTTCCTGGAAACTAAGTTTCCAAAGATCAGTGAAGCTAAAATAAAAGAGGGAATAATTGATGGCTCTCAAATTAGAGAACTTATGAACGATTTACAGTTTGAAAACCTGTTAAATATGCAAGAATGAGCTGACGGTTCTCTTTCAAAAACATTGTCATAATCTTTCTAGGAAACTACAGGTCTGAACATTACAGAGAACTCGTCATTGAGCTGATTGAGAACTACAAGGTCATGAGATGTAATATGTCTTTGAAAATACACATGTTGGACTCCCATATTGACACCTTCCCTGAGGACCTCGGCGACGCACAGTGGTCCTTTTGCACGATATGGGCGCTCAAAATGTGAAAAATAAATGTTATGTATTTTCATGATTTATGACTTTTTAGTAACAGTAATGTCCGATGACCTCAGAACTGTGCCCATATATCTTATTTGTTCGCCCCCTGGGGAGTGAAAGACCGCTGAAATAGGGTGTCTGTTATTGCATCCTCAGCTAGAAGGGTAGCTGATTATTTGTGTTTGAATCGTGGGATTTTAAAGACGTGTTTGTTTAGCTATCTTCATCGTTTGCTACTGGATATGACAGACCGAGGTATGCTCTTTATTTATTTTGAAAAATCGTATACAAATTGCTGTGTTCATGTGATAAACATTTGAAAATAGTGATTTTTAAAATATACGTTATCCTTCTTCTATGGGTTTTTAGACCCGGAAATTCGCAATTATCAACCATTGTTGAAACTGTTTTCATTAGACTATAACCATACCCTATTATGTTGTCTGTGTAAAAACAGCTTGCAACGTTTTGCAACTTTGGCTTTTTTTCTCATTTTAGAACTGTCTGAAGGAATTTCGCAGAAAGATCTTTTCGATGTTTGGCGCCATGCAAGAGGGAAAGCGAAAGAAAGTGATGTCTTACTAAACTATTCGATAGAAAACACTAACCCGCAAAACCCTTAGACAGTCCGTTAAATATACTGTTAGAAAAACTTATTAATTTTTCCGCGAAATTAAAGAAAAAAGTGGGTTGCAAATCACAGGATGTTAAGCAAGTTTCAGTCGCAAAATAAAAACTGGCTGGAATGGAACATTGCACTGTATGGAGAGGGCGGACAGGATGAAGCTTCCACAAGTAATGTGGATCGTCCTTCTAAATCCTTCGTAGATTATAGTGAATTTTCGAAAAGAAGGAAACTGCAACCTGTAGTAAAAAAAAAACTCAGCAGGGAGGAACTTGCGTTAGACAGTCAAATGAGTCTACGCTCAGAAGGTAGAAGAGACACTGCTGAAATTATTGGCAAAATTGCAGAATTTTCTCAGAGGAAAACAAAAAATGTGAAGTCATTTATCTCTTCACCATCAGCAAATGTACCTATAAAAATAAACGTAAACGAAGCGTTGGCTCTTTATTTGGACAATAGGTTGACAAAACAGCACTACATCTCCATCCACAACATCAGTAAAGCTTATAATGCCGATATATACCCGACTTATAACAGACTTCTCGATGCGAAGAAGGAATGTTATCCACAAAATATAACACTCTCTGAAGACAGTGTAGAAATTCCGATGCAAGATTTGATTGACCGTACTATTAAAAGACTTGCTTTAGTACAACATAAAGTGCTACAACAAGTTCGGTTAACTTCAGATATTACGGTTCTGTTTAAGTGGGAGTGTGGTGGTGCATCAGGACAGGGCCTTTATGAACAGATATTTATGGAAAATAATGAAAGGTATGACTCTTTTTTATTTACTACAGTATGTATTTAGTGCCTTTGGAAATGAAATGTATAGGTGCTGAAGATGACGGGACGGAAAGGGAATTAATATTATGGAAAAATCGCACCTCTTCTTCGGTGTAGTTGTGTCGTCCCATAAAAATCACGTTTAGAAAATAAACCTGTGAATTTGTTCGTGAAGAAGTGGAGAAAATTGAACGGGAAATTAGAGAGCTGGCACAGACTAGTGTTGAAATAGAATCGGAGAACGTAAAATTTGTACCGGAGCTCCATTTGACTATGCTAGTGGCTTTAGATCGCACCGACACAGATAGGTCTTATGGCTACGATGGGATAGGAAAGGTCTAGGAGTGGGAAACCACGGAAAACCATCTTCAGGGCTGCCGATAGAGGGATTCGAACCCACTATCTCCCGGATACAAGGTCACAGCCACGCGCCCCTAACCGCACGGCTAACTTGCCCGGTCATTTGACTATGGTTGATGGAAATTTATGCAGCTATCGAAATAATTCATCACAGCAAAATTGCTACATATTTGGTGCTTCACCAAAACAGATGAACGATTTGGATTCTGTACTGTCCTATAGACTAGAGGTAAAAGTACGGCAGGTAAAGAAGCCTCATAAAGAAACAGTAGAAGCTCGGAAAAAGAATATTCAAAAAAAGTTCCGCAAATAAATGGTCCTCCTACCAGATATTCCCAAACCAGGATTCGCCACTACTAACGATGGGAATTCTGCTAGGAGATTTTTCGGTAATACAACTTTAGTTTCCAATATTACTGTAGTAAATGAAGAGTTAATTAAGCGATTTGGAGTAACCTTGAGAACACTTTCTTCAGAATATGGAGTAAATTGTGACATCTTCGAAAGCTACAATTTGGATACAGTGAAGTTATTTGTAAAAGAATGCAGTTGGTACTACATGCCCCAGAGTGTTCATAAGGTTTTACTTCATGGCGCTCGTATAATAAAATCATCCCTAGTCATAGGTCAACTTTCAGAAGAGGCCCAAAAGGTCCTTAATAAATTGAGCAAATTATTCCGTCTGTGGAATACTCGAAAATGTTCAAGGAAGCAAACAACGGGTGTCATCTGATCCCCAATAAGTAGCCTGAGAAGAAAGCTGCAAAAGAAGAATGACCAAATTCCTTCTGAGGTTCTAAGCTTACTACAAGAACCGGCATCAGAAGCAGTATCGAGAAATGGACTAATATGGTTTGAAGAATAATGTAAAAGTGAAATACTCTATAAATATTTATTATGTACTGCATTATTTGTATACATCATTACTTTGTTATCATTCTTATTTTTCTTCAGTCTGTCCGACTCGTTGGCTGAATGGTCAGCGTACTGTCCTTCGTTTCAGAGGGTCCCGGGTTCGATTCCCGGCCGGGTCGGGGATTTTAACCTTCATTGGTTAATTCCAATGGCTCGGGGCTGGGTGTTTGTGCTGTCCCCATCATCCCTGCAACTCACACACCACACATAACATTATCCTCCACCACAATAACACGCAGTTACCTACACATGGCAGATGCCGCCCACCCTCATCGGAGGGTCTGCCTTACAAGGGCTGCACTCGGCTAGAAATAGCCACACGAAATTATTATTCTTCAGTCTAATTTTGTACACCCTTGAAAGATCATAAATATGTTAATTAATACCCTCCCCTCTTAAGTGCTACGTTCAACCACATGTACTGTATTTCTTCACACCGAGCTCGATAGCTGCAGTCGCTTAAGTGCGGTCAGTATCCAGTATTCGGGAGATAGTAGGTTCGAACCCCACTGTCGGCAGCCCTGAAGATGGTTTTCCATGGTTTCCCATTTTCACACCAGGCAAATGCTGGGGCTGTACCTTAATTAAGGCCACGGCCGCTTCCTTCCCACTCTAGACCTTCCCTGTCCCATCGTCGCCATAAGACCTGTCTGTGTTGGTGCGACGTAAAGCAACTAACAAAAAAAAAATATTTCTTCACTGTTTGTTAAGCTGTGATAAGAAGCAGATGGAAGGAAAGGCATATGTTTCGCCTGACTCATGAAATCGTATTTCAATGACAAATTAATGTATTACTGTTTTGACCAGAGATATAGGGATTGTGAGGACAAGGGAGATTAAATATATTTTGTGTATTCATGCACAGTATTTTATCACGTTTACTTAAAGATTTCAATTGTTATTACTGTACCTACACTTCAAATACTACTATGTAATGTAGTGCATCCTCAAATGAAAATGAGCATTATAACAGAATTCTGCAATAGCTCAATTGAAATATTTATGGACTGTATAAAGCTAGGAGTCCAACACAGAATACAAATTGTTGCTGATTTCTTTTAATCTGGAGTATTTTTCAAAAACCTGTAGTCACAAAACAACCTACGTTCATTAAGGAAAGCTCAAATCCAGTTGATCATTATTGTCATTATTAATATTATTGTTATTATTAAGACAAGTTTAACCTCAATTGTTTTAAATAACAATATGGAAAATCTTTAAACATACTTTTGAACAGTTATTTTAAGGTTTATGGATCATTTCTATATGAAAATGTATTTTGCGCGGTCAGGTAGGCTAAGAGGACCACCGTGCCACGTCAGCGCCGAACATGGCGAGCGTTTCCATCACGACATCGCTGAAATGGAAAGACGCTACCAGGGAAAATGGACTCCAAATATGGTGGCAGACTAGTGTTGGGCTCTCAAGAGTGTCAGGCAAAGTACAGTCGAAAATCTACTTCACATTCATTTTAGGTACATAAAAGGTATTCTAGCTAAGGCGTTACACAAAAAATAAAATGTATAATTAGCAGAAATATTATTCATGCAATTACTCAGAAACTATGAGTGATGGAAAAGTTCTGTTAAAAGGTTTGAAATCAGCACAAAAATCACCCATTGTATTTCTTTTAATATTCAAAACCTTAAATTTTGTTGACCAGTGTAACTGACTAAGAATTAGAAGGATATGGATCAATAAAATTTAGATGACTTAGATAACAACGAAATTATGTCTCATATACACAGTAGCCCCTATCTGTTCCCATAGCAAACTATCTGGTAAGGGAAAGTAGGAAACAAGCAGGCAGTAAAAACAAAAAGCAAAAAAAAAATCATTATGGAATTTTAAACAAGTCCAAGTCCAGCCTGCATTCTTAAATTTAGAATCGTGGAAGGCATCACACAGAAGTAAAAATGTAAGTTTATTCTTTCAAGAAAGGCGTTTCAGCTTGAAGGAGGAGTTAGTGTTGTATTACCTCAATCATTTATCCTGCCTTAGCACGGCGACGAGAAGCTGGAGCATAGATGGCGAGAAGGATTTGAAAAGGAGACTCTTACATTGAAACCCTTTCATCTGTAAGTCTCTGATCAGATCGAGATTTGGTACGACTTCCGTAGGAATGTTCTATTAAGCCATATCAACATTAGATTCCCAGTCGTATATTTAGCACTTGTTTTGGGGCGTCGAAGTTTGCTCATTTGAGCACCGCATAGACAGAAGTGAGCGGCGGGAAGCAGCGGCCAGTTCTTCTGCCACATTCCCTCTCTTTCCGGCTCGCACACACATTACTTCTCCAGCCTCGGCAATCGCTGCCTCTCCATACCGTGAATGGGACCGCGCGGTCCTGCTTACACATACAGTATGTGGCTCTGTTATTCGTACAGGCTTCAGTTTCTTATCAAGTCTCGTATATTCACATTAACGATAGAAAAACTGAAATAAAACGTACATTACGGGTATAAACATGATTTTTCAATGATAATTCGTTAGTCAAAATCATACTTATTTACATACAGGCAGGAAGATTTGATATGAATGTGCCGGCATCGACAAACGGGTGTACCAGTTGTATTCGTACACATGGACAAGATGATGAGCACCGTTTGTTTGTGATGCACGGAAAAGTCTCAGTGACGGCATACGACTGGTCAAGTGCATTATAGGGTGGGCTACTGAATGCATGATTCGTAACAGTGTATCGATTTTCAAGTGTCCGAGTGAATCGATTCACAGGAACGGCGAACTCACGGCACACGATTCAGCTTACTCCCAGCGGACAGTGCTGAGTGGCGCACTCACTGGACGTTGACGGGGAGCCGAGCTTCCGCTGCAGCGAGACAGTGAATCATGGCACATCGAAAGAATCGTGAACGAGCGCGGCTCAGTGAGACAAAAGATACACACGGCTCCTTCGGCTCACTGGAGACTGGCGGGTGGCGGAGAGCCGAGCTTCCGCTGCAGCGAGACATACAGTGAGCCATGGCACACCGAAAGAATCGTGAACGAGCACGGCTCAGTGAGACACAAGATACACACGGCTCCTTATCGGCACATTGGACAGTGGACACTGGCGGAGAGCCGGGGTTCTTCTGAAGCAATATATACAGGGCCATGGTACACTGAAATAATTGTACGCTAAATGGACTCCCGAGCTCAGCTCATTTGAAAATAATACCCACTTGCATTCACTGTCTCTTCTTACAGTGAGGTTTAAATAATAGATGGATTTATTTTCAGAGTTAAAAAGGTAGTCAAAACATAATTCTAAAGTAGCTAGTAAGTAGGTAGGCTATTAGGTTATACTATTTATTAGTTTAATGAACCTTAGTATTATAACTTAGTTGACATTTGACAATTAATTAAACTCGATTCTAGCCTGCCCTATGACTATGAGTCATGCTCATGATGACTCAAAAGTACCTGTTTTATATTGGGAAGAACGGCTCAGTATTGTCTCAGTTCGTATGTCACATCGTTGCACAAGACTTCAATAATATGTGGACAGTAAGTGAGCCGACTGATGCAATAACTTAACCAACAGTATGTTGAAGCAGAAAACCAGTGGGCTGCTGTACATCTCGGGTAGCCTATACAAAATATGACGATTTAAAAAATCCTCTGCTGATAGAAAAAATACAGTACATACTTTCAAAAACGACTCAGCGAGTTGGACGTACGTTTAGTATCGCGTAGCTATGCGCTTACGTTTGGAGGATGGTGGGTTCGAATCCCACCGTCAGCAGCCGTTAAGATGGTTTTCCGTAGTTTTCCCACTTTTACACCAGGAAATCCTGGGACTGTACCATAATTAAGGCCATTGCTGCTCCCTTCCTAATCCAGGACCTTTCCCATCCTGCGTCGCCGGAAACCTTCGATGTATTAGAGTGACTAGCATTTTTTTCTAAGAAAGGAGTTCATAATATGAAGACCAGATTGCAGCAGTGAACAATGAATGCTGTTGCTGCTGTCTTACCATTACATACTACACAGATGCAGTAGGAGCGGTGACTCTAATGTGCCGTGAATCGGATCATTGTATCGATTCAGTAACGTGAACGGAATCAAATGAATCGATTCAGTAAAATGAATCGAATGTCCCATCACTAGTGCATTAGTCTCCTTCCTAATGTACCTGTGGTGGACATGGGTAGGAATGCAGAGTTATGCACGGAGCATAAGAGCACTATATTTAAACAGACACTTAAAGGATTTTTATTACGAAGGACTGAGCAGCTGGTCATTAGAACACATTCTACGGTGCAATATGTGGTTGATAAATTTAAATACAAACGCACTATTAAGAACACGCCAAGTGAAACCCAGGAAAAAGTGTTTAACTGAAAGGGAATAACGGTGTGTTGTTCGGCTGATAATCAGATTCCAAATTAAGTGCACCAGTATTGAGGCATCTCACGGAGGAATGAACTGGAAAGAAGATCAGCAACTCCATCATCCGTCGGATTCTGTATCGGCATGGGTATTATGGAAGAATTCCTCGGAAAAGGTCATACGTAAAAGCATAGCAAAGTCACCTCCGTAGAGGCCATGAAGGCCCTTGGAGGAGTGGAAGCTAAAGGCTTCCACCGTTGTTAACCTCGGCACTTGATGGGGTTGAGTGGTTAGCTCTACGCCCGGACGCTTTGCCCCCAGGAATTAACCTGGTACTCATTTTTGGTGTAGGCTGAGTGAACCTCAGAGCCATATGCACCTCCGGAAGTAGAAATCTTGTTTCTTAAATTTTACGACTTCCTGACGGGGATTCGAACCACGTTCTTCCGGGCGAACCGAGCACGCCTTTACCGCCTCGGCCAGGCAGCTCCTAAAAGGTCATCAGTAAGTAGAAAAAACAGACGGCTTAGACTGGCATCCGCTAAGGAGCGTATAAATAAGGAGAACGAATTCGAGAATGATGTTGCCTGGTCTAATGAGACAAAAATAAACTTTTTCGGGTCAGTTGGTATCCACAGAATATGGAGAACAATTGGTACGGACAATGATGTGGCATATACACTCCCAGCCGTAAAATACGGTGGTGGAACTGTAATGCTTTGGGGCTGTATGTTAGCCAGAGGTGTGCGTAACATACATTTCATTGACGGAATAATGAACAAGTAAGGCTATAATGTAGTCCTGAGGGCAAACGTGAAGCAGAGTTCCGAAAAAATGGGTATGCCACCTGTTTATACGTTCCAACACGATAATGACCCAAAGCACACTGTTGACATTAATAAAGCATGGACGATCTGGAACATTCCTAATCAGCTTAGAACATCTCCCCAGTCTCCGGTTTTAAATCCCATTGAACATCATTGGGCTACGTTGAAGAGGAATATCCGTAGGCAACGTGTACGTACGAAAGATGAACTTAAAAGTGTGATTTTTCAGGAATGGCAGAAAATCAGCCCGGACACGTGCAAGAAATTAGTGTATTCTATGCGGTGACGAAGTCCGGCAGTTATAAAGGCTAGAGGACATTGCACTGGATACTAACATGTTCCAGGAACCCTTGAATTTTTGTTTATTTCGAGTGTTCAATTTGCTTGTACGAATAGGAAAGATTCAAGATTACGGGCGCGCTTTCCTTTATTAGAATCTGTATGTTTTGTACACATAATTGTAAGCAGATATAGTAGATATATGTTTTCTGAAGGCTTTGTTGAATATATGTTAGGTGCATAAAATCCTTTTCAGTTTATTATTTTCTGGCAGTGCAGTGAGGTACTACGACAAACAGCCCGTACGAATAGAATAGGTACATGCTGTATACGGTAGTATGTAAACACCGACACACTATCTTGTAAGGAAAGCAACAGTTAATGCTGCAGAAAACTATTTAACTTGCAATAAATGTTCTATTGCTTGTGTACAACACTTTCTATTCAGTGTATATATCACACAAATGAACACAGTACAAAAAGTGGTTAAGGCATAAGCAAGCCTTGCACCACGAGCATTTCATTAGAGATAGTTCGCTACAAGAAGCACATGAAATGTCGAAGTCCATGAAATGAAAGCAAAATTAATTTGGATTTTCAAAGTGGTCTGACTTGTCATAAACTTACCCTGCCTTGTACCACGCATATTTCCACATTTTTTGAGTATAACGGCTCGGATGAGAACTCTCATGGATACTGAGGTTCAGAATGTGGAACAAAACAAAATCGTAGAAGATTATGATGAATTGTTTTCATATACGGTATCCGCAATCATCAATAGGCTGGATGAGTCCCAGATCAACTTTATACATTCTTATTTTCCTCCAACTCGTACCATTATAATGTTGTTCTCTGTTTGGCCCGTCCATGAGTCAAGGATAAGCACTGGTGTCGGCTACATTGGGGAAATATACACTGTTTAGCTACACTTGACAAACTGTAAGAACCGCTGGTAAGAGACGTCCATCTGCTGATATAATAGGTTGCAAAGTGTAACTGCGTTAATATGTGTACGTTAATGCGTTGAGTGACTGCACCTCGGCTAATACAGTCTTGTCCCCACGTTCGTGTAAAATCCTACAATCGTGGAATTCAAAATTGAACCCTGATTGTTCCGTGTTGAAAATACTAGAAAAACCATTTTTGCATCACTCAAAACAGTGTTCAAAACTGCAACAGTACTGTTGAAATCATTTGTGTATCGTTTCGTGACGAATTTCGTAAATTTTTTGACAAAATATTAAAAGACCGTTTAAAGTCTGGACTATCAACCATGAATCGGAAGTCCTGAAAGAAGGAAAATATACCCGTTGAGCTGCTTGGTGTGCCAGTCCTCTTAAATCACGATCAAGGACGATTTTGCCTGCAGTCATTGAATTCTTGAACTTTCGCAACGTCTCACCGAGGACAGGCTAAATACTGTCACGTTTTGTCCCTTCTTTCTGTACCTGTTTTTCCCACGTACAAATATCTGATATATGATTTAGCCATCGGTAAGTGCACATAACAGACTTCAGATTTATCTGTTTACCTCCGTAATTTCGAAAGTAACTAACGCTTTAAAAATATTTAGGAAATATCGATAAAATTCCGTTTCCTTTCAGGCATGCTATCTTTAACGTCTTCAGAATCACACCCCGCAGCGTTAAGGAAATAATTTCATTTCCTCCTTGGCTGAATGGTCTGCGTTGAGGACTTCGATTCAGAGGGTCACGGGTTCGATTCTTCTGGCTCTGGGACTGGGTGTGTGTGTTTGTGCCAACACTCTCCTCTTCATATTCAGACGACAAACCACACTACCAATCATAAAAGAAACACGCAATAGCGATTGCATCCCTCCATACACGGTTGTCGTCAGGAAGGGCATCCGGCTGTAAAACAGGGCCAAATTTACATGTGTTATAGAGTTCGCACCCGAGACCCCACAGCTGTAGGAAAAGCGGTAGAAGAAGAAGATTCAATGTTGTCACCATGGTAGTGTGATCCAGGTCCAGAAATGTGATTTCCGACAAAAGAGTAGTGTTAAAAAATTGTTGCAAAGTTTGGGCTGGGAAGAACTGAGAGAAAGAAGAAGAGCTGCTCGACTAAGTGGTATGTTCCGAGCTGTCAGCGGAGAGATGGCGTGGAATGACATTAGTAGACGAATAAGTTTGAGTGGCGTTTATAAAAGTAGGAAAAATCACAATATGAAGATAAAGTTGGAATTCAAGAGGACAAACTGGGGCAAATATTCATTTATAGGAAGGGGAGTTAATTTACCAAGGGAGATGTTCAATAAATTTCCAATTTCTTTGAAATCATTTAGGAAAAGGCTAGAAAAACAACAGATAGCTAATCTGCCACCTGGGCGACTGCCCTAAATGCAGATCAGGATTGATTGATTGATTGATTGATTGATTGATTGATTGATTGATTGATTGATTGATTGATTGATTGATTGATTGATTGATTGATTGATTGATTGATTGATTGATTGATTGATTGATTGATTGAGAAGAATTCTCTATATACCTTGAACACTATTCCACACGAACAATTATATTTTAGGGGATATTAATATCAAAATTATGCTGTCGATAATGTGTTTATTCTCCAAATCTTTGAAGGTATAGTACAACGAGGAGAAGAGGGCCTTCAACATAGGAAATATTCCTGGCAATAGAGAGCGTCGACGCGCATCTACGGGCTGGCAAACCCCATTGTGAACTGTGTTCTGTTTTGGTATTGCTTATATTTTTCAGTTCGTATGTTACTTTTTCATTATGATTTTTTCCTTTTTTACTTTTATGCTCCCAATTTCTTTCTATTTTATTTCTTGAGCTTTGCTTTCTTTCTTCATTGTGTGCTCTCCAAATATTTTATTTAGCTTAGGTTTGATTTTTTAATATACTGTAATAGTACATTTCTTTTTATCTTGTAATTTACGTGTTGAATTGCACAGTAAAAGAGGACCACGGGTCCTAACTTCGCCACTGCTAATGTCAAATAACTAAATAAATAAATAAATAAATAAATAAATAAATAAATAAATAAATAAATAAATAAATAAATAAATAAATAAAACAGCTTTGTCATTTCCCGCGATGCTTTGCGTCTTTCTCAGAACCGGAAAGGATGGAAAAGTATGCACTACAATTTCTATGGAGATCACAATCCTCAGTATTGAGGAAATGGTTAAGAAATAGTAAAGGAAGCAAAAAAAATCTCTGAAACGTAGTGGTAAATTCGTAGGCCATCTAGCGGGTGATGTAACGAACGAACGAACGAACCGTTAAAAGGTCGTCCGCACCAACTGCGCAGTACCCAGTAACACTCCAATTTACGGAACTAAGTTCTTCCACATTATGTATACGTGTGTCAGTGTACATACTACCCGCATTACCGTTCTGTTCTGTGCGCTGCCTTGCTTCCACGGGGCCAGGCAACTACCGCTGAAAGCTGAAGTCGTGAGGTGCAAGGCTCATTCGTAGCATCTGATTTTATCTTTTGCACATTGTGATAAATATTATGGCATAAACTTTATAACGCTGATTGACAGTATTATTCAGAATATGATTCAATTCAGTTTTTCCTTGTATCCCATTTGTTTTCCTTATTGGCTATCTTAATGCATACCACTTCTTCTTCTCCTTCTCCTCCTACCGCTTTTTCCCACACCTTGGGGTCGCGGGTGCGAAGTACGTCGCACATGTGGATTTGGCCCTGTTTCACGGCCGGATGCCCTTCCTGACGCCAACCCTATATGGAGGGATGTAATCCCTATTGAGTGTTTCTGTGGTGGTTGGCAGTCTGGTATGTTGTCTGAATATGAAGAGAGTGTGTTGGGACGGACACAAACACCCATTCCCCGAGCGAGAAGAATCAGAAGCGATTAAAATCCCCGACCTGGCCGGGAATCGAACCCGGGACTCTCTGAACCGAAGGCCAGTACGTAAACCATTCAGCCAACGAGTCGGACGGCTATCTTAAGTCATACTAACATGTATAAATTAAAGGTTAGTTTTAATATAGTCTACAAACGCAAATTCGTGTTGATTCGTCAGTTCATCGTACTTACTGCCATTGACATATAGTGAAACGTTCCTCTTAGTTCTACAAGTAGCATATTTCTTACATAGTGTATCCACATTTTACTCAAAACCCGAGTAAGCTAGCTGAGTGGTACGGGCCATGTAGCTGCAAGTGACATTCACGAGATGGTGGGTTTGAACCCTACCATCGGAAGCTCTGAAGATGGTTTTCAGCCGTTTCCCCTCTTCACTCCAGGCATATGCTTGAGGCCATGGCCGTTTCTTTCCCAGTCCTAACTCTTTCCTATCCCATCGTCCTGAAAACGTGTCTGAGTTAGTCGTGTGTTACACCGCAAGCAAGAAAATAAACATTTTAATGAACTAGTCAGTCTGGACGTTTCCGTGAATGAACTAAGCGCCTCAGTAAGCCCTCATACTCAGCCATTTCTGTAGCCACATCTGATTTTATATACTGTATAATCTAACCATAACCATCAGCTACTTGGACTTCGTCTCCTTCCCTTTCTTTTCAAAGCCGATTGCTATCTGCTCTCTGAGTAGCCTGTCCCCCTCCATTCCCCTCACATGTCAGCACACACGTACAAATAGTCAGATTCATGTTCGTCTTAAATTTTACCAGTATCTCTGCATTCTGAATACCCTGTGAGTTTGCATCCGGGAGATAGTGGGTTCGAACCCCACTGTCGGCAACCCTGAAGACGGTTTTCCGTGGTTTCCCATTTTCACACCAGGTAAATGCTGGGGCTGTACCTTATTCAAGGGCACGGCCGCTTCCTTCCCACTCCTAGGCCTTTCCTATCCCATCGTCGCCATAAGACTTATCTCTGTCGGTGCGACGTAAAACAAATAGCAAAAAACTTTTCTCTACCGATAAGTGTATACCAGCAATCACTCTTGCTATATCAACGTCCCTCTTTTCCTTACGAATAAGACGTCCAGAGTTTACACAGCCAGCTCCAGGTCAGCGATCTTTACCCGAACTGAGGGCTGTTCGACGTCCACTCAACCTACGTGAGAACAATTGAGGACATGTCTGAAGGCTATAGCCGAGGACTAGAAAGCCGAAAATAACGGCCGAGAGGCCTTCTGACTGGTAGGCCAAGGTTCTTCATGACTGTAGTGCCATGGGGGTTGGAGTTTATTCAGCTTTCACTTCCGTACACTGATGTAAAGCTAAGTTGGTCAGTGAACTCGCTTCCTTCTAACAACAACCGTCAGTCGTTGCTGTGATCTCGCTGAGTTTGTTTTGTCACACCATGGTTCGATTTCTCTCATTATACTCTCATTCCGGAACAAAATGCATGCTTAATACATGAAAAGCTAAAGCTCCATCTGATCCAGTTCCATATTTTCTTCGTAACATTCAATCATCTTAGTTCTCTTCCTTGACGATACCTCGTCAGTCGTGTGAACTGTGATTTTTATGAAATATTTAAATCAGTTATTACTTCCATGATACACATGAGTGACTGTGTTAGTTCACAGTCTTCTTTACAGCTGGAAAGGATTTTAACAAAGAACTTATTCTACTGTCAGTTATCACTAGGTACAATTATAACACATTTTTTTATTTCCAGTAATAATATATGTTTGATATGGAAATACTCATGCTAGTCGAGCATACGCTTTCTGAAAATCTACTAAATTTAAGCACAACTGTCTATCCTACACTTACCACAGAATACTGATGGAAAATACCACGAGAGCTGTGGCTCCTTCCCTTGATAGCAGATTGGTGTAGTTAATACATCCATTCCAATAAGTAGGTACTTTACCAAAATCCCGAAGTAATCCTGTTACTCTATGAAGCCATTTACAGCTGCCTTCCCAGTAAACAGCACTTCTGGCCTTATTTCATCCACTATTATTATTATTCTCTGTACTTCGTCAACTGATTCCTTCTTCCATCTCCATTTCCTGAAGTCTGAGATCTGAGTAATCGGCAGAAGGGTTTGCTTTCTCACTGAGCCGGGCTGAATGGCTCAGATGATCGAGCGGTGGATTTTGAGCCGAAGTTGACGAGTAAGTTTACCGGTACTTAAAAGTACACCTGCTGGATAAAATTCCGGCACCTGAAGACTCCGATAAATGTACAAGGAGCTCGTGAGATATAAAGCACATAATAATAATAATAATAATAATAATAATAATAATAATAATAATAATAATAATAATAATAATAATAATAATAATAATAATAATAATAATATAGCGTAGGGACGTAGTGCACTCATCGCCCAGTGGTAAATTATTGCAAGCAGCCACCCGAATACCGGCGGGAAAATCGAAGCTTGAGGCATGAAGGAATATTCTGCAAAAGCTACTACCCCAAGTGGTGACCAATCCACCGTCGCCTTGAGTGACGTAAGCGGGCCTTTGGATACTGGGGAGTCGGCACCGACATGCTTGGAGGTATCGGAGACTCCGAAAAACAGGCCGGCTGCGAGATACGCAGTCGTCTGACACACTAGCCCCTACCAGGAAATACTGAAAGAGACTACGACAGGGCTGGCACGTAATACTATGTTCCTTCACAAACACCGAGGCAATCTGAGCCCTACGTCTCACAATCACCATATCTACCCGTACCCTTTGTTCATTCATTGTCACAGAAACT
Organism: Anabrus simplex; assembly: GCF_040414725.1. Taxonomy (NCBI): domain Eukaryota; kingdom Metazoa; phylum Arthropoda; class Insecta; order Orthoptera; family Tettigoniidae; genus Anabrus; species Anabrus simplex. Next base: position 556,074,846 of record NC_090266.1, on the reverse strand, counting down.
ATGTTCCGTGTCACGGTTTTCCTAACACACAGTCCAAATCTTCACTCAACCCTACCTCTTTGGACATAATACTATGTAAAAACAAGTTCCCTCAACTTCTTTCATTTCTTCCCGTTACCCGAGCAAAACTAATTCATAATACATTCAATCTCATCTAGCTTTATTTCTTTATATGTGCACCTTTTATAATTATGACGTTCCATCAAACCACGACGGTTTACGAACCACCGACGGACTGGGTATTCCTAGTCACCAGGGTTCGGTGGAGGTTATGAACGGCAACAGACCTATGACGAAACGCTCACCCACTTCTTTATTCAATAGCTTGACTGACAGTGCCACTTTACAGTCAAATCAGCGCCGCCCGTGGTTCATAAAGTACAACAGCAGAAAAACCAACGAACTACCGATATGTTGCACACACATGCTTATATGCTGACATCAAGGTTTTCAAAATCTGAATTTGTCAAATGGCCCGGAAACAGTGCTCAACATCCCATATTTCCTGATCTGCAATGGAAATTATTTCTTAAACCAAGGCATACAGACCTTATACAGGATGTGTCTAACGTATACCGATAAACTTCGGGATCACATCACAAACACATTTTGTTAAGGAACCCATGGGTTGCGACGCTTCGTTTCGGTGCAAAAAGGACTTACGTCACTACATGGATCAATCTTAATTAAGTAATTAGATATGTTAGAACTGGATAAACAAATCACTAATGTTATAGGTATTTATTGGCCCAAACATACAGAATGGGTGGAAGAATGATACTGAGCACAAGAAAATAATAGACTGGATTTAAATTAAACTAATGTCCTCATCCCGAGGTGGTGGAGCTCTTTTCAGGGACACCCCCGATGGAGGTGAGCTGCATGTACCATTTCAACCCCATACCAGCCCTCCTGCCATTCGTAAATTCCTAGCAGTACCGGGAATCGAACCCGGGCCTCCGAGGACGGCAGCTAATTATGCTAACCGTTACGCTACGGAAGCGGACAATAGACTGGATGTAAGTAAACAAACTTGCTGATAGATGATAGTGGCCTTAGATAGGGAAGTAATTAAATGGCGTGAATGCATAATAGCAAGCTCAGATCGTAAGCAGAACTTGGTCGAAGAATAATACTGCGCTCAAGGGTGACAAACTAGGTGATAGCATTATTGACATAAACCCGTCTTACAGTGAAACAGAAATTATACCTTAAACCAAGGCACACAGGCCTTATACAGAGTCGTTGTCACAGCCCAGTTTCTGAAAGGTTATCTGTCCGATTCCAAAATTTGTCGGTCTAATTTCGAAACATCTTTTTTTTACAACTTGCTCTACAACGCGCCGACACAGATAGGTCTTATCAGGGGCGGTGTGTGGTATTGTTGCAGTGTTGCACAACTCCCAATAAATTTGCACTTCATTTGTAGTTTTTTCTTCTAATGTTTTAGTTTAATAAACCTAACATGTATTTGAAAACATGTTAAAATTAACCATCTTCGGTCGTTCGCTGTACTAATGGTTCGTAACGGACCAACAAACAACGCTGGCTTCGAATCAAACTCAGGGGGCTTGCTTTCCTACACCAACTCCCTAGCGGACAGCGCGGCGCAATGTACCACAGCAGGGACGAGCCTAAGCATGCATAGCATCAGGTAGCATGCTCGCCAGGGAGTTGCACGAGACTTTTTTTTTTTAATAGCAAGTCCCATACCGAGAAACAGTTCCAAACGTCCCCGTTAGATTGCGCCACTCTGCGGAGTTTACTTCATTCCTACTTTCTTTCCTCTCGCAAAGGTAAATTTACAAATTTCATTTACGTTGCACCGACGCAGTGTATAATTAGCCTCTTATTTCCTGGGTTGAAATTGCCAGATATATTTCAGTTTTAGTAGGAATTTAGTTCATTACTTTACGATAATAGAATTACTTGTTATTTTTGTAAGCTATAACAATGTGACACTGAAAATGTTGGTGCAACACCCAGCTTCAAATACCACCAGATGCCACTGGGTCTTATGGCGACGATGGGATATGAAAGGCATAGGAGTGGGAAGGAATCGGTCGTGGCCTTAATTAAGGTACAGCCCCAGTATTTGCCTGGTGTAAAAATGGGAAAACACTGAAAACCGCCTTAAGGGCTGCCGACAGTGGGGCTCGAACACACTATCTCCCGGATGAAAGTTCATAGCTGCGCGCCCCTAACTGCACGGCCAACTCGCCCAGTTAGGAACATCTTGTACAGATAAATAATGTACGCATCAATCAACAGTTTTCCAACAATTTAATGATATACTTTAAGAATTAATTATTTTAAGAGTTCATTTTGTATTTGGACATTTATTCTTAGGAGAACAGCAATCAGGAAAAATATCAGATCAAACCAGGCAATAATTGTGAATTATTTCATTTTAAAATGCTACCAGAAATATTTTACAGAAACCAAACAATGAATTCAGTTTCTCAATTCAGTCTTATTGTTGTAACTGATCTTCAAAGAGACAGACAAAATCATTCGCAAGAACGATTCACGACTAGCAATAGAGTGGAAGAGAAAGCAGAACAAGGAACGCAGCCATATACACCCCTGGAGGAAAATTGTGTTTACAGTGTACTACGTCTTCTGGTATGAGGTAAACCAAATTTGTTACTTTCATCAGTCAGTCAAAGTCTCATCTTTGGCTTTTACAATAGACAGAGACAGAAAAATATTGTATTTATTGCAGCCAGTGGCAATGAAGGTTAGTTTTCAAATTTTAACAGATAGTTTATAATAAGTTTATGCACATAGTCTAGTTTTGCACACTGTGGCTTGGTATCTGTCACGATTTTTCCCAACATTGTTCGCATAAGCAGCTTGTATCTAGTTCGTGGAAACCTTTCTTGCGCAAAGTTTATGCTTAAAGCCGTGCACTGCAAGCCGGGTCATGGTATGCCTTAGTTCGTATCTTGGGGGTCTTCCATTCCTTTGTAGTCAAGGTGTCTGTGGTACAAAAGTAGTCTTGAGGCTGTGGTCTTTGATAGACAAAGTGTCTTCTTTAGATACTTGGATTACACTTTTTCAATCAACTCGAGGTTGGTTTTTTGTCGCAGGTATTCCCATATTTTTTACATGTATATCAGAATAAGGGAGATCGTCATCTGAAATAAACATGTTGTCTGAATTGAAAGTTTCTGAAGTAGTTTGAGCAGACGCGGTTTCATGATACAATCTGCAGAGCTGCAGAACCACCAGAATGAAAGATATATACAGCGACTAGAGATCCCATCCTTCATAGTGTGTGTTGTTATCGAGTCAAAGATCGATACCCATTCAGTAATTATTGATGATCTGGCAAACTTGCTTGGGTCTGTGAAAGACAGCACAGTAGGTTGAATGCATGAGAGCACACTTAACTACAGCTTTGTCCGGCTCCATGGCTAAATGGTTAGCGTCCTGGCGTTTGGTCCTAGGGGTCCTGGGCTCGATTCCAGGCAGGGTCGGGAATTTTAACCATCATTGGTTAATTTCGCTGGCACGGGGGCTGGGTGTATGTGTCGTGTTCATCATCATTTCATCCTCATTACGACGCGCAGGTCGCCTACGGGAGTCAAAACAAAGGACCTGAACCTGGCGAGCCGAAATTGTCCTCGGACACTCCCGGCACTAAAAACCATACGCCATTTCATTCACTACAGCTTTCTCCGATTGGTGACTAAGAGCCGCCCATATGGTTCTGTATGATCTGAACGCCTTAAAGATCGGCTGGCCTATTCGCGTGTACTGGAGGAAATGTGCCACTGAGACGTCCCAATTATTGGAATCGTTGGCACTTCCTCCCCAGGCGCAGCTGTAAATCACGCCTTCTCTTCTCTTGCACTATCGTCCTCTTTGGGACGAACTTGCATTGCTGGATGTGAAATGTCACTGCTCCGTGTTGGCAACTTGCTACTGTGGCTGAGAATTATTTCTTCTTCTTCTTCTTCTTCTTCTTCTTCTTCTTCTGTTTACCCTTCAGGGTCGGTTTTTCCCCTCGTACTCAGCAAGGGATCCCACCTCTACCGCCTCAAGGGCAGTGTCCTGGAGCTTCAGTCTCTGAGTCGGGGGTACAACTGGGGAAAATGACCAGTACCTCGCCCAGGCGGCCTCACCTGCTATGCTGTACAGGGGCCTTGTGGGGCGATGGGAAGATTGGAAATGATAGACAAGGAAGAGGGAAGGAAGCGGCCGTGGTCTAAGTTAGGTACCATTACGTCATTTGCCTGGAGGAGAAGTGGGAAAATACGGAAAACCACTTCGAGTATGGCTGAGGTGGGAATCGACCCACCTCTACTCAGATGACTTCCCGAGGCTGAGTGTAACCCGTTCCAGTCCTCGTACCACTTTTCAAATTTTCGTGGCAGAGCCGGAAATCGAACCCGGGCCTCCGGGGGTGGCAGCTAATCACACTAACCACTGCACCACAGAGGCGCACTGAACATTATTTCAAGGGTTTAAACTCACCTGCTATGGACAAAGGTTTTAATAGGGAGTCATTCACTCTTCATTATACTGCTGGCAAGATGAGACAAGCCGTAACATTAATTACATCAGTAACTGAAAGAACAGTCTACAAGTAATCATGAATATGTTTCTCCGTAATGGTAGTGAATACTTCAAAGCTAGATAGTTATGAAAATGAAAACAGGAACGTTAGTATTATCAGATGATGTTCTCCCTCCATTAAGAAAGCCGACTCCCAAAGTTGTATGCAGGTCTCGGAACGTGTGTGTAAATATGATTGTGTCTATAATAGATCAACATTTTTTCGACAAGCGGAAGAAGGGCTTTGTCATTTGTAACTTCTAACTCATTTGTTTGTATAATTCAGTTATTTATATCGTCGGAGTCCCTATATTCGGGGTCTTAAAAATTAAGATGTATGTTTACCTGTATTTTGTTTTGTAAATTTTGGGGAACTTCAAAGCTGATAGGACATGGACTAGGGCGTTTCTGCGGGCTCGGAGGACGGATGCAGACGAGCTCAGCTGGTATTTCTCGTATGCACTACGAATTTAGATATAAATCTGGCTGTCTGTTGCTTTCCCCAAGTTAGGCGCCCAAGACTTGACTGACTACTACTCGTGAACTTGTACTGAGCCCGGAAATGGAGGGGGAGGCGGGTTGAGCTAGGAGTGAATTCAGGCGGCTGCCAACCCACCACATGCTGGCTCGCAGATGTCGCAGCACATTGTTCCTTCGTTTAGCCACTTTGCCCATTTCTCTCCCCTCAAGCCTGCCAGAGGTTTCATAACATATTAAATGCGGTACCGTGGTTCCCTGGTCGACATGTGCACCCCGAATGTTATCTTCACGCTAAGTCGCCAACTTCAAACTCTGATTCTGAATTCGTGCACGCGTGCTTACAATGTGGTTTTCGAAGCAATCTGTCCCTTGAACTAAGAGAGGCAAGTAACGTACAGTTGTAGACTCGATAAGGTTTACGAGTGGAATTTCAAATCGTGACGATAACACACTCTTAGCACTGGACCACTTTAATCTGCAGGCATCTCTTAGAACTTCAACCTTACTCTATTTGTATTTGGTTTCTTCACCTCGCAATTATAGACCTTGCTCAGATGCGCTAAATGTAAATAATACAATTTATCTCTCTTTCTACAGCCAATCTATCTTTTACACTGGTTTTCTTACACACTTGTAGGGTCGCGGGCTGAGAAATGTGACACAAAAGTTGACTTGGCACTGTTATATGGCCGGGTGCCCTTCCTGACCTCAACTCTATGTGATGTTTTCACTATTGCGTGTTTCTGTGGTGGTTGGAAGTCTTGTGTGTTGTGCGTTTATGAGGAGAGAAGCGGGCCAAATACAGACACCTAGTCCCTGATCCAGATGAAGAAAACCACATGCGATAAAAATCCCCGACCTGGTCGGGCATCGAACACGCTCTGAGCGGAAGGACACCAAGTGGCCAACTCCGGTCCGAATGCGGTCCCCGATGCCTTTATCACCTGACCAGCACGGTTTATGCTATTTTAAGAATAAGAAGTAATCATAATAATGGCATTTGCTTTGTGTCCCACTAACTACCTTTACACCGATCTTGATAGCTGCAGTCGCTTAAGTGCGGCCAGTATCCAGTATTCGGGAGATAGTAGGTTCGAACCCCACTGTCGGCAGCCCTGAAAATGGTTTTCCGTGGTTTCCCATTTTCACACCAGGCAAATGCTGGGGTTGTACCTTAATTAAGGCCACGGCCACTTCCTTCCCACTCCTAGCCCTTCCCTCTCCCATTGTCGCCATAAGACCTATCTGTGTCGGTGCGACGTAAAGCAACTAGTAAGAAAAACCTACTTTTACGGTTTCCGCAGACACTGAGGTGCCGGAATTTAGTCCCGCAAGAGTTCCTTTACGTGCCAGTAAATCTACCGACAAGAGACTGACGTATTTGAGTCCCCGGACTGCGCCAGGATCGAACCTGTCCGGTTGAGGTCAGAAGGCCAGCGCCTCAATCGTCTGAGCCACTCAGCCCGGCAAGGAGTAAGAAAAAAGGGGGAATACAATTAAAAGCACTAATGAAATGGCATATGGAATTTTGTGCCGGGAGTGTCCGAGGACAAGTTTGGCTTGCCAGGTGCAGGTCTGTTTGAATTGACACCCATAGGCGACCTGCGCGTCATGATGATGAAGACTACACATACACCCAGCCGTCGTGCCAGCGAAATTAACTAATTATGGTTAAAATTCCCCACCCTGCAAGGAATCGAACCCGGGACCTCTGCAACCAAAGGCCAGCACGCTAACCATTTAGCCATGGAGCCGGACAAACAGAAAATATATTATATACATACATACATACCACCGAGTGTTACTGTTGTAGTATCCAGTTGCTGAGGACAGCCACTCCCAAACGAGTAAACGTGCTCTAACGAGGTCATTCATTTACCATTAAAAAGCAGTAGTGGTCGATATAATTTCGTGTAATTCGTTATTATTATTATTATTATTATTATTATTATTATTATTATTATTATTATTATTATTATTAACTCCCCAATGACATTAGGGAAGTTAAATGTAAGACAAAGTATAAAATCCTCTGCCAGCGTCATCTTATAAGCACTTCCAGTATTTCTTGAGTGTGAATGGGATGCATGAATTAGAGTGAATACGGTTGTTAACTGTAACGTGTAGCGGTTAGTTATACTTTAGTTAGTTTAGTTAGTGATACTTCAGTTAGTTTATACTTTAGGTTATAAGGATTTCATATGTTTAAATGAGGTCATTTCAGTTTTTATACTGTTAGTATATATTAAAATGTAAATTGTTGAAATTCTTAAATTGTAAATTTGTAAAAATTATATCGTAAATCAGTACTCATTTATATACCGCTACATGAAGTTCTCAAGTGTAAGGAAGGGCCAGGAGCCCTAACTTCACCAGAATAAGGTCGCTTTTATTATTATTATTATTATTATTATTATTATTATTATTATTATTATTATTATTATTATTATTATTATTATTATTGAGGAATACGTATAAAACGTAACATTATATATTCCGTACTAGCAAGAAACCCGTGCTTCGCTACGGTATTTTACTGAAATTTATAATTGAATGCTTATTGTTCTAGATATATAATCTGCCGAAATTCGCGATCTGACTCGTTTTTTGCGAGAATCCACCAAAATTCCCGATCTGACTCGTTTTCTATTAGATTACGGCACGTTTCCTCCCATTTTTCAATCTTCCTTTCCAGCAATCGATTTCGTACTTCCCGGGCTAGGCTCAGGTATTCCTCCCGGTCAGTTGGGTCCGTAAATCTTTGCCATCTCTTCCTATAATCATTTTTAATATGGATAAAATCCTTCAGAAGATACGGCGTGGTGTCATATTGGGTGCCTTGGCGGCGCTGAACCCGCGGCTAGACTGCATTCTTAGTCATTACTCATCCAGGACCCGTTTCTAGCGCGGTCCGCACATTTGACGACGGTTCGGAACATTATTCTTATTCTTATTCTTCTTCCTATTTTCCTTCTTCTTCTTCTTCTTCTTCTTATTATTATTATTATGTGTTGCTGGAATGAATGATGACAGGGAAAACGGGAGTATCCGGAGAAAATCCTGTCCCGCATCCGTTTTGTCCAGCACGAATGCCACATGGAGTGACCGGGATTTGAACCACGGAACCCAGCTGTGAGAGGCCGGCGCGCTGCCGCCTGAGCATCGGAGGATCCTTATAAGTACATTAAGGACAGTAAAATCAATTGGTCTCACCTCCTTTTACACCCCACCGCCGTTAAGTTTATTTACAGCCATTCCCCCCACCAAAAAAAAAAGAAGGCGTGTTTCTTTAAGTTTAAAGGAGATTCCAAACACCAATGTTCACGTCTATTACCTCCAGTTTTGAGATATATGTATCCCCATAAAAATAATTCATTTTTTCACTTCATTTCACACTGCTCCCCCCTCCCCCTAAGTGAATTTTCCCGCAAAAAATACTTGTTTGTTTAATAGTAAAGGATCTTCTAAATACCAATTATCGCGACTCTAACTTCTTCAGTTTTTGATTTATGTGTCCACATGAAAGGAATTCAACTCCTTTACACTCCCGCCCCCAAAAATGGTTTCCCCCCAAAACGCGTTTTTCTTTGTTTTTAAAGGAGATCCAAATACGAATTTTCACGTCTGTAACAACTTTAGTTTTTATTAGATGTATGTATTCTCATACAATTAAGTCAATTAATTTTTCAATTCTTTCACACACCCCCCCCCCCCCCACTTCATTGGATTTTCCGAGAACACGTGTTTCTTTACTTTTAAAGCAGATTGCAAATATCAAATTTCACGTCTATAACATCTTCACTTTTGAGATATCAGTAGCCTAATTAAAAGGATTCAACACCATTTTCAGTCACTTTTACCCCCCCCCTCCACCCAAGTGGTATTTCCGAAAACTAAAAATACACGTTTCATTATGTTTAATAGAGATAAAAAATACCATTTTTCACTTCTGCATCATGTTAAGTTTTTTTAGATTTACCGTAAAAGTTCTCATTTAAAAATTTCACCCCTTTTGAGTTCCCCTTAACTGGAGTTTCCAAAAACAAATCACCTATGTTTCTTTACATTCACAGGAGATTCCAAACACCCACTCTTTACGTCTGTAACATTTTACGTTTCCAAGATATTCTGTAGATATAGTCTTTAAAAAAATTCACCCCAATTTGTCACTCCTATTTAACCACCATTAATTGGATTTTCCAAAAACTAAAAAAATACGTGTTTCTTTGTTTTTAAAGGAGATCCCTTATACAAATTTTCAGTTCTGTAATATCTTCCGTTTCTGAGATATATGCATCCTCATTAAAGGCATTCAACCCATTTTTCACCCTTTTACACCCCTCCTATTGGGATTTACAGGAAATAAAAAATACGCGTTTCTTTATTTTTAGAGGAGATTCTAACTACCAATTGTTACATCTGTAAATTTTAAAGTTTTAAATGTAGACACACTCATTTTAAAAAATCACCCCCTTTTCACCCCCCAATACTTGGATTTCCCAAAAACGAAAAAATTTGTGTTGCTTTACTTTTAAAGTAGATCCCAAATACCAATTGTCAGGTCTGTAGTATCTTCAGGTTCTGAAATATAAGTAGCCTCATTAAAGGCATTCAACCCATTATTCACCCTTTTACAGCCTTCCTATTGTGATTTTCAGAAAACAAAAAAGTACGTGTTTCTTTATTTTTAAAGGAGATTCTAAATACCAATTTTCACATCTGTAAACTTTTAAAATTTTCCTATGTAGATACACTCATTTTAAAAATTCACACCCCTTTTCACCCCCCCCCCCATTACTTGGATTTTCCAAAAACAAAAAATACCTGTTTCTTTATTATTTTTAAGTAGATCCCAATTTTCAGGTCTGTAATATCTTCAGGTTCTGAAATATAATTAACCTCATTAAAGGTATTTAACATATTTTCACCCTTTTCCACCCTTCCTATTGGGATTTTCCGAAAACAAAAATATACGTGTTTCTTTATTTTTCAAGGAGATTCTAAATACTAATTTTTACATCTATAAACTTTAAAAGTTTTGTGATATATATAGATACACTAATTTTAGAAATTCACCCCCTTCTCACCCCCCATTAATTGGATAATCCAAAAACAAAAAAATACGTGGTTCTTTATTATTAAATGAGATACAAAACACCAATTTTCAGGTCTGTAATATATTCAGTTTCTGAGATATAAGTATCCTCATTAAATGCATTCAACTCATTTTTCGCCCCTTTCCACCTTTCCTATTGGGATTTTCCGAAAACAAAAAAATACATGTTTCTTTATTTTAATGAAGATTTTAAATACCAATTTTTACATCTGTAAACTTTCAAAGTTTTGAGATATAGATACACTGATTTTAAAAAATCACCCCCCTTTTCACACTCCCATTAATTGGATTTTCCAAAAACAAAACATACGTGTTTCTTTATTTTTAAAAGAGATCAAAAGTACCAATTTTCAGGTCTGTAATACCTTCAGTTTCTGAGATATAAGTACCGGTATCCTGATTAAAGGCATTCAACCCCTTTTTCGCCCTTTTTCACCCCTCCTATTGGGATTTTCTGAAAACAAAAAAATACGTATTTCCTTATTTTTAATGAAGATTCTAAATACCAATTTTTACATTTGTAAACTTTTAAAGTTTTGAGATATAGATTCACTCATTTTAAAATTTCAGCCCCCTTTTCACCCCCTTAGCGACGGAATATCCAAAAATCCTCTCTTAGCGAGCACCTACATCTTAATATGAATGTATCCCCAAAATTTCATTTCATTATGTCTAGTAGTTTTGGCTCGGCGATGATGAATCAGTCAGTCAGTCAGTCAGTCAGTCAGTCAGGACAAGCTATTTTATATATATAGATAATACACTCACGTTCATAAAAAAAAGAGAACACCTTGAAAGACTAGAGATTGGAAGTTCATATTCATTAGTATTTTCTGTAGAAACGATTAGCATTTTAGTCACCTAGGTTCAGCATGTGTCCTGTTGCCTAGTAGGCACTGGGTCCTCCATGGGCACTGATAACTTGTTCCATGCATGACGGCATCGACGCGTGCAAGGCGCGAATGGCGTCCTGCGGTATAGTCATCCATGTTGCATTCACCTGGACCCACAGTTCATCCTTGGTGGTTGGTATTGGGTAACAGTGCCGCACCTGTCGTTTCGTATATTCCACAAATTTTCGGTTGGTGACAAGTTCGGTGATCGGGCGGGCCAGGGCACTAATCTGACATCCTGTGACAACAAGAAGGCGTGTGTTCGTGTAGCAACATGTGGTCGTGCATTTTCCTGCTGAAATGGCGGCTGGGGTGTCGTGCAGAAAGGGTATGGCCACGGGTCGCAGGATGTCATTCACGTAGGTCAAACGCACCAAATGTGATTTGTGGTTGTACCCAATAGCACCCCTACCATAAGGCCTTGAGTTGGCGCTGTATGTCTTGTGCGAATGCAGTCAATGTAATGCCTATCTATCTGCCTGCGGCGAACCAAAATGCGGCAAATATTTTCAAACAAATAAAACCTGGATTCGTCCGAAAACACTATCTGCTGCCATTCCTGTCCCCAGTGATGTCGTTCTATACACCAATGCAGTCTAGCATGTTTATGCACATTAGTCAAAGGTAGGCGGAGAATTGGACGACGTGCCGCTAACCCAGACCGTAGTAAACGGCGACGGACTCTCACTCCTGATAGGGTACGATGTGTTACACTGCCCTACTTTTGCGCCAGAGCCGGGGTGGATGCAGATCTGTCCTCCAATGTCATTCGGATGAGGTGTCGATCTTCTCGAGGGGTGGTATGAGTGGTGCGACCAGACCCATCTCGTCGTGTTCTACGTCCTTCTGTGAACCATTCTGTACAGACCCATTGCACTACCGACACACTTCGTCCCACACGAGCAGCAATTTCCCGGATGGATGCATCACGTTCTCTCATGCCAATAATGCACCCTCTTTCAAACACTCTCATTTGACGGTACGGTTCTCGCATACAGTACGTCTGCGAGGCATCCCGCACATTTGCTCAAGTCACACTGATCCATTATCTTCTGTGTATAGCGACAACGAGAGCCACAGGCACATTTTACCAGTCGGTGGTAGTGCGCCGACATATCGATGTGGACCTTGAAGCTGAAGGTCGACATGATTCAAATGCTCATTATTTCTTTGAAACATACTAATGCACATGTCCTGTGAACATGAAATTTCTATTCCTAGTCTTTCAAGGTGTTCTGGTTTTTATGAGCATGAGTGTAATTCGTAACCGGGCGAGTTGGCCGTGCGGTAAGGGGCGCGCAGCTGTGAGTTTGCATCCGGGAAATAGTGGATTCGCACCCCACTGTCGGAAGCCCTAAAGATGGTTTGCCGTGGTTCCCTATTTTATCACCAGGCAAATGCTGATGGGGCTGTACCTTAATCAAGGCCTTCCCTATTCCGTCGTCGCCGTAAGACGTCTCCGTGGCGGTGCGACGTAATGCAAAATTGTAAAGAAGATAAAAATCGTATGGGTTGTTCGCCGGATTCTTATCAGTAACGATACTACAATAGTAACACTCGGTGGTATGAAGGTATGTATATTTATGTTTAATTCTTTCAGTGCCGAAAGTTTAAAAATCACGGTACATAGGATGTGTTAAAAATAATTTGAAATAATAACTGTGACAATAGTACGGCCTCTCCCTGACTCTGAACTCCCGCTTTATCAACTAACTGCAGTGTAATCTGACGAAGACAGCTTGAACTCTACCACGTCAACGAAGTTTTATGTATCTTCACAAGATGTCACCACTGTTGTTTCCGACTGCCACCTAGTGGTTTGTACTGCAATTAACTTGGTCGGGATATGCTCGTCTTTCTGGGTTTCATAACCTGCAATAATCAACCAATCAGATCGCTACCTTATGATCTCATGTTCCACCAATGAGACTGTCTAATTACGTCATTTTCTAGAACAGTCACCCAGCCGCCTATATATATACTGTATATAGCTTTGAGTTTGAACCTTAAGTGTCATTATTCGCTTCGGAACTTTGAAAGTGCTTCGTAAATTGAGATCTCCCTCAGGGGCCTGATGCAACGGCTGGGGCTGTTTACGGAGTCGAGATGGCAGCAAAAGGTAAAGCAGAACTATCACCCAACTATGTAAACTTCATCTACGTGTGGTTAAAGGAAGGTTCTAGCGTTCCCCTTAGTACGTAGCCGTTAGGTTCATCTGGGTTTCCACAAATTTTAGTGTAGAGAATTTCTCCTTTCTCTTAGGACTTAGAACGTAGGTTTTCTTGGCAGTCTGCGGACTTACGTAAAAGAACTCACGGGGAATAGGCAAAATATAAGGACGTACGAGTGTGTACATTCGTTTCCCTATCACTTTGTTTTCTGGTGACTAAGTTTTTAAAATTTAATCTTCTGTGTCTCGGGCCTTCTGCCCTATTAGGTTTTATTGACAAGTTATGTGCTGAGAGTGCTTGAGTCGGTTCAGGCCCCCTTCAATTTTGTTCTCGGCCTTTCCATTAACCGGTTCTTTTGTTTCCTTTTCTTGGTTGTGTATTATGAGCTTCGATTCCTGTAGTGTTCTAGATCTTTCCATCTGTTATTTAGTGTAGCTTTCCTATTTGAATAAGAGTAGCGAGTGTAAAAGCTTGATGAGCGTTCAGGTGTCGGTGTTCCTAAGGAACTCTTAAATGTAAATAAGGTACCTGAAGTGTGAAATTGTAGTCCAGGGTTTGATAACCACCCGAAGTGTATGAACTTAGAACTGAGGGTTTGTACTCCCTCTTCAAGTTTAAAAGTTATCAAATTGAGAGTTTGATGCTCCCCTTCTTTAATTAATTTGTAAAGCTCTAGTTTCCTGGTAATATGGTCCATGGATCAAGTCTCTTTCAAGATTCTATTTCTTTCCCAAACTTAAGTGCAGTTTGACCTGTTGGTCATATCAAGACTTGAAGTCATATAATGTAAATGGAAGTTTCTCTCCCCAGGTGAAAAACTTAAACTCCACAGGCTGTCTTCGTTGTTCCTAAAGTAGTTCAATTTTTGTTGTTCGTGTTATTTGCTGAAAAAGTTTCCATTGGACCAAAGAAAAGAATTGAAAAGATTTCCAACAATACATTTTTCAAAATTTAATTTTTGGATCCTGCTTTTTCAAAATACTTATCCTTTACGATTCTTTCCTTCTCTGCTCCACTGATAGCTCCGGAAAAATAATAATAACATTAATAATAATATGTTGATGAAGAAGACGAAGAAGGCAAACAAACGCACGTAAGTACTTTACATAGTTCTAGATGGGCGTATTTACTACTACTACTACTATTACTACTACTACTACTACTACTACCACCATCACCACCCCCCACCACCGAGAAAGTGGCTGCGCGGTTTGGTCACGTAGCTATCAGCTTGCATTCGGGATATAGTGGGTTAGAACCCCACTGTCGGCAATCTGGTAGATGGTTTCCCGAAGTTTCCTACTTTCACACCAGGTAATTTAAAGCATGGTCGTTTCTTTCCCACTCCTAGCCCTCTACTATCCCATCGTCGCCATACAACCTATCTGTATCGGTGCAAACGTAAAGAAAATTTAAAAAAAAACTACTGCTGTTATGTATTTAATGACCGTTCTAATTGTCGAATATAGTTTACACCGAGACACCACTTTACGGAACAATTGCATCCGCCCTCACACTGACTATTGGATAGGATTTAAGGTATTTAAGACCTTACGCTAATGAATCATCGAGAACTTCTCACTTATTTCCTTACGCCTTCTCTACGCCTCATACGACTTCAGAGGGTTAGTAATGTAAATAATTTCCTCATTTAGACAGAAGACAGCGCATATCTTCTTCGTCGTTGATCAAATGTATTCCTTATCTTCTCATCGCAAAGTATGGCACGAAGTATTTCCCTTTCTTGTCCTCAACAGGTTTCTGAACATATCAGTTTCAGGTCCCTGGTCAGAAACTGCACATAACTCGCCATTACAATGTAAAATAATACGAACAGAATTTCCTCTGTACGACGAAAGTCGTTAAGTTCCAACATTTGTCAAGGCTAACCGTAAGACAAGCAAGTATTTCAAGCTGCCATGCAGACGTGTTTCCAATGCACGAGCTCGTTTTACGACAACCTGGCCGAATAAGTAAACGGTATAATTTAGAGCCAGCCACATGGGTTAGGGGTATTTTCTCAGTCTCCTGCCCAAGGCTCAGAGTTCGATTCCCAGATCATCCAAGGATTTTAATACTGATCTGACAAAGACACCTCCGTACAGGCCATGAAGGCCCTTGGAGGAGTGCAAGGTAAAGGCTTCCACCATTGTTAACCACGGCACTTGATGGGGGTAGAGTGGTTAGCTCTACGCCCGGCCGCCTTTGCCTCCAGGAATTAACCTGGTACTCATTTTTGGTGTAGGTTGAGTGAACCTCAGGGCCATATGCACCTCCGGAAGTGGAAATCTCGTTTCTTAAATTTTACGACTTCCTGACGGGAATTCGAACCCACGTCCTTCCGGGCGAACCGAGCACGTCTTTACCGCCTCGGCCAGACAGCCCCTAATACTGATCTGAGGGTTTATATAATGTTCTTTCAGCATCGCAAGGTCAACAGAGGAAATTTATATTGTGGGAGGCAGCAAATTCCGCTAAGTAATTTGAATAACACGTCTGAGTAAGTCGCTAAACTGACCTCGCTGCATATCAATACCACCGAGCTCGATAGCTGCAGTCGCTTAAGTGCGGCCAGTATCCAGTATTCGGGAGATAGTAGGTTCGAACCCCACTGTCGGCAGACCTGAAGATTGTATTCCGTGGTTTCCCATTTTCACACCAGGCGAATGCTGGGGCTATACTTTAATTAAGGCCACGGCCGCTTCCTACCCACTCCTAGCCCTTTCCTCTCCCATCGTCGCCATAAGACCTATCTGTGTCGGTGCGACGTAAAGCAACTAGCATATCAATATCTGGGAGCAATCTGGTTACGCAGCAGTCGACTTGGCAGACCTGAGCTCCTTAATGGGCTGTATAGGGCACGAGTTTTAGATTAATTTAATTTAGTAATAAGCTTACGATATGCGTACATTTACTCATGTCAGAAACTGAAAAGCACTTGTGCTAGAAAAAATTGAAATTTCTACAGTTTCCTCCGCTGCTTTCACTGAAAAAATCTTATCATAATTTGTTATCGTTGTGATAGTACTAATAGTCCAAATACTTAGTAAACGTCCTTCTGAGAGACCGGTAGGGCGTGGTCTTGTAGGTAGGGTAGGAGGTCTTCTTAGCGCGCTTTCTCTGTTCCTGGCTCGTTATCTTTTTATCTCCTGAAGATGGTTTTCCGTGGTTTCCCATTTTCACACCAGGAAAATGCTGGGACTGCGCCTTAAATAAGGCCACGGCCGCTTCCTTCCCACTCCTAGACCTTTCCTATCCCATCGTCGCCATAAGACCCATCTGTGTCGGTGCGACGTAAAGCCAATTGTTGTCTTTTCATCTCGCTTGTTAACACGTTGTGTTCAGCCATTGCTACACATCTCGTAAGTAAGGATTTGGTTGACGTTGACTACGATCCTGTTACACATTATAACTATCTTAAGGTTCAAAACAAGGAATGCGCACTCGGTTTTGTGACGTATGAATGCGCACTGGGGAAATTTTATTTTACAATTACCTTTATAAATTGCTTTATATCGCACCGACACAGATATGTCTTATGGCGACGATGGGACAGGAAAGCTCTAGGAGTGGGAAGGAAGCTATCGTGACCTTAGTTAATTTACAGCCCCAACATTGGCCTGGTGTGAACATAGCAAACCACGGAAAACCATCTTCAGGGTTGCCGATAGTGGGGTTCGAACGAATTTTCTCCCGATACACGCTCCCAGCTGTGCGACTCTAACCACACGGCCAACTCACTGGGTAGACAAATTTTACTCAACCAGTTTATCGGTTTAAGTGGGGTACGAAAAGTGTCATATGTATTTACCTTACAGAATCTAATCGTTGGCGGAAAGTTATATTAAACGTTAATGCGAAACATAAATCTTAGTGCCAAGACCTACTGCTTTTCAACCATGTGGGAACGAAACAACTTTATAATTAATAATTTATGTTATTAAACAAAATATTCTGTTATACGACTACACTACTTACACTACTTGGTATAGGTCTAATCAAGTTACTACTGATGACAATCATAAAAGTGAACAACTACTTAGAATGAGATTACACCGATATAACATAAAAATAGAATGATCAAATCTACACCTCACAGTGAGAAGTTAGCACGTTTATTACTATGAAGTCTCATAGCTAACGCGGTTTAGTCCTCATCAACATGATGATATTCATTTAAAGAAGAACCTTTTTGTATGACGCACAACTGTCCTTCTCGCTATCGTTTCTATAGTCACTTTCATAAACGACGTCTGTATTACTCGTCACATCCACTAATAATTTCATTATATTTTTCATCACCAAGTAATTCTCACTTTGCGAATAGTAAATGGGAAAATTGTACTTCGCTATAAACTTCCGTTAGCACGCGCACTGGATAGAAATTACCCGAGCCCGAAATCAACATACAAACACGTCAACAGCTCGAATAACACAGACGTAAGGAAAATATGAAGCCATCAAGAATACTTGGAAGAATCTATAGGGTGGGGCCGATGGCCTAAATGTTAGGCCCCTATAAACATCATCATCATCATCATCATCATCATCATCATCATCATCATCATCAACATCATCATCATCAGTCCACTGGGATAGTAGCGAAGGTAGAACACAGAATACCTGTTAGACTAGGCTAGGAATTATTCACAATTCATTTTGCCATAGGTAAAAAGATACCGCGTACTGGTATGCTCGGAACAAGGTGTCACCTTCCCTGTTTTCAAAAAAGTGTATGATGAAGAAACAAGCAAAGACACATGCACACAGGATAGGTTGTCGTCGTTTCATGACAAGGGATTGGGACATCAAGGTCAACAACCCCTATACTCAGTAAGTGTGAACATTTGTCTCATTGTAACTGTGGTGACCGCAATAATGTGTGCGGTTGTAATCGAGTAGAGGATTGGGAAGGAAGCGGATAACGCACATATGCTTTCCACAAATGTGTGTGATTTTCCGATTATGAAAGGCACCGTATAAGCTCTCGTATAACTAACTAAAACTAACTTCTACTGGAAACCAAAACAATCGGACAATACGTTTTAACGGTATACAAGGAAATTATTGTATACTACGTATATACAGTATACAACAATAATGTCCGGCACTCCCAGAGGCCTCCCAGGTTTTTAAGAGGTCTTTTAAGTCATGTCCACTACATTTCAGAATATAGTCAAACAACTAACAAGTCTAAAGCTGAACAATGTACAATTTAGAGTATATGAGTTTATTTCACAACACAATATATAAGCTTACATCATTACCAAACCAGCCCGACTCGTTGGCTGAACGGTCAGCGTACTGGCCTTCGGTTCAGAGGGTCCCGGGTTCGATTCCCGGCCGGGTCGGAGATTTTAACCTTAATTGGTTAATTCCAATGGCACGGGGGCTGGGTGTATGTGTTGTCTTCATCATCATTTCATCCTCATCACGATGCGCAGGCCGCCTACGGGAGTCAAATAGAAAGACCTGCAACTGGCGAGCCGAACACTTCCTGGGATATCCCGGCACTAAAAGCTGTTGTAACCAAGGTTGAAGTTTACAAAACACAACTTTTATTGCTTCACTTTATGATATTTACACAAATAACTGAAATTTATTTTGAAGCAAAAAGGAATATTGAATCTTGAGAAAAGTCTGTCTTTATACAATATGTACAGGTTTGCAGTCTTTATATACACTTCTATCTTGAAAAGATAGTCTTTGTGAATTGACACGTTGATAGTCGAGAACTATCTGTCACACTAACATAAATGTTCATGAGAGTCCTTGTTTGTTGAAGTGCCTGAATTCCTAAAAAGCAAGTTCAATTGATTGAAGAAATTCCACCTAGCGAAACTAAGGGAGCTTGCATAAATTAGGGAATGAAAATGGCTTGTAAAAGAATTACGGAACATAGGCAGCGGAAACAGGTAAGGGAGCGGTGACCAGAGGTGAAACCTCGTACTGCCAGAAATTCAGTCCACCTGGTCGAAGCACATTTTCAAGAGGAGTAGCCTCCGTGCTCGACGTAGGGTGTATTCTGGAGCTGGACACCGGGGCGAGTGGGCAAGTGAGTAGGCAGGGAGCTCCTATTTATAGTACACTCGATGGTCAGGCACGCGCACTGAGGGCTGCGCGTCGAAGCTAGCAGAATGATACACAGGCGCGCGTGCAGCTGGCTGGGGGAGCGAGAAGGGAGCGCCGGACATACAACAAAAGCCATACGACATTTCATTACCAAACCAAACAATAGAACTAAAAACACCTATTGAAACAGTGTGAGGAATTAAGAACTTGACCTAGGAGACAGCAAGTAGCCTGTCAATCTTCCACCGCAACACACACTACCATCACCGTCAGCTTAGCACGTTGTGTCGACAAAGACAGGGCAGCGCGAGGAGTGGGAAACTAGGCAGCTCCCGCGGATTGCCCCTCGCCACATGCGCGGCCGATTCTCGCGCAGTAGCGGTGGGGACGGAGCGGTTCAGTTCGGAACAAGTATTATGACATCATTACTCGGTTAAACCAAGTACAGTACCGTGTACAAATTTATAGCGGTAAATTTAAACCTGATACTGACCTTCTAAGCTAGAGTATGCATTAATAAAGAAGATTACCAATTATTATCAGTGGTACAATGTTCGGTACTTTCTGTTATTGGTTATTTTCACAATTTGCATAATGTAATATCAATCTATATATATAAAGTAGCTTGTCCTGACTGACTGACTGACTGACTGACTGATTCATCATCGCCGAGACAAAACTACTGGACATAAAGAAATGAAATTTTGGAGATATATTCATATTAAGATGTAGGTGCTCGCTAAGAGAGGATTTTTGGATATTCCGTCGCTAAGGGGGTGAAAAGTGGGGTGAAATTTTAAAATGAGTGTGTCTATATCTGAAAACTTTAAAAGTTTACAGATGTGAAAATTGGTATTTATAATCTTCTTTAAAAATAAGGAAACACGTATTTTTTTGTTTTGAGACAATCCCAATAGGAGGGGCACAAAAGGGTGAAAAAGGGGTTGAGTGCCTTTAATCGGGATACCGGTACTTATATCTCAGAAACTGAAGATATTACAGACATGAAAATTGGTACTTTTGATCTCTTTTAAAAATAAAGAAACACGTATTTTTTTGTTTGGGGGAAATCCAATTAATGGGAGGGTGAAAAGGGGGTGAATTTTTAAAATGGGTGCATCTATATCTCAAAACTCTTAAAGTTTACAGATGTAAAAATTGGTACTTAGAATCTTCATTAAAAACAAAGAAACACGTATTTTTTTGTTTTCGGAAAATCCCAATAGGAGGGGTGAAAAGGGGTGAAAACGTGGTTGAATGACTTTCATGAGGATACTTATATCTCAGAAACTGAAGATATTACAGACCTGAAAATTGGTGTTTAGGATCTCCTTTAAAAATAAAGAAATACAAATTTTTTGTTTTTGGAAAATCCAATTAATGGGGGGTGTGAAAAGGGGGTGAATTTTTTAAATGAGTCTATCTATATCTCAAAACTTTTAAAGTTTAAAGATGTAAAAATTGGCATTTAGAATCTCCTTTAAAAATAAAGAAACACGTATTTTTTTGTTTTCGGAAAATCCCAATTGGAAGGGTGGAAAAGGGTGAAAAAGCGGTTGAATGCCTTTAATGAGGCTACTTATATTTCAGAACCTGAAGATATTACAGACCTGAAAATTGGTATTTGGGATTTACTTTAAAAATAAAGAAACAGGTATTTTTTTGATTTTGGAAAATCCAAATAATGGAGGGTGAAAAGGGGGGTTAATTTTTAAAATGAGTGTGTCTACATCTTAAAACTTTAAAAGTTTACAGATGTAAAAAAATGGTATTTAGAATCTTCTTTAAAAATACAAGAACACGTATTTTTTGCTTTCTTTAAATCCCAATAGGAGGGGTGTAAATGGGTGAATAATGGGATGAATGCCTTTAATGAGGATACATATATCTCAGAAACTGAAAATATTACGGAACTGAAAATTTGTATATGGGAGCTCCTTTTAAAATAAGGAAACACGTATTTTTTTGTTTTTGGAAAATCCAATTAATGGGGGTTAAACAGGAGTGACAAACTGGGGTGAATTTTTTGAAAGACTATATCTACAGAATATCTGAGAAACGTAAAATGTTATAGACGTAAAAAGTGGGTATTTGGAATCTCCTGTAAATGTAAAGAAAGATAGGTGATTTGTTTTCGGAAACTCCACGTAAGGGGAAATAAAAAGGGGTGAAATTTTAAAAAGCGAAAATCTACAGTATATCTCAAAAACTTAACATGTTACAGAAGTGAAAAATGGTATTTTTATCTCTATTAAAAATAAAGAAACGTGTATTTTCAGCTTTCGGAAATACCACTTGGGTGGAAGGGGGGGGGTAAAAGTGACTGAAAATGGTGTTGAATTCTTTTAATTAGGCTACTGATATCTCAAAAATGAAGATATTACAGACGTGAAATCTGCTTTGGAATCTGCTTTAAAAGTAAAGAAACACGTATTCTCGGAAGATCCAATGAAGGGGGGGGGGGGTGAAAGAATTGAAAAATTAATTGAATTCATTGTATGAGAATACATACATCTAATAGAAACTAAATTTGTTACGGACGTGAAAATTGGTATTTGAATCTCCTTAAACAAAGAAAAACGCGTTTGGGGGGCGGGAGTGAAAAGGAGTTGAATTCCTTTCATGAAGACACATAAATCAAAAACTGAAGAAGTTAGAGTCGTGATAGTTACTATTTAGAAGATCCTTTACTATTAAGGAAACAAGTATATTTTGCCGGAAAATTCACTTACGGGGTGGGGGGGAGGGGAGTGTGAAAGGAAGTGAAAATAAAGTGAATTATTTTTATGGGGATACTTATATCTCAAAACTGAATGTAACAGATGTGAACATTGGTGTTTGGAATATCTTTTAAACATAAAGAAACACGTCTTCTATTTTTTTTGGGGGGGGGTGTAAATAAACTTAACGGCGGTGGGGTGTGAAAGGAGGTGAGATCAATTGATTTTACTGTTCATAATGTACTTAAGGAGCCTCCGTTGCTCAGGCGGCAGCGCTGGCCTCTCGCAGCTGGGTTCCGTGGTTCAAATCCCGGTCACTCCATGTGATATTCGTGCTGGACAAAACGGAGGCGGGACAGGTTTTTCTCCGGATACTTCGATTTTCTCTCTCATCATTCATTCCAGCAACACTGTCCAATATTTCATTTCATTTGTCATTCAACGATCATTGCCCCAGAGGTGTGCTTCGGCAGCCGGCACAATTCCTATTGTCGCTGCTAGATGGAGATTTATTCATTCCATTCCTGACCCTGTCGAATGACTGGAAACAGGCTATATAGTTTCGATGTACTTATTCTGATCATAAACCGATCATTTTTAATCTTTCCTGGGCTGGTTTTCAACAGCCATCTTTTCCTTCGGAGAACGTTCTTAGATTACAGTAGATCCTCCTGGCATGTAAATAAAAATTTAAACACATTTGAAATAAACGATAGAAATGAGATGGACCGTCAAATTGTTCACCTCTATAATAAGGTCAACAATGCACGGAAGTATGTCATTGGTATCGCCAGAAATCCCGCACACTTGCCTACGCGCGACGATGGTGCTGGTCACATTGTAACAATGACACTGGCAGCAGATGTAATTTACCGCCAAGTAGCGATCTTGCAGCTTGCTGTGGGGTTCAGAACATCTTTTAATAATAATAATAATAATAATAATAATAATAATAATAATAATAATAATAATAATAATAATGTTCTGGACCGTTGTCAAATGTGCGGACCCCCCTGGAAAATGGTCCTGGACGGGTAATGACTAAGAATGCAGTCCGGCCGCTGGTTCAGTACCGCCAAGGCACCTAAGACGACACCACGCCGGATCTCCTGAAGGATTTGATCCATATTAAAAACGCTTATAGGAAAAGATGGCAAAGATTTAGGGACCCAACTGACGGGGTGGAATATCTGGACCTAGCCCGGGAAGTACGAAATCGATTGCTGGAAAGAAAGATTGAAAAATGTGAGGAAACATACCGTAATCTATTAGAAAACGAGTCAGATCGCGAATTTTGGCGGATTCTCGCAGAAAACGAGTCAGATCGCGAATTTCGGCGGATTATATATCTAAAACAATTAGCATTCAATTATAAATTTCAGTATAATACCGTAGCGAAGCACGGGTATCTTGCTACTTTATATATATAGATAACTTGTTTATAATATAACAAATATTGTACTTACAATTGTGTGCTTGATATTAGACATATCAAATAGACATAAATACATTGTATAACAAAAAAGAAAAAAACGACGCACCAGGAAGGAATTGTCCGATGGCGATAAAAATCGTTGAATGTTAGGAACAGACATAGAAACACAAACAATCAAATGTGTGGAACAATCGGAAGATTTAATGCAGAGTAAGAGCGTTACAAAGTGAGGACACTGATAAAGTTCCCGGATGGTTTCCTGCGGAATTTCGTGCCAAATGGTCTCCAACTGTTGGGCTAAATCGGCGACATTCCGGGATGTTCGTAATCGCCTTCCCATGACGTGCAATATAGGAGAGAGACCAGGCGACCGAGCTAGCCAAGGAAGGATAGGGCAAGCTTGAAGACAGATCATAGCAACACGTGCCGTGTGCGGCCGGGCATTATCCTGTTGAAAAGTAAGGTCTAGGTGTCGCTGAGGGAACGGCAACACAACCGGCCGTAGAGTGTCATCAACAAACCGCTGTGCTGTCAGCGTGCCAGGAATGACTACCAGAGGGGTCAGGCTATCAAAGGAGATGGCACCCCAGACCATCACCCCCTGTTGTGGGGCTGTATGGCGTGCGATATTCAAGGCCGGATCCCCACGCTGGCCTGGACTTCTCCAAACACGTTTGCGGTTGTCTTCAGGGCACTATTGGAAACGGGACTCGTCATTAAAGACTATACGTCCCCAGTCAGCGCAGCTCCACGTTGCTCGAGCGCGGCACCACTAATCTGGCTTGACGGTGAACAGGCCTGAGTGGTAAGCGGCGTAACGGGTGGCGCGAGCGCAAATTCCTCTCGCTCAGGCGTCTGTTGATGGTCATGATGGACACATGCGTGCGGGTTACACGCTGGATCGTTGACAACGACGACTCCGGTGATGTGACAGCTGTTCTGACAATCGCTCTGTCTGCCCGTGCTGTTGTGGCCCTCGGTCGACCACTGCCGTCCTGACGCTGATGCCTGCCGGTGTTGACCCATGCTTGCCAGCATCGTATGATCGTCGCATCACTTCGACCCAAATGACCAGCGACAGCTCGATTCGACCAACCAGCTTCTTTCAATCCGATCGTACGACCTCCTTCAAACTCTGACATCTGCTCGCAATGAGCACGAATCCTTCAACGTGGCATTCTTGCAGCCGACGTTAAGATATCGCAGTTGAATGCTACAGCTACACTGAGCATACGCTTCAGAATCGCGCCTTATATACACCTGATGAATGCGCAGTTCGGATGCGTGGGAGCTCCCGCTATTCATTCATTGAACACGAAACTGTAATCATTTGAATGTTCAGTCCGAAAGTCTTTGCATATGTAATTTCCTTACAATCGGACAACGCCTTCCCGGTGCGTCATTTTCTTTTTGTTATAGCGTGTAAATATATTGTTAATAAGTATAAATGTATTGCATAAAGTATCTTACAAAACGAAATCTCTTTTTCTTTAAAGTGCCTAAACTAACATAATGTCGAACATTTAATTGATTACTATGTTTTAGAAAGTTATTAAGTGACAACTTTGTTAAGATAACATCAATAATGGAAATAAATAAAGTATACAAAGAACTCATGTCTCCATCTTGTGACAACCATTAACATTAGAACCAGACACAATACATTGTGGTCAGACATGGTATTGAAAGTACCGTATTGAATGGAACAGGTGTTATATACGATGGATTTCCATTCAGATTCGGGCGGCGGAGGGTCTGTTCCTCACCGTCGGCTGTCCTGGGAATGATTTACTGTGGTTTCCTATTCTCTTGTACTAAGGCGAATGCCGGTATAGGTCCTATACTGGGCCACGGCACGGCCTTCTCACCGATACAAATCTCCTTGGCATGAGAGAGGACGTTGCCCTCCAAGTGGCCCGATGTACCCATTAAGGACACGGAACGAATGCTTTAAGGAATACACGACAAGGGGTTCATAAGTCTAAATTATACCGTTTACTCATTCGGCCAGGTTGTCGTAAAACGAGCTCGTGCATTGGAAACACGTCTGCATGGCAGCTTGAAATACTTGCTTGTCTTACGGTTAGCCTTGACAAATGTTGGAACTTAACGACTTTCGTCGTACAGAGGAAATTCTGTTCGTATTATTTTACATTGTAATGGCGAGTTATGTGCAGTTTCTGACCAGGGACCTGAAACTGATATGTTCAGAAACCTGTTGAGGACAAGAAAGGGAAATACTTCGTGCCATACTTTGCGATGAGAAGATAAGGAATACATTTGATCAACGACGAAGAAGATATGCGCTGTCTTCTGTCTAAATGAGGAAATTATTTACATTACTAACCCTCTGAAGTCGTATGAGGCGTAGAGAAGGCGTAAAGAAATAAGTGAGAAGTTAGTGTTCTCGATGATTCATTAGCGTAAGGTCTTAAATACCTTAAATCCTATCCAACAGTCAGTGTGAGGGCGGATGCAATTGTTCCGTAAAGTGGTATCTCGGTGTAAACTATATTCGACAATTAGAACGGTCATTAAATACATAACAGCAGTATTTTTTTTAAATTTTCTTTACGTTGCACCGATACAGATAGGTTGTATGGCGACGATGGGATAGTAGAGGGCTAGGAGTGGGAAAGAAACGACCATGCTTTAAATTACCTGGTGTGAAAGTAGGAAACTACGGGAAACGATCTACCGGATTGCCGATAGTGGGGTTCGAACCCACAATCTCCCGGATGCGAGCTCACAGCTGCGCGCTCCTAACCGCACGGCCAACTCATCCGGTAGACCGATCTCTCTAAACCTCCTACAGGTTAGTCTCGAGAGTTCGATTGCTGCTTCACTGTTACGCCCGATGATGACAGTGTCATCTGTAAATCCCATGGCGGTTAATTGCGGCAGCTCTGGAGTTAGAGGTTTTCCATATTGACGTGAGAGACTGTCTTAATTTAATTCGTCAAAGACATTGTCGACTGCTAAATTAGAGAGTGCTGGTGATAAAGGAGAGCCTTGCATCACACCTATTTTTATGGATATGAGTTTTATTTCCCATTCTGTGTTTCTTTTTGAATACTGTTTCCTCTATGCAGATTGAAAATTATGTTTGCCATTTTTTTAGGTTTTCCTTCAGATTGAAGGGTTTTAAAAAGATGACTATGACTAATATTATCAAAAGCTTTACGTATGTCCAATAATATTACTGTGGGATCTTCTTTCTTCTGTTTTACGATCGTAATAATCTGCCAAGAATTGAAGTATTTATGATGGTCCCTGGTGTTGAACAGAAGCCCTGTTGGTGTTCATTGAAATTTGTGCAATAGCGAAGGCGGCTGTCGAACACTTTCACGATAATTCTTCTTATGATTGAGCAAATGGTTATTCGTTGTCAATTCGATATGAGGTTGGGGTCACCGTTCTTGTAAAGCAGGGTCGTTCAAGCGTTCTGAAGGCACTTCGGACAATCACCGATTTTTAGCATCCTAGTGGCGATTGTCGAGATGATTGCATGTACCTCAGTTCTCGTCAGGACACGATCTTGGCCCGGTGCGGTATCTGCTGCGACATGTTTGGCGGCTATGGATATTTCATCTTTTGATACTGTGGCGACGAAAATATCGTCGATTTGTACACGATCACTATCAGTGATTTTGGTGGATAAAATTCACTTTCATGTTCATTATCAACTGAAATTTTATTTGAAATGAAGCTACGTATATTAGCGAAATCGATTCTACACGTCTCGGATTTGGTTTCCAGTACACGTCTTACGGTCTTATGTCTTTGATTATAAAACTGATACTGTGTTAGTTTATAGTTGTACTTACTTTTCCTATCCTCACGGACCCTTTTGTCGGCTCGTTATGGATTTGACGTGCGGCAATGGTGTTTGCCTTAGGTACTAAACGATGTTTTTCCTAGCTTTATAATATTTTGTACCTGGATGTTTAGGGCCCGGTAGAAGGTTAATAGATGTAGACAAGAATTTCGCAAAGTCTTCGACCAGCCTATTATAGTCTACGTTGTCATCGATTTGCTCGAACTTGAGTTTCCAACGACGCACTTCTTCTTTATATTCTGATTATGCATTCGCTAGCAGCAGGTTCATCACTATCAACCATACCGAAAGTACTCATATTTGTTTCAGTGACATTTGCTATGTGAGTCTGTATTAGTCTCTCGCGATGATTTTTTCTGGATGAGAGCGACTAATGTAGATGGTAAACCCCCTCTCACCACGGAAAAAATGGCCGCAAAACTGGCATTTCGACTGAACAGAGTCGGTTGATGTGGTTTGATGCTTGAGTGAAGCATTCCTACGAAATGTCTGTTGATGGGATTTTTCGGGATGTTCTGTGAATTTGAAACTGGGATAGTAAGTGTGTTTTTATGGGGATGTACCACGGTAAACCATCTTCAGGGTCACTAACAGTGGCATTCGAACCCACCATCTCCCAGCAACCTCACAGCTATGTGACGCTAACCGCACGGTCGACTCGCTCGATATGCAATTTTCATCTAGAGCAGATTTGATACTAAATACACTTTGGTAAACTAAGACCGTTTGATGTTCCGACAGACACTTTTGCAGTAAGGTGTGGGCTAAGAATAGTTTAGAGATAATGTTAAATTCTCCATCTATGAGCATGGGATAGCGTAATCAAGCAGGTCCACGTCAGCAAACAGGAAATGCATACAATGAATTAAAACTTGAAATACATAACTGGTAGTACTATTAGCACTCAAATCATATTCAGCCTTCCATCATCGGCATACCTCATGCGAGTCCTCTCATGTATATAAACGACAGAATGTGTACGAAACAAAGAATGCGACACTCACTAAGCAAAAGTTAAAGGATGGTTCTTTTCTTTTTTTCTTTTTTTTTTTTTTTTTTTTTTTACTATTTGCTTTATGTCACACCAACACAGAAAGGTCTTATAGCGACGATGGGGAGGCCTAGGAGTGGAAAGGAAAGCGACCGTAGCCTTAATTAAGGTACAGTCCCAGAATTTTGCCTGGTGTGAAAACAGAAAACCACGGAAAACAATTTTCCGAGCTGCCGAAAATGGGGTTCGAAGCCACTATCTCCCGCATGCAAGCTCACAGCTGCGCACCCCTAACCGCACGGCCAACTCGCCCTGTAGGTTGGTTCTAAAAGGGGAGAAGTAAAATTGCAAGAAAAAGTAAACAATTGCTTTAAATTAATGTGGGGCCAATCTCACAAGAAGTACCAAAACCAAACTGACGAACTGCAGTATTATTAAGAAATATCTGAGAATTCTCATGGCTAAATTTGAACACCGTATACAATCTGTGGAGTACGCCTCGAAACCATGTACAGGAGCAAGTCAAAAACTAATAATCAGAAGAGGAGATTCAAAAATCAAGAATAGAAGAAAATGTGAATTCAAACTGTTACCTGACCCATCCTATAGTCCTGATAACACGCAGAAAATATTAAAAAACAATGCGAATATATTACGCTGGTCACTTCTTCCCACTACGTATAAAGTACCGTAGATTTATGACAAGCTCAAATGCCACTTGAATGCATACAGCAGAAGCGTGAAAAGTTCAGGGCCGATGGTGCAATAACAGCATGTTCAGGGAGTACAGAAAAATCATAGCAGACACGGTTTATATTGGTGACCACGTGACTATGTCTGAATGTAAATCTTAACTCGCTTCCAAATATTTTTATTCATACAGTACCTGTTGTATACGTCGTGGGCGGCGCAAACACTTAACATGTGCATGATTATATTTTTGTAAATCATTCATTAAACATTCTAAATACAAAGAACGCAAATAAATCAGTTTACAACAAACCACATGACACTTCTCGACAATAAATCCTCTGTAAGAAACGTTCTTCAGAAATGTGTATTTGTCCAATTTTCGGAGATTTAGGAGATTAAGCACCAAATATACTGTAGTGATATTATAACGGGGTAGTGTCAAATTTGGGGATCCTCCGTGGCTCAGGCGGCAGCACGCCGGTCCCTCACCGCTGGACACCGTGGTTCAAATCCCGGTCACTCCACGTGAGATTTGTGCTGGACACAGCGGAGGCGGAACAGGTTTTCCTCTGGGTGCTCCGGTTTTCCCTGTCATCTTTCATTCCAGCAACGCTCTCCACTATCATTTCATGTCATCTGTCAGGCATTAATCATTGTCCCACAGAAGTGCGACAGGCCTCGGCAGCCGGCACGATTCCTATCCTCGCCGCAACTTGGGGGCTTCATTCATCTCATCCCTGACCCTGTCATTGGCTGGAAAACAGGTTGTAGGGTTTCATTTTCAGTATCGCATTTGGTACTCTTTACTTCGGACCTTCATCACTGCCCTCATTCTCATTACAATATTAAAAACAAAGCATCAGGTTGTTATTGAAAAGACACAGACGGATATACAAAGCCTTTAAAACATTGCCGGGATGATCTCCAGACAGCTAGTTATCGGCTCCTGATTTAAATTTTCACACGACCGCCACTGTTATTTCCCTTTCTCTTCACTAAATCTGAAAATGATATACAACAGAAAAATTGTAAATAATATTCATAATAAATTTTTCCATTGCCAAATTTCCTGTGAAACCTTGTTTTCCTAGCCTTTTCTTAAATGATTTCAAAGAAATTGGAAATTTATTGAACATCTCCCTTGGTAAGTTATTTCAATCCCTACATACATACATACATACATACATACATACATACATACATACATACATACATACATACATACATACATACATACATACACACATAATACATACATACATCATGGTGTGGTTACTGTAGTCACGTCCTAGTTCGTGAGCCAAGGTAAACGGCTGAGTGGCCTAGTAAGTGGTCCTGAGATACGGGATACCAGTTGCTACGGAATGGGAGTGGGCATCTCTGACATATTATGTGTCATGGCCCTCCTTGCGCTCAGGCGGCTAAGACTATACAATCCACCGATGGTCCCTAACCCATTAGAGGAGAGATCCTCACCTAGACTATGTGTAAATAGGGTAGCATCCTTCTTCACGAATTTACCGAGCTCAGAACATTTTAAGCAAACCTCAGACCTATGGGAGTAACGGAGTCCCACCCCCATTTTACAGGCGAGGGACTCGTTGGAAACAACTCGGCGAACGAAATGGAATTCGATGGGGAGCTATCAATATTAATGGAGCTTATGGGAGAAACAAAGTAAAACTGGCTGAGTCAGCAAAGAGGATGCATATGGATGTGCTACGAATAAGTGATATTCGGGTAAGGGGAGATCACGAGGAAGGGATAGGACACTACAAAGTGTACTTGAGGGGTGTTAAAAAAGGAAGGACAGAGTATGGGGTAGGATTGTTCACCAGGAATACTATTGCACGCATCATAGTTTCTGTTAGGCACGTAAATGAACGAATGATGTGGGTAGATTTGGCATTTGGAGGAATTAGGACGAGAATTGTCTCAGTGTATTCGCCATGTGAGGGTTCAAATGAAAATGAAGTTGACAGGCTTTATGAAGCATTGACTGACATCGTAGTCGCCGTGAAGAGCAAGAATAGGATAGTGTAAATGGGCGATTTCAATGCTAGAGTTGGGAATAGAACTGAAGGATACGAAAGAGTAAATGTGGGGAAGATATGGAAGCTAATGGGAATGGGAAGCGTTTGCTGGACTTCTGTGCTAGTATGGGTTTAGCAGTTACAAAGACATCCTTGAAGCATAAGGCTATTTACCGCTACACAGGAGAGGGTAGACGTAGCAGATCCATAATAGACTATATCTTAACCGAGTTCGAATTCAGGAAATCTATTAGGGATGTACGGGTTTATCGGTGATTTTTCGGTGATACAGACCACTATCTGATGTGCAGGGAACTATGTATCTGTAGGCCTAAGATAAAGAAAGTGAAATCTGTCTGCAAACGAATAAGGGTAGAAAATCTCCAGGACGAGGAAATTAGACAGTAGTACATGGGTATGATTAGTGAGAATTTACGAAGAGTGGACAGTAAGCAGTTTCAGGATATGGAAAGAGAATGGATGGCATACAGGGATGTTGTAGAGGAAACAGCAAGGGAATGCCTAAGAACAACTGTATGTAAAGATGGGAAAAAGCGAACATCTTGGTGGAACGTTGAAGAGAGAGCAGTTTATAAACGTAAAAGAAAGGTTATCAGAAATGGCTCCAAGCAAGGGCTGATGCAGACAGGGAATTGGACGTAGATTAAAGAAACAGAGCGAAACAAATAGTTGCTGAATCTAAAAAGACGTCTTGGGAAGATTTTGGTAATAACCTGGAAAGGCTCAGTCAAACATCAGGGAAACCTTTCTGGACTGTAATAAAGAATCTTAGGAAGGGAGGGAAAATGGAAATGAACAGCGTTTTGGGTAATTCAGGTGAACTCATAAAAGACCCCAGGGAATCACTGGACAGGGGATGGAATATTTTGAAAATCTTCTCAACATAAAAGGAAATCATGGTGATCTCGCGAACAACCGAGCTCATGGGGAGGAGGAAAGTTATGTTGGTGAAATTACGCTTGAGGAAGTGGAAAGGGTGGTAAATAAACTCTACTGTCGTAAAGCAGCAGGAATAGATGAAATTAGACCTGAAATATGAAGTATAGTGGGAAGGCAGGGATGAAATGGCTTAATGGAGTAGTAAGATTAGCATGGAGTGTTGGTAAGGTACCTTCAGATTGGACAAAAGCAGTAATTGCACCTATCTATAAGCAAGGGAACAGGAAGGATTGCAACAACTATCGAGGTATCTCATTAATTAGTACACCGGGCGAAGTACTCACTGGCATCTTGGAAGGGAGGGTGCGATCAGTGATTGAGAGGAAGTTGGATGAAAACCAGTGTGTTTTCAGACCACAGGCGGGCTGTCATGGTCTGATTTTCAGTATACGCCCGGCAATTGAAAACTGCTTCGAGAGGAATAGACAACTGTGTTTATGTTTCGTAGAATTAGAGAAAGCTAATGACAGGGTACCGAGGGAAATGATGTTCACCATACTGGGGGACTATGCGATTAAGGGTAGATTATTAAAATCAATCAAAGGCATTTACGTTGACAATTGGGCTCCATTGAGAATTGATGGTAGAATGAGTTCTTGCTTCCGGGTACTTACAGGGGTTAGGCAAGGCTGAAATCATTCACCTTTGTTGTTCGTACTTTGTATGGGTCGTGTGCTGAAAGGTATCAAGTGGCAGGGAACCATCCAGTTAGATGGAAATGTACTGTAGTAACCAGTCTGGCCTATGCTTACGACTTGGTCTTAATGGAAGATTGTGCCGAAAGCCTGCAGTCTAATATCTTGGAACTTGAAAATAGGTGCAATGAGTATGGTATGAAAATTAGCATTTCGAAGACTAAATTGATATCAGTAGGTAAGGCATTCAGCAGAACTGAATGGCAGTTTGGTGATATAAAACCGGAACAGGTCGATAATTCCAAGTATTTAGGATGTGTGTTCTCCCAGGATGGTAATTTTGTAAATGAGATTGAATGGAGGTGCAGTAAAGCTAATGCAGTGAGCTCGCAGTAGCGATCAACAGTATTCTGAAAGAAGGAAGTCAGCTGCCGGCGAAACTATCTTTACATCGGTCTGTTTTCAGACCAACTTTGCTTTACGGGAGCGAAAGCTGAGTGGACTCAGGATATTCATATGTTAGAAGTTTTTTTTTTTTTTGCTAGTTGCTTTACATCGCACCAACACATACAGGATTTATGGCGACGATGGTATAGGAAAAGGCTAGGAGTGGGAAGGAAGCGGCCATGGCCTTAAGGTACAGCCCCAGCATTTGCCTGGTGTGAAAACGGGTAACCACGGAAAACCATCTTCAGGGCTGCCGACAGTGGGGTTCGAACCCACTATCTCCCGAATGCAAGCTCGCAGCTGCGCGCTCCTAACAGCACGGCCAACTCGCCCGGTTATGTTGGAAGTAACAGACATGAAATTAGGGAGAATGATTGCTGGTACAAACACGTGGGAGCAATGGCAGGAGGTTACACAGAATGAGGAGATAAAGGCTAAGTTAGGAATGAACACGATGGATGATGCTGTACGCAGAAACCGGATTCGGCGGTGGGATCATATGAGGCGAATGTAGGATAGATAGATAGATAGATAGATAGATAGATAGATAGATAGATAGATAGATAGATAGAATAATGGACTATTTTATGGAGGGTAAGAGAAGTATAAGGAGATCAAGACGACGATGGTTAGACTCAGTTTCTAAGTGTGGTGATTTCTAGTAAATGCACAGAGGCTTGCAGACTGGACGCTGAAAGACATAATGGTGTATAATGATGTTTTTGTATGTATGTATGTATGTATGTATGTATGTATATATGTATGTGAATAATCTTAAGGGTAAAAGCATAACGTATTGTCTAAGGGAAAGATAAAAATGCACGAGAAATAACTGCAGCTGCAGTTGCTTAAGTGCGGCCAGTCTCCAGTAATCGGGAGATAGTGGGTTTGAGCCCCACTGTCGGCAGCCCTGAAAATGGTTTTCCGTGGTTTCCCATTTTAACACCAGGCAAATGCCGGGGCTGTATCTTAATTAAGGCCACGATCGCTTCTTTCCAATTCCTAGGCCTTTCCTCTCCCATCGTCGCCGTAAGACCTATCTGTGTCGGTGCGAAGTAAAGCAACTAGCGAAGAAACAATGAAATAATGAATAAGATACCTGTGTCACATGCTCCTCAAGAATAATGAGATATTGTTCACTGGATAATTGGGTGCGTTATTTTGAGTGGGGTATCAGATGAACCCTCTCAGCTCGGATTGGTCTACCGAACTTCTCCTGTGTAATAATTATGTAGAGAAAGGTAAAGCACTGCACAGATTTACTGCTATCTCCTAAACATAAGCGGTACAACTAACACACGTAATACACATGTAGAACTGAAGTGAGACCCTGAAATAACACTAAATCCCCCCAAATGAACTGACTGTAAGCCACGAGCGCGGGCGTGGCAAAGAAAGACAGGAATGAATCAGCGACTGTACATGTGAGACTGAGCTCATGCACCAACACAAATAACACAAACGCAATAATAACATAAAATGGAGTAACAAAAGATCAACACAAATAACATCACGTAGGAATTCAAAGTAAATGGTAAAACAAGATAAAATAGTGCCTCCTCCAAAGAAGCGGACGGGACTCGAACTCACGCCCTGGGAGATTATTTCTCATGATTTCAACCTGTAAACGCTAATAATTTAAGCTGTCGCTATACATTCAGATGGCCTAATTATATCCTTCTGCAGTCGTATGACAATGGGTAACTGCTTACACATGACCGTGACACACTAATACACCGTACCACTCAAATACTTATCTGGGAACAATGGCCGGCTTCGGTCCGTCCGGACTTTTTTTTTGCTAGGGGCTTTACGTCGCACTGACACAGATAGGTCTTATGGCGACGATGGGATAGGAAAGGCCTAGGAGTTGGAAGGAAGCGGCCGTGGCCTTAATTAAGGTACAGCCCCAGCATTTGCCTGGTGTGAAAATGGGAAACCACGGAAAAACATCTTCAGGGCTGCCGACAGTGGGATTCGAACCCCCTATCTCCGGATGCGAGCTCACAGCCACGCGCCTCTACGCGCACGGCCAACTCGCCCGGTGGTCCGGACTTTTAAATCATCTGTGATAGGGAGGAACTACTTCCCTCACTATCTGGCATTTCGACGGCAGCACTCCTTTCATTCTTTATCTCCTTATAACTCAGACAGTGATTCTAAGCTCAGCAGTAGACAAATTACTCGGACATTTTCCCTTCAAGTTCAATTTCCACGCGGCTACTAATATTTATATCATCCTCTTGCTCCATTATCTCTCTCATTAAATTTCTTTACAGGCCGGTATTCCCTCTTATTTAAATATCTCATCACATACACAGTTCGAAAAAATTAGGGGAACGTGATTTTGAACGTATGCCATGCTCCACAAAACAATACCTCACACCCAGGTATATTAACAACTAAACCTCTATTTTACCGTTGAAGTATACAAAAGAACATCGATGGATTCGCGTTCATTTTCAGAACAAAAACAGAAATGTCCAAATACGGGCGAAAACAAAGTGATTTTTATCACAGTTTGAGAGCTACGGAATGGTGTTGTATGTCCTCCACGAGCATTTATCACAGCTTGGCACCTACGTGGCATGCTCCGTATAAGTCGACTGAGGTCACGTTGTGGTACCAGATCCCATTCTTCAATGAAAGCCTATTCGATGTCTTGGAGAGTCTGTGGTGGAACAGGACGCCCACGAACACTTCTGTCAAGCCTATCCCACACATGCTCGATGGGATTAAGATCGGGACACACAGCTGGCCATTCAATCTCTTAAATGTCCAGTTCTCGCTAGACAGCTCTGGTGATGCACGCTGCATGAGCCCTGGCATTGTCGTGTATGAGTAAGAATTCAGGGCCAACACCGTATGCAGCAATCAACACATGCTGTAACAGTATCTGCTCGATGTACCCCGCAGCGGTAAGTTTACCACGGACGACGACATGATCCGTACGGCCATCAATACTGATGCCACCCCACCCCATCACAGAACCTTCTCCGAATCGGTCGCCTTCCTGGACAACTTTTGGCATGTACTGCTCACTACGGCGTCTCCATGCATGTTGACGTCCATCACGCTGTGTCAGGGAAAATCTGGACTCGTCTGTGAACAACACAGGTCTCCATTGTCAAACTTGCCACTTGAGGTGGGTACGGGCAAACAGAAGGCGAGCTGCGAGATGTTGCTACGTTAAACGGGGCACTCGAACAGGATGTCTGAGTCGTAAAGACACTTCTCTTAACCTGTTCCTTACTGTCTGGTCAGACACCGTGACTCCAGTGACCCTCCTGAGGTTTTGTTGCAGTTCTCTGGCAGTTGCTGAACGACGCCGCAAAGCACAGGTGGTGAGATATCGGTCACCCTGTGGGGTTGTCATGCGTTCACGACCTTGTCCAACCCTCCTTGTGAACTGGCCTGTCTCACTGTAGGATTCTACAAGCGGTGAATAACTGATGGAGAGACATTGAGATCCACAGCAACATGACGAAATGTCCATCCTTCCTGGATCAAAGTGACGGCCCTTGCGACTTTATCCTCGTTAAGATGTCTCATGGGATGTGCTGGTTTACGTACAACGTGCTCAAATGACCGCAGTGGTCTGTGTACCTCACGACACACGGACGCACCGCTACTCACTTTGTTTTGAGAGGTCACCTGACAGTTTAATGCATTTTTACGCCTAGAGATGGAGTATAACTTCGATTTGACATACCTTGAATAGCTAATGTCTGAACGTATGCTGTGCGACCATCGGAACCCCATCTACAAAATTAACGTTGACATACCAGACGTTACAAATCATGTTCCCCTAATTTTTTTGAACTGTGTAATTAATTCCACGGGTTATGAACCTCAAGGTCTCCATGTCTCCCCCACTAAATCATGGAATGTGTCACCAAACGAACACAGGCCCATGCCCTCTATAAATGAACTATAGCCGCACGAAAATTGGTATGAAAAACACAACGGGCTAAATCTCTGCACAAATCACGTAAGAAGTCATGAATTCGATGTACAGTCGATGGTGCCTTCTTCACACACGAATGCCTGTAAACGATGCAAGTATGCACACTCTATGGTATTTATTAACTGGATGTGTGCTACCTCCCAGGATTCCAAGTTTGATTCTAGTGTAGGCGTATTTGAAGTCCCACTGGTAGAGATGACTACATAAACTAACGTCATCACTAAATATTCAAGGGAAAAGACAACTAAACTGGCGTGAAAGCTAATATTTACACGCACTTTCAATAGATAATAACCCTTAAGGCGCTCCAAAGAAACAAAATTAAACATACAAATTAACCAGTGGTCTCACCCCAAATAAATTAAGCAATGGCTGCAAGAACAGCACTTACAATTAACATTTTTTTAAAAATATGTACAGGCTTGGTGTAGACACTAATCCCTCTAGACCATAATGTGACTAGACTTATCTGACCTCCATGTCTGTTGTAACCCGACCTCTCCGGGTCTCAACTGAACTTAGCAATGCATGTTGGAGCTGTAGGTCACTGTTGAAACCACAATTTCCATACAGGTTCAAAGACATGCTAATGAGGTATTCCATCTTCTGTCAGCGCCGGGACGATGTCTCTGCTATATGAAGAACGAAAGATTCGTCAGTGATTGTCACCTTGACGACAATAACTCCGATATTACCGCGCAATATATTACTGGTGACAGTACTGGATTGGTACTAGACTCGAACATGGAACCTCCGGGTTCCTAATATGATATACACGAGTAAACTGATTTTTACGTGCTTACGAGCCTCTCTGGAATGAAGTGCTCACAATTGCGGCAAATATTACCTCGCACTGACTGCTATATAGCAGTTCATCGTAGTGTCCGAAGTGCCGTCTGCAACTGTCAATTAAAACCGTCTGAGTGATCCAACAGTTCCGTGGTTTTTAATTTTCCCGTATTTGATTAAAACTGACTTTAGTTTATGCTGAAACTTCTCGTGATAAAGTTTTCACTTAATGTTTGGAACAACGACTTCGAATTTCCGTAAGCGATACGCGCTCTAGGCACTCTGGAACAAGACTAGACTTTTTGGCTTGGGCGGACCAGTTTTTATGGGCAGAATCCTGTAAAGAGACCCCCGAGGAATCAGAACCAAACGTTGTAGTTGCTTCGTCCTGGCAGGCCTAGTTCAGTCCAACTGTTCATAACGGCTCTCTTGTATATGATAAAGATAAAATACATAACTACCATCACTTCATTAATTACGTGTCCACTTGCCGTGTCTATTTCTCACTAATACGCCAGATATCACGTATTTGAGCACAGTTTCATAGCATGTAGTATATCGTTGCTACCGGGACAAAACCTCCTATGTGAAATATTTTAGCTTACAACTTTGGCCGGTAAGGTTCTGTCAGCTAAGGTGTGATATTGTGTGCATATGGTCAAGGCATTCTCGCTCTTCATAATGTATGTGCTGCGGGTCAGTATACCTCCAAAAATATTTTCACATGGGAGGTTTTGTCCCGGCAACGACGATATGGTTTACAGCTGCCAGGACTTCTGATAAAACGTTCGTGGGTTTGAAAATATCAAAAGCTTTCTGTCCTCTTATCGGACCGCATCTCCCTGTCTCGTATTGAGGTGTAGCTCTAGCTCCGCTCGCTTTGAAAACTAAGATTCTCCCCACTGTGGGCTACCGGTTTGCGGCCTGGGGAATGAAATGCGAGCACAATATGCTTCGTAATATTAGTCCTGGGGTCAGTACGGGCAGGGTTCAATATATACATGCATACATACATATATACATAATTCTTATGACTTTCAGCGTTCAGTCTGCAAGCGTCGATGAATTAACTAAGTGCTTTCACAATCCTCAATTTGCAACTAGCTCTGTGGCCACGTTTAGCACTTTACCTCTTATCATTAAATAATTAAAAAGTGACTCTCTATCCATAGTCACCTTGCTCTTCCTTCACTTTTCTTACCCTCCATGGCCGAGTCCATTATGCTCCTAAGCAATCATAAGATAACGAGAAAAACGCTAATACCAGATATACTTAAGTGTATGCTGTATTTAAAGGACGACAATCATCATCATCATCATCATCATCATCATCATCTACTTCCGGCCATTTTGCTGAATGGTCAGCGTAGTGCTCTTCCCTTAAGAGGGTACCGGGTTCAATACCCAGCCGGGTTGAAAATTTTAACCTTAAATGGTTAATTCCCTAGGCTCGGAAACTGGGTCTTTTTCCTAACCCTTACATTCCTGCAACTCACACATAACACATACAAATACTATCCTATGCAACAATAATACAGTTTCCTATACACAGCACATGCTATCCACCCCGTTGGAGGGTCTGCCTTATCATGGGTGCATACGGGTAGAAATAAGCACACTAAATTATTCAATTACTACATATCATCAACATAATATTAATATTCATAACAAACGTAAATTACAGTCACTGTTATACATGAAGTTGAAACACAAAAGTAAACATTTTTTACATCCCACTAACTACTTTTTGAGGGTTTTCGGGGACGCCGAGGTGCTGAAATTTTGTCCTTCAGGAGTTATTTTACATGCCAGTAAATCTACCGACACGAGGCTGACGTATCTGAGCACCTTCAAATACCACTGGACGGAGACAGGATCAAAACTGCCAAGTTGGTGTCAGAAGGCCAGCGCCTCAACCGTCGGAGCCACTCAGCCGGGCTAAATGTTAGTACAACTGGTTAGTAGTAGTAGTAGCAGTATAATAATAATAATAATAATAATAATAATAAAAATAATAATAGTAACAGATTATATTTTCCACAGTGCGTTTATGCAGAGCTGTCTCTAGTCATGGCCTGGCCCACACTATGCAGCAACGTCGCACAGGGAGTTGGTTGCCGTCGTACACAGGCACAGCTGGGGGTTATTATCATCATGATAACTTCAAGACCCAGCTAGTTATATTTAAAAACAGTGATGAATGACTGTCGACCTGCATCACAATAAACATTGAACCGTAAGCTTAAACTTAATATTTAAGAACTCAAATCAATACAACAAACATATAAAATGTAATTAAATTCTACTTTTATAATAGGCCAACACAGTATTATTTCCTGAATCTTCAGTAAGCTCAAGAAACATAACACGATTCACTCTGTTATTGTCAGATATGACATACAAAGTTTTCATTCCACATTAATGTATTTCTCCTTATACTTTTAACACACTGTTGTTAAATCGGACCCTGTATGCTGTTTAGCCGGAATAAGTCCTACTAACTCTTTGCAATGACAAAAGGAAAAAAGAAACTAAAAATGATACAAGATCATCTGTTTTATTCGCGGCAACCCAGAACAATCGTCATTATTTATACCCTCCTATTCCCTTCATATGAATTTCTTCAACTTGAAGGTTCACGAATATTTTGTCTCTCAGAATGTTTCTTAACAACATGCTTAAAGAAATGTGCATTCTCAACTTTTAGTGAACGTGATACTTCGAAACAAACAGATAATATTCTCAGATACATGGCGTGTGGCAAAAAAAAGAAGACGCCACTTCGCACTCTGCATGTAAATTAAGAATGAACGTAAAATTCCTACTATTTGCTTTACGTCGCACCGAGATAGATAAGTCTTACGGCGACGATGGGATAGGAAAGGGCTAGGAGTGGGAAGGAAGCGGCTGTGGCCTTAATTAAGGCACAGCCCCAGCGTTTGCATGGTGTGAAAATGGGAATCAACGGAAAACCATCTTCAGGGCTGCCAACAGTTGGATTCGAACCCACTATATCCCGGATACTGGATACTGACCGCACTTAAGCGAATATCGCAAATATTAGCACAAATATTTGAATATTTGAATGAGCCCTTGGTTTTGAAACGTCATTCTTATATAGAAGGTATATTTTAAAATGATAAACCGTTTTCAGGAATTGACATTGTGAGAAAACGTTTGAACATATTTCGGCGAATGACCCGTCATAATATTATTATTTCCTTCAAGTACTTCCAAGCTTTTCCACTAGGTAGCGTCTGGGAGTCGGCATATCAATATCAGTGGGATCTGATATCAACGTCTGTATGCACAGGTCTGGTCACACTCCCAGAATTCTTTGCGGCAGCGACCATTCTGAAACTATAAAGCTCTACTTTCTGTCGTCTGCGTGTTATCCAAAGCAATGAGATTGAAGTTATAACTGATTATTGTGTCACTCTAAGTTGTAAAAGTCACTCATCTACACGGACTAGATTACTTAGATTTCCGAGAGATAACAATAGGAGGGCAAAATGCTTGCAAGAATTACCGATGTGATAGGTGGAAGCCAACAGAATATTCACAGCTGTGCAAGTTTGCTTAATAAAAATGAGGTAATAATTACCGAAGTGTCCACCTCCGCTCGATTCCCGGTATTGTCAGAGATTTGAGGTTGGCAGGAAGGCTGGGATAAGATAAAAAGTAGTTCATGCAGGTCACCTTCATTGGGGGTGTGAGCCGAAAAAGAGTTGCACCACCTCGGAACGTGGACACGAGCTTTTGTCCGGCTAAATGATTAGCGTGCTGACCTATGGTCTACGAGGTCCCAGGTTGGATTTCGGGCCGGGTCGGGGATTTTAATCTTCATAGGTTAATTCCGATGGTTCGGAGGCTGGGTGAGTGTGCCGTTCTCATCATTAGAATTTGATATACGGCATCAACTCGAAAGACCTGCATCAGGCCTATTCGGAGGCCACACGCCAT
The DNA here is from genome assembly GCF_040414725.1 of Anabrus simplex. Lineage (NCBI taxonomy): Eukaryota > Metazoa > Arthropoda > Insecta > Orthoptera > Tettigoniidae > Anabrus > Anabrus simplex. Next base: position 556,033,080 of record NC_090266.1, on the reverse strand, counting down.
TATTATTATTATTATTATTATTATTATTATTATTATTAATAATAATAATAATAATAATAATAATAATATCATCATCAATTAAGTGTACTATATTTGCTTCTGTAAAAACATGTCTATCAAATTCCTTTACTGACCATGTGTTGATTATAATCTTTTCTTACATCTTCATTTCGAGGAATCTCAATTCGAACTAAAGAGAACAATAGGAAGAAAGATGCTAAAGTGAAATACCATCCCTACATCCTTTATATTTTTATATTTATTGTCAGTACTGTTGTGTTGGCCTTAACCTATATGTCTAAGCTTCTTTGAAGATTACTTTGTTTATTATTACGTACCGTAAATGAGACCTATGTTCTATTTGTAATTCCATAGCAGCTGTTCACATTATGTGAAACCTGAATTCTTATTGATGATAAAATATATCTCCTACCATTATTTGACAATTCGCAGGTTACACTAAACCAATCATCTGGGAGTATGAGATGAAAATCATATCATCCGAGGCAATTAAAACAAAATTTAGCAGCTTTTGTGTACTTAGATCCATTTTAAAATCCGAAAATCGCCTACATACAACATGGAAATGCTCTAGGGGAAGCCCACATCGAGTCTCACGACGGAGGCTCCATAAGTAACATTCCCGTTGTGGCCTGTATATGTACACCTTGCCTGCTGTCATGGCAAGTAGCGCTACACAGCGGGAGAATAGTTCAGTTTCGAGCAGTAGCGCGTTAACTTATTGTTAAGTTGGTGGACGAAGTTATTACGAACTGTGGCTTCAAGCTTTGTTGTTACGATCATAAGGAGTTGCCTTCGCTGCAGAAAGTGTAATATAGGAAACAACATACTGTTATGTTTACTAGGGGACGTAGATGCGGCTTATACGACAAAAGCCCATCTGAATGAAATTGAGCCCGGAGACATTGAAGGACGGTGAAAAGATCGCAAAGACTGACCACAGTTTCTTCAATGTACCTTGCATTAAACCGCTAGAGCAGGTAGTAGAAATAGCGCAAATTTTGAGAAGACACAAATAAATGCTTCATTCATTTGTTGATTCACCTTGTCTGTGTTGAATTTATGAAGATTTGATCAAGTATGATGAATGTTCCAGCCCGACCAACAAGCATCTACATGGTTATCAGGGCTTCCTCTCTCTCTCACTTACCCTGAGATGAAGTATAGAAATAATAATAATTAATAGTAATAATAATAAAGTTATTGCATTTATGTCCCACTAACTTTATGGTTTTCAGAGACATGGGTGTGCCAGAATTCTTTCTCACTGGAGTTCTTTTAGGAACCAGTAAATCTACTGACACGGAACAGGTGTGTTTAAGCATCTTTAGATATAACCGAACTGAGCAGGGATCGAACCCGCCAACATGCGCTCAGAAGGCCAGCGTTTCTGCCGTCGTAGCTGCTCAGCCTGGCACGTTATATTTCGCATGGTCTAACAATGAATGAAACGTAAAGAAACGTCCTTCGAGATAAACGTGTTTCTATGTAACATAACAGAAGTTGTAATCTGGCATAATTATGTCAATTATTGGTTACTATCAATGATTTAGTTATCGAAGTAGATCACTTTCTTCCTCATACTTTCCAGACAAGAATTAGCTAGCAGCGTCCAGTGCCCACGAACCCAATGCTTGGACAAAACTAATACTGAGTCGTAGGCTCTAGAACGTCAGTGCTCCTCAGGTACTTGTCTAGCACTGGTGCTGCCAGACTATTACTTACTCCGTGTGAAACTGCTCAGTCTCGCAATATATTTTACTCCCACACGTAGCGAAAGACTATTGAAATGTGTTACCAAGTTCTTTCCAAAGCTCCATCAGGCCATATAGATCGCAATCTCCCAAGCGCACGTCGTCACAGCGCCATGTGTACAAGCAACGCTTCATCGCGCCTCGTAACTTACAAGGCTCCTTTATTTATGAGTCTTCTCGCCAATAAGTAATGGCTTGCTGGCTTACAACGGTGAGCACTCTCCAAGTGCACACACGAGAATCAAACTATGGCTGGTACTCTTCATTAATTCCTGGCCAGCAAGTCTGCAAGGTGGTTGCTGTTTTCGCTCATGATACATAATATGTAGATCAAGCATCTGTGGTCATCAGTCCACACAGAAACTGCCTGGTAACATTTCGTACGTGTTTGAGGTGTAAACGGGTAGCTGCCCCACGACTTGGGACAAGTTATTTTCTCTGCATTTCCCTAAAGTAAGGGAGGAGGAACTTTCGCAAGCAGAAAAGGGCTTGTTTAATTCGTACTATTATATTTCAAGTCCATTCCATAAGAAATCGGCACTTTCTGAGACTCTTCTTTTCTACAATAGCTACTTTCCTGTGTACAGATGACTTGGAAAAAACACAAGCATTATTTTTACCATCTTGTGGACTGATGTGGTCATATTCCACGAAGTTATCAACAATAAGTTGAAAACATGCCATTAATTTTAAATGAAACTTATAAATCCCTTTAATCCGTAAAATAAAGGACTACTGGAATGTTCAGAGATGTTATGATGACACGAGGATAGGCGTACTGAAGCAAAAAAAAAAGGCACAGGCAAATATTTGTATAACAATAATTAGAAGTAAATACATAACTTACATGCATTTATGTCATATTAGGAGATGTTATGACTCAACATTCACGAACCTAGTTCGAGACATTTCAATTAACCTTCGTTGATTCTTCAGTCACTTGAGAAAATAGGCAAAAGGAGCAATTTAGTTTATAAAACCGTACCCATGTTACATTTATACATAAAGGATCATCATGGACAGATGATCTAATACGTTCGAATCACCTTAAAGAAGAAAAGGAAGAGGAGGAAGAAGGCGAAGAAGGCGAAGAAGGCGAAGAAGAAGGAAATCAGAGTTTTTCCAGTGCGAAAGAGGCAAACTGCAGGGAATCTTAACGTTTCACAAAGTTTCCTACACACGGCAAAAATACAAAAAAAAATATTGATTTGGGCAGCGAGAACATCAACCTAAACAAACAATGATGCTAATTTAGCAATGAATGAGCGAGTTGGCCGTGAAGATAGGGGTGCACATCTCAGAGCTTGCATTCCGGAGATAGTGGGTTAGAGCCCCACTGTCGGCAGCTCTGAAGGTGGTTTCCCGTGGTCTCCCATTTTCGTACTAGGCAAATACTGGGGCTGTACCTTAATCAAGGCCATGGCCGCTTCCTTCCCATTCTTAACCCTTTCCTATCCCATCGTCACCATAAACCTATCTGCGTCAGTGTGACGTAAAGCAACTTGTAAAAAATATTAACAATATCGTTACCGTTTTCCAACTTATCTGAATATTTCTGCAGCAATGTCAGAAAGAAATCGATCGGTATTCCATTTTTGTATCACAAAAGGAATATTAGACAATAGTTTACCCGTCAGATCGATTCCCTTTTTATTATTATTATTATTATTATTATTATTATTATTATTATTATTATTATTATTATTTACTGGTGGTTTAACGTCGTTCCAACATACCAGAGATTTTCAGCGACGGAAGGATGGGAGAGGGCTAGGAGTGGGAAGGTAGCGGCTGCGGCCTTATTTAAAGTAGCCTGCTATTATGCCAAACCATATTGTACACGCTGCATAATACAACTATACTTAATTCATAATTCGATATGTAATTAGATAAATTAAACTGCCTTAAACTGTAGTTAAAAAGATAATTCTATGAGAAAGACGCATTCTTCATAGTTACTGTAACAATACAACAAGTTAAATTCTGTACTAATTTTTCAGTTCTACCAGAACTTAAATTATGCACTAATTTCTTAATTCTAAGTGCCATTTATACCATGTCTTTCCAAATACATATCTACTAGGTATGCCTCTAATTACAGCTGGAAGGGAATTTCAGCAGCTTACTGTTGCAAGTATAAATTACTTTCTAAAGTTAAGGTTTTTGATGCATATAGGACTTCCAGCAGAATAGTTGTTTTGTAATGTTTCAATTTAGCATTACGTGACATTACTCTCTTATTGTAGTGATTCCATGTTAGTCTGAATACTCTCTGAAGTTGTTCGTCCTTTTCTGTATTTGCCAAACTGTCGCATTCCGAAGGAAGAATTATTAATCCAACGTATTTTAAAAAGGTACCTGTGAAAATGTCCCATATGCCGTTTCAATTTATCTTGAACTTGTACTGAAAATTCTTCATATACTTGGTTTTCTCGAATGATATATTTTTAGAGTTCGAATCCAAATACTATAAAAATATCGCCAAAAGGGGCTTTGCCCAGACCCTTTCAACCACGCTCTGCTACCATTTGTTACGGTTTTTCTGTGGAACGCAGAGGTGTAAGGAGGTGCGGACTTGAATGGATGGACAGAGAAAAGATTAGAGCATAATTTAAAACACTAAAATTTGATATTTTATTTCTTTCCTTTTTCTGACTTTAAACTTAATAAACAAGTAACAGTTGAATAGAATAGTGAGCTCGTAAGCTCTTATAACAATAATGATTTGAAATTCTAAAACAATCATATACTATTGAGAAAACTGTTGACATAAAGATTTCGAAGAGATGAGTTTTGTAGCTCAAAGGTTATACTATTTCAAAGAGCACTTTTCTCCCCACAATTACACTTTAGGAGACTGAGCTCCGAAGTTTACAACGTTCCAGCCTCCCCAGAACACAAGTTTATAATCCTAATTTTGCATTTGATTCCTTTGACAACAATGTTCACTGTCATCTCAGCTCGACAGTCAGATCCACAACAGACTATGAGTAATTAGAAATTAACAGGGGGAATATATCCCCGTTCAAAATGGCCTTAGTGGTTAAAAGAAAAGGCTTAAGAACTCAGCCATAAACAGAATGCTAGGATGCGAAACACTTTCACTCCTTTTGAAATACACTTTGAAATACTTAAGATTCTATCTGGGAACATGGCCCGAAGTTACAGAGGCTAAGCCTGTACTACAGAGAAAATATTAAGTCCCAAAATAAGGAGAAGATTTAAAGTTTTAGAAAATCATAGCCACCCCCATTCCAAGTTGAATGGGAATTAATAGAGGGTGAACACTCTTTATTCCCTAAGTTACATGTTTCCCAGCAGGGATTTGAATAAAGTCCTTAGATTTACTTGTAAAGTTACATTTAAAAGATAATATTAATCTTTACATTAAAAATGAATTTTGAAACCTACCTCTCAAGTCAGCTTTCTGAAACTATCAGATATTTAAAAGATGTCTGCCATCACCTTGAGCTGCTAGGCCTTCCGACGGCGGGCAAGGCTTTCCCCTGCCTCTAGAAACGTATGCACTCTAGACTGGAGCGATGAAGAAAACCCAAAAGCTTCCAGCTTTTATAGCAGAGGGGAAAGTTCCAGAACTCTGTAGGCTGATGGCCTGTACACACCCTCAATTTTGATTGGTTACAAAATTATGTACCAACATTTCTGATTGGTTAATAATTTAAGAAGGAAGGAAAAGATAGAAGTTCTAGGAACCTTAGCACACCAAAAAAAATCTACAAACATTTCAGTTTAACCAACTTAAAATATTGAATTCCGTTGAAAATTAACTGTCCGCTCTCCCGCCAGAGGGGGCACATAAGTCGACAGTAGAGACATCTGAAGATTAAAGTTCAAAATTCTTCCAATACACATTTACGGGTTTACATCACAGGTGGCCTTCTAAAAGGAGCTCAGTTCAAATGCATGGGGAAGATGGTCCTCCGGTACAATTATTATTATTATTATTATTATTATTATTATTATTATTATTATTATATCGGATTTTATATATATAAATGAACACAAAACACAATACTGTTAGTCACCTTCGTTCACTGCTCTCCTCTCTTGGTTTGAATATTCCGTTAAAATGTTGATAACGAACATTTTCATTAATCTTCTACATTTCTTAATACTTCCCTAACTAATCTTTCTAAAAAATCCTCATATCCTTATATAGATGGGTGGTGGGTGTCATTTCTCGCCCAGATTCTGATAGCCTAGTCTCCTGTAGTCTAAACTTCCTCTATCACAAAAGTACCAATGCACTGAAAGCGAGTATGGTTCAGGTAAGCTCTTGTAGTTGATTCGCATTGAGTATGCGATGCATATACTGTATTTACCTCCGTTTAACATACTTACGTTTCCAGAAACTATCCAATAACCTGTGTTATTGTGATGTGTGCGACAGTGTCGGTAATTATGATTATTTGGCCCTAGGTCCCCAACAACTTGAAATAATTCACTATTCTGATGCTCTCTCGGGAATAAGAGTTAGAAAACGGGAAATTCACACTCAAGATAGCCTATTTTAGCGTCAGGATTAGAACTTTCTATCTCTATAATAGCTTCCGATTTCTATCATGGAACGTCTCTGAATTCATCTAACCATGAAGTTAGGTCTCTGCATTGTTGTACACAGAAGTATGGTCACACGAATTATCATATCAGTACATGAAGTGACATTCAAAGACATTAACAGAGAGATGAGTTATACAAACTCTAAAAGGACGTGCGACGAAACGTGTATAAGGCCTGTATCACATTTAGCCACTGTGAACCGGCGTGAAAGAGACTTCAGTATCACCAATTTAAGAAGTTTGCGGGTAGGATACTTTTAAGATACTCCTAATTTTACACTCGGCAACTACTATGCGATATCAATCTTTTTCGTTTTCAGTCTGTATCTTGTTCTGAAGGAAGGAAGGAAGGAAGGAAGGAAGGACCGGGCGAGTTAGTCGTGCGGTTAGGGGCGCGCTACTCTGAGCTTGCATCCGGGAGATAGTGGTTTTGAGCCCCACATTCGGCAGGCCTGAAGATGGTTTTCGGTGGTTTCCCATTTTCACACCAGGCAAATGCTGGGACTGTACCTTAATTAAGGCCACGGCCGCTTCCTTCCCACTCCTAGCCCTTTCCTATCCTATCGTCGCCATAACACCTATCTGTGTCGGTGCGACGTAAAACAAATTCTAGAGGAAAGGAAGGAAGGGTGGAGGGTGGGAGGGAGGGAGGGAAGGAGGGAGTGTTGTACGAGTTATGGTGTCAAGTAAGATTCGTCAAGTGATGGTGTATTTACTACTACTACTACTACTACTACTACTACTACTACTACTACTACTACCACCACCACCACCACTACTACGTCATCTTCATCTTCTACCTGACTTCATTCCACCCTTTCTCGTACGTTCCGGCAAACTGAAAATATAGAGCTGTTGGTGTTTCTCCACTCCCCCCACAAATAAAATACTAAAGCAGTATTCATTAAGCGCATTGCTTTTACGAAAGACATGAGACTTGAGTGCTTAGGGACGTTGCTGGTACGACGCTAGAGACTGGTAGGACACGCGTCATTTAACCCTATGCATTCTTTAACATTGGAAGTGACTCGAAAGACATTCCGAAGACACTGAAGTCTTCGTGCGTCGGTTCGCTTCCGAGTGGCTGAATGTAAAATAGGCCCTTGAGGAAGGAAGGAAGGAAGGAAGGAAGGAAGGAAGGAAGGAAGGAAGGAAGGAAGGAAGGTATATAAAATATAACGTGTAGTTCATAGTTCTGGTTCGTAGTACGCGCTGTAATTAAGCTAATTTGCTGCGTCTCTCTCTCCCATATTCCCACATTTACGTAAGGAAGGTAGAATATCCAGGATGATTTCAGGTGTTTTCTGGTGTTTTAAGGCCGGGTACTCTTCCTAGTCCTAATGATAATCCTACAGGAAGACTACGGGACTCGAATCCTTAACACTAGGGTTGGGAGCCGAATGGCAGGACTACTGCACCATTCTCCCCAGTTACATGCTTACATTTGCTCTCCTACAACATACACTATTCTCCTTACATTAAATCATCATCTAAAGTTTTCATATGTTACCCTAACAGGGTTTCGCCCTCTCTCTGGCCATGAGATGCGGGCTGGTATATGGAGATGTGGGGGGAATTGAAGGAGATGTTTGGCAGTGAAGGGCATAGTGAAAGCGACAGGAAAGCGTTGTCGGCCTCCTGGCGAGTGCTTTATTGTGTTGATGGCTGGTTGTTTGTACTCTCCCTTTGAGTCCAGCCCCTTCGCATGGGTGTAGTGGCATCACGTGGCAAGCCTTTTGGTGATCTGCCTCCAGGAGTCTCTGTTTTGGACATGGTAACTTGCTTACTGTAAGCTCATCCTGGTCAAGTTCTTGATCTGGTCCATCCACCGTAACGATGCACGTCCTCTAGGTCTTCGGCCGTCGACTTTTCCCTCTATGATAAGTATTTCCATGGCCTCCTGTCTTCTGGCAATATGACCAAAATATCTGAGTTGTTTTTGGTTGACAATGATCGACAGCCTTGTTCTGATGCCGACCTGTTGCAGGATCGATTCATTAGTACGGTGTGCTGTCCATGGTATTCGCAGTAATCTCCTATAGCACCACATTTCTAGAGCATCAATCCTGCGGCGATACGCCATCTTCATCGTCCAAGTTTCTGCATCATAGGTCGCGATAGGGAAGATCAGAGTTCCGAATGAGGGTGAGCTTTGTCTTGGAAGTGATGGAGGTGCCCTTCCAGATGCAAGTAAGTTTTGTTGTTGAATTTCTCGCAATCGTAATGCGCTTACGGATCTCAGGTTCACAGTCTTCGGTATTTGTGACAATAGATCCCAGATACTCGAAGCGACTGACAACCCCATAATCAGCAATTCTTGTTATGGAATGTCTGTTATTAAAACGATCTACAATCATCACGTTGGTATTTTCAGTGTTGATTTCAAGAGCATATTTTCTGCTTCGCTCGTCTAACCTCCGCATGATGGTTTCCAGTTCTTGATTATCTGTTGCAATTATCACAGTGTCCGCATACCTGAGATTGTTAATTTTCCTGCCACCAACTGTGATGCCGTCACTCCAATCCTCGAGAATCTCCCATATAATGCACTCACTGTATACACTGAACAGGAGGGGGAGAGAATGCAACCTTCATCAGTAGTAGAAAAGATGTCTGGGAAGTTATTATTAACTCTCACTGTCGCAATGTTCGAAGAGTACAATTATTGAATCAGGTACACTAAAAATCTCGGCGTCCCCATCTCTGTGAGTAGAGGCTAGAGCCTTGGCCATTTCACCTTGTCGAAGGCTTTCTTGTAGTCCACGAAACGTAGGAACATCTTGATATTGTACTCCCTTGTCTTACCTATGAGCTGCCGGATGTTTAGGATCTGCTTACGAGTTCCTTTGCCTGGAACAAACGCGGTTTGTTCCTCTGATATTTGTGGGAGTAAAAAAGATCTTCAACATCTCGTTCAGCACCTTGAGCATGATTTCAATGGCATGGGAGATGAGGGCTATCGTTCGATAGTTTGCACAGTCAAGTGGAGAACTTTTCTTGAACAGTGGTACGAAGATGGAGTTGCACCAATGGTCCGGCCAATTTCCAGATGCCCATATCTTCTGACATAACTTGTGGAAGATGTCGACACCTAGGTCACCCATGTTCTTTAGGATTTCAGCAGTGACTCCATCTTGATCTGGTGCTTGCCAGTTCCAGGGCATTTTTATTGCACGTTCCACTCCTTCTCTAAGGACCGTTGGTTCAATGTCCGTTGGGATCTGGTAACCTGGCATTGGTTGTGGGTCACCCGTGAACAGCTTGATGCAGTATTCTCTCCACACTTTGGCGATGTCCGCTGGATTATTTTTGTACACTGATGAGCAACTGAATTAGTGACAAGTGCTGTTGTGGTGAAATGACGATGCGGCCAGACCAGCGAATTTAACAGTACAGCATGGCGCGTGATTGCAATGTTATCAGACCTCGTACTGGCCGTGGGGGTAACAGTCAAACACAAGATGGTTAGGACATGGGATTTCGGCAAATTTGATCATGGCCAGGTTGTCGATGCCAGATGTATGTCCCATTCTATTTCCAAAGTCGTGCAGGCACTGGGGCCACCTTGTTAAGAGTGAGCCATGAGTGTGGATTCAGGCTAAACCATCGCCGCCAGGACCAAACATTGCAGTGTCCGCTAGCTCTAACAGCGGACAGGCAGGCCATAGTGAAACAGATCACTCGCAAACATAGTGCAGCAGATCAATTACAAATTCAATGCTGGATAACAAAACGTGCGAGCAGTCGTACCATTCGGAACCATCTTCATGCAAAGGGGTACAGAAGCCACCTCTCGTAAGGGGTACCTCTGCTCACCGCACGTCACAAAGAATACCACCACTGGACTCTTGAAGAATGGAAGAAGGTCGCCTGAACAGATGAGGTCATGCCGCCGGCAGGGTGGCCAAGCACATGAGGCAAGGGATCTCTTTTGTCGGCAGGGTACAATTCTGGCTGTTGGTGTTAGCATCCTCGCATCGGGAATGGTCACGGGGGATGAAATGCGACCACTGGTACATCTGCCAATGTTCCTCGCCGGTGAACTACACAGGGACCACATGTCAGATCACACTTACTGATCTGTTCACCTCCAGCTCCCTGCAGGAAGCCTGTGCGTGCAGCAAGAATATGCACCTGACCATCGCCCCCGAAATATGGCTGATTGATTCGACGAACACTCTCCGAATACGAGAATGCTTGCCTGGCCCTGAGGGTCACCCAGACACTATCCTATTGAGCACATCTGCAATGTTATTAAGAGGGATGTGCCCACATTGATTTCTACTCCGACCAATCTCCATCCATTATAGGAGGCTGTGCAGCAGTCATAAATCAAGTATGGTTCTCCAATGTTTCCAGTGTATGGTGGAGTCCATGCCACACTGCACCACAACCGTCATCAGGGTTAAAGGGGATGCTGCATGCTATTTGCCAGATATCTTTAATTCAATTGCCCATCATTGTATGTTGTATATATTTCTGGGTGTGAAAGTTTGTTAGAATGAATTAATGATCTTCTAGATCAGAGGTACTGAGTTGGGCGCCCGTCGAGGCTAGCCTAGTACGGCCGGGCTGGCCTGACGGAAATGCGTGTAGCTTACGTTGCAAGTATACGTCAAAGTGAAGCAATAGAGAGAACACATATGACTGGGAAGTGGAGCGATGACGTTTGATTGTCACTATGAAGCTTTCCCCAACTACTTAGTGAAATGTTGATTGGGGTACGTTCATGTAAAAAGAAAGACACTGTAATGGCAAGAAAACCAACCTTTTCAAGGTATTCTGGTTTGATTTATACTGCACTCGATCTAAAGAATCAATTTTATTTTCTTATATTTATACATTCAAAGAAAACTGAAAGGTAACAAATTTTATGTTACAATCTACAAAGATACGGGTAGTGTAAACGCGTGTCACCGATATATCCTTAATATCATATAAATTACTCGAACAATATTTTTGAGATTTTGCAATATTGTTACAATGACTTTTGGGTATACTTATTTTGAATTTAGTAGGGATCTATTGATCCAGTGAACAGTGAAAGAAGTTTACAATTTTCTGAAAACGAGGAAAACAGTGCTCTTTGTGTACCATTTTCTTGTGATCTATATTACATAGAGTCATGAATATTGGTATCCGCAATGAAATGCACATGCTTAATACGCTGTAGCAGATTTACAGTGATTGCTTTTATGGCTGATTTTATAAAAAAAATCCAATCGAGCAAATTTTTGAGCCTTTTTAAAACAATTTTTGTTCGTATTTAATTATTATCTCAATAACTGACCGGCTCCCTGACTAAATGGTTAGCGCTGGCCTTTGGTCACAGGGGTCCCGGGTTCGATTCCCGGCAGGGTCGGGAATGTTAACCATAATTGGTATATGTGTCGTCTTCATCATCATTCCATACTCATCACGACGCTCAGGTCACCTATGGGAGTCAAATCGAAAAACCTGCACCTGGCGAGCCTCGTACACATCCCGGCACTAAAAGCCATACGCCATTTCATTTTTTCATCTCCATAATTACAAGCGAAATCAAACCAATTCTGCTAATGTATGTGCTTGTATTTGCTCAGTATGTGGTACGAGATTTTTCGTCTGTACACTTTGTTGTTTCCTAGGAACAGGTACACAACTGAGCAAACATGGCATTTTGAGATAAATGAGTTTGACGTTCGAGTAAAAACTTGCCCACGATTTTGAAATATTCCAGGGCAATAATCATCATCCTACTATTCATTGCTTCTCTTTTCTTGTCTTCTCCTCATTCTGCGTTCCTCGGTTGAACATTCAGCTGCTCTGACGCCATAATATATCCTATACGTTTTCGGACGATTTCTCTTAGTCTCTTTTTGACGTTCATAAACTCCGGACGCAGATGGTATCTTCCTCAGTAATTTAATCAGAAACAGGTTCTTCACATGCCTGTTTCTTCCTAGATGGTGTGCGTTGGTTTCCACATAATTTCCATGTGGAAAACACTTTTTATACTTAGAAAATAAATCACAAGGAAGATACACAATACTGAACACAGTCACAATGTAAACCAAAGAGGATATGACATGTAAACATAAACATTAAGAAGGCGGGAAAACAATTGAAGATCGTGTAAGCAGAATCAGGATAGCCAATGTGACGAGCAGAATAATCCTCGAAGACGACAAATTTTACCGCTCTTGGTTACACGATGTAGAACATGAAATATTGCTGATGAAAGGAGGGCTTGGCACCACAAGACGTGGACTTCTCTATGGTTACATTAAAACATACGTAATGACCTCAAAAATGCTTCTAACTACAATGTGTTATGTATTGCCATGATAGGGAAAGAGAGGAGAACTTTTGAGCCTGAAAAAAATAGCCATTCTTGGTCATTTCACACTATGCGGTTCCCATAAGCGTACAAGCTACGATTTACAATTCTCTGGCTGAGAATGACATTATTTCCATTAAGAAAAGTAAATTCCTGCTATTTATTCATCAAAACATAATATATCTACATAATTCAACCAGTTTAACGCTTTGCACATTGTAGCAGTGCTGTGTGACTTTCCCTGTTCAATGAATTTCTGAAAATAGTATTTGAAACTTAGCACGGCACAAAAACAAACACAATATAAAAACCGGGTATCCTTCCTAGTTGTACTGAAAATCCTACCCGAAGTCTATGGATTCGAATCCTTAACACTAGGGTTGGGAGCCGAATGGCTGGACTATTGCACCAGTCTCCCCTCTAGCACGCTCGCATGTGCTCTCCTACATCATACACTATTCTCCTTACATTAAATCATTATCATAATCAAAAATACACAATATGAAACCGTGTTTGGCACCAACACCAAAATTGCTCACAGTCTAGGTAAAGCAAAGGACAAATTGTCCCCAATTTTACATCCTGGCAAAGCAAAGTCACCTCCGTACAGGCCATGAAGGCGCTTGGAGGAGTAGAAGGTAAAGGCTTCCACCACTGTTAACCTCGGCACGTGATGGGGTAGAGTGGATAGATCTACGCCCGGCCGCCTTTGCCCCCAGGAATTAACCTGGTACTCATTTTTGGTGTAGGCTGAGTGAACCTCAGGGCCATATGCACTTCCGAAGTGGAAATATCGTTTCTTAAATTTTACGACTTCTTGACGGGGATTCGAACCCACGTCCTTCCGGGTGAACCTAGCACGCCTTTACCGCCTCGGTCAGCCAGCCCCTTTTACATCCTGGGGTATATGAAAGTCCCTGTACTTGCGGCAAGGTATAATTTGGCCAAACATGCCGGTCCATTGGTACTCGTATCAAGCAATACGAACGAAATATTCGTCTCAACCAGCCAGACAATAATCAGCAATACCTGAGCAAGCCCTATCGTCGGGTCATGATGTCGTGTTCCAAGATTCTCGAGCTCTTACCCACACTAGACACTACAGGTACAGGGTTATACGAGAAGCTGTGGCAATACGCAGAAATCCTAACAATTTCAACAGGGACACTGGCTATCAGTTAAGTAATACGTGGTTGCCAGCCATTAAGGATGTCCCTGTCCCTTCACTATTGTTATTTCGTTTCGGTGTTTACCAAATTCGTACGTTCCTCATCACCAAATGTTTCATTCCAGGCTTATGTCATGTCATACTTTCACAATGTGTGTACACCTGTTATGTTATTCCCTTTCAGACTGATTCTGATAGTGCCATCAGCTTCCGCTTCGATTGCTAGCGCTGTGCTGCGTACGGAGAGCCATCTGGTGATGAATGAACGTACCACTTTCACTTCTATTACTAAACGTAAAATCTAAATTCAAACTTTCATTCTTGGAGAAGTTTTCCTCGTGAACAGCCGAGATTGTAATGACCTATGTTGATTTCAGTTGGAGAAACCACTAAGATAGTCTCTCTGAGGATGTAAAAAGGCGGGTGGAGAGTGTCTGCCATTATAATTAAAATTCCCCAACTTGACTGTGACTGATGGTAGGCAACAGGTAACAGGTGGGGACCCTCTTAGAGGCAACCCTGCCCAGGGAGTGGCACCGCTGCCTATGTGAGTCCCAGAGCACATTAACCCGATGTGTAACATCAAGTAAAGGGTCCCAGCTCTGGGTAACGAGTGAAGACCTCAACGGCAGCAAAAGCGGAGAATATTATTCGGTACGTTGGAGCTGACGGAGGAGGCAACCCATTCATCTGGGGGTAGTACAGATGGAACCCACTGCCTTGTGGGATGAGGAGAGATCCTCAAAGTCTAAGGGAGTAAACCCCGAAAGAAAATCCTCAATTATGTTAGGCCTAGCAAGCCAGTAAAATAGCTTATTTGTAGTTGTTTCAAAACACACAAGAGCCTCGGAACGCATTTATCAACTGAATTAAGACGCCAGCATGAGCAGACTCATGTCAGGGTTGATAGTTTAGGGTCTGATGATAGTCAGGGTCTTGCAAAAAAGCTAAAATGCAGGAGGAGACTGACACGGACTGGGACCATCAACTTACTCAGTCTCACAGGAAAATGTGAAGAACTACTGGACCTCCTGGAAAGGAGGAAATTAATGGTACTGCGGCTGAGTGAAACCAAATGGAATGACAAATTAAGAAAACAGTATAAACTGTACTGGTATGGAAATGACAAAGAGATGAGGAATGGTGTTGTTTTCATCATGAGTAAAGAATTAGAAGGAGTTACTGGCATTCAGTACGTTAGTGAGAGAATAGTAAAGGTGACTGTACATTTAGGGAAAGAAAAACTAACTTTGGTACAGGTGTATGCACTTCAAACTGGATGTTGTCAAGAGGATAAGAACTAGTTTCTTAATGATTTGGAAAAAGTTATTAGTAGAGAGAGAGTAATCATTATAGGAGATCTGAATGCACAGATTGGGACAGATATAACAGGATATGAGAACGTAATGTGACCTCATAGATATGGTGGACGAAATATGGAAGGTGAAAATCTCCTTGACATATGTATGAGGAATGGGTTGGTCGTGATAAATAGTTGGTTCCAGAAGAGACCGAGCCATAGGACAACATGATACAGTTGGGATGGACTACACAAGACTGTAATTGATTATGTCATCTCGGATGAAGAAAGGAGCAGAATGGTAACAGATGTCAGAATAATACCCAGCGAGAGCCTTGACAGTGAGCACCGTCTATTAGTAGCGAACCTAAGAAACTTCTATGTGCCAAAAGTACAGAACAGGAAAATGCCAAAAATCAAAGTATGGGAACTCCAGAAAACAGATAAGAGAACTGAGCATCAGAACCGGATAAAAATCCTGTTACCAAGAGATGAAAGGAAAAATGAAGAGGCAGAATGGACAAGACTAAGGAACACATTGGTTAATGAAGCAACTGAAGTTTGTGGAAAGACAAGTATGAAAACAAGGGAGAAGGAAACACCTTGGTGGAATGAAAGAGTGAGAGCAGCAATCATGGAAAGAAATCTCGTGCGGAAAGAAAGGGACCGGGAGAAAAATAAACCGGATCTTACTAGAGACGATGCAAAGATCAGAAACCTCGAACAATTATACCGAAACAAGGAACTGGACGTTTAAAGAACAGTTACAGAAGAAAAGACCAAGGCATGGAATATATTCACTCAGAAACTGGAGGAAGACAGTAGAGGCAATAAGAAGCGTCTGTATAGTGTTACTAGAGGTAAAAGGAAACCAATGAATACCATGAAGGCACTTGAAGATGAAAATGGAAATCTGGTTAGGACAGAAAGTGACATGAGAGAAGTCCTGAAGAACCATTTCGACCACTTACTGAATAGACCATTTCAAGAACAAAATACAGAAGCGGAAATCCAAGTCTGCAATGAAGAACCTCTCATCACCTGGACGGACACTGAGACAGCCTTAAAATCTATGCCTAAAGGAAAATATTCAGGTGCAGATGAAGTGAATGCGGACATGATAAAGGCAGCAGGCATCCAGGGTATACAATGGCTGCACAGAGTACTAAATGCCGTATGGACAGACAACAAAATACCTGCAGATTGGAGCAAGGGCGTTATAATTCCCCTGTTTAAGAAAGGCAGCAGATGGAAACCCACCAACAATAGAGGAATAACACTGCTGTCTCATGGGCTAAAAATTCTAGAGAGAATCATAGGAAGGAGATTGAGAACCATGATTGAACCACAGTTAGAGGAGGAGCAATATGGATTCAGAAGTAACAGATCAACAATGGATCTAATTTTTAGCACCCGCATGCTGATGGAAAAGTACTGGGAGAAAGGCAAGAACCTGGTCATTGTATTCGTGGATATAGCAAAGGCCTTTGATAACGTTGTAATAGATACGATCTGGGAGTGCCTGAAGAAAAGAAATGTGCGTGAAGGACTGGTAAGGAGAATTCAGATGTTGTACAAAGACTGTACTAGCTGTGTACAAATTGGGGAGGGTCAATCTTCATGGTTTGGGACCAAGAGTGGAGTTCAGCAAGGAAATGCACTGTCCCCACTACTGTTCATCACTGTTATGGATGATATAATGAAGAACGCCAAGGAAAAGTTAGGTGAACCGAATGCAGTGGCCTTTGCTGATGATATCATGATTAGGAGGTGAAAGAGAAGAGGAAGTACAGACCATACTGAACGTATGGAAATCCCAGTTCCAGGAATATAACTTCAACATCAGCGAGACCAACACAGTGGTGATGGCAGTCAACAGAGAAGGGCGTCCAGCAAGTGTAAAACTAGGAGACCACCAGCTAGAGTGTGTGGACAGTTTTTCTAACACTGGAAGTGTAATGTCCAGTGATAATTTGGTCAGAAAGAAAATTACAAACAGAGTGCAAAAGGGATCAGAATTCTACCAACAAGTAAGAACACTTTTATTGGATGACATGATTCTAAATCCGGCCAAACTGATGATGTTTAACAGCTATTTCATACCAAAATTGACGTATGGTATTGAAGCGTGCACCCTCACAAAAAGAGATTCATTAAGACTGCAAGCATCAGAGATGAAATTTCTTATATCCACCATCCAGTAGACCAAGATGGACAAGTTAAGCGATGAGGACGTGAGGAAAGAAGCCGAAATAAAGACATCCCTATTAGATCGAATCGGCACATCCAGACTACAGTGGTACGAGCATGTGATGAGGATGGAACCTGCAAGAACAGCCAGAATAAATTCGGAAAGACAGGTGGAGGGGAAAAGACCTGGAGGAAGACCTAAAACCGCTGGATGGACATGATGAAGGTTGATCTAGTTACCAGAGGATGGACAGCGGATGATGTTCTCCATGACAAGTTGTACATGGACAGGAAGAAGTGGAAGAGGCTCATTAACAGTACCCAGGAAACTGGAAATCTACAATGATGATGATGATGATGATGATGATGATGGTAGGCAAGAGGGCCTACAATGAAAATGAACATTCCCTGACCCCGTCTTCACATGACAAAAGACGTTTGGTGACTCCCTGTCGCGTTTCTGCGAGTAACGTTAAAAGCTATGCTATTTAATCCAATCTTGCAACGTGAACACTACCTAAACTAGAATTCTGTATACAATGTAGAATTCCATAGCGAAGCACGGGTACATCAGCTAGTTAGAAATATTTCTAAATCACCTTTTTGAAATACAGAAGTGAAATCTGCGATTCATTCTGTACAGTACAAAAATATCTGAGGTTGTAACACTATATTGTATCCAGTCAAAGTACGTAAATTGCAATGAACAGAAATAGCTTATTTCTTACAACGTAAATTGAAAATGAAGTGGATTTATGTCCACTGGAAATGAAACAAAATATATTCAGCACTTCAAAAAGTAATACTTAAATGAACCTTTACTGTCCTTCACTATTTCTGCACTCCCTGTCACCTCCCGTCTCTCTTATTGTAGTTAACAAATTTCCCTTTTGAATTCTAAATTTAATGTATAATTTGTTTCTGTACTGTAAGACGTCGTTCAAATGATTCTTCAATTCGATCATCCCATTCAACACTCTCATGCGAATGAGCATATTTCAATTTTTAGTGGCGTTCTACACAATATCTCTTTGATACAACAGATCGCTCACATCGTAGGCATTCTCCTGCTTGCACAAAGAAAGTTCTTCCAATTGGCGCTCTGCCGTCAGATTTGGCGAGGCTCTCTTTCGATTATTATTTTCTGCCTCCATTTCACACTGGGGTATCACCACAGTGATGCAGAGTGACTGGGAAATCTCCCGTGACGTAACCACAAACGCTCATTGCCTGCCTGTCTACCCGCCCACTTACAGGGCTGTGCGCCCGCGGGACGGAAAGACCAGACTGAGTGCCATTGATCTAGATGGATCCGTGTATGATTGGGTGGATACTTCAATATGAATTATGGGAATCCTCCATCTGTACTTTCTTAATGTGTAAGAATGGGATTTGGAATGAGGGAGTGTTGGGTCTGGTTAAGGTGATGAGCTCTGAATTACACTGGAAC
This sequence comes from Anabrus simplex, assembly GCF_040414725.1. Taxonomy (NCBI): domain Eukaryota; kingdom Metazoa; phylum Arthropoda; class Insecta; order Orthoptera; family Tettigoniidae; genus Anabrus; species Anabrus simplex. The sequence goes on along the minus strand of NC_090266.1, from coordinate 556,014,298 downwards.
TGGAACATTGGAAATGGAAATTAGTTTTTCGGCCAGTGTGTGTTGTCTGAAAGTGCCGATGTAGTGCCTCATTGGCTGCGGCTTGGAGGTGGTTAAAATTAAGGGGCAGTGATATGGGAAGATGTTAATCACAGATAGAATGACAAACCTGATTACGTCTTCTATATGAGTGGTGGTGGGGGAGGGAGTCAATTAAATCTGTAGGAAGTGTCAGGGTATCTATTGCCCTGATTGGAGCAATTAGATCCGACAAATCTGTAGGTGGAGCTAGACGGGATCCGACAAATCTGTAGGTGGAGCTAGACGGGCTTTGCCCTGTTATGAGTATGTCGGATGAGCTTGGCCACTAACGCTGAGGTTGCGCCTAGGTGTTGCGGCAGCTAGGAGTAGAGTGTGGCTGACTGCAGTGTCCACAGTTTTGTCACTCGGCTCGGCACCGACCCATGGTATAGACTGAAGGTTTGAGCCCGGAGATGGTGTGGGGGGCGAAGTGAAGACGAACCCAGCCCAGCCCTCGAAAGGGAGAATAATGCCCAACCGACCCGATCCGGTCCGAACCGAGACCGCGAGGGACACTGAGACGAAGCGATGAAGGTGTAGAAACCCCGAAAGCGGAGATGTCCTGTGGTGATACCTCCACTCGTCTACCTGGTGATCCACGTTCTTAAACAACAATTAACTGTCGTGGCCGCTTTCGGCGCACGAGTTTTTTAAAATTTGATTTACGTCTCACCGTCACAGGTAGATCTTATGACGACGACGGGATAGAAAAGGGCTAGGAGTGAGAAAGAAGGCCGTGCCGTTAATTAAGGTATACTCCCAACAGTTGCCTGGTGTTAATGGGAAACTACCGAAAACGATCTTCAGGGCTGCCGACAGTGGGGTTCGAACCCACTATCTCCCGAATGTAAGTTCACAGCTGCACGACCCTAACTGCACAGCCAACTCGCTTGGTAGGAATTGTTGTTGGGCATAAAATGTTAGCAGTGAGAGGTTCAGAGGATAACAGTTCGAACGCTGTGAAAAGGTGGAGTTACATTAAAACTCTTCCCTAAGAGTTAAGTGGGAGGAGGTCATTGTGGTTTATTATTGTAATTCTTCATCATGCAACGGTAAATGCAAAAGTTCTAGAGTGGCATGCACTAAAACGTAAGTGATATAGCTTGAGATATGCTATAGGTGCTTTAAGTGATCGAAATATCGCATGAGGAAAGAACTGATGAAGTGGCACGAAACTGATTTCACTTTACCAAAAGTAAGTGAAGTCTCCTTCAATGACTGATAAGCAGCTTAATCTATAACTTGCAAAGTCTGAAAGTCTTCCCACGCTCAGCTAACCCACGAACCATTGACGCCAAGCAGAAATACAAGGAAGAAAAACCATTACACTCAGCATACAAGTGGGTCGTTGTGCTTAGTCTAGTCCTTGAAACACACCCTTTATGAAATAAAAGTAATACTGCTTTAGATGTTAGCAGTTACACAGACCGCGCGGAATAGGAACTATGGAGGAATCAATTCAATCTGGCTCAAGATAATTCCTCAGCTATAATAATGACCCAGCTATAGGAAGCGATTGAGTTTTATATCAGCTAGGGAAAGGATACGATATGGTTTGATCTTTTCAAAGAACTGTAGACATACGTTGACAGAACGTTTGGTCATGTATAAAATATACATTTACAAAGCTAGACTACAATAATTTTACTCGAAGTTACTACGCAGGACCGTTCACGAGCATGAGCAAACCACAGGCAACTGGATCTGGACTACGCTCTTTATACCGGCCTACACAATCGCTTCTGAAGCCTATTATACAGCTGAAATGGGTAAGTTTCTCCTTAATGCCGTCAGGTCGCTGGCCGCCAAGGATACTGGAATAAATGCAGATACCCACGTCTACAGAGTCCAATATGTGACAAATCCAAACAGAATCAAATTGTCAGCTTTATTGTGGAGAAATTTGTCAGATCGCTTTTGAACAACCTAGCAAGAAATTGTGACTATAAAGTTAGTGACGTAAAAGTATATTTCATATCAACCATACAAACCACTTAGAAGGAAAATCCTCACAATTAAAAGATAAACATGTTTTCATTAATGTGTTATAACTACATTTATTTGGAAAAATAGAAACAAATAACAAGGAAAACTGCAAACTTCTTGCAAAGTACTTTCACAAGTTGCTGAATTGCGAAAGTACCATTCACCAACTTGCTTTGAGAAACTCACACGGAATCCTGACTCAGCACCCCGCACACTAGAAGAGGTTAAACTGATAATTGGGAACTTACGGCAATAAAGCACCATGCGAAGATAGAATAAATGCCGAAATGATGAAATTAGGTGGCGAAAAATTGGCTCTGATCCTCCACGAAATATTACAGGACATCTGGCATACTGAGAAAATCCCCAAAGAATGGAAGTGTGCATTAATTCACCCACATCATAAAAAAGGCACAAATAAATTATGGAAAACTACAGAGGAATTTCTGTACTGTCGATCATCCATAAAATCCTGTCTAAAGCCCTGCTTAATAGGTTGGAAGAACAAAGTGAGCACTTAATTGATAAATATAAGGCAGTATTTCGAAAAGGGAGATCGTGTGTAGAGCAAATTATTAATCTTTAAAACCATTCTTCAAATTCGAAAAACCAGACAAACAGTAATCACATTTATTTACTTCAAAGAGGCATATGACTCCGTAGACCTAAAACACAGTGTTTAACGCGCTAGAGGAATTCCAAGTTGACAAGAAGACAAGATAACTGATCAAGTAAACATTGACTGACACAACATCGAAAGTAAAATTTTTGGGAGACATTTCTGAACCATTTGAAAATCAAAACAGGAGTCTGACAAGGGGTTAGATTATCTCACTTACTATTTCATTTAGTTCTGGAAAAACTTATTAGGATACGACAAAATGACTCTAAAGGTAAAAATATTGGTAGATGCATACAAAACAAAGTTCACCTTAATTGCCTAGCATTTGCTGATGACAATTCTATCCTGTCAAACAACAAGACAGGAAGCAATCCATTTTGTAGAAAAACTCCATGGAATAGCAGACAAAACAGGACTCCAACCTTACGAAAAGACAAAGTATATGGAGGACTAGATCAGGTTTGAACAGTCAACCATTAATCACCAAATATGGAAGTATGACTCAAGTAGAAAAAATTAAGTATCTAGGTAAAATTATGGAAGAAGCAGGGTTATATCAGCAAGCTCATAAAGAAAGCATTGCAAAACTTCAATGAGCAAACAAAATTACTTGGAACAGATACAATAAAAAATATATCAAAGAGGCAAAATTACGACATTAAAACATAGTTAAAACAGAAGCACTTTATTCGTCTGAAACTATTAAAATTGGTGGCAGATCTCGAACAAATTACGGCGACGATGGGACAGGAAAGGGCTAGGAGTGGGAAGGAAGCGGCCGTGGCCTTAATTAAGGTACAGCTCCAGCATTTGCCTGATGTGAAAATGGTAAACCACGGAAAACCATTTTCAGGGCTGCCGACAGTGGGGTTCGAACCTACTATCTCCCGAATACTGGATACTGGCCGCACTTAAGCGACTGCAGCTATCGAGCTCGGTAAGAATTTAGCTAGAATGCTTCAGTCCCCATCTCTTAGCGATCTGACAGGACATTATTCCGGCAAACATCAATTAAAATAGCCTTTAGTATTAATAATTTTAAAAATATTAACCTATATAGGCCTAACATTCGCCATAGCTATAAATTGAAATATGTCGTCATTCAAAGTCACTACCTCTAGTCATGACTTCCAAAAGCAAAAGGAGCAAAATCTTACTAAGGACATAGAAAAGAAAGAAATGAAACTCCTTAAACGTAGCTCTCCGGTGGCACAAGCCAAATATTTAGCGTGGAAGGAATAAACACTGCCATCAGTGACATTACGTTAGGTAAAGCCCCTGGCGAGGACGGCTTGCACCCGGAGTTCTTCACTCATTGTGGAGAACATGCTCGCGCCTGGCTGACCAAATTCTACACTGATATCCTTGAAAGAGGCCAAATACCAAAGCTCTTCAAGCAGGCAAAGATAATTGCCATACTGAAGAAAGGTAAACCAAGTTAAAAGCCAGAGAGCTACCACCCTATTGTCTTGCTCAGCGTTGCATACGAACTCCTAGAAAGACTTCTGCTGAACAAAATTGCTCCTGATATATTCAAGAAAATTCCAGTGGAATAGGCAGGCCTTAGACCACAGAGAAATACAACAGATCATGTTATGCCTCTTACAACCTACATAGAAGTAGGCTAATAAAGAAAATTCAAGACTGCAGTGGCATTCATAGACTTAACAGTGTCCTATGATACAGTCTCGAAATATGGAGTTCTCTACAAGTTCCTGAAAGTTATCCCATGTAGAATAACTGCACGACTTTTGAACATCATGTTGAGTTAAAGACAATTCCGTGCACACAAGCGGAAAGATGTAATCAGCCAAAGATCGCTGAACAACAGACTACCTCAAGCGTCGGTTCTTGCTCCCTTGTTGTTTAGTTTATACATTGCTGACATGCCGGAGACACTTTCAAGGAAATTTGGATACGCAAATGACTGGGCAATCGCTATTAGAAAGCAAACAGTTGAGCAAACGGAAGAGATCTTGACAGAAGACCGTAAGAAGTAGACACACTACTTTCAAATGTGGGGAATCAAACCAAACACCAGCAAAACTCAAGTTTGCTGCTTTCATCTAAGCAACAAAATAACTAATAGGGAGTTTAAGTTGTACATGGACAACCGGCAATTGAGACACAATAGATACCCTAAATATGTAGGGGTCACATTTGATAGAACAATGTCTTATAAACAACATCTCCAGAATGTTGCTTCAAAAGTAAGAACTCAGAACGACATAATCCATAAACTATGTAGAATAAGTTGGGGATCTCAGCTCTAGGGTTAGTGTATTCGACTGCCGAATACGGTGCTGCTGTCTAGCTAAATAGTGCCCACACGAATATCATAGATACTCTACAGAACACCACAGTGCGTCTCATCACTGGCTCAATCAAATCTACTCCCACAGTGTTTACCAGTGTTAGGTCATATTCATCATCCAGATCGCAAATGTAAACATGTTCTCCTAAGAGAATTGAACAAAAAATGAACAATCCTGAGCTGCCGTTACATGATGATATCGGTGATGCAAATGCTAATCGTTTGCATTCAAGAAAACAATCAATAAATGATGCCATGAACTTGAGGAACGGCAACTACCAAAATTCCGTTGAATGGCAGAAGAGACTCAAACACAAATACTGCCCGACAATGCCTCCTGTGAAGAAGACGCCACCACCTGTTTTCAACCTCCCTCGTAGACCATGGTCCACACTGAACAGGATTCGAACGAACCACGAGAACAGTGCAGCCTTCCATTGTAAGTGGAACAGAATTTCGACGCCTGAGTGTGATTGCGATGTTACACAACAGACGATCCAGTACATCATCACCGATTGTAAGACAAGAAAGTATAATGGAAGTGCGAGTAACTTTGCTCCCGCGACCCCAGAAATTATAGACTACATCCAAAATTTAGATATACGGTACATATAGGCTACAGAAGTGTATATCCTACCTAAGACAGACACTGTAAATAAATAAATAAATAAATAAATAAATAAATAAATAAATAAATAAATAAATAAATAAATAAATAAATAAATAAATAAATTAAATAAATAAATTACCTCTCCCAGAGAAGAGAATTCGTTTCAACAGAATAATCCTTGGTGGACAGCGCCACGTGTCGACCTACTTAAATGACCTTATTACAGTGCGGGGATTCATTTGTCAAGGCCGTTAAAGGAGCAAGCACTAGAACCGCCGGAGCGGTCAAAATGAGCACTACACATTTTCTAAACTCTACTTTGACTACAGTTTTTATTGTAGGATATTGAGCTGCATGGACCTTTCCTAATTAGTGGTCAGGATCATCTATAAAAAATACAATCAATTTTGCATCACTGTTTAGGACGTTATTAACGATACTACCAACAACCGCAAGAACGGTCATTTTGACCACTACCGTAATCATCTGCTCATAATTATGCTATGAACAACGGTAATGTTCAGAAACACAACAATGGAAATCGGATATATTACGAACTGTATGCGCATTGATTTCACTAAGTCTCCAGTAGTGTTGTCATTCCTAAGTTTGTCTCGTAGACCACCACCTCTCACCGATGAAGAGTTGCTTATTATTTTGCATGACATTCCGAACATAATTTTGATGTAGAGCGTTGTCCAGATACAGAAGACCTAGGAAAAGAAGCTGCAGACGAAGATTATTGCCAATCAAGTGATCACTCGGAAAGCAGCCATTCATATCACGCGGAAAACCAGATTGTTCAGGCTGAAGGCATGTTGTTGTTGTTGTTGTTATTATTATTATTATTATTATTATTATTATTATTATTATTATTATTATTATTATTATTATTATTATTATTATTATTATTATTATTATTGAAAACCTACAACCTTTTCCAGTCATTGACCGGGTCAGGGATGTAATGAATGAAGCAGATATAGGCTATTAGCACGATGGGGTCGCCACTCCCAAAGTGACTTATTAATGGCTGATAGATGCTATGAAATGAGAATGGAATGAAAGATGGCAGGGAAAACCGGAGTACCTGGAGAAAAACCCGTCCCGCCTCCGCTTTGTCCAGCATAAATCTCACATGGAGTGACCGGTATTTGAAATCCAGCGGTGAGAGGCCGACGCGCTGCCGCCTGAGTCACGGAGGCTCTATTATTATTATTATTATTATTATTATTATTATTATTATTATTATTATTATTATTATTATTGTAACAGTCAGCATAACAACTTTGGTGAAATTCCTTGATTTATATCGTATTTAAATTTTGATGATTCCGCGCACAGGCTGAGTACTGAGGAATTTTCAATTACTCTATTACAGCCGTAGAAACTAACCCGTAAAGCACGATATCAACCAAGATAAATGCCTCCCAGGGCCAGTTAATACGTTACTAGTTACTGATAGCATCACAGAGTAGACTGTAGCACATCTGGTAGGTTTGCTCGCCATATATCATCTTGAAAGAAAATCCATGACCTATACCATATTCAAAGAGGCATGTTTCTGACGACAGTGTAACTAGCGCCTGGCGTATTTTTATTGATTAACCTATATTAAAAACATTTATGAAGCAATATACAGGTATAGGTACAGTAAGTGTTTCCTAATGGGCACTAACACAGCAGTGAATGTTCAAAATTCTTTTAACAAGAACTCTTTTTAGATATTTCAGTCGCAATTGTGAGCTATGTGTGATGCAGAATAACTGATACTCATTTATTAGTCCAATGCCACCTCCTAAGCGTAAAAAGAACTCCAAAGTGTTTGAGGTTGCAGGAATATGCAGGAGGAGAGATTTCAGGCAGAGGTAGCTCGTACGTTTAACATATCAAGACAACTGGTATCAGTCTGGAAAAAAACTGTACACAGTTCGTGGTCATGCGCACAATAAACCACGACAAGGTTGACCTCGAAAACAAACAGAGAGAATAGATAGGCTAATTAGAAGGCAATCAGCAGCAGAACCTACAAAGACAGCTCGACATATCACTGCTGATCTGGGGCAGAATTATAGAGCACATGACCACGTATCTACTGTAAATTGTAGGTTAAAAGATCAGGAATGTTTAGCTCACCGCCCTTTGCAAGACACCTTTCATAAGTGCACGCAACAGAGCACCGTTACTGGTCAGAGCAGGAGTGCTGGGAGGTATTATGGAGCGACGAAAGAACATTTAATATGATGTCACCTGATGTTATTCAATATGTTACTCGACATAGAAATAAAATATACCATCCACGCTAGCAGATTCCTTCTGTAAAACATGGTCTTGCGATTAGTAGACCAAATACACCATGATCGGCAATTATTCTACCAGTGAATATTAATCATCATCATCATCATCTGTTTACCCTCCAGGTTCGGTTTTTCCCCCGGACTTAGCGAGGGATCCAACCTCTACCGCCGCAAGGGCAGTGTCCTGGAGCTTCAGACTCTTGGTCGGGATACAACTGGGGAGTATGACCAGTACCTCGCCCAGGCGGCCTCACCTGCTATGCTGAACAGGGGCCTCGTGGAGGGATGGGAAGATTGGAAGGGATAGGCAAGGAAGAGGGAAGGAAGCGGCCGTGGCCTTAAGTGAGGTACCATCCCGGCATTCGCCTGGAGGAGAAGTGGGAAACCACGGAAAACCACTTCCAGGATGGCTGAGGTGGGAATCGAACCCACCTCTACTCAGTTGACCTCCCGAGGCTGAGTGGACCCCGTTCCAGCCCTCGTACCACTTTTCAAATTTCGTGGCAGAGCCGGGAATCGAACCCGGACCTCCGGGGGTGGCAGCTAATCACGCTAACCACTACACCACAGAGGCGGACAGTGAATATTAATACTGACCCAAATATAAGTGCTGCACTTGAATCTTTCTATCTAGAAACATTGTTAGGACCATCTGTGAATTTCAATGCGAACAAGAGTGTACTAAAGTCTTCACTGAGTGTAGATCACAATCTTTGGGCATTTAATTGACATGTCATCTGGTGTTCTTGAACAAATGTGACTGGAGCAGAATATTAAGCTATTATTGTAGCGTCATCACCAGTTGCAGTGACATCCGTCACTCACCGCCTTTACATTCACATTACATCCAACAATTTATTCGACTTTAATTACTTGGCAATATCGCAGACATGTCGGCAGAGATCTTTCAGACTACAATTATTCCAATACCACGACAGTTAATTGGACTGCTGAAAGCCATAAGGCGAACACGAGATTAAATGAGGGAAATGTGCCTGGGATCAATATTACTCAAAAGGCAACGTAGTGGCTGAGACCTTGAAGGACTCCAAGAGAATACATGTCAGGTAATAAATTAAAAAGTGTTCTTTTGTAAATACCTTTTCAAGTTCTTTGGTGCTGAAAGAATTCTTGTATTAAGCCCGCGGCCGCTACCTTTACAATCCTAAACCTTTCCCATCCTTGCCTAGTCGAAAAGCTAATACGACGTTAAACCACTCGCTTGGTAGAGGAGGAGACACTCTCTTTTAAGGTGGTATAACACTAGGCACCACCACGACAATGTCTGGCGCATATAATAATAATAATAATAATAATAATAATAATAATAATAATAATAATAATAATAATAATAATAATCGACTCGTTGGCTGAATGGTCAGCGTACTGGCCTTCGATTCAGAGGGTCTCGGGTTCGATTCCCGGCCGGGTCGGGGATTTTAACCTTCATTGGTTAATTCCAATGGCTCGAGGGCTGGGTGTTTGTGCTGTCCCCAACATTCCTGCAACTCACACACCACACATGACACTATCCTGCACCACAAGAAGACGCAGTTACCTAGACATGGCAGATGCCGCCCACCCTCATCGGAGGGTCTGCCTTACAAGGGCTGCACCCGGCTAGAAATAGCCACACGACATAATAATAATAACAATAATAATATAATATAATATAATATAATATAATATAATATAATATAATATAATATAATATAATATAATATAATATAATATAATATAATATAATATAATATAATATAATATAATATAATATATATTTATACGCATTCCAAACGTCCTTAACTCTTCACCTTCTGACGGGAACTTTTATGTTTTTTTCTTCGTATGCCTCCTTTAATCGATTATTCCATAACTTGACCTAGCTGATTTCCTTCATATTATTATTATTATTATTATTATTATTATTATTATTATTATTACTATTATTTGTTTTATGACCTCATGTCAACAGTTTGCAGAGATCTCGGAGTGCCAGAATTATTCCTGAATAGGGTCCTTTTGGATGCCAGCAGACGTACCGACCCTGGTTTCCAGTACTTAGGGATACTTGCATACAACTTACATAGGATAAAATCTCGCATTACTGAGCATCGGAGGATAGTACATTACCAAATGAGCTAGCCTGACTCTCGATACTGAATCCAAAGTAACCAGTAGACCAGGGCGGTAAGTAATCAATCATCCTTTTCGTCATGAATCTGCATCCTTCTTTGCCTTACATGTCTCAACTCGCAAAACAAGTATAAATCCAACCCTTCATATTCCTTATTCCCGCCTCTCTCTTGTTCAAAGAACTTTATTTATCCGCATTCCAACCCTTCTTAACTCTTCACCTTCTGACAGGAACATTTATGTTTTTCCTTCGTATGCCTCCTTTAATCGATTTGTCCTTAAATTAACCTAGCTCATTTCCTTCATATTCCTTCTTTTCTCTTTTCATTGCTGTTCCCTCTGTTGTACATAATGTAGTATTTATTTATTACTGTACTATACCGTTACTTACGTGTCATACCTGTGTTCATCTTACTGTGCCTAGCTGTAAGTTCTTATCTTCGTTTTACTTTCAATCTTTAATTTTCCTCGGTCTTTTATTTTGCCTTTATGTTTTCTTGTTAACTGTTGTGGCTCTACAGTTATTTTGTTAGTTTTTCATTTTCTTCCGCCACTTTTGTCATTACTTTAGATGATTCTTCCTCACTGTTCATCCACTCATTCTTTTATATCTGCATTGTGCTACTCCATTGTAAATATATTTTCCATTCCGGAAATCTCTAATTCGGCTTGTCGCTGTTTTGGTTTTTCAAATAAATAAATAAATAAATAAATAAATAAATAAATAAATAAATAAATAAATAAATAAATTCCCTTTTGATTGTGTCGTGTAAGTTAATAATAAATTCAACAACCCACTATATTTCTCGTCGTTACGAGATTCCAATGGATAGGAAACTTACAAGAAGGCATAATCTTATGGTATTCATGATTAATTATAAACAATGTTAGGATTTATATGTAATGAGAAATGGTTAAATATGTTCATATATATGGGCTAACATTTCTCAAAACATGGCTATAAATTGACAAAATATGGACTACATACATGCCATACACCAATTTAAAGAAAAGTCATAAAACATAAGTTTACCATTCTTACATATAACTAGCTGAAACCCGTCAAGGCAAGATGGTCAATGGGGTAAATGTTTATCGCAGGATTTTCTTATATATGGCATTCCTTGTAGTTTAATTTTTTACAATTTTCGTTACGTCACACAACACATACAAATCTTAAGACGACGGTGGGATAGGAAATGGCTAGAAGTAGGAAGGAAGTGATGGTGGCCTTAATTAAGCTACAGCCCCAGCATTTGCCTGCTGTGAAAATGGGAAACCGCGGAAAATCATCTTCCGGGCTGCCGACAGTAGGGTTGGACCCTACTCTGATAACTACGGGAACCAACCCACTCAGCCCCTTGCTCCGTGCATACCTCGTACCTTTCGTCACTATTGCAACTTTAAAATATTGTTCTCTTGACATTGCAACATTTAACTGGCCATGGATGAAAACTGGCTGAAGTAATAATAATAATAATAATAATAATAATAATAATAATAATAATAATAATAATAATAATAATAATAATAATATTGGCTTTACGTCTCACTAACTACTTTTACGGTTTTCGGAGACACCGAGTTGCCGGAAGTTTGTCCCACAGGAGTTCTTTTACGTGCCAGTAAATCTACCGACACAAGGCTGACGTATTTGAGCACATTCAAATACCACCGGACTGAGCCAGGATCGAACCTGCCAAGTTGGGGTCAGAAGGCCAGCGCCTCGACCGTCTTAGCCACTCAGCCCGGCTTGCTGAGGTAAACAGAGACTTCCCTTCTGAGATACAGGGCCGCTCATTCTGAAAGACAGTGGGAGACTTCCCTATTGAGATACCGGACCGCCCATTTTTGAAGACAGTGGGTGACTGCAAGCCGAATACCTACATGATGATTCATCTAGTTTAAGCAGCATTACAGGATATTGCTCCAGGCGTTATCTGAATGTTCTTATTATCATCGTAAAAAAAAGGACAATGCACAGGCTGCCCAAGTGTTAATATCCATTGTGTCTTCAAGAAATGTTACAATTACTTGTGGAGTGAGTTTCCGTTGCATCTCTCATATGCCTTTATTATCATTTTAATTGCTGCCGTCATTAGGAGCTGACATGAACAACTCGCGAAGATAATGAAGTGTTGTAATCACTGCTCTGTTTCATTCTTATTTTAATTCCACTCAAGCATATATTGTAACTCCGTACCTCCTACACTTACGTTTTTGTAACAAACACCAAGAAGAGGGGAACTAGAGCATTGACCTCACGGGATATCAACTCCCCCTCCGTACTTACTTTTCTCAGTGCAATCATATCTTATAAGTTGAACGAAAAGTGGGTTTTTTCGCTATTTGCTTTACGTAGCTCCGACACAGATAGGTCTTATGGCGACGATGGGACAGGAGAGGCCTAGGAATGGGAAGGAAGCGGCCGTGGCCTGAATTAAGGTACAGCCTGGTGTAAAAATGGGAAACCACGGAAAACCACCTTCAGGGCTGCCGACAGTGGGATTCAAATGTGTTTTAAGCATGTTTTGCAGTACTCTCCCGTAATGTGTTAGCTCTTTCATATACACTGCTACTCTCCTAGTGAGTGACTTGGCTATGCGGAATACGTCTGGCAGCTGTAAGCTTGCATTTAGGAGATAGTGGGTTTAAATTCAATTTCGGCAGCCCCGAAGGTGTTCCATCGGCTGATATTTTGGAGATGAGTAAATACGCCAGTCTCGTGAAAAACTCCTGCGGGACAAAATTGCGGCACCTCGACATCTCCGAAAGCGCAGAAATAGTGCGACATCATTATTATTATTAATAATAATAATAATAATAATAATAATAATAATAATAATAATCGAGAGGTTCGAATAATGTGAGAAGGAACTGGTTAAGGTTTGTGAGGTGCAATATATTTCTACATAACTTACGTGAAGCGGTTTTATAGGTCAGATCAACGTGAGTTGCGGCTCGATTAAGAACCACGAATAAATAAACTGCAAATAACACACTGTTAGATTGCCGCAACTACCACGAGGCGTTACTAAAACAGTTCCAAACAGAACATCATATCTTGTTTCCTTCTTTTCCATTTATTTTCCTCCTGCCTTCCCTCCTTTGTTCTTACGCTTCATCTTTCAATCTATGCTTCAGTCCCGGTCTACGCCAGGAGTAACTACTGTTCCGCATTCAGTAGATAGTACCGACATTTTAAATCCAGGGCAAAGTCATGAAATGTAATTATTCCTGTCACATTTATTCTACCACATGTATTCTATGTAAGGTCATGCGTCGAAAGAGCCTCATTAAGTTGGGATGCATAATGAGATAGGAAGAAAAAGTAGACAGGAAACAGCTTAAATACACTGAGCTATGAATATTCCACCCTTTCTTTCGAAACTCACCTACTATGTTTATGGGTTTCAGTTGCCATTAAAAAACGAATTGCCAGAGACCTGTGTAAGTAGATTAGGGGCTACCTTGCCGAGGCGTGCTTGGCTCACTCGGAAGGACGTGGGTTCGAATCCCCGTCAGGAAGTCGTAAAATTTATGAAATGAGATTTCTAATTCCGGGGGTGCGTATGGTCCTGAGGTTCACTCAGCCTATACCAAAAATGAGTACCAGGTTAATTCCTGGGGGCGAAGGCTGCCGGGCGTAGAGCTAACCACTCTACCCCATCAAGTGCCGAGGTTACGGGTAGTGGAAGCCTTCACCTTTCATCCCTCCAAGGGCCTTCATGGCCTGTACGGAGATGACTTTGCTTTACTTTGCTTTGTGTAAGTAGATTACCAGGCACGTTAAAAACACCTTTTCGGGGCGAAATTCCAGCACCTCAGCGTTTCATAAAACTGATAGAGTTTGAAAAGACATCAAATATTATTGGGTTACTCGCCCAGGTTGAACCGTGTAATCTTCATACTGTATGTAAAGTTTGTACAGGTTCCTGACGTTTCTAATGCATTCAAAGTATTCTTCATCAAGATGATCGATATACCCCGGCTCAATTCGAGGTAATAAATCTCTGCAGGCAGCTAAAATGGACTTCATACAGGGTGAGTATCTCCTCAATGGCAAAATGGAAGGTGGTGATAAAGAACGTAACATAGCCTAGACACATACTCCAGTTCTCCAGTTCACTGTCTTTTTGTACAGTACTACAACTGTAAGCTGATAAGATAGTAACTGCGCATCCAGGCTTGCTGGAGCAACTGTCAGTCCTTAGTAACACTCACTGCATACGCAATTAAGGCCTAAGTGTGAATAATGGGTGTGTACGAGATCTTTTCGTACCGTAAACTGCGGGCAGACTGTTAAAGAGTACCCCTCGTGTAAGAGGGACTACTCTAGGCCAAGCGCGAAAAATCACAGGAGTTGTTTAAGTGACTTCCGTCGGCACGTTAGTAGCAACTCAGCACAATGCGCGCTTCTATCCAAATTTCATAAACTGCAATTAACAAACAGCAATAATGTAGCCTACTGGACCACACTTGCTGGCTTACTATCCTTATCATCGCCCCGGTCACCTTCGTGCATTTTGCCATAGAGGAGAGATTCACTCTACATAATTTCATCGTAATCGTAATAGCAGTTTAACAGACTGTAGAAGCTTCAGTAGGTGTCACTTCCCTGTTTAGAATTTAACTAAGTTAGGTATACAGTCTCGAAAATATATATACCGGTATATGAAACGTAATTGAGAAGGATATAACTTATGCCTATTGCTCACGGTAACATTTTTCGTAAAATTTGTTGTACAATTAGTTTTATAAAATTTTGTTAAAAACAAGCTGTGTTGCTCGCGGTAAAATTATTTTAAAAAATCCGTCGAGGCATCAGGATGGCCATCTATGAACTCCCTTCTGAAATAAGATTTGTATGTGCTGCCGTCTATCGATAAACTTTTAAACCAAGAATCAGCTGTTCAACTTACAGTGTGTTTGAGAGTATGGCTCCAACAAACAAAGCAAAACTTGCTGCTTTAGTTGCACTTATATGTTGTACAGTGGTAAAAAGGAAGAAAAGAAATGTCAGGAAATGCTGGACTCGGGATTGGATCAAAAGAAGAGAAGAAGGTAGAGGATTGCTATCCTTGGTCGAAAATTAGTTGAGGTTAGAAGACCAGCATTCATATAGGGATTCGGCGATTGTGTTTTCTGCCTCTCTTTTTGCATTTCTGTTGTGGTAAAGTGGTGTTTTAACTTCGTACAAACAAGGATATTTCTGGTATTCGTCAGTAAAATACTAACAGCTTCCTTAGTCCACCCGGATCCTGCCATTTTAGAAAGAAGTGTTTGTTTACAATCGAGCTTCACAATCTTCTCACGACGTAGCGCCAACATCATCGTGATGTCAGCTTCGCTGATTGGTTCGTTTCGTATAATTAATTTTACGGAATAGAACATGTCCTATTTTATGAAACGTTTTATCAAATGGTTTATAAAACTTGAATTTGACTGTGAGCAACAGGCATTAGGCCTACCTTTTATTTATTTATTTATTTATTTATTTATTTATTTTGGAAATCGAAACAGCGAGAAGCAATGAAAAATATATTTACAAAGGAGTAGCACAATGCACATATAAAAGAATAAGTGGAAGCACAGTGAGGAAGATTCATCTAATGACAAAAGTGGCGGAAGAAAATTAAAACTAACAAAATAACTTTAGAGACCCAACAATTAACAACGAAACATAAAGGCAAAAGAAAACACAGAGGAAAATTAAAGACTGAAAGTAAAACGAAGATAAAAACTTACGGCTAGGCACAATAAGATTAATACAGATATGCCACGCAAGTAACGGTATAGTACAGTAATAAATACTACATTATATACAATAGAGGGTACAGCAATGAAAAGAGAAAAGAGGAAGATGAAGAAAATGAGCAAGGTTAAGTTAAGGACGAATCGATTACAGGAGGCATACGAAGAAAAAACGTCCAAGTTCCTGTCAGAAGATAAAGATTTATGGAGGGTTGGAATGCGGATAAATAAAGTTCTTGGAAGAAGAGAGAGGCGGGATTACGGAATATGATGGGGTTGATTTATCCTGGTTTTGCGAGATGGAACATGTAGAGAAAAGAAGGATGCAGGTTCAGCAGAACGAAATAAACCATTAACAGCGTTTATATAGGTCCGCTTCTGTGGTGTAGTGGTAAGCGTGATTACCTGCCACCCCCGGAGGCCCGGGTTCGATTCCCGGCTCTGCCACGAAATTTGAAAAGTAGTGCGAGGGCTGGAACGGGGTCTAATCAGCCTCGGGAGGACACCTGAGTAGAGGTGGGTTCGATTCCCACCTCGGCCATCCTCGAAGTGGTTTTTCGTGGTTTCCCACTTCTCCTCCAGGCAAATGCCGCTTCCTTCCGTCTTCCTTGGCTGTCCCTACCAATCTTTCCATTCCTCCACAAGGCCCCTATTCAGCATAGCATGTGAGGCCACTGGGCAAAGTACTGATCCTCCTCCCAAGTTATATCCCCCTACCAAAGTCTCACGCTCCAGAACACTGCCCTTGAGGCAGTAGAGGCGGGATCCCTCGCCGAGTCGGAGGGAAGATCTGACCCTGGAGGGTAAGCAGATTAAGAAAGAAAGAAAGAAAGAAAGAAAGAAAGAAAGCGTTATACTGTAATCTAAGGTCGGCTACTTTCCTGCGAGTAGATAGATAACGGGCGCAGGTTTAACTTATCGAGTATCTGAATGCTGCTCAAGGTTTACAATCTGATACTCTGGCTCTAACAATGGCACAGAAGAATGACTGCACGCTGTCAATGTGATTCAGATTAATGGGTGAAGAGGTAGACCAAATGGGAGAAGCGAATTCAATAATTGTTAGGATGCAAGATACATAGTAGGCTCTGAGGGCGTGGATACCGGTGATGTCAGAAAATCTATACAACAAACCTAGAATTGACATTGCTCGTGAGGTTATCTTTTGTATATTGGGGACAAATAACAATTTACTGTCACACAACACTCCTAAGTCAATTTGTTCGTTTAGAGTTAGGAATGGGTTACCGAAGAGGGAGTATTTACTAAGAATAGGGGATTTACAAAGCGTCATCGAAATAGAGGAACACTTGGTAGGATTAGGCTTAAGACGCCATGTGGAGCACCATTTAGAGAGTGAGTTAAGCCCACTCTGTAAGGAGTTTGCGTTTGGTAAAGAATCGAATTGGTTGAATATTTTACAGTCAGCTGCAAGTAGTAGAATTTCACAAGAGACGGAGGATATAGTATTAATGAGATCGTCAATAAATAGGACAAAAAGAAAGGGACCTAGGACACTACCTTGTGGGGCGCCAGAATGTACCATAATAAGAGTCGAACTAAACCCATCAAGAACCACACGCCGAGTTCTGATATTGAGGAAAGCCGGGCTGAGTGGCTCAGACGGTTGAGGCGCTGGCCTTCTGACCCCAACTTGGCAGGTTCGATTCTGGCTCAGTCCGGTGGTATTTGAAGGTGCTCAAATACGTCAGCCTCGTGTCGGTAGATTTACTGGCACGCAAAAGAACTCCAGCGGGACAAAATTCCGGCACCTCGGCGTCTCCGAAAACCGTAAAAGTAGTTAGTGGGACGTAAAGCAAATAACATCATTATTATTTTTTGATATTGAGGAAACTCTGTAGGAGAGTTAGGAAGCGACCATGGATATTAAAACATTCCGAGTGTTTATACGAAGGAAATGCGTGGTCTACGGTATCAAAAGCCTTTGCAGTATCAATGTAGCATACATCCAGCAGAGAACCGGCATTAAGAGCAGATGTTGCACGATGGAGAACAGCCAGATTAGCTAGGCAGGAGCTACCAGGAAGAAAACTGGGACGATATATAAGGAAGGGTGAAACAGAGACGCTGGTTGATAATCTTTTCACATATGAGTGATAGGGTGGGTAATGTAGAAATCGGACGATGGTTTCTGACATCGGACCTCTTTCCACTTTTAATAACCGGAGTGATTTTAGCGATTTTACAGTCGTCAGGAAAGTAGCCAGCTAAGAAGCAATGGTTAAATATAACAGCAATAGGATGGGCAAGAGTCTTAGCGGTATTCCTTTAAGGAAGACAAGACTGAGGCCATCTGGACCAGTAGGTTTATTTTCTGCCAGGGAGAAAGGTAAAGAATACACTTCTGACCCAGAGGTGGAAAGATTACTGTGACTATGAGAAGGAACAGAATCAATACATGGAAAATCTGGGAACTGAATAGGTGCAGTCGTTGAAAATTTCCGATCTATTACTACCACTGGCTAAGTTATCACCCCAAGTCACTGTGTATGGCACGCACTTTGTATTTTTTCTATTGTTTATCAGAGACCAGAATCTCTAGCTTTTACTTCTCACTTCTAGGCAGGCAGAGTTTATGTAGTCCTGGTAGTACCGTCTTAGAAGTTGTTTATGGTTTTGCGAAGGCCAGAAGAAGTTTTATAACTGGCTTCAGAAGGCGACCTTTTCCAGTCTTTGCTGGCTTTTGTTTTATTAATTTTTGCAATTTTGGTGCCTCTTCTATAGAGGGCATTCGGCAGACGTTTTACGAGTGGGACCAAGGTCACGGATCACAGCACGAGTCCAGTCATAGAACAGGTCAACTGCTTCTTGGACTTCACCCACTTGCAGCAAGTGCCAGGGTAGAAGAGAGAGGGTGTGATTGACAGCCTGCCAATCAACCTTTTAGCCATATGGGTATACAGTTCCTGGTATAGGGTCGATGGCATTTCGGGGGGTGGGGAGGTGCAATAGAGAATGTTGCCTCTAAAGACTTCTGGTTCGTTTTAAAAATATTTCGCCCCACAGAAATAGCTGAGGACTCAACGGAGCTGAGCAGGTGAAAAAAAACTGAGATGGGCAACGCATATCCACCAGCATTCAAACAGTCCAGCAAACGTTTGATCCCACGGTCACTTGCTTGCCCAGTAGGGGGTGATTTATTACGGTAGTGGGCTTTAAAAACGGAAGTTCGCATTCCCCAACAGAAATCCTTACAGCTCTATTGCCAATGCACCTCTTATTAAATAGACGTCAGCCTTTCTCTTTCAGCTCAGACAATTCGCAGGTGCTTTGTTCGTTGTTTGAAAGTCTTGTAATATTTGCTATATTAATTCATATTTGTGAAGTGTGTTGCTTTTCACTTTGCGTTATTCAATAATGTGGAGGCCATGGGAATCAAACCTGGAAATTAACGCACCAGAAGATCCTGAATTAAATCTGCCAGTGCACAAAAACGATCCTCAACCGAGCACCAGTAGCAGTGATATTCGACCGAGTAGTACTGGTTCGGTGCCGTCGAGTAATAAGCGACAGAGTAGCAGTGGTTCCGTGCCCACGATTGACACTCAACCAAGTAGTAGTAGTTTTGCGAAGAAAACAAAGGAGACTAAAACTTTAAGTAAGTAAAGTCAAAGGTTGGTATGTAAAGCATATTATTATTATTATTATTATTATTATTATTATTATTATTATTATTATCTTCGAAGTCCATAGTTCGTGATTTTACTTTCCCTTTCTTTACTGAAAGCGAGACACTGGTATTAGCTGCATAAAAGTAATATTTTAATAGGTTTACTTTTGTATGAATTCAAGAATAGTATTTGGGGAAACCTGCTATACGAGTAAAATAGCTCGTACCGGGCGAGTTGGCCGTGCGTGTATAGGCGCGCGGCTGTGAGCTTGCATCCGGGAGATAGTAGGTTCGAATCCCACTATCGGCAGCCCTGAAAATGGTTTTCCGTGGTTTCCCATTTTCACACCAGGCAAATGCTGGGGCTGTACCTTAATTAAGGCCACGGCCGCTTCCTTCCAACTCCTAGGCCTTTCCTCTCCCATCGTCGCCATAAGACCTATCTGTGTCGGTGCGACGTAAAGCCCCTAGCAAAAAAAAAAAAAGCTCGTGGCGATCATTTACGGCTATTTGGAAGTTATTGTCGAGGTTATTTGCCAATTAATTCTTCCTTCCTTCCTTCCTTCCTTCCTTCCTTCCTTCTAATATCTGTGAAGACCGCACAGGCTATGTTCGAAACAAAATATTCTGCGATATCGGTTTGTGCTATGTTTCATGATCAGGTTTTTTTATTTTGTCTTAAGAATAAATTAAATGCTAACATGTTTAAATAATCGACGCAAAATATGACAACCATGCTCTTGACAGCACACATTTTTTACCCTTTAAATGACATGCGCCCCTTGTGTCCAGAGGAAAGAAACCGACTGACAACCCTCATCCCTAGGGCGGGCCGACTGACAACCCTCATTATCACTAGGACGGGCCAAGTCTTGGGATCAGAAGCTGCCGCCTGGGTATAAGTTCGCCATCCCAGCTATAGTCAAGAAGACTATCCCCACAGGTGTTCTCAAGGACGTACTCTTGGAGGCCTAGGCCTAGGCCCGTAATATAATGGTCGAGTTACTACTTGTCGAGGCTATTAGAAGAGACACCTTCCACAGGGTAATTCCAAGATATAGAGAGGTTAAATTCATCCAGTATAATTACATTACGATTCAGATTAATAGCTTTCATTACAGAAGAGGGAACGTTTTCAGAATAATTGAGGGTTGATGGAGGTGGTCTGTAAAAAGAAGCAAACAGATATTTGGAATGGTGAAATTTCACTTCTACCCAAACGGATTTACAGTCACTACTTAAATCAGTACGTAGGGTAGCATGCCATTTGGATTTAATGTCCAGGATCACCCCCCCCCCCCCCGCCCGCCACGGTCCGTTCTGAAAATGGAAAACTCTTTGGAAAGAGGGATTTCCGTGTCTGAAACAAAGTCAGTTAACCAAATTTCACAGGAGGTCAAAATATGAAAAGATGATAGTTCCTGTAGGTAGAGCTCACAGTCAGTAATTTTGTTTTAAAGAGAGCAGATATTCTGATGGTCAAATAAGAGCGCACTATCCGCAGCGGGCCCGGGTTTATCTCCACATCACCAGCTAGCAGTAAGAATGTCAATAACAAAGTTAAAGTAGACCGAGTTGAAAACCGAGATAATTTACTGCAGGCTGGAATAGACGGCGGTGCTACAAGAATGCAAGGGAGGTTTGCAGTCGGCAGTGAAGGAAAATTAAACTCAGGAACGGCAGTCAACCAGTTTTCAAACTGCCGGGGTACAGTATGTTCCATCTTGAAAATCCGAGCTCGATAGCTGCAGTCGCTTAAGTGCGGCCAGTATCCAGTATTCGGGAGATAGTGGGTTCGAACCCCACTGTCGGCAGCCCTGAAGATGGTTTTCCGTGGTTTCCCATTTTCACACCAGGCAAATGCTGGGGCTGTACCTTAATTAAGGCCACGGCCGCTTGCACTTTCCTCTCCCATCGTCGCCATAAGACCTATCTGTATCGATGCGACATAAAGCAACTAGCAAAAAAAAAAAAAAAAAAAAAAAAAGTTAAAAATAGCCATCTTGAAAAGGCGACTCGTACACTCCCCACAGGGGAGGCTTGGGCACGTCGGCAGCCGCCGTAGCACGTGGACTAAAAACAAAGCCGTTTAAATTGTATATACTTATTTCCGAGCACTTCACAACACATGGAATCACTGCCTGTATGATCTAGATCAGGGCCTCTCAGGGTGCATGCGCCCGGTGCACACGGTGCAAAAGACGACTTCGCTTGGTTGACTAGAGTGCAGACCCCCACTGCTCGAGTTGGAGCAATAGCGCTGTCTCTCTCTTTCCCCACGCCTGTCTCGCTCGCTCCCCCTGTCTCCCTCTTCCTCACTTGCTCCGTAGCGCTCCATATCCGAGCCGAGTTGAGCCGAGCTTAGCCGAGTAGCCCAGAGACGAAGCGTTGGTCCGAGCCGAGCCGAGTGGAACCGATGCACAGTGCACGGAGCTCTTGCGCCTCGATTTGCACGCGTGAGATTTTGGGCGTTTGAGAGGCCCTGATCTAGATGAACATCACACACTATTTGTTTTGACACGAAAACTACCAAAGGAACGCTGCGGAGAAACACAGAGTTACTCTCAATCGCCGCCATCTTCGTACTGATATATAGTACCAGGAAGCAATAGGTACTGATTAAAATACAAGTCACCAATCGTACACAAGGGAATGTTTATCACGTAGTTTACGAACCGTTGTGGCTGCGTGGTACGGGTCGTTAAGCAGTAAGCGTGCATTCGGGTGATGGTAGGTTCGAACCCCATCGTTGGCAGTCCTGAATTATTTTTAAAAATTATGTTAGGTTAATTAAGACCACAGTCGCTAACTTCCTGACCCTAACCCTTAGCCATTCCAACGTCATCGAAAAACTGCCTGCATCGGTGAGACGTTATCATTAACAAATCAGAAAAAATAATTACGCCGAACTCAGTACCTCAGCCGAGTCGTGCCAACACATCTGTACCTACCGTCCAGAGAGTCGGGGTTCGAATCCTAGAATTCATAGAGGCTATCTAAACACAAAATATAATAATATACAACTGACATTACAACTTATACAGCTATTTCTACAAGCACGAACATAGGAGCACAGGGCTAACGAAAGGAAATGTTTCTAGCCCCTGACGTAGGCGAACAACACTAACAATTATAACGTGAGGTTCCTCAAGCAAGTGATATTATGTGATGCCACGTTAAACGGTGCAATATATTTCTGTTCACCCAGCTTCTCCAAATTGCACATAATCTCCAACATATATTTCAAATGCATATTCACATACGCACATCGTTATCCGTGATTGAAGTTGGTGCATGTTAGCATTTTGAAATTAAATTTACAATTTTGAATTTTAAACAGGATATTATCTTAGTCCAATTCCTTGGATGAGTGGTCAGTGGACTGGCCTTCAGTTCAGAGGGCCCCAGGTTCGATTCTCGGCCGAGCGACGGATTTTAACTGCGTATGGTTAACTCCTCTGGCTCGTGGACTGGGGTTTGTGTTCGTCTTAATACACTTCTCTTCATCTGCACACCACTCTCCACACAACCAACCACCACAAAAACACACAATATTGAACATAATCCCTCCACTAAGGGTAGGCGTCAGATTACACACCGACCACAATAAATTGGGAAAGAAGGGCAGGAAAAGGGATAAACTTAACATATCTTAGTATTTAGTCTTTTCCTCTATTGGATCTTTGTCGAAATAAAGGTTTGGAGTGTTATTAGCCTACGTATAACTGACCAATTTCCGCTACATAAAATAGTTCAATAACATAATTCGATGTGCTGCTTTATTTTTACTGCTCTCATTAATGCTTCACTACTAATGTTCAAACGAAATAGGTCTACCAAGCACTACGAGAAACTGAAAGAAGAAGAAAGAGAGAAGGAGAGAAAGAACGTTTGAGAATGCCGAAGGAGGACGCTTTTTTTACAAGTTGCTTTACGTCGCACCGACACAGATATGTTTTATGGCGACGACGAACAGGAAAGGGCTAGGAGTAACTTAAGTAAGGTACATCCTCAGCATTTGCCTGGTGTGAAAATGGGAAACCACGGGAAACCATCTTCAGGGCTGCCGACTGTGGGGTTCGAACTCACTATCTCCCGAATACTGGATACTAGCCGCACTTAAGCGACTGAAGCTATTGAGCCTGGTAAGGAGAAAGCTTGGAGATTTCTAAGACTTCTTATACCTTAATCATAAGCCATAGAGTCTATAGTTCTACGTGGATTCCGAACCAACCGGGCGCGGCTTATTTTCAAAATTTCACTTGCAATGATGGTGATTCGAAGCGCTGCCGCCTTGGTCAGTAGTTGACGGGGATATCGTCCAGCATGACGATCTCAATGTACAGGGAGTATAATATAAGAATTCCTAGCGGAGTACTGAGGAATAGGAGCGCAGAGAAGTGGTGACAGCAAGCGCAGCGCCCGCAATGGCAAGCAGACGGAGTCGTCTCAAAGAAGAAACCTATAGAAACTAAACGATACTAAACTCACCAGCTACATAAATGTTTAGAACAAATAAATAAATAAATAAATAAATAAATAAATAAATAAATAAATAAATAAATAAATAAATAAATAAATAAATAAATAAATAAATAAATAAATATGCCTAATCGCAATGTGTTGCTTCAAATAATTGCAGAAATGGGATTCGGCAAAAGACTGCTAGTGGTAATACGAGCAACCCTGATTAATACCATCTCCAAAGTAAAATTCCAAGGATGCTACTCTGTATTCTTTGTGATGAAAACGGGTGTTAGGCAGGGAGACGGACTCTCACTACTCTTGTTCAACTGCGTACTGAAGACAGTAATACAGGAGTGTCGTCAGATACCACAAGGTAGAAACTTGTTCAGACCATTGAGGATTGGGACGAAGGAGAACGGAGTAGAAATCGACTGATTAACTTTTGCGGATGATATAGCAATAACGACAGAAAATCTTGAAACTGCAACAGAGGAAATGAATGTGCCGAAAGAGGTAGCAGAACAAACAGCCTTCGGGATATCCTTTGAAAAGACGGAAGCAATGTCAAGCATCAAAGACAACATGACCCAAATGAACACCAAATATGGAAAAATAAAACTTGTACATAAGTTTAAATATCTCGGTGAGTGGATCCAGTCAAATGGACTAGATACAGAGGATTTAGCGGTCAGAGCAAAAAGAAAAAGAAAAAAGAATGGAGGTAGCTCTCCAAATCACTTAGAATATATACAACAAAAGGTGCATTTTTATAAATACCAAAATTCATCATTACGACACTGCTGTCAAGCCGCTATATCACTGTGCTGAATGCCTTATCCTCTCTCAGAAATCGGCGCTCGCTATGTTAGGGTAAAAATAAACATTATCCACAACATAGTTGGCCCAAACTACGAAAACAGGGTGTGCATTAGAAAATCCAGACAATAAATCTACTCTAAGATAGATCACGCACACAACGCGCAAACGCAGGGCTCGCTTCTACAGTCACTTGCGACGGATGGACGACTCCCGATGGACAAAACGCATTGTTAATATTTTCGACTCACAACCAAAAAAAACATTTTTTTTTTTTTTTTGCTAGGGGCTTTACGTCGCACCGACACAGATAGGTCTTATGGCGACGATGGGATAGGAAAGGCCTAGGAGTTGGAAGGAAGCGGCCGTGGCCTTAATGAAGGTTCAGCCCCAGCATTTGCCCGGTGTGAAAATGGGATACCACGGAAAACCATCTTCAGGGCTGCCGATAGTGGGATTCGAACCTACTATCTCCCGGATGCAAGCTCACAGCCGCGCGCCTCTACGCGCACGGCCAACTCGCCCGGTCAAAAACAACAATTCCTTTGAACGTTAACATCACGAGGACCTCGAAGAAATGGGCCTACGACCAGATGACGCACACAAACGAGACCTGTTCAGAACAAGCATCGTAACTTTTGTGACCTACCGAGGTGAGAAATGGACAACTGGTGCACAGTCGTCGGATGAACCCCCTGCTCGACAAGCAAGCTAATGAAAATTGAATAAACGCTAGAATATATAATAACATTTATCGTGGTCCTTAGTTTGCCGATTAGGGAATAATAAATAAATAAATAAATAAATAAATAAATAAATAAATAAATCAAACAAATCAACTAATAAATGAAACTGAACTCAACAGTATTTACAGAAGATGTTGAAAGTGATCTCCTTGAGCTGCCATGCAAGCTTCACATCTTGTAATGAGATTTCGAAACACACTTTGCCGTTCATGGATACTCATGGGATTTTAAATTCTTCTGCAGTACGAGGATTATTCCTGTAAACTTTTCCTTTGATATTTCCCCACAGATAAATGTCGCATGTGCTTAAATCAAGCGAACGAGGGCTCAAAACCCTTTATTAATGATCTGATCATCATCGAACACGTCTTGCAACCGTTGCATAGCGCTTCGCGCCGTATGGGCCGTCGCACCATCGTACTGGAAATAGCCGTACCTTTTTAGTCAGTTCAGCAAACAATGGTTCGAGAATGTTGTGAATATAACGTTTGGAAATAATCGTGTCCTGAAAAAATACTGGACCGATAATTCGTCGGGCACTAATACCGCACCATACATACACCTTTACGTCGTGCACAGGTCTCGGCTGTAAAATGTGCGGATTATCTGTATCCCAGGTCCTATTGTTCTGTGCAGTGATATATCCACCCATATGAAACCATGCTTCGTCGCCCATAAAAAGAAAGTTCGAATCCACGATACCATCGTGGACAGTATTCATTAACCAACTGCAAAATCTTATTCTTATAATGAAATCTGATTTTTTTACAACTTGCTTTACGTCACACCGACACAGATATGTCTTACGGCGACGATGAGATAGGAAAGACCTAGGAGTGGGAAGGAATCAGCCGTGGCCTTAATTAAGGTACAGTTCCAGCATTTTCCTGGTAATAATAATTTCGTGTGGCTATTTCTAGCCGAATGCAGCCCTTGTAAGGCAGACCCTCCGATGAGGGTGGGCATTTTCCTGGTGTGAAAATGGGAAAACGGAAAAACATCTTCAGAGCTGCCGACAGTGGGGCTCGAACCCACTATCTCCCGGATGCATGCTCACAGCTGCGCGCCCCTAACCGCACGGCCAACTCGCCCGGTAGATGAAATCTGTAGGTTCTATGTTATGGACTGAATGAGCCCGGTAAGATTGTAAACGTAATAATTTTGTTGCATTATGTGCTGACGAATGTGAAGTACCAGTTTCCTGAACTATTTTCCAAAGCGACTTGCCAAGCTTGACACAAGCCATATTGCGCTCGCTTGAGGATTCCCGCGGCCTGTGAGCAGATTTGTGAAGTCTTAAACTATATTCCCTGTATTTAAGCTACTGAAGTGTGCGGATGCCGAGTTACGAGTTATCTGACTGGCTCTGGGGCTGATCGGTACGTGTGTTTAAGAACTATAATCTGATTGGCTGCCTGGTCAACGTAATTCTGAACACTGGCAGTGAAACTGATCCCTCCCGTTGAAAAATATCTATAAAACGTCAACTAAGAGAGAAGTGGTTTGTGAATGGATTACGTGTTTTAATAATTCTTCCTCTTTTTACAATGAAACACGGTACTCTTTAAAACGATATTCCGATTTATGTTTAAGAAAGTATAGAAGAAAGTTCATCATTTCACGCCCGGAGCCAAATTCGGATTTTATCACTAGTCTCAAGGTAAGCTAGGACAATATTCCATAGAAACGTCTGTCACTCTGCTCTACTGTGCTATTGAGAATAACGTTCAGAATAATCTAGCTAAAAGATGAGTTTTAAACGAACTCCCAATTACGGTTAAATTTTTGTGGGTAATCTGAACCATAAGTACATCACTTCTCATTGCAAATATTTGAACCATGTTTATGTTTCCGATATTTTATTTTGCAGTATAATATTTTAATTTTCGATATTGGCCTAATTGCTAACAGATGTCCCGGAGGAGTCTGCTAAACTGTCTCCACAAATTAACTTGTAGCCGCATCTAGCTCTCTAGGAATCGAGGAGAGATTTCGAACAGTGAAGGATCGAATTTTTCCCGACGTGATTCATAGTATTTTTCCTAAGAACTCCGCACACGAGTCCATGTCCCGAGAGGGTACGCTATGAAAGTTCTGGAAAGAATCGGAGATATATTGCGCCACAATCTTAAAGGATATCCTCAGTAAGAGGAACTTTATTGGCTAATAAACTATCACGCTTCAACAGTTTGCTGAGGCAAGAGATACCAGCTTTGCGCAACTTCTATAGCCTGCACTAACTAATAAGCTCCACGAGTCTCAATATATATATCTCACAAAATTCTTAAATGAAGTGTGTTACAATGGATGGAAACCAATCTTTATTCGTAAGTTACCTTCCAAGTAATCTCCAAGCAATCAGGAACAATGTTGGACATCACCATTTCACCCGTGGAAAAGATTGAACGTCTCATAGCAGAGAACATTAAGTTATGTATGACTGTTGGTACCATGACAAGAACCATGGGGCATTCATTTTTGTGGGTAATCTGAACCATAAGTACATCACTTCTCATTGCAAATATTTGAACCATGGCCGAATTTGGTGAGAATCTACTCACGATGTATCTCAGCCATCATGGTCCCAAAAAGAGGCTAGCTTAAAAAACTTAAGAATGGCCATCCTGAATAATAATAATAATAATAATAATAATAATAACAATAATAATAATAATAATAATAATAATAATAATAGCAACAGGAGCCACCCGTGCCCTATACAACCCATTAAGGCATTTAGATATAACAACACGGCCTGTAGGCACTACTGTACAGTGTCACCAGGTTCGCGAGAAACGCAGTTCCTTGGACGAGCTGAGGATCGAAACAATATACCACGGGGTTGGCCGACCGTTCTGAAGCCCGACAGATTTGATGGAGAATATGAATCCCTCCACTCTGTACGGTGACTACAGTATGCCATGTAAATGACAGCCTACGTACGTATATTAAATGTTGGAGAAAATAGTTAAGTTAATGTGTTTAAGAGACTTTGAATACTAATATGTACATAACGTAGGTACAACATTCACATTGCCGCCTTACAATAGATTCGATTAGATTTCTTTTATTGGGGAAGATTAGAGCCATTAGGGCATCTCTTCCATCTAGCGAGAAAATGCAAGGTTATAAGAAAAATACCATTTACAAAAACACATTCTAAGAAATATTGATGAAACGTCTTGCAATTACAAAAAAATACTGTATTAACGTAACTACTGTTTGTTTTGGTTTCATGTAAGAGTTTAGAGACATCATGGTCAACAAGCCAGTAATAGTGGGTGTGTATTTCAACCTATCCTTCTAAAATGCACCTTAAGGGTGGTACGTTCGTAAACGGGGTTCAGTCCGATTTCTCACACATCGTCCGGCTCCATGGCTAAATGGTTAGCGTGCTGGCCTTTGGTCCCAGGGGTCCCGGGTTCGATTCCCGGCAGGGTCGGGAATTTTAACCGCCATTGGTTAATTTCTTCGTCTTCATCATCATTTCATCCTCATCATGACGCGCAGGTCGCCTACGGGAGTCAAATAGAAAGACTTGCACCTGGCGAGCCGAACTTGTCCTCGGACACTCCCGGCACTAAAAGCCATACGCCATTTCATTTCTCACACATCACTAAACAGGATAGGAAACTACGCAAACCTATGAACTGAGAACTACGGAGTAAGCGATAAAATCTACTTTATTTATCGTAAGGCAAAATATGCATGAAAAACTAACACTTAAAAAACAAGGAAATAACTCCCGAAAGAGAAAAGGTTATGGAGGACACTAGGAAGCAAAAGTCCCGTCGAATTTACTGTAATGGTCCATAAAGTTCGTTATTTTTAATGGATTTAGCAACTAAGCACTCATCTTATCGCTCAGGTTGCCCTGATAACCTAAGAATATTAAATATTTTTGGCTATTTGCTTTAGGCCTACTTCGCACCGACAAAGATATGTCTTGTGACGACGATGGGATAGGAAAGGCCTAGGAAGTGGAAGGTAACGGCCGTGGCCTTAATTAAGGTACAGCCCCGCCATTTGCCTGGTGTGAAAATGGGAAACCACGGAAAACCATCTTCAGGGCTGCCGACAGTGGGGCTCGAACCCACTATCTCCCGATTACTGGATACTGGCCGCACTTAAGCGACTGCAGCTATCGAGCTCAGTCGAATATTAAATACTTCGAGAAAGTGAAACACTGCAAACATTTACTTAATCCCGTATGTTCGAGTTGGACAACACAAAGAACACAAAAATCCTTAAGTGAGACACAAACATGACTCAAATTACCAAAAGAGCACTGAATCTAATAATTGAACCCAGTCACAATAAATTAAAGACGGAAACTGAGCCCGCAACCAAACATGCGAGTTAGAACTCGTGGATAGCGTACAATATAGAAGAATATAACACAAAAGAAACACCAAACACACAAAACAAAATATATAATCAATGAAACCTGGGGTAGAAATAAGCACATATACAAGCAATGCCCCTCCGCTAAGGAGCAGGTGGACATCGAACTACGAATACTCCTGATTGTCCGCTTATGTGTACCAAATGGCTGATGACCCAAGCTAGCCAGTAGATGCCAGTAGTGTCTAGTCCACGGCGTAAAAATAACACCTAAATAAAGTATACCTTAGCTGAAAGTGTTAAGGAACATATAAGTTAATGGACGAACTAAAGGCATCTTATACTATAAACGATGGGCAGACAAAGACGTAAGATAAATGACATTTTATTAATTTAAAACATGAATTAAACTGATCAGATCAGATCACAACTACATATAAATATATGACATTAAATTTTAATTCGTCCGCCTCTGTGGTGTAGTGGTTAGTGTGATTAGCTGCCACCCCCGGAGGCCCGGGTTCAATTCCCGGCTCTGTCACGAAATCTGAAAAGTGGTACGAGGGCTAGAACGGCGTCCACTCAGCCTCGGGAGGTCAACTGACTAGAAGTGGGTTCAATTCCCACCTCAGCCATCCTGGAAGTGGTTTCCTGTGGTTTCCCACTTCTCCTCCAGGCAAATGCCGGGATGGTACCTAACTTCAGGCCACGGCCGCTTCCTTCCCTCTTCCTTGTCTATCCCTTCCAAACTTCCCATCCCCCCGCAAGGCCCCTGTTCAGCATAGCAGGTGAGGCCGCCTGGGCGAGGTAATGGTCATCCTCCCCAGTTGTATCCCGACCCAGAGTCTGAAGTTCCAGGACAATGCCCTTGAGGCTGTAGAGGTAGGATCCCTCGCTGAAGTGTAAACAGATAAAAGAAGAATAAGAAGAAGAAATTTTAATTCTGCATAGAGTTCATCTTGAGGAAATACATCATGCGCCGACACACGCATTTCATAATAAATTGGGTTTGAATTAAATTACACAAACATTATTAAGGCTGTGAACTATTTACAATATTTTCAGCTTCGGACCGAATATTCGTTACTCTATTTCCGCGTACGATACCACGGTGGGATCCTACAGATAAGAAAAACATTACTTAACAATCTAAACGAGTCATAGCTCCCCGCGGGAGTAAACAAAAACACGTAATGGATTCGGACCCTGTACTATCAACTACACATGAATGAATCGTAAGAAAAAAAGTAATGTACATATTTTGTCAATTTTTTGCAGACACATTACACATGCACCATTTTCACACCAACAAAAATCTAATTCTCACATCACAAAAAGGATGCAATCACTGTATCAACGTTGTTACCTGAAATAAATGGTTACATATCGAAATAAATAGATACGCACACGCTCATATCCAGTCCTATACTTGAATTCTAACTGATATTGGGACACACCGGACGAGTTGGCCGTGCGGTTAGGGGCGCACAGCTGTGAGGTTGCATCCGAGAGATAGTGAGTTCGAACCCCACTGTCGCCAGCCCTGAAGATGGCTTTCCGTGGTTTACCATTTTGACACTAGGCAAATGCTGGGGCTGTACCTTAATTAAGGTCACGGCCGCTTCCTTCCCATTCCTAGGTCTTCTAGGCCTTTCCTATCCCATCGTCGCCATAAGACCTATCTGTGTCGGTGCGACGTAAAACAAATAGCAACAAAAAGGTATTGGGACAGAATACCGCCCAAATGAACATAATAAAAGAAATCAAATAAAAACACCTCTAGGAACGTGAGTGAAATGTAAACACAGGTCACACTAAACTACGACCCTCCTTGGTAGCGAACAATCCTCGTAGGAATTAGTCAACGACGGGAAAACATGAGCGGAGTCCCATGCTCATATCACGCAGCTACATAAATCTGGGATTTCAATTCCCACACAAATATATGACACTGGCCTACACGGGTCTAGGTACGATCTAGGTGCTGCAAAAAATTAAACTACCCAAGGCAGGCCTAATAAAATACGCGTTCATTACGCTGGCTTTTAATTGAAGAACTAACTTCCACATCATCATTGAATCAAATAATCGACGGTTCCTAAATTCCATTTACGTCATAACAAATTGATGACAAAATCACAATATCCGATTCTCCCAATAATAACTCTGAGCGTATTATGAAGGTCATATCAGCGTGTACAGGAAATACATAATCTCGTTACAAGTTGATTTACTTCGATTAAATGTAAAATCTGATTACCTTAATTATGCCACTATCTGCTTAGACTGCATTAAGGAATAAATAAAGACATTTACTGAATAAAATCTCTAACGTTGTTGACCCTTTTCACATATTAAAATATTAAAATAATGACTTGGAAAGTTCAATTAAACATTTTTTTTTTTTTTTTTTTTTTTTTTTTACAATTTGCTTTATGTCGCACCGGCACAGATAAGTCTTATGACAATGATGGGATAGGAAAGGCCTACAGTAGGAGTGGGAAGGAAGCGGCCGTGGCCTTAATGAAGGTACACAACCCCTTGGTGTGAAAATGGTAAAGCACAGAAAACCATCTTCAGTGCTGCCAACAGTTGGATTCGAACTCACTATCTCCCGAGTGCAAGCTCATAGCTGCGCGCCTCTAACCGCTCAGCCAACTCGCCCGGTAATTATTAATCATATTAATAATGTGTGGCTTCAAATAGAGATCCAGTTGGTCGACATCAAAATCATCTCTTCAATCGAAACTGAGGACAACACGTACATCATTAATCATTTCAGCAATACCTATTTACACACTGGGAATCGGACGATGATGCTATCTATCTGGGCAACATAATCCTTCACAATAAACATGCACAATCACAAAATTCTATCTATACAAATTCACGATGACCCTATAATGGTATCGAACATAAGATCCATCCAGGATCTTTTTTTTTTTTTGCTAGTTGCTTTACGTCGCACCAACACAGATATGTCTTATGGCGACGATGGGACAGGAAGGGGTTAGGAGTGGGAAGGGAGCGGCCGTGGCCTTAATTAAGGTACAGCCCCAGCATTTGCCTGGTGTGAAAATGGGAATCCACGGTAAACCATTTTCAGGGCTGCCGACAGTGAGATTCGAACCTACTATCTCCCGAATACTGGATACTGGCCGCACTTAAGCGACTGCAGCTATCGAGCTCGGTCATCCAGGATCTAACACACAGTCGAACGCATGCATGTTGAAATCTGACTGCATGTTTTGCCCTTCTCATTCCTCAAGTTTATTTACTGAATTTAAAATTAATCATACTACTTGAAAATATCCCCTTAACATTTACTTTGATCCGAGAGGAGCAAAGCATCTCCAAAAACAAAACCACAATTATCAGCAAAGAAAGAAATTGAAATAGCAAATAAAATCAGCCCACTTTGTTTCTAAAACAAGAATACCTTAAGAAATGGTTACGACTGCGTTACATTATCTATATATATAAAATAACTTGTCCTGACTGACTGACTGACTGACTGACTGACTGACTGATTCATCATCGCCGAGCCAAAACTACTGGACATAAAGAAATGAAATTTTGGGGATATATTCATATTAAAATGTAGGTGCTCGCTAAGAGAGGATTTTTGGATATTCCGTCGCTAAGGGGGTGAAAAGGGGGGTGAAATTTTAAAATGAGTGTATCTATATCTCAAAACTTTAAAAGTTTACAGGTGTAAAAATTGGTATTTAGAATCTTCTTTAAAAATAAGGAAACACGTATTTTTTTGTTTTCAGAAAATCCCAATAGGAGGGATGAAAAAGGGTGAAAATGGGGGAAAATGGGTTGAATGCCTTTAATCAGGATACCGGTACTTATATCTCAGAAACTGAAGATATTACAGACCTGAAAATTGGTACTTTGGATCTCTTTTAAAAATAAAGAAGCACGTATTTTTTGTTTTTGTAAAATCCAATTAATGGGAGGGTGAAAATGGGGTGAATTTTAAAAATGAGTGAATCTATATCTCCAAACTTTTAAAGTTTGCAGATGTAAAAATTGGTATTTAGAATCTTCATTAAAAATAAAGAAACACGTATTTTTTTGTTTTCGGAAAATCGCAATTTGAGGAGTGAAAAGGGGTGAAAAAGTGGTTGAATGCCTTTAATGAGGCTACTTATATCTCAGAAACTGAAGATATTATAGACCTGAAAATTGGTGTTTGGGATCTCCTTTAAAAATAAAGAAACACATATTTTTTTGTTTCTGGAAAACCCAATTAAGGGGGGTGAAAAGGGGGTTATATTTTAAAATGATTGTATCTATATCTCAAAACTTTTAAAAGTTATAGATGTAAAAATTGGTATTTAGAATCTCCATTAAAAATAAAGAAACACGTATATTTCGCTTTCGGAAAATCGTAATAGGAAGGGTGGTAAAGGTTGAAAAAGGGGTCGAATGCATTTCATGAGTCTACTTATATTTCACAACCTGAAGATATTACAGACCTGAAAATTGGTGTTTGGGATCTCCTTTTAAAATAAAGAAACACGTATTCTTTTGTTTTCGGAAAATCCCAATAGGAAGGGTTTAAAAGGGTGAATAATGGGTTGAATGCCTTTCATGAGGCTACTTATATTTCAGAACCTGAAGATATTACAGACCTGAAATTTGGTATTTTGGATCTACTTTAAAAGTAAAGAAACACGCATTTTTTCGTTTTTGGAAAATCGAACTATTGGGGGTGAAAAGAGGGGGTGAATTTTTTAAAATGAGTGTGTCTACATCTTAAAACTTTAAAATTTACAGATGTAAAAATTGGTAGTTAGAATCTCCTCTAAAAATAAAGGAACACGTATTTTTTTTGTTTCCCGTAAATCCTAATAGGAGGGGTGTAAAAGGGTGAAAAATGGGTTGAATGCCTTTAATGAGGATACACATATCTCATAAACGAAAGATATTACAGAACTGATAATTTGCATATGGGATCTCCTTTAAAGGGTGAATTTTTTGAAAGACTACAGAATATCTTGGAAACGTAAAATGTTACAGACGTAAAGAGTGGGTGTAAATCTCCTGTAAATGTAAAAAAATATAGGTGATTTGTTTTTGGAAACTCCACTTAAAGGGAACTCAAAAGGGGTGAAATTTTAAAATGAGAATTTTTACAGTATATCTAAAAAAACTTAGCATGTTACAGAAGAGAAAAATGGTATTTTTTTATCTCTATTAAACATAAAGAAACGTGTACTTTTAGTTTTCGGAAATACCACTTGGTTGGAGGGAGGGGGGGGGGGTAAAAGTGACTGAAAATGGTGATGAATTCTTTTAATTAGGCTACTAATAAATGAAAAATGAAGATGTTACAGACGTGAAATTTGATATTTGCCATCTGCTTTAAAAGTAAAGAAACACGTATTCTCGGAAAATCCAAAGAAGGGGGGGGGGGGGTGTGAAAGAATTGAAAAATTAATTGACTTAATTGTATGAGAATACATACATCTAATAAAAACTAAAGTTGTTACAGACGTGAAAATTCGTATTTGGTCTCCTTTAAAAACAAAGAAGAACGCGTTTTGGTGGGGAAACCATCTTGGAGGGCGGGAGTGTAAAGGAGTTGAATTCCTTTCATGAGGACACATAAATCAAAAACTGAAGAAGTCAGAGTCGTGATAATTGGTATTTAGAAGATCCTTTACTATTAAAGAAACGAGTACTTTTTGCGGGAAAATTCACTTAGGGGAGGGGTGGGGGGGAAGGAGTGTGAAAGGAAGTGAAAGAAATTGAATTATTTTTATGGGGATATTTACATCTCAAAACCGAAGGTAATAGACGTGAACATTGGTGTCTGGAATCTCCCTTAAACATAAAGAAACAAGCATTCTTTTAAATTTGTTGGTGGGGGGGGGGGGGGTTGGCGGTAATTAAACTTAACGGCGGTGGGGGGTGGGGTGTAGAAGGAGGTGAGACCAATTGATTTTACTGTTATTAATGTACTTATCAGGATCCTCCGTTTCTCGGGCGGCAGCGCGCCGGCCTCTCACAGCTGGGTTCCGTGGTTCAAATCCCGGTCACTCCATGTGGCATTCGTGCTGGACAAAACGGAGGCGGGACAGGTTTTTCTCCGGATACTCCGGTTTTCCCTGTCATCAGCCATTCCAGCAACACATAATAATAATAATAATAATAATAATAATAATAATAATAATAATAATATTCCGGACCGTCGTCAAATGCGCGGACCGCGCTGGAAACGGCTCCTGGACGGGTAATGACTAAGAATGCAGTCCGGCCGCGGGTTCAGTGCCACCAAGGCACCCAATATGACACCACGCCGGATCTCCTGAAGGATTTTATCCATATTAAAAATATTATAGGAAAAGATGGCAAAGATTTACGAACCCAACTGACCGGGAGGAATACCTGAGCATAGCCTGGGAAGTACGAAATCGATTGCTGGAAAGGAAGATTTAAAAATGGGAGGAAACGTGCCGTAAAATCATAGAAAACCAGTCAGATCGGGAATTTTGGTGGATTCTCGCAGAAAACGAGTCAGATCGCGAATTTCGGCGGAATATATATCTAAAACAATAAGCATTAATTATAAATTTCAGTATAATACCGTAGCGAAGCACGGGTATCTTGCTAGTTTAAGATAAAAGAACTGAATTTACATATTAATGAAATTAACATATCCCCATGACAATTACGTAAGCATACATTATTTAATAAATAGAATTTGAGTAGCCTTTCCCACTGAACATCGTCTACCTTGGACCAGACTACCCCATCCTACTAGTGATCAGCCATCACACTACGGTAGTCTCACCGTCCATGACTGCCGTTTCCCTTGGTTACGTCATCTCGCCTCGTCCAGACACAAACACACGTCCCATGATGTCTTCTCCCTTTATTCACGTCATCTTACACGAACACCAGCACCCAATTACTTACTATAGCTGGCATGGTACAGATTTACGCTGTTCATTTATGCAACCACTTACACGTTCTACAACCTGTTACACGTGATTAAATTTAGTTCAACTGTTTACTACACCCTTATCGCTCAGCCTAGTGACCTAGTTCTTCCTCATCTCCAGAAAGGTCTATTTATTTAAATTATAGGAGTCTGGTTCGTAGGTTTCTATTACACACGTATTTTAATATAATCTGCATAGCCCGATTTCAGCTAAACGGACCACGGAACCTCTGGGATCGCAAAGTTCAAATTCTTGGTAAAATGTACATTAATTTTCAATCTCTCTATTCTCCACGAGACCTGATCAATATCCGGTCTCTTACAATAGAAGACATTTAAAGTTCTCACTTATTCGAATAAAGTCATAATTCGCTCTCTAACAAATAAATTCTCGAGCTCACGGGTTAATATGTTCTGAAACTTACATGATAATGCGAACTCTCCCGGAACAGAGTTCCTGCGTCTCCAACGGTCAACCATACAATGATACTCTCACAATCCGAAGTTAAAAGACGATCCACACAATAAGACGCTCCGAAGGTCCACAAAATATAAACTTCGACGATCCCTAATGTAAAAGATGCTTTACTGCCTCGTTTATTAGCCATTTTATTACTTCCTTCATCTATTCATCACGCTCAATCATGGCACAAATCATCGTTTGGTTCAATCATTTAAATTTTAGCTTGACGCTATCACCTCATTGGACTTAATTTCGCGCGACGTTCTGGCTTCACTGAAACAGTCATTTCTTTTGTTTGCACACTTCGAGGATGGCTGAGGTGGGAATTGAACCCCAATCTACTCAGTTGACCTCCCGAGGCTGAGTGGAACCAGTTCCATCCCTCGTGCCACTTTACAAATTTCGTGGCAGAGCCGTCAATCGGACCCAAGCCTCCGGGGGTGGCAGCTCATCACACTAATCACTCCACCAAAGAGGCGGACTACAAGAAAATATTTGTATTTATCAACAAGTAAACGACCAAATGCATACAGTTCTCCTGAAAATGTATACCTGTCGTGATTTGCGAAATCCCTCATACCTGACAGTGAAATCGGGTAAGGTACTGGGAACTGCTTTGCACCTGGACGCTTTGACCTGCAATATAGATTAAAGAATATGACCAGAGTTGAAAAACAAAAAAGCGATGAGCGGGATTCAATCCAATGATCCAGCGATTACGAAGCTTGAACGCTAATCACTCGACCGTCGCCATCTCGTGCTTGTGACCGCAACGCACCGGTGCATATTCGACGCGAAAATTCTCTTGCGGTTTTCTCGAAAACGCCTCAGCAGTACGCCTTACTACTTGCACATTATGTTGTCCTAAGGGACTACTGAAAGTGTACAGAGTTTGAAGATAATCCGTGATCCGAACGTCATGGTCTCCCCTTGTTAAACATGTGTCGTGCGCTACAGAGCTCTGGTCCTCCGCGAGTACTTGCAGTTGTAAGCGGAGGGGATCGGTGGTGTGCTCTACCGCTACAACCGGATTACTCAACGGTATTACTCTCTCTACTCCCAGCTTTACTCGCCAATAGGCGAACGCATTAGCCAATCAGAATGCTACATTTTTCTTTAATATTTAAAAAATCACGGAGATACATTTTCATCCTTTTAAAGACACTCTGCTAATGTATAGGCCAAGAGCTTTTGCCAGAATGCATTACGATAACAATTCGTTCATCCGTTCTCTCAAAATCGATGTAACAAAACTTAGCCTAGTGTTTTAAATATACAGATTATTATTTTCTAGGTGATATTAATAGTAGATTTATTGAACACAACGTGTACAGATTAACTAAAGAACTCTTTGGCTGTCATTGCAGTTAGTATAATGGGAAATTGGCAGGGTTCTTAGTGTGCACTCGAACAGGTGGAATGATGAGCAGCATAGTACGCATATTTCTACATGCATTCACTGGACACTTGATGATAGCTTTTCCTATTACAGATGCGATAGGGAAAACTAGGCATAGTAGCTCGCGTGTAGAAATGTCTCAACTTGTTTTTGGTTGTTTTCCACTCCTCGCCGATCACGGCTAGGATGCGCTAAAAGTGTGAACAGCGACCCTGAGGTCCTGAGTGGAACGGATTTGAGATTGCGGGTGACCCTCGTGGCTTTTATTGTAGCAATAGTTTTGTCCTCAATATATTTCTTTCTTAATCTATTTATCCTCCAGGGTTGGCTTTTCCCTCGGATTCAGCGAGGGATCCCACCTCTACCGCCTCAAGGGCAGTGTCCTGGAGCTTCCTCTGGGTCGGGCTCGCCTAGGCGGCCTGGCGCCACCATCTGCGAGAGAATCGTTGTAGCTAGCGGTGCATGTTGAAATCTCAGCTGTTTGGCAAAAAGCTCGCTCCGCTGTGCTCATCAGTGTAAACAGGGGACTTTTAAAACTGTACGGATATTGATATGGTTTACCGGGCGAGTTGGCCGTGCGGATAGGAGCGCGCAGCTGTGAGCTCGCATCCGGGAGATAGTGAGTTCGAATCCCACTGTCGGCAGCCCTAAAGATGGTTTCCCGTTGTTTCCCATATTCAAACCAGGTAAATGCTGGTGCTGTGCCTTAATTAAGGCCATGGCCGCTTCCTTCCCATTCCTAGGCCTTTCCTGTCCCATCGTCGCCATAAGACCTATCTGTGTCGGTGCGACGTAACGCAAATAGCAAAAACTATTATTGATATGGTTTAAAATTGTTACATGTGAACACTCGCAGAGACTACAGTATACGTGCGACGTTTCTCTCCAGTAGAAGAAAAGCCTAAAAAAGAAGAAATACAGGACAAATGCTTGATAAGAGGGGACGGTGTTCAATTGCAGTCAAGTAAACAAAATCAATTTACTGTTCATGTTAAGTCTTCTAACAACATACTTTTAGAATGGGAGACGTATATTTTGCTATCTTTTGTGTAAATGTAATAAACGGACAGGACTTCGGCATAATTCTGTTCCACGACCAAAAACATTCTCTCTCGTACGAAGCAAATAAGCGAGTGTTTGCGAGATTTTGGAGCAAAGTAGACATAATATTGTCATCGCCGGTTAAGGCGCTGGCTTTCTGAGTCCAAGTTAGCATGTTCTATCCTAGCTCTGACCGGCGATATTTGGTGCACAAATATGTCAGCCTCGTGTCGGAAATTTGCCGGTACGTAAAGGAACTCCCGTAGGACAAAATTTCGGCACCTCGGCCCCTCCGAAAATCGTAAAAGTAACTAGTGGGACGTAAAGCCAATAACAATATTATTATTATCATCATTATCATCACTGTTTCCTAAACGTGATTACAAATAGAAATCTGACACTCGGTTGTGGTTTCAGTCTATAATGAAGTTTTTTATTTAGCCTTTAGTGACATGTTTGATTTGCTTT
Source organism: Anabrus simplex (assembly GCF_040414725.1). Taxonomy (NCBI): domain Eukaryota; kingdom Metazoa; phylum Arthropoda; class Insecta; order Orthoptera; family Tettigoniidae; genus Anabrus; species Anabrus simplex. Next base: position 555,974,189 of record NC_090266.1, on the reverse strand, counting down.
AAGATTTTATGTTATAAAATGATTTCCTTTAACGGGAAGTGAGAGTGGTAAATGATATGATTGAAGAGAATTGAAAAAAATCTTTACAATAATATGTTGTTTGTTTACAATTTGCTTTACGTTGCAACGACAGATAGATTTTTTGAGACGATGTGATGGGAAAGGTCTAGGAGTGGGAAGGAAGCGGCCGTGGCCTTAATTAAGTTACAGCCCCAGCATTTGCCTGGTGTAAAAATGGGAAACCACGGAAAAGCATCCACACGGCAACCGACAGTGGAGTTCGAACCCACTATCTCCCGAACGCAAGTTCACAGCTACGCAACCCAAATACCGCAACCACTCGCTCGGTATCATGCACATCAGTGGCATCACAAGAAAGGAAAAGAAATACATCAGGTTAACCTCTAAACACTGAGCAATCATGGCCATGAGGAGCCATTTATACCCGTCAATGTAATCAGCGCTGTAAGAAATATGTGCTGGGCTGAGTGGCTCAGACGGTCGAGACGCTGGCCTTCTGACCCCAACTTGGCAGGTTCGATCCTGCCTCAGTGCGGTGGTATTTGAAGGTGCTTAAGTACGTTAGCCTCGTGTCGTTAGATTTACCGGCACGTGAAAGACCTCCTGGGGGACAAAATTCCGGCACCTCGGCGTCTCCGTAAACCGTAAAAGTAGTTAGTGGGACGTAAAGCAAATAACATTATGAAGTATGTTGAGAAATCAACATTATTTTCTGATTATAATGAAGAGTAACGGCATGGCGCAACTGTTGAGGATCCAACCAGCCTTCAGGCTGATGACAACCTACTTCCAACATTGGGATCATGCATGTATGATCTGGAAACACGATGTATACAAAGCCCTATATTCGTATACTCTTTCACTGGATTTTCTGGATATTCGCTTTCAAAGGCATGGCCATTCAGTGAAAGAAAAAAGTCTTCCCTTATATTTCCTAAAACATTAATTTCTGTGTGTGTGCTAGTGGCTTTACGTCGCACCGACACAGATAGGTCTTACGGCGACGATGGAATAGGAAAGACCTAGAAGTTGGAAGGAAGCGGCCGTGGCCTTAATTAAGGTACAGCCCCAGCATTTGCCTGGTGTGAAAATGGGAAACCACGAAAAGCCATCTTCAGGGCTGCCGACAGTGGAATTCGAACCCACTATCTCCCGGATGCAAGCTCACAGCTGCGCGCCCCTAACCGCACATCCAACTCGCCCGGTAACATTAACTTCAGTCTTCATGGTAAAGTTTAAAGAATCTCATTGACGCCGACAGGGAAAGGAACCGCGAAGTCAGCGCAAGTAGGTCAAACCACATAACGATAAGCGTCACACAAATTATTATTTTATTCGCACGAATATGAAATTCAAACAAACATACCTGTGAAATGATACGCCATTGCCCTTTATGAACCTCCCTGTGCAGCAGTAAGCGGTCCAGGAGACTGATATTTTCCTTAAGAGCAGTATAAGATTTCAATTTAACGAGAAACTCCACTAGTGACAGTGCCAAACTGTCTAGCTTTTGCCAAACAACGCGCTCGTTCAACTTCGCACGCGACTCCAGCGCCAGTGCTACCTCTAGCGTTTGTACATTCCACCTGCCCAAATGTAGGACGAATGCACATGAAAATTCTTGGTTCATGCAAGCCTTTACCCCCATGGCACTACAGCCCTTGAAGGGCCTCGGCCTACCAAGCGACCGCTGCTCAGCCCCAAAGCATGCAGATTACGAGGTGTCGTGTGGTCAGCACGACGAATCCACACGGCCGTTATTCTTGGCTTTGTAGACCGGGGCCGCTATCCCACCGTCAGATAGCTCCTCAGTTCTAATCACGTGGGCTGAGTGGACCTCGAACCAGCCCTCAGGTCCAGGTAAAAATCCCTGAGCGGGCCGGGAATCGAACCCGGGGCCTCCGGGTGAGAGGCAGGCACGCTACCCCTACACCACGCGGCCGGCATGCAAGCCCTTAGGACCATAAATAAACTGGAAGGGTCACTTGACATTTTTCACCATCCTTCCACTGCAATTCGGAAAGCTCTTCTCAAGGGTGGAACGTGATAATTTTGTAAATTATGTAAGTAATCTGTAGAAAACCTGTGAAGATTTATTTCTGTTTGTTTGTATATCTTCTTCTTCTTAATCAGTTTACCGTCCAGGGTTGGTTTTTCCCTCGGACTCAGCGAGGGATCCCACCTCTACCGCCTTAAGGGCAGTGTCCTGGAGCGTGAGACATTGGGTCGGGGGATACAACTGGGGAGGATGACCAGGGCCTCGCCCAGGCGGCCTCACCTACTATGCTGAACAGGGGCCTTGGTGGGGGATGGGAAGATTGGAGGGAATAGACAAGGAAGAGGGAAGGAAGCGGCCGTGGCCTTAAGATAGGTACCATCCCGACATAATTGCCTGTAGGAGAAATGGGAAACCACGGAAAACCACTTCCAGGATGGCTGAGGTGGAAATCGAACCCACTTCTACTCATTTGACCTCCCGAGGGTGAGTGGACCCCGTTCCAGCTCTCGTACCACTTTTCAAATTTCGTGGCAGAGCCGGGAATCGAACCCGGGCCTCCGGGTGTGGCAGCTAATCACACTAACCACTACACCACAGAGGCGGCTTGTTTGTATATATGTGTGTATATTAGCATATATATTATTTAATTTTTTATATAATTTAATTGTTTAATTTAATGTATTTTTTATTTAATTTTCGATTACATCATCTTTAATTGGGACATCTGTAGGTGATAATAAATAAATTCTATTCTATTCTAAGGACACACACCACACATCTAATCGTATCAAAAACGCTCGATTAGGGTGATGGGTAGGATTGGGTGTGATGTGAATGTGGTAGGATGAAAATGAATGAATCCCCCACCTAGCGGCGAGGATAAGGTATTGTGCCGGCTGCCGAAGCCTGTCGCACTCCTCTGGGGCAATGATAAATGACTGACAGATGAAATGTTAATGTAGAGTGTTGCTGGAATGAAAGATGACAGGGAAAACCGGAGTACCCGGAGAAAAACCAGTCCTGCCTCAGCTTTGTCCAGCACAAATCTCACATGGAATGACCGGGATTTGAACCACGGTATCCAGCGGTGAGAGGCCGGAGCGCTGCCGCCTGGGCCACGGAGTCTCGTGAATGTAGTACTATATAAGACATTATTTTATGAAGCGACTTTGTAAGGCCTGAATTACGAGCGACTCTGTGCACAAGGGAAATTAAACTGATGTACCACTCTAGTGCGCTATGGGCACGTATGAATTAGTTATTGATAACGTGTACATTACTAGAATAATTAGACGCTTATGTTGGAAAGTGCAATGATCCTGGGAGGGAGTTGAGTTGGAGAGTTCGATGTGGCACGAGCTACATAGAAACTGTATATAGATCGCTGTGAGTTCCCATTACGGCTTGAACAGGGAAAAGTAATTTGAAGGTCTGTATTATGTTTACTGCTACCAGTCACGTTCGGAACAACATCTCACTGAGATTCAGCCATGTAGGTAAAGTCATTGATCGCCTTGCGAGCTGCTCCCTACGCCGATCAATAGAGTTTACTGGTCCCCGCTGTGCACGTATTCCAGGGGGCGTGTGTTTGTTTCACCAGCTGTTCAGTCAGGACTGAATACTAATGATCAGAATGACTTCCGGGATACGAAGTAACCGTGTAGCTTTTCCCTATAAAATCCGAGCGATATTTCGGTAATATATTACAATTACGCATTTCATGGTACAATGAAGATAATGCTATTAGTGGTATGGTACGGGAGTTAACTTGAAGGCATATAACAAGCCCGAATGTTTTCATGATGACAGACGACTGACTCTGAGAAAATTGAAAATTGAAAATTGAAAGAACATCGCCATAATCCTATATGAATATTAAGTTACGTCCTAAGTTCATTCATTCAACTTCATTTCCTTCTAGAGTATCCCTGTCAAGGCATGAGCTATTTTTGAAAAGAGAAGTCACATCCCAGCGTTTCGGAATCTACGTAATGCTGGAGCTCCCGTACCTATGATCACAATATTAAAATGGTCACCTGAAAATACAAGCTTGCTTTGACTTTATTTCTGGTGTTTTATAATTCTTAAATCTTCTTCTTCCTCTTCTTCATTATATATTTACTCCCAGGGTCGGTTTTTCCCTCGGACTCAGCGAGGGAGCCCACCTCTACCGCCTCAGGGGCAGTGTCCTGGAGCTTCAAACCCTGGGTCGGGGGATACAACTGGGGAGGATGACTAGTACCTCGTCCAGGCGGCTTCAGGCGATGCTGTACCGGTGGCCTTGCGGGGGGGGGGATGGGAAGATTGGAAGGGATAGACAAGGAAGAAGGAAGGAAGCGGCGTGGCCTTAAGATAGGTACCATCTCGGCACTTGCCTGGAGGAGAAGTGGGAAACCACGGAAAACCACTTCGAGGATGGCTGAGGTGGGAATCGAACCCACCTCTACTCAGTTGACCTCCAGAGGCTGAGTGGACCCCGTTCCAACCCTCGTACCACTTTTCAAATTTCGTGACAGAGTCAGGAATCTAACCCGGGCCTCCGGGGGTGGCAGCTAATCACACTAACCGCTACATCACAGAGGCTGACTAATTCTTAAATCACGAACATAAATCCATCACGATTTCAGGGGCGTAGCCGAGAAAATTTTGAAAAAATGTCAATAAACCTGTCAAAGTAGACTCAATGTGTTGGCTCTTTCGAACATTCACCAACAGATCTCTTGAATCTACAGTATTTTCCAAGAAGCCTCGAATGTTGAAGTTTAGACTGTAATCTCAACATACCATTCGCCGTAGAACTATGGACCTTGATCATACTGGCTCTTATTCTGTATTTTGATATATGATTTTGTAGTGTACCGGTACTGCAATCTGATTATCGATATAATATACTTGTATCAGTGTCCTTATAACGACACTCATCTTCATTATGTTCTATCCTCATTTTGTAACTATAACCCCCCCCCCCCATTTCGGTCGATCCTGCTACGATACTGAAGATTTTTTTCTTGTACATTAAGATGTTTTCACAAATGTAGTTCAACAAAACTAGAGATACAAATGAAATGCTTTAAAACACGGGGAGAATATTGTTCAATGCCTCTTCCTAGAGCATTCGCGAACAGAATGCGCAACACTAGTAAACATTCTTGTACTGGACGACGCTTGAGATATATCACAAAAAGAACACGGGAGGAGCACAAGTTGTTTCAAAATAAGCTAACAATGCTCTGTTTTCCTTCTATTCCAGTCGCTTTACCACACCCCGTTTGGGTCGCTGGTAAAATTTGTGTCCATGTAGGGACTTGGTCCAGTGTTATGGCCAGATGCCCTTCCTGAAGCCAACCGTATGGGGAGGGTGTGTTTCTGAAGTGGTGGTACGTGCAACGGAAGAAGTCTATACTGTATTAAGACGAACAGAAACAGTGGCGGCTCGTGATAACATTTTCAGGGGCTTCACAGCAACATTTTTGTTCACATCTCAAATGTACCAGAGTAGAACGCATATCAGTACGAAATAACTTACTTAAATCATCTCACTAAAAGTTCCTTTTCGGTTCCTTCCGCACTCATAATATGGTAGATCCCCTATAACCGATGATGCATTTTCCAGAGACTAATCAGTTAGTGTACAACAAAACTAACATTACGACTGCCGGCTTGTGTGGCTCAGACTGTTGAAGCGCTGGCCTTCTGACCCCAACTTGGAATGTTCTATACTGGCTCAGTCCGGTGGTATTTGAAGATGCTCAAATACGTCAGCCTCGTTTGGTATATTGATTGGTACGTAAAGGAACTCCTGCTGGCTAAATTCCGATACCTAGGCGTCTCCGAAAACCGTAAACACATTATTATTATTATTATTATTATTATTATTATTATTATTATTATTATTATTATTATTATTATTATTATTATTATTATTATTAAAATTACGACAAATGCTAAAATGTTTTAATTCCCTACCCTGATGATGGGCCTCCTAGAAGGCGACGTCCTCTGCGAAACGTGCTGCGATGATTTGAGATGAGAAAACGTGTGAGAGGAGCGACAGTGGCCTATAAAAGGAACCGTTGATGTATTTCATCATTCGCCTTAGTGAGGAGAACGGAAAACCATGAAAAACCATTCTGAGGACAGCGGACAGGAGACCAACACCATCGTCTTCCGAATGCATATCTGAAAAGTCACAGTAAAGCTGTGAACACTGTTAGCCGAAGCTACTCATCTTGGCGAAAGTAAAATTCACAGCAACTTTGCTACAATGCTGTGATGTAATGCAATAGTAACTTCTGGGAGCTGTGGTCAGGAGTAACAGGGGAGGTGGCGGACCCTTGTAGTCAACTGAAATACTATCTCTGGTTTGAGGGTGGTTGTAGACGAAAAGGCACATACCTTAACGTGCTCCTCGTTCATGGGGTTCTCTGTCCATAAACTATGACGTCATCTGCATGCGCATGCGTATAGTCTTCAGGCTCGTAGCACAACCTCCAGTGTGCTTCCTGCATTGTCAGTCGAAACGAACAACTGTCAGTGTAACGGACCTTCGATATAAATAGAATGCTTGTGATCAACTGATGAAATAAAGTCGAAACAAACGAAACAACTTTTAACTATCCATGAATGCGTGAATATGCATTACAATTGGATGTTCACGTGCTCATGTGCTCCTGAGAGTCCACTGCCACTCAACAAAAATACCCAGTCCTCGAGGCATAGGGATTAAGCATATGGACCCAGGACACTCCGAAACAAAAGCCGCTATGTTGGCTATTGGGTCAAGGAGCGGGCCATATATGATACTAGATTATAGAACCAATAACTGCACTGTGTATATATTTTATTTTAGTTGCCGTTGTTGCTTATGTTTAAAGACTTGGGACGATATTACCAAACCTACTGAATTTGTAGAAGATCTAATTTTAAGCAATCCACTGACCTAATGACAAAATACAAAAACACCAAAAATCAGAACACTATTTTGTACTTTCTTAGCTTGATTCAAACAAAGTCATTACCGAATTGGAAAGGTAATAGATACCTGCTGATGTCAACGTTGAAGTACCAAGCGAAAGGTCACAGACATGACTAACAACACAAAGAAATTCCAGAATCCTTCTCTGATGTACCAAAAGGCTGTGGGCCGACCTTACAGACAGATCACCGGAGTCCCCGTTCTACTAAAGGAGAACACACTGATATCGTAAAACGTACACCAATATTGATAAACACGCAAATCTCCTTCTCCAGCAACAGACTATTAAAAAAGTAATCTGCAAATGCACAATGTGGGATTTAATTCAAAAATCACGATTCGTTTAACCCATTACGTTCGATGTTCCAGAAAGCTAAAATGACACGTATGACAATGAAAAGGATAGAATTGTTCGGAATCAGCTCTCTTCCACATGATTTGCTTTACTACTTCAAATTAATTACTTTTTTTTTGCTAGTTGCTTTACGTCGCACCGACACAGATAGGTCTTATGGCGACGATGGGACAGGAAAGGCCTAGGAGTGGGAAAGAAGCGGCCGTGGCCTTCATTAAGGTACAGCCCCAGCATTTGCCTGGTGTGAAAATGGGAAACCACGGAAAACCATTTTCAGGGCTGCCGACAGTGGGGTTCGAACCTACTATCTCCCGAATACTGGATACTGGCCGCACTTAAGCGACTACAGCTATCGAGCTCGGTAAAAAATTAATTACTAACTTGTTACCAGAATAACTTCAGATGTTGAAGGATCAACATCTAACGACAACTTTACTATGTTAATATTAATTTTTTTAAAAATAACTGAAAATGTTAAAGATTCTTTCTTATATCGCGTAACCGTGGACAGCAGTGTGTCATGTGCAGTCTGATGTGACAACTATGGAGGAGGAGAAAAAAAAAGGGCGCTAAGTGCGCGTGTCGTAATGGCGACGACACGTGCGGAGGTCTCATTTTCGTGAGTTGTTGAAGAATAGGTGATTAAGTGTGTGCTTGTAACGTGTAACGTACTAAATGTATTTCGTATATGAATACTGAGGCTTTCTTTGTGGCGGTACGCAACGGTACGCGGTACCGGCACCTTAAAGAAACAAAGAATGAATTAGATATTATTCGGAATATTCCTATCAAATTTCCTATGAAGTGCTGCCTTATGGCTTAAGATCAAGCTTATTTGTCCGGTTTTGTTACGTATCTACACATATAATGCGTACGAGCACATTATTGAAGTTTCTGGTCCTATTAACCATTTCGTGTCGTCAGTTCGGAGTTAAAAAGAAAGAGATTATCTTCGTCTTGCTCTTTCTTGACCTTCCACATTTTTGGCTACTGGAATACAATAGAGTAGGAGTTGGTTTTCTCGCCCTTCAGCAAAACAAACTGTTCTTATCAAGGACAATCTAACGGTATCCGTATTGCAACTAGTGCCGTTAATACCAAAGTTTTTAGATTTAACTGCTTTCGTTTTTTTAAATAATTTGACCGAGATCGATAGCTGCAGTCGCTTAAGTGCGGCCAGTATCCAGTATTCGGGAGATAGTAGGTTCGAACCCCACTGTCGGCAGCCCTGAAAATGGTTTTCCGTGGTTTCCCATTTTCACACCAGGCAATGCTGGGGCTGTACCTTAATTAAGGCCACGGCTGCTTCCTTCCCACTCCTAGCCCTTCCCTATCCCATCGTCGCCATAAGACCTCTCTGTGTCGGTGCGACGTAAAGCCACTAGCAAAATAATAATAATAATAATAATAATAATAATAATAATAATAATAATAATAATAATAATAATAATAATAATAATTTGAGAAGCATAAAACATTTGTTTTGTGCTGCTGAGGCCAGTGAGTTCATAGTTATTTAGTAGGAGCAAGAGGTGCACGTCGTTTACAAGTTAGAGAAGTGAAATGAATACAAAACAAACCCCATGGCACTACAGCCCTGATGGGCTTTGGACTAGCAAGCGACTGCCGCCCATCCCGAAATCCTGCAGATTACGAGGTGATGCATGGTGAGTGTGACAAATCCTCGTGGCTGTTATTCTTGGTTTCTAGACCGGGGTCGCCATTTCACCGTCAGATAGCTCCTCAATTGTAATCACGTAGGCTGAATGGACCTCAAACCAACCCTCAGAACCAGGTAAAAATCCCCGACCTGACCGTGAAACGAACCCGGAGCCTACGGGTTGAGAGGCTGGAACTCTACCCCTAGATCGCGGGGCAGGCTAGTGCAATGATTAAAATAACTAATTCTTTTGTATCCGTGCGCAATAAAAGAAAGTATGACTATTCGATTGCAGTATCTCCTGAACCTGTGAACAGTAACTTAAATCAAGTGAATATGAAGGAAACATCGCAAGTGCCGATAGATTTATTGCAGTTCAAGAGCGAAACAATTCTGACTGTGATTGGGCCGATTGTTGAACATTAACTTAGAAAAATTACTTCTTCCAGAGAAACGAGTAGCTTTATGAGAAAAATAAAATGCTAGGTTGTAAGGTGTGCCAAGACTTTACAAGTATAACAAAAAAAGAAAAGAAAAACAGGTGGAAGTAAAAATTTCTTCAGAGTGGGCCATTAGTAAAATGAGTACCTTGGGAAGAGAAGATGACATTACATCTGGAGATATGAACAAAGTGTGAGATTCAGTTTATGAAGACGCTCGAGTGAGTATCGCCACCTTTTTGCTTAGATATAAAGCTCTGTGAATACTTATTGTTAGGTTTTAACAAAAAATAATATTTCAACACGAAAAGAATTCGTGATTGAATCTTCTCCTTTGGTAACTGGTAAGCTCGTAACACTGAAATACGGTATGGTAGTTATCAATTGCAGTGTCAGTAAATTCTGCATCTATGAAATGATTTTATATTTACAATGTAAAGCTACTGTAAATCATAGCATTAAGGTACTGGAAACATTTAAGTTATCCTTGAGTTTGAAGGTTATTACTACGGCCCGAATTCGATTCCTTTACATGTAGACAGCTGAAAATGTCGGTGAATTGTGCTTCCGGTATGGTTATACCTGTTTCATTTTACATGTTTTTACAAATATCTCAAGTAGTATTACATACCTCTACATATTATGTGAAGAATGTAACATTCTTGTACATATGTAGGTAATTAAAAAACAATTCTGTCAGTTCGTTTAATTTTCTGACTATAGTAAAACAATTGGCGAATTTCATCTCGTATGGGATATATTTCAATTGCTAAAGTCGGATTTAAAATGCCTTTAAAATTGGGATTTCTAACCCTTTGTCTGTGAAATACAGTAGGTCAGAGTGGCTCAGCTACATACAACACTGGTAATCTTAGAAGTGAAGCTTCCACGGTGTGAAGAATTATTTAATTTATTTTCCGGGTTGAACCGTGTTGTACTTGTACGCATATCACGTACAGTTTGCCGACGTTTCGAATACATTGCAGTATTCATTGTCAAGGCGACTGAAATACCCCTACTCGATCCGAGGTAATCAGTCTCCCAGGCAGAGTTACACTACTCTGCCTGGGAGACTGATTACCTCGGATCGAGTAGGGGTATTTCAGTCGCCTTGACAATGAATACTGCAATGTATTCGAAACGTCGGCAAACTGTACGTGATATGCGTACAAGTACAACACGGTTCAACCCGGAAAATAAATTAAATAACACTGGTAATCCTTCCTCAGAATCTGAGATGACTAGGTGCCTTTCCTTGGTCAGAGTTTCTAACAAAGTCCATAATGGAATTATGTTATTCAAGCTCAATAGTGGCAAACAAGAGGAGCCACCGGAAGATATTTCATGCATCTTTTAAAATATGCACCGATGACTTCCTGCGGTGCTGAATGGTCTTTCTCAGCCTAAAAGAGAATTTCATCGGATTAGCGCCAAAACATCACAAAGAAGAATATGCAGAAATACTTGGGTGACACACTGCGCATCACAATAGAAAAAATAAATGACCGTACTAATTGTGTTACTTCAATAGGGGTTTAAAGACAGATTCTATGTTACCTTTATTTAGTAACATTTATTTGTTTCATTTTCAGGGCATGGGGACAAGAGTATATTAGCTTCAACAATACATTGTAAAATGCTCTCCGCGATTTACAGTGCAGAACATTATTTTTAAATATCTGAAGTATTTTGATTATGCCTTTAATGTGATTATTTTATATTAACAAAATCAGAAAACAGTAGGCCACATAAATTATCTAAAGCAATAACGATGACTTTGTCATAAAATAAGGAGGTATGAAAACACTTTTACTGTCTCGTGTCATAACCACAAGTCATAATTACAAGAATATATGAACATTTTTTGTAAATTTAGTGCATTAATATTATTATATGTTTCAGGAATTTTACATATTTCACTGTTATTTACTAAATTTTTATGTACATATTTCGCACTTTGATATTACATAAGGGGCTGATGACCTTCGATCTTAGGGCCCTTAAAACAACAAGCATCATCATTATCATCATCATCATCATCATCATCATCATCATCATCAAGATATTACATAAAATCCGTGCCCTAGCGATTACGTTGTAATTATTATGCTACACTACTTCCAATGGATTATTTCGTAAATTTTGGGTGCAATTCTGAGTGACTGCGTTGTATGTAAATCGATTGCGCTCCATGTAAGAAAATATTGTCAGTTATTTTCTGTATATTTCGCATTAATGTTTCAATGTATTTGTAATTTGAGATTAGGATTAAGATGAAAAAATAGCGTGAAATTTTAGGAAAGTATCACCCCAAAACTAACTGCAATAAGAATCATACAGTATGCGTCATGGATGGTAAACGATCTGGTCGATGTGACGTGGTGTTTTTAGAACAGTAGCAGTAATTTTTTGTTGTCCTTGATTCATTGTAATGGATCTAGACTTATCTACTAATCTCCGTGAGTCTGTGGCTGATGACCTGTGTTAAAAAATCATAATCATGTTAGTGTTTTCCGTCCCACTAACTAATTTTAACGGTTTTCGAAGACGCCGAGGAACCGGTATTTTGTCCCGCAGGAGTTCTTTTACGTGGAAGTAAACACACCGACACGAGGGTGACGTATTCGTGCACTTTCAAATATGACTGGACTGAGCAAAAGATCGAAACTGCCAAGTTGAGTGCCTCGATAGTCTGAGCCAACTCAGCCCGGCGATAATCTGCGGTAGAACGTGTTACTGACACTAGTATTGTCATAAGCGCCCTAGACTGGAAGGAAGATATTATTCCGGCGTTGTAGTGGAGGACATCTCTGTAACCGAGCAAATTAAATGACATTAACGGCAATGATTAACAAACTGCTCTGTTCGCAGAACCGAGGTTTGAATAGCGGCGTTGAGATTGCTACAGCGTCTTCGTACCAGAAATATGTTATTAATTCAGAGCCATTCAACGTGAATTACTAGTTAAGATTATGAAAAACTGCTGGTTTTTTGGAAGAACAATATGTGATTGTATTCAATATATCAGATCGGTGAGGTTTCCCAAGAGTAGAACGTAGTACTATGGTTTAAAAAAAGATGTGCCACAGAGTGCATCCTCCGAGATTCAAACTTATGTGTCTGGTACCATTATTGACGAACGGCAAGAATCCACCACCATCTTAATCATATCGCTCACTGTCCTTGATATCCTGATTGAACAAAACTATGGAAAGGATAGTTAAGCACAGACTAGATTTGTGAGTAGAACACCACTGCAATCACCTCAACAGATGGGTTTTCGTTGTGGGAAAGGTACAATAGATATACTTGTACATCTCATTACAGACCCCCAACTTGATCTGAGTAACTATATTTTCGTTGTAGTATTGTACACTGGTCTATCTTCCATGTATGACAACGCACTTATCCTGGTCTTAGAAGATAAATTACGCATCCTAGATCTCCCAGGCGTATTTATTGGGAACCTCAGTTGTTTACTCCAACACAGACGCCTCGTAATGATTCTCAATTGCATGGCAATTGGTCCTTGAAAGACATCACATGGCCTTCCACAAGGCTCTATCTTGGCACCGTTGCGTGTCGTGCTGTCCGCAAGGTTCGAACAAAAGTCTTTCATTCACACCATGAAACGACCCTACGACTAGGGAGTATAAGGAATGATAGGATTGGGTTCTATGTAATTAAGCCACGAGTGTGAAAGTGTAAATTAATTTATGAACCAAGTTAAGCACCCAGAAGGAGGTCCAATATTATCCCATTTCGGTTACACATACATACTATTGATGTGTGAGTAAATGGTTAGATTTACAAAGATCTGTAATTTGTAAAACGCCCACCAGACTGCATTCGTGATGGCACAGTCCTGTTGTTACCAGTCACCTCCTGTGAGGCAGACAGTTGTCACAGTTGCCCGGTTGGATTCAATGGGTACATGAGGGTACCCAATCACGTCGTGCAGGCCCGGGTCGACCAAATAACCACCCCGAGGGAGGACCGTCGTATGGTACGCCAAGCATTGCGAGATCCCATAACTTCGGCACCCGCCATCCGCGAACATGTACTGGAGACTCTATAACATCCTGTGAGATCCCGCACAGTGTCTCGACGACTCGCATCCACCGGATTGTGGTGCTACCGCCCCATGCGTCGGTTGCCATTGACACCAGAACACCAAAGCCTGCATTTGGAGTGGTGCTTTGCCCGGGAGGCAGCTGCAACAACTGTGGGCGATGTTGCCTCAGGAGAGGATCCAAAAGCTGTTTGACAGCATTCTGAACCGCAAAAGGGTGAGTGCGACACCCTACTGACCTGGCGCCAATATTCCACCTGTAACTGCCAACGGCCTTGTCTCTTTCATGCCATATTGTAAGGACCTTAATAAAGGCACATGGTCTTTCAGCATATGTAGTTTCATTCGCTTTCAACCACTCCTTCTGGGTGCTTAACTTTTTTTGTCAGGCAGTATAATTCTTTAAAATTAAGGGATGCATAATACAAATTTAGAACCATAAGTAAAAACACATTCTGTGTTAGAGACATAAGGCTTCATGCAATTGAGAAATGGCGTAGCCAAACAGGAGATTAGTCACGTACGTCCTATGAACTCAGTAGAGCAAAGAAGAGCGTAGATCAAGCTAGTTGTAACCCTCTATGACGTCCTGGAGTAACACTGGTCTCCAGCCTTTGTCATTGGCTGTTGGTATTAGTGTAGAACATTCCATATGATGGTATCATGCAGAATATTCCATACGATGGAATATTAAGAAGATTTGACGAGCTTCGAAAAACTCGGGTGTGGAAGTAAGGGTCTATATAAGCCAAAATACAGACGCCCCGCGGCCTATTGTGCGGAGTTACTGACACAGTTGCTAGACGAATTCCTGCCAGTCTGAGGAGTTATTACGTAACTTTAATAATAACAATACCGTAATATTATTATTATTATTAATAATGATACCGTAATAATAATAATAATAATAATAATAATAATATAATATAATAATAATAATAATTTACTCATAAGTGGAGAATACGTACTTCGGCTGTAGCAGAGAGAGAGAGAGAGAGAGAGAGAGAGACACACCCCTCGTTGGCTACGCCATACTAATTAAATGTATTACTGCGTACTGTACATTGTAGTACGCCTACATACCTCAGAGGTAAGTAAATCATCAAAGGGAATTCCACCATCCTCAGTTCGACGGGTAGTCGGAACTTCCTAATCCAGATTCTCCAATCGCCGAGAGAGTCAATCAACTTGTCCTGAGTTCATGTACCTGCCATGACAAGTGACAAAGTCACTTATTCTTGAATGATCGGAAATGTTCACAGAATTATTTCAACATTAGGGAAAGCGAATACCGCTGTTTATGACCGGTGATAACAATTGCTTGCAAACCGATTACAAAAAATGGGCGGTGAATTCACTCTGAAATATCTGTGCTGCAGATGTCAGTGACTAATTAGCTGAAAAGTATAAACACATTTATTTTTCACTTACGTTGAAGTTAAGACAGTCTGTATCCGGCTCTTGATATTGAAGAATCATAGTAAATACTGCCTCTTCGCATTGCGGTGTGTAAGCGATAGTTTTGATTTTTGTGATTTTTAAAATTTAATAGGTTTAGAGATTTAAATGTTAATACGAATGAAAGACAAGGGATTCCGTCTAATTTTTGTATTGAGAAATGTCTTACTGGAGGCTTTTGTGACGCAACAACTAGTTATGTATCCACCTCAAGTCCACAGAGGGATCTCCAGGAAAAGCAATGCTAATTAGCATAAATTAATTAGTGTTGTTGGCCTGAGGAAACTACAACATGCTACAAATCTAATGAATGATAATTAATGTATGTGTCAACATGCCACATCGTTTTCGTAATACCGTATACTAATACTGAAAGATTACGCCAACTTAATCATCAATACTTATGAAAGATAAATATATGAACTTTATATTTTTAATGTAAACGTATTTAAGAGTAAATTAGTCGGAACGGGGCCCTTGTATTATAGAACAAGAATTTACCGGGCCGCTAAGCTAACAAACAATGCAACACGACCAGCTGCTACAGAAAACCAAGGGTCTTAAAGCTAGTTTATACGATGACACTAGGTTTCGCAACTAAGTTTCGCAAATGGCTTTTATTTGAAAGCGCGTGCGTGAATTCCACGTACGACACTATATTACGAAACTAACAACTTTCGGCTAAACTTTTCATGAAACTAAACTGGTAATAATAATAATAATAATAATAATAATAATAATAATAATAATAATAATAATAATAATAATAATAATAATAATAGCGTGTGGCCTCCGGAGAGGCCTGGTACAGGTCTTCTGATTTGACTCCCGTAGGCGACCTGCGCGTCGTGATAAGGACGAAATGATGATGAAGACGATACATACACCCAGCCCCCGTGCCTGGGGACCCGTGTGACCAAAGGCCAGCACGCTAACCATTTAGTCATGGAGCCGGACATTAAACTGGTTATAAACGTTTAGATCCATTACTTGGTTTGCAAAATGAAGTGTGATGTGAAGAAATAAAAATGTCTCGAGTTGTACGTACTCCAGCCGTATTTCCGGTTTTTTTTTTTCAATTCACTATCACTATCAGCCAAATCAATCATTAAGTGATGTGGCCTCCTTAACTCATAGATCCAAGTAGGCTTGTAACAGTCTTCTCCAAGTGGTACGGCTTTGTGCTGTGGGGTCATTGGTGCGAAGTACGTAGCACATGTAGATTTGACCCTGTTTTACGACCGGATGCCCTTCCTGGCGCCAACTCTATATGCAGGGATGTAATCACTATTGCGTGTTTATGTGGTGGTTGGTAGTGTAGTGTGTTGTGTGAATATGAAGAGGAGAGTGTTGGGAAGGACACAAACACCCAGTCCCCGAGCCAAAAGAATTAATCAGAAGCGATTAAAATCCCCGATCCGGCCGGGACCCTCTGAACCGAAGGCCATTACGCTGACGAGTCGGACCATAATAATTAGATAATACTGAAGTAAAATGCAGAAGGTATCACGAAACTACAGTAAGCACTTGTGAACAACCATCCATGCAATTACTTTCATGAAATCTGTTTCAGAAAATTAGTTGCGAGACCTAGTGTGGTCGAGTAAAGTAACCTTTACGCTGAAGTCCCAGCATCGGATTACACCTCCTTGTTTCGTCGACGACAATTGACGGCGTGGAAGAAAATGTTTCATAATCATAACCAACAACTTTAAACAACTATCCACCGAACGTACTTTGGCACCACAAGCGTCTCTACTCGCGCCAAATTGTCAGAGCATCTGCAAGAGTGAAGTTTCATGACGGTTGTTTCCCCTCAGCATCTCCACAAAATCCAACTTCTACGATTTAGATTCTGTCCATGTTCCGCTGAAGCAGTTACAGATCTCAGTCACACATTCATTGAATGTACACACCACTTTGCTCGCAGTACTTGTCTACTACAAATGAAATTGACATTGGGATACCAATTACCGCCTATTATTACGTCAATTCTCAACAAAAGTGATAATTCCGCCTTCAAATTATATGCATTTCTCTTCGATATTGCATTGCGGATTTAAAACCTTCAACTGGCATCGATCTTCCAGATAATCATTATCTAAATAATAATAATACTAATAATAATAATAATAATAATAATAATAATAATAATAATAATAATAATAATAATAATAATAATAATAGCAGCGTGCGGCCTCCCACGGACAGATAAACTTTCAACTCGCATGTCTACTGTAAATTGATTTTGTGGATTAGCTGATAAACGTGCAAGTGAACTGTGGATTAAGCGATCCATCCTTCCTCTCTCCAACTGCTATCCTGGGATCACTACTATGACCAGTGTGGGTTCACAAAATTAAAAAAAACTTGTTTCGTTCGTGCAATGGCTTCTACCAATTTTCCTATGTAATTACCATTCATTTTTAAGATATATTTTAGAATGTATTATGGTTATATTTGCGTACGGTTGCAGCGTGTATAATGTGAAAACATAGTAGAGTTTTAGGCGGCATGCAGTGTTGCTACACCCAACTCTGTGGTCTGTAGCAAAGTTATTTTCATTCCAATAATGCTCTAAATCTCAATTCCGGAGATCTGGTGATTATCAAAACTGATAGTTAAATGGGCGTAAATCACATACCTACTCCTTTGGAGTTAAGTTCAAAATGATCATTGAGAATCACGCTTAGAATGACCTCCGAAAGTCACCTTCATCCAGATTTGAACAGTGCACCCTTGCTCCTTATATGATACCTAATTCGCATTACATAAATGTTGATGCTCAGCAGTAATCCATCTTACATATTCACATGACAATATTGACATTTACAGATAGGTGGTGAGATCTTCCTCCACGTGGTGCACACTGAGGAGGGCTAAAGTTAATAAAGTGCCCGGCCAATAGTGATCCCGAGGGATTCCTGACCTGGGGCCGCTCGCTCTATCTCCAGTGACTCGGTAATGGACTTTCGGATCTAATATTTTCTTACCTGTTTCGCTTGACACTATCTTTATTCCATCCAGAGGCCCTTCTTTTCGAATGTTCGCCGAAAACCGTAAAACTAGTCAGTGGGAAGTAAAAACAACATCATTATTAATATTTTTCGAAAATAAAATACAGTTTTTATTTCAAGCATCGGAACCGACAATTTTGTAGTCAGATCCCTGAAGCAACATCAAAAATAATTATGATTATCAGTAGTAGTAGTAGTAGTAGTATAATTTTTTGAACCTTACAGGCCTTCGCCCAATACAGCATTCACATCCATAATAGCCTAAGCAAATACAGAATGTGAACTCCCCTGCTTAAGAACAATGACAAAATAATAATTTGATTAAACAAAACAATACAGTATTTGGAAACAAATGGCCCACGGTCAACTCACTTCCGGAGAGCCGTTAGCCCTGGGAATAAATCGAATCTACAGTTATTAGTAATGAACAAGCTATGATAGGTATAGTAGGCCCTCCACGCAGTGATCACTGCCCGGTGGAGCCTGTTGTATTCGGCAATTGCCATAGAATCGCGAGGCTACTCACGATCATAATAAGAATTTGTAATAATAAAGATAATAGCTCCCTCCTGTAGTGGTAACTTCTGGAAAGTGTAACGGTTCAAATCCCGTTACAAGATGATATCTGTATTATTATTATTATTATTATTATTATTATTATTATTATTATTATTATTATTATTACTTTTATTGTTATTGTGCTTTGTAACTATTATTATTCAATTCTGTAATGATCACCGCTTGCGCGATTGTAGTTAATTTGTTACGCATATATGTGTGTGTAGATTAATATTAAGGACATGTACCCGAAGAGTTGCTATATGATATCAGATGTGGAGGTATTGTGTGTAATAACTTGTGACATTACAATATTGTGCAATACTGCTAGTGTAACTGCCGAGTCATCGCTCTGTCATTGTGTTTATTTAGCGATGAGCTCATTTTTTGGGAAGTTCCTAGAGTGCCCCAGGCAATTTCACCATTGTGTGTAACATGTCTCACCTTGTGGGAGTAATATTATAGTTATTTCTGGAGATTGCGTAGGTGTGTCAGCTAAAGGTTATAAACACTAGGACTAGCGTTTTGTAGAGTCAGTCAAATGGATGGTGAATAGTGAGAGAATCAATTGGAAGGTGAGACCTCAGTCGGTGAGTTCTGATGGAGGGAGAAACCTGCCATGAAGTCATATGAACGGAGATACATGCTATGAAGTCGTATAGAAGGAGATACTTGCCACGAAGTCATATGGATGGAGACACTTGCCAAGGAGTGTTGTGCTGAGATGATAGTAGTCAGTCATCTGGATGGAGAAGCAGCAGTTACATGGATACTTAGTCGTCAGTGAAACAAAAAGGATACATCACCATATTAGGCTTCAGACACCTACAGCAAACACCAACTCGAAGGAATACATCGTAATTACACTCAAAGTGTTGCAGGTGCAGTCAAGTGAACAGTGAGGGATGAATAACTTGTATAACTTTTAAATGTCCGGTCAAAAGGAATTCAAATTTAATGCCTAGTTTCCTTCAGTTGTAATATCATAATTTTATATTTTCATCTGATTTATCGCAGCAAGTCTTACTATTTTTTTCTGTACAATTTAAATAATATATTTTGTTCCATCAAATTAATTTATCGTTTTATTTCAGTGGTAGAATTAGATAACCTCAAATTTAATGGGGAAACCGTACGACAATCTCCTTTTCCCAGAACCTATATGGTATGTTGTCAAAAGTTAGCTTATTACACCACATCCTAGAGATATTCAAGTTTCTTCATCTATGTATTGTTACATGTAGTTGTGACCATATAAGTCCTCAAAGAAGCTTGGCGATTGATAAAAGAATAAACTGTAATAGGGATACTGGGCCTTCCACGCAATGATCACCGCGCGTATGAATCTGGTGATAATCAGATGTTCGGCGATTGCCAGGAATCGCGAGGCTACTCACAACACTATAAGGATTTTGAACTAATAATAATAATAAAATTATTATTAATAATAATAATAATAATAATAATAATAATAATAATAATAATAATAATAATAATAATAATAATAATAATAATAGCTCCCACCAGTAGGATTATCAGTAATACATTTTAGAGCCGGGCTGAGTGGCTCAGACGGTTAAGGCGCTGGCCTTCTAACCCCAACTTGGCAGGTTCGATCCTGGCTCAGTCCGGTGGTATTTGAAGGTGCTCAAATACGACAGCCCCGTGTCGGTAGATTTACTGGCACGTAAAAGAACTCCTGCGGGACTAAATTCCGGCACCTCGGCGTCTCTGAAGACTGTAAAAGTAGTTGGTGGGGCGTAAAGCAAATAGCATTAAAATTATATTAATTAATACATTTTAGAAGATACGAAGTTTCCTTTCTCAAAATCAATCTGGGGTAGCCGTTAGAGGTCTGCAACCACCCAGTTCGTTCGCTCACGCTCATTCGAACCTCATACGGTCGACTTGCAGCGAGTTAGCTAGCAGCATGTAGTCCGAGGTAAGGCGGCTGATGCGGTTACGGACAGTATCAAT
Organism: Anabrus simplex; assembly: GCF_040414725.1. Classification (NCBI taxonomy): domain Eukaryota; kingdom Metazoa; phylum Arthropoda; class Insecta; order Orthoptera; family Tettigoniidae; genus Anabrus; species Anabrus simplex. The sequence continues at coordinate 555,953,657 of NC_090266.1, read as the reverse complement.
GACATTACGACGAACAAACTTAAAAAAGGAGCGAGGAAAGGAGAGTGGCCGTTTATAAAATTTTTGACACCATGCAAATTTTAATGAAATATACAATGAAGTTGTGAAATCACGAACTTACTGTAAACACTGTGAGATCAACTTGTCACGTGAGCAGACACGGAACATTAACTTGCATTGTCTTTCACACCGTCACAAACATTTACCGTTATCGTGTTCTCTCTTTTAGTACAAGGTGAATCAAGGGGGCGTCAATTACTATTATCTTGGCTAACCGATCTCTTTTTTTTAATAATAAAAGGTACCTGCTGAAATGAAATATTGTCCGGCTCCTTGGCTGAATGGTCAGCGTAGTGGCCTTCGGTTTGGGGGGACCCGGGTTCTCGGTCGGGTAAGGGATTTTAACTTCGTCTGGTTAATTTCTCTGGCTCGACGAATGGGTGTTCGAGTGCGTCTTACACGTATAAGTTAAATTCATCAAGTCAATGCATGATTAATTAATAATAATATTATCACTTCCAGCTCGCCAAATGGTGTATAACCAAAGGCCAAAATTAATAAAATCTGAAATTTCTCTCACTTGTCGCACTGGAGGCTGGAATAGGCATTATTTTCTTCGCTAGCAGAGCATGTCTTGCATATTCTGTGCCGTTATTCTCCACTATGCAAGGGGATCGTCACTACAAAGTCGATTTTTATAAATAAATTGTTGTACTAAGGATATCGGCAATGTTTATTCGTACATTATCTGTGCCAGCATTAACTCGTTTTTAACATACACCTAGGAACCTATTCCCGAAACCGTAAAGGGACGGAGATGTGTTGTACACATTTTGACGCACTTCTGTGCAATGTTTTGTTCGCTATCACGTGGCACTGTATTCGATGGACGCCCTATGTTCGGCCGCACTTCACTCACTGTCCTTTCATATGTGAGGTAATAGATTCAAGCGTCAATGAGGAGGCACACCATTTACATGGCACCTGTCCTGCATGTTGACCATTCGCAGCTGTTAATAGTAAGACGTATTCCCACACTTCGCTCTGCATCCTTTCTTTATTTAGTAATCCAAATTGCTTCCTCTTAGGTTTTGCTTTCACCCTTGACTTTAGGCTACCTTTCCATGTTCGTAACCAATGTCGTAGTGACTGCAAATGTGAATCAGTCGGACCGAATGTGGTGCAGATTGTCGAGCGCCGAGCGGTCGGACTGGTCACGCTGACTAGCGGAGCACGACTTAACTACACGACTATCTTCGTTCGACTGACAGTAAACGGGGAATGCAGACCTTTAGTAAGCGTACTCTTCTCAGCAACAACACTATACAGGCTCCGTGCTCTGGTTTCTCATTTTATATGTTTATAGAGTAATCTTTTCCCTCTCAAGGTTTATTAATCACCTATGTTTTTTTCTGGATGTTCTGACGGTGCTTGAAATAGGATAAAAGTGGTTTATGTTGACAAAGTTGCGGGACAATCATGAAATAAATATTAACAATTTTCGTGATAGGACTTTTACCGAAACTTAACAAATCTATGATAAATTTCCTCAGATTCATTCATAATTCATCTTTACAATCATCTTAAAAGTCAGATTCATCATTCCCTAAAGCATCTTAAATACAATCTTCAATCATTCTTTATCACACCTGGACGCAGCCATGTGGGAAGACAGAGGAGAGCTACCAAAGCAAAACATAGCGATACGGTACAGCGATATATCTAATCGACTGTCGTCATCACAGGGCTTTGTCAGACGATACCAACTCGTACTGAACAAGAGAACTTGAACGTCGGACTCAACTCGGGTATGGAAGATAGCGCGACATTTGGAATTGAGTTTAGCCATCTTGGGCGTGGGATGTAAAATGTTAATTAATTCTGTCAGGTTTGTATTCTGATCATTAACCCTATCTTTTCATGACATTTACAATAGATTAAGTAATTAAATATACTTGTACCGAGAGGTACACCTCAACTCCGTACATTCAAAATAAGCACCTTAATGAACTCCTCTACCGACCAAAATGTGAAATTGCTACTACATAAAGTCGAGACATTAATCAGAAGATGCACTGATCACTATACATGGATCGCTGATGGCAGGTCTCCGCTGCAGGAGAAAGTACGCCAAGTTGAGCGCGCGGTTCGCCATGTTGGCGTACCCAACCTGGAGCTCTCCTTATGGGGAAGCAATGATAATATAGTCAATTTTAAGTCGCAATTAATGGCGCATTGGAATAATTAAAAATATAGAGACATGTTCACTCAAAGCATAAGAACACTGGGATCACTGACACGTCATTCCGAGGTCAGTAAATCTCCGGGATAGCAATAAACATGAGTGTATAATAACGGCCGACAAGTATTAACTTAGGTGCTGAATAAATGCAATTAGCGATCGGTAACACAATACGAGTGAAAACCAGTTTCTGGAAACATTGCTGTAAATTGTATACATGTATGCCACGAAATTATGCATTCTTAAGATGATGTACCTATAAACGTAGCTCACTATACAGGCCTAGATTCGACATATCGTAATCGGTGCTTGATAATTAATTTCTATTTCCTGTTTCCATGAAATAACGCGCATATTATCAAATTAAAATATCATTGAAGCAAATGTACACATTTATAAAACTAGCAAATATTCAAAACTTGTCAATATATCACATTACCTGCAGCTTAATTTACTATTACAGACCTCTTTAATTAAATTAAATTAAATTAAATTCAGCTAGCAAAGTGATATTGATAGTCATCATCAGAAATATGTAACACCAGTTAAAAGAGTCCCAAATACCACGAATAGTATAATGGGATAGCCCCAACACCCACCACACTTTCCCTTCTCCCACCACTCCAGTGTCTGAAATCCATAATTATTACTGATGTAAATAAGGTCTAGAATTCCTCCAGACTTCATTTTCTAAGATTGTAATAAGGTCACGTCAATTATTTCATCGAAACCGTCAGTTTAATTATGAGAAATAAAAAAAATATAAGTAAATCTTTACTTGCAGTCAATGTTCAGTAAAAATGAAAACAGTTGGCTGTACATCACTTCTAAGGTGTACAGTTTCTCCATTTCTATCAAAACAGTCTTCCTCTAAGTGATCCGAGCAGAGAACAGCTGTTTTAGAAGGCCCCCAATTCTCCCGCCTGATACTCCTAATCCATGATCTTAGAAGTTCGGGCCTCGAGAAAGGAAACCTACAAAAATTAATTGCCATTTTGCTCCCGGAATATGCGAAAAAAGATACAATAAACCTAAAACTCAAAACACTACCCTAGGAAGATTCTTATGTACAGTATAAAACTCCCCGATGAAATGATTTCTCCTTCTGCTGATCGGTTCTGTTTTTACATCCATAAGCTGGACACTGCGGTATGTTAATACCCCGTAGAATGTTTCTTCATTCATATTTCAGATAAACACATACATATTAAAATTGAATCTTGTAATCCACAAGTAACAAACCTAAATTCGTAAAATACACTACTATTTACTTTGCAATAACACAGCAGAGAACACTCGTGGAACTATAATCAAGAGGCCTGGCGTCACTGAACTAAGCATAAACAAAGCAAGCGCGCTCCTTGTGGTCTACTGCACCGTGCGCTCGCTTCCATCTTACTACGCCAGTGATCTTCTATTCGGCTTACTGCTACCCAAGCTACCAGCCATCCAGGTATAGAGATCAGTGAGAAGATGTCACTACTGAAATATTAAGTAATTGTGTTATTGTGAAGTTTCCTAAACTGACTGGATTTCTCTTGGTTTTGTTTTTGCCGTACATCAAGAAGTTTGGATATTTTTCCACAGATGTCACTACCAAAAAACTATGGTCATGCGCTCTGGTGCAAGGTAAAGGAAGTTGTTATTAAAATAAATTTTGTGTTTATAGGTTTTCTTAACTTTCATTTGTTATTTATGTAATTCTAGGTTTGCAACACTTCTGTCTCATTCCGCCAGTTATGAATCTGGCCAATGAAAATTTTCTGTAATTAATTTTCAGCCTATCACAGGCTTCTTGTTCGGTTTTGAGTGTAACTTTTGGGTTCAGCCAATAAAAATGAGAGGGTGTGCCCGGATTAGCCCAGAATCCTCTCGAACCTTCCCTGAGGGTATATAAGTCGCGGCTTTTCAAGATTCCTTGTCTCTTGATCGTCGTCTTTCTGAGTGTGTGTGTTAAGGCAGGAGGCGGGACGCCTCATTCTTCGGCAGGCAGTACATCAGCAGGTAATGGCCACCTAAATTCTCTTTTCTGTAGCTACCACCGCAGACTTATCCGAGGGGAAGGTCAGATTTCTTAACTATGTAACAAAACTTTTCTAAAATGTAAATTTTCCTTCGGCTAATGTAAAACTTCATAAAGTCTAACTGTAAATCGGGGATAGAGAGTGAGTTACCCTCTCGAGCTCCCCTTCATCTTGGTTTGAGGTGACTACGATTTCGTAACTGTTTTCTTACTGTAATGTATTAAATTTATTTCCATGTGAGTCACCTCAGTAGCTTGGGACTAGCCCCTGTTTCGTCGGGCCCAGAGCTCTGTTGGAATTTTAATATTTCATTATCTAGGAGCGCAAGTGTACGCCTCCATTAAATTTGTGTTCGGGCCAATTATTTATCCTGTTCTTTTTCCGCAATGGCCCAGTAGGTTGGGTACTAGATACCCCTGTGTAAAAGTATTTCCATTTGTAAATAGTGCCTTGTGAGGCCAGAGAGTGTAAGACTTGGATGTAATGTTGCCTTGAGTAGGCTGTAAGAAATTGAGAGCATGTAAGCTCTTTCATAAGTTTTGGTAATAGTGAGGGGTGCCTCTGGAAGGCTAGAGATTGTAATTTTTGGGGCAAGTGCTTTTAAATTGGGGGATTTCTGCCGGTGACTAAATTATTCCTCTTTTTGAATTGTAAATTTTGTAAACTTGAGCTTGTAGCTCAGAACTTGTAAATCGAGGGCTTGAAGTCCAACATTGTTAAATTACCTATTCTGGGGAGTTCCACCCTTGTTTGGCGTTGTACCTAAGATAGGGCCTATCATTGTTATTTTCACCAAGGGAAAAATTGTTAAGTTTGTTGTTTTTGAAGAAATACAACCTTCAGTTCAAATTTTAAATGAATTTTAGTATTGTAGATAGACCCATTCACCCCAGCACCTTCTTTCACCTCTTTCTGCTTCACGGATATCTCCGTAACAATACTGATGAGCCAATGAATTACAGATACCTTGCTAGTTGCGCGTAGCACCCCCTTTCACCCTGTTGACGACGGCAATGCGACGAGATATCGGATGCATGGGAAGAAGCAACTTTTCCATGACCAATGCACAGCCTCTGGTAATGCAGAGAGATTGTTAGGAACAGGACCAAAGGTGCGCACATCTCTATCGACAGCATCCTAGATGTGCTCTGTAGGATTGTCGTCGGGTTACTTTAGGGACCAGGCAAGCAAGCTCATAGCCATGGAGTATTCATCGAACCAATCAACCACAATTCAGGAGGAACTGGACGGCGCATTGTCTTACTGTACGTACAGGTCTCTTGCAGTGTACTGGAGGTGAACAAATAGGTAAACATGATTTAACAGTAGGTTCCTGGATCGTTCGCCGGAGAGGGACGTTGTCAGATATAACAGGGGTCCCATTTCGTCCCACGTGAACAGTCGCCATACGATGATACAACCACTTCCGGTCTGAAATGCACCCTGGTGAGGCGAGAATCCATTGTCTTTGGTATAGGCGACGCACTCCGGCGTGTACAAACAGTTAGCACGACTCATTTGCCCAGGCGATATTTATCTATGCTTCCAGCGTTCAATGGTCCTATTTCAGTGCCAATGTCATTCTTTGTGCCTTGTGACGTGCGGTGAGCAGTGGCACCAAAGTGGGGCGGTGGCCTCTCTATCTCATTGCGAGGGATTGGTCCTGAATGGTATTTTACGCAGCACTGAATTCGCGAGTAATATGTTGCACTGTGACCCACCTATCCCCTCTAACCAACCAGTAAATAGACGGTGACTCCTGTCAACAACACGTTGTACTCCATGGCGGATGACCATGAAGATACTGGTTTTGCCTGAATACATGTACTCGTAGTACACTGGACACGGTGACCCATGGAAGGCCCATTGCCTGCACGACTTCAGAGATGGAACAGCCCATACGTACGGAGCCAACAATCTGGCCGCAATCAAACGCACCGAGATCTCGTGTCTTACCCATCCTGTGTTTTTCTGTTCCTCACATGGTCAGTAGGAGGTCTTACGACATCGCGGCCATATATCACGCCGAACTATTACATTCATGGGGCCTACCACAGCGCCATTTTGCCAGAAAGGCAGTCACCACTAATTTAATTGCTCATCAGTGCATTATATGAAGCCGTTAAGGCTCGACTATACAAAATTCCGGGGTAGACTGGTCAATAATGTGCTTCCGGGAATAAACTTGGTACGCGGTACTCTCTTTTGGTACAGGCTGCCCATCTAGACATGATATCCCGTTCCTATACTTCTCGTCTTCCTGACAGTGTCGATCCCATTCCTTCTAGGTAAACCAAACCCAGGTTTTCTGCTTCAACTAGATATCCCCCTTAATATTGTATGAAACGTACCAATTTATATAAATGTTCAATACCTGTTACTGTCTTAAAACTAAATTATACAAGAATACGAACAGAAAATTCGATAGAAAACGCTTAACAGTGATGCAGGCAGTACAAAATAACATGCAGAACAGATTTGTGTCTAACTCACATACTGCAGACAATCATTGTACTGAAGCACCAATGCTCACCTGAAAAGAAGAGAAACACAGTTTTATCACTTATCATAAAATTAATTAATTTCGGTATGTTTTACAAAAGTAGATACATCTCATAGTTGAAACACTTTCGTCTGCTGCTAATGACGGTGTAGTGTTTGAAGCTTTAAAACTTTAAATTATTTTAACTTCACTGCATTACTGGTACCCTAAATTGTGTCCTAGGTAATATTTTGTATCAGCACTAGGTTAATGTCATATGTTACAATTTCAAAGAGTGAATTTGTTAAAATATTGTAATCAAGCATTGCTAATGGAATTACGCATTGCAACATATTTTATAACAACAATATAATAAAAGAATATCAGCCATAGACTCCGCTTTAATTGAGTAAATTATCCTGTTAACTTCTCCGTCGGCTTCAGTTTGATGGGAATAACGAAAATAAAGAATCGTGAAGTAGGACGAATATCAGCATCGATATTGTACGAAAAGTGTTACACAGAGCTGGTAAGTAAGGCAGTGTAAGCAAAACGGAACCCTGGATAAATAAGGTAAACAGACGGAAGAGGCAAAACAATATGTAAGCAAGTCACTTACATTCTGGAAACGAGTGTTTTTTACAGATTAATGTAAACTCAGCTTGTTTGACACGTCCACAAAGCGTTGTGTGTGGAGAAAGAAGAATAAGAAGGAAATCCACAGTAAGAACCTTCAGCCTATATTTAAACACAGGAGTGGACCCATTATGATAAGGGGTATATGTTGGAGTCTGGTGTAAGCAACTTCTGCATAATTCCTGCAACAATGGATAGGATGGCGTATTTGACATTTTAAAACAACATATGAATCCCAGTGTCGAAATATTAAGGACTCCTGGTGACTACTGCTGCCAACAAATGACGACCCGAAACAAAATTCCTGCGTCGTTAAACATTGGTTGCTTTGCAACACAACTTATGCGCTGCAAACACCACTCCAGTAGTCAGATCTAAACCCCTTACAGCATTTATAGGCTAAACTAAAACACAGACTGAAAAAGAGGAGAGTAAGGAAAAATGGAAGCCAAAATTTCTTGAAGAGTGGCAGAAAGTAGGCCCAGAAATCACGAAAAACTAGTCCAGTTCCTGCCGAAGAGGCTTCAGGCTGTCATTGCTGACAAAGGAAATTCGACTGGATACTGAAGAGTTATTAGTTCGGTGAGTCAAGGCGTGTGAAGTACACAAGCGGACGAATACTTTAGCTACAGTCCTTGTCGGAACAGACAGCTACAGAAGCCCCTATTTGTAGACATGTGTTGTTATTATTTCATTTTTGTATATTATCACGTTTTCATTCTCAAATAAAATGTAAATATACATATAACAACATGGATTTCCTTGCTACATTTCCACTAATGACCGTTTTTTCTGGTCTCACCAATGAATCTGTATTTCACCGCTACAATCATAGGACTTCAAACGGCTAAACACCACTGTTTCAAAATTAGATCATTTGCAGGGGATTACGTATTTAGTGACCTTCAGCAGTATTTGGAAAGTCAGTGTGGCTTCTAAGTTCCACCGTTTTCACGATAAGCTACTATAAACCTTGCTAATGATCTGGACTGCCCTGGATCACGTCCTTCTTGGTGTTCTAAGTACGTTCACATCTGCATATAAAAATGCTTAATCATCCGATCGTTATTCTAGGTTAATTAGCAACAACTCCACATTCTGGAACAACGATATTATTAACGCAACCCAAGTGTCCCTCTTGTAGTCCTACTAGCTATAAGTACGACATTCTCTAGTAGTTTGCCTATTAAATAATAAGACTACTCTGCAATTACTTTCATTAAGATAAGTGCGAGATTATGAACGTAAATTGAGTGCAGGGACATGATACTATACTTTCAATATGGCTAATATTTACAGGTACACACACAGTGGAGCAAGATAAGTGGTAGTTTTCCTTATTGTCTGTCTTGGTGTGTGCGACTTATTCATTTCGGGCTTTTGAGGTATATTTGGTTAATAGTCCCGTCAACGACCTGTTAATCAGAGTTATTCTGATATCTGCGGTAGAGTAGATAATTGTAATTAGGTATCCGTAGGATAACGATTCAAAGACCATAAAATAAATTCAAGTACTATTACTTGTCTAATGAGTCATTAGCGCTAACGAGTGACCTCACTGAAGATTGTTAACACCCGTATCGCAGGCGCGGGAACGGCTTACGAAGCAAGGGAGTCAGCAAGTGCATTCACTTACAACTTCTATTAGGGATTGCTAACAGGCTAGAAATGTAGAACATATATAACATGTTAATATTCTGTTGATACTAATATTATAATCTTTTGAACATAAAACTTCATGCAGACACACAGTGCAGCATCTGAAGTACAATATCCTGCGTCAAAATTCTCATTAGCCGTATCGATCGACTTATCGGCCGTGTCTGTAAAACTACGGTTGTTTCCTCTTCATTTTGGTAACTACCTCCCAAATCAAAATCTAATACAATCCTTTCCAGTTCTTACTCCATTAATTCATCTCAGCTTTAGCAGGAATTTCGTTCCGTAGACCTTCTGTATACGCGAGTTTGGTTGAGCGCTGTTCTTACGGGGAAGTGAAGACCGATGTGGGAGAAAATTGCCGCTACAACGTTGATTTCTGCAGTACCCGCAACCAAAGAGAACTAAACGAATGGTTAATAGTTGTAAATCGAGCTAAATTTGAACAATAATCACTTCATATATGCATGTTTACTTAATGCTTATACATGAAGAGAAAAAGAAATTGAGGCAAATTTAAAGACGTGCGGCGTTGTAGATATCTGCACCTGTCTTGCATGCATTTTCTGATCCCATGAAACGTTTGCAGTAATGTGAACAAAAATGCAAACTCAACCCCACAATAGCATTGGCCGGCAAGGAAATATTTAATTGTACACATTCTCGGAACGTGAGGATATTCGTAAACTGTGGATATTCGGTGGCCGAAGAGGTGATACTTGGAATCCTACCACCTGCACAATATGTTCGTCCTATTTTGGAAGAAAATCATCTTTTACGGGATGATTGATATTCGAAGCTTTCAGAAGGTCGTAGGCCCGCTGCTATTGCCACCTTGTTCCCTTAGGATATTCGGAGGGCCACCGGATTGAATGTGTGAAATCAGACAGTGAGGCGTCGACTGCAAAAAGGAGAACTGATATCAAGGAGGCATATGCCAAAAGCTCAAAACCCAAAGGCTCCTCTTAAACTACAAAATAAGGCAGTTGATTTGAGGTGAGCAAGACCGTACCCAAGAATTTCTTGGGTGGGAGTTAGGAAATTTCGGGGATGGGGGAATTCCAATAACAAAAGCTAGCAGCAATTTATCAAAAGCTCTGGGTGCGGGTGGTAGAAAACACCCACGATATCCTCCGCCTGTTCCAAGAGGTGACTAAAAGGGGGAACTGATGCTCTCAATTTAGGAGCGTGAGTTGGCAACCACGGTTCCTCTAGCTACGTCCGGCAATGCTTCTACTTATTTTCATCCTACCTATCCGACCACTCTTGGTCAACATTTGTTCACTTTCGCCTACGATGTTTTTTGGTTTGCAAGCCCCAGTGAGTATCATTTTCACCTCCTTCGTGCCCTTCCATTTATTTTGCCGATGCCTTTATTCTTCGAAGGTCGGGCATCTTCCACATTCCCTGTGATTAGCATTAATAGACGCTGGTTGCCCAATAAATAATATGACGCCCTATAGGCGACTTAAGCTTGTGTGAGGATGGGTCCCTACCTACGATGACTTCTAACGATAAAGCACAAACACCTAGCCCCTGAACTATAAGAATTAACCAGTGAAGATTAAAATCCCCTACCCGGCTGGGAATCGTGCACCGGACTCCCTAGATTAAATTCCAGCATGCTAACCATTTAGTCGTGGTGTCGGACAAAACTCGTTTGTGGTGGTGTAGCTCTCTTCAGACACACTCCCAATGGAGGGGTGCTACATGTGTCATTTTAACCTCATATTAGCACCCATTCTTAAATCTCCAGAAGTACCGGGAATCGAACCCGGGCCTCCAATGACGGCAGCTATAGTAACACTAACAGTTATGCTAACAAGGTAGCCGTTGCACAGTTGAACTTCCTCTTAAAACAATAAATCACCATTAGCAAATAAAAATGCTATGTTGTAAAGTTATGAAACAGATTTGATCGAATTAAAAAGTTCAAACAGTTTAGAGTAGTAAAAACCATTTACAAATCAACAAGTTAAGTGGAAAGGTAATAAACCAGATACAGGCTGCTGCACGCAGGGTATTCCGCAGGTGTTTCAGGAATTTATATCAACCAATTGGTCTGATGCACTCAGAAAGTACACAGATGGTTCAAAGGATCAAACTAATTCCACCGTAGGATATCCTTTCTTCTACCCAGAAACTACCCTAACAACGCAACATTCAATGCCTTCAAATACAGCAATACTGAGTGAGTCAGCCGCGCCTGACGTTTTATGCTGTTAGGCATCCCAACGAACGTCACTGGTGTCGTTATTGTCTGTTCTCCTTTGCCTTACACCAAGCAACAATCGCCTTTAATCACTCACAGCAACATACTTCTCTTCTTCTTTCTCTGTTTACCCTCCAGGGTCGGTTTATCCCTCGGACTCAGCATGGGATCCCACCTCTACCGCCTCAAGGGCAGTGTCCTGGAACTTCAAACTCAGGGTCGGAGGATACAACTTGGGAGAATGACCAGTACCTCACCCAGGCGGCCTCACCTACTATGCTGAAAAGGGGCCTTGCGGGGGAATGAGAATTTTGGAAGGGATAGACAAGGAAGAGGGAAGGAAGCGGCCGTGGCCTTAATTTATGTACCATCCCGGCATTCGCCTGGAACTGGACGGCTGAGGTGGGAATCGAACCCACCTCTACTCATTTTTCCTCCCGAGGCTGAGTGGGCCCCGTCACAGCCCTCGTACCACTTTTCAAATTTCGTGGCAGAGCCAGGAATCGAACCCGGGCCCCCGGGGGTGGCAGCTAATCACACTAACCACTACACCACAGAGGCGGACAATTAATTAATTAATTACTTTATTTATTTTGGCACTGTTAGAGGCCATTAGGGCTGCTTACGTAGATGTTTTTTTAAGCAGGGCTGGACGAGGATTGAATGGTTGGGGGTTTGAATTCGCTTGACTGAGCAACAGCCTGTTAGCGCAATAGGTGTTCGAGTAGATGGCCTTATGCAGTAATGCAAGTTTCAGCTCGCTCTTTGTAGCATTGTAGGTGGTGCGGATTCACAGGCTTCCGTAATAAGGTTTCGAAGGCTTTCGGGAATTTCCGGCTGCTGAGCGTACACTAATCCTTCAAATTGCGACATAGGATGAAGTCCAGTGGCGTCAAATCGGGCGATCTAGCAGACCAGATGACAGGTCCTCCCATTCCTATCCATCGACCTGGATGTGTGACATTCAGGTAGTTGCGAACATCTGCTGACATGTGAGGGGGAGCTCCTTCCTGTCGTGTTGATACCACATGGTTATACGCTCACACAGGGACATATACTCTAGCAGATATAGTAGTTGGTCTTGAAGAAACTGTAGGTACCGGGCTCCTGTCAAATGATCCTCAAAGAAATATGGTAAAGTTAGGTGATCACCCAGTATAACACACCAGACATTTACTCCCCATCGTGCCTGAAATGCTGCCTGCCTTACCCAGTGGGGATTTTCAGCACTCCAGTAGTGCACATTATGACGATTCACAGAGCCATTATTATAAAATCGTGCCTCGTCCGAAAATAAAATGTGAAATACAAACGCTGGATCATTTGCCACTTGCGTCAGTATCCACACACATAAATCAACACGAGTTTGAAAATTTCGTCCGAGGAGTTCTTGATGTAGTTGCAGGTTAAAAAAAATGAAATGGCGTATGCTATTAGTGCCGGGATGTGTCCGAGGACTTCGGCTCGCCAGGTGCAGGTCTTTGGAGTTGACGCCTGTAAGTGATCTTCGCGTCGTGATGACGATGAAATGATGAAGAAGACGACACATACACCCAGTCCCCACACCAGGGGAATTTACCAATTATGGTTAAAATTCCCGACCCTGCCGGGAATCGAAGCCGGGACCCCTGTGACCAAAGGCCAGCACGCTAACCATTTAGCCATGGAGCCGGACTAGTTGCAGGTGATAGGGACGAAACAAACTGGAATGCAATATCCTTACAACAGACGACTGACTGCTGTTGGCCTGTTGTGCTACTGCCCGGGTACTCGTGTGAGGACTGGGCGAGTTGGCCGTGCTGTTAGGGTCGCGCAGCTGTGAGCTTGCATCCGGAAGATGGTGGGTTCGAACCCCACTGTCGGCAGCCTTGAAGATGGTTTTCCGTGTTTTCCCATTTTCACACCAGGCAAATGCTGGGACTGTTTCTTAACTAAGACCACGCCGCTTCCTTCCCACTCCTACGCCTTTCCTATCCCATCGTCACCATAATACCTATTTGTGTCGGTGTGATGTAAAGCAAATAGCACTCATGTGAGGATTCTCCTGGTAAGTGTCCAAAACCATCTCAACAGTTTCACCGGACGTAACTGGTGTCTGTCTAACAGGACCTGTTCGGGAAAGTGACGAAGCTATACGCAAACGTCGCTCCACCCTCCTAAATGTATTTGAGTTTGGATGTTGTCTGTGTGGAAATCTTTCCTGGTACAGGCGCTGTGCTTCCTGTGCGTTCTGTCTTGCTTCACCGTAGATGAGGAGCATGACAAGATACTCACCTGCTGAATACATAGCGAAGAAATGACCAGGATTTCTAGGCTACACCAAGTGTCAGGACACTACACATTCAACTGCATGCTATTGGTCGAATGTGGAACGAATGGCCACTTATTTAAACCTCAAAGTACAAAATGTGAATAAAAATAATTATTGCCCGTCGGATTCGAACCCATCTTCCAACGCAACATGCGTCAACACGTCTGTGGTTAGTCCACTACACCACGGTGACCGTTGCTTACAATTTGTCCGAAAACTTGGTGTAAAACTACGTTCCGCTTCACAAACTCACATACGTGTTCTACATAACCAATCGAAAACTTATAATTGGCACGTACAGTTTACATAACCGTATGACAGTTTGATGTATTGTGTAAATACCAGTTGCATACATGTTTTTGCAAAAGTTGTGCAGTGATGACGCAGTAAGTGCTTTAAAGACGACTGTAGCTTATTATACCAAACCAAGAAAACCAAACCCCATGGCACTACAGACCTTGAAGGGCCTTGGCATACCAAACGACCGCTGCTCAGCCCGAAGACCTGCAGATTACGAGGTGTCGTGTAGTCAGCACGACGAGTCCTCTCGGCCGTTATTCATGGCTTTCTAGACCGGGGCCGCTATCTCACCGTCAGATAGCTTTTCAATTCTGATCACGTAGGCTGAGTGGACCTCGAACCAGCCCTCAAGTCCAGGTAAAAATCCCTGACCTGGCCGGGAATCGAACCCGGGGCCTCCCGGTGAGAGGCACGCACGCTTCCCCTAAGCAAAGTCATCTCCGTACAGACCATGAAGGCCCTTGGAGGAGTGGAAAGCTTATTATACGGCAACGTAAAATCGACCATCACCCCACTGACGTTCGTTGGGGTGCCTAAAAGCAGAAACGTCAGGCGCGGCTCACTCACCGGGTATATTCTGCAGAAGTTATAGCAGCTCTTAACTGCACTGAAAATGTTACACGGAAGGAGTGTCATTTTAAGTGATTCCTTAAGTAATCCTACCATGCTTTCTACGCCTAGTTTATGCCAACCTACTAATATGCATATCATTAATATCTTGCAGAAAATATAGCCTACACCTTAATGCAAGGAGGATATATTTTTGTTATCATTTTTGTGGATAGCTGCACAAAGCGGAATTACATGTAACGACCATGTGGATGGGTTTGTTAAAGACGCAGCACGGGCAGGTTCTTTACACAATACGTGTGTAAAACTCTGCGATATGTTACCTAACATTAAATTTCGTGCGTATAACACTTGAAAATCCGACTGGATGCTTAGTAAGAACGACTGAGACTACCACTGTTCAGCAATAGGAACACCCACCCAAGAAATCCTAGTTCTCTCCCAATAGAACTGGAATCAACGGTACATCACGTGCATATTACGCCCGCGTTTCAATCGCAGGAGCTTCAACAGCTGTCTATATCGTCTGCACATCATTGATACACTTTATTGTGTGTGTGTCGGTCTACCACTAGCTACAGTACTTCTTTATCTAACAACGCTACAATACACAGCAGCAATATTTCCTCCAGACGTTGATCTCTCTCAGACAGCCACTGCCATCTATGATCACAGTCCATCTGAGTACAAAAGACTTCGGAATAAATAAAGATATAAAAATGTTTATTCAAGAGACTCAGCTGTTTTTCTGACTCTGAAAGTGATTAACAATATCATCTCTCTCTCTCTCTCTCTAGTATTGATTCCTGTTAACTTGTGTTTTTTTAAGTGCATTGTAACGGTGACAATTCTCCACGTGTTCTTTTGTTAAATTATTAGTTTCAGCCTGCAGTTAGTTTTCTCTCTACCGAGCTCGATAGCTGCAGTCGCTTAAGTGCGGCCAGTATCCAGTATTCAGGAGATAGTAGGTTCGAACCCCACTGTCGGCAGCCCTGAAGATGGTTTTCCGTGGTTTCCCATTTTCACTCTACCTTAATTAAGGCCACGGCCGCTTCCTTCCCAGTCCTAGCACTTTGCAGTCCCATCGTCGCCATAAGACATATCTGTGTCGGTGCGACGTAAAGCAAATAGCAAAAAAAAAAAAGTTTTCTCTCAGACTATTGCAGTTCAGCTCGTTTTCTGACATGAAATCTGTTGTCTTCAGAGCAGAATTTAACTGTCGTCATTTAAGCGATGTATGTATTTCTATGTGTATTGTTGGTAGTATGGTCGATACAGACATAATGCAGTACCTTCAAATTTACAAATATATAAAATGTTGAAAGGTGAAATCACAGCTGTCTAGTGCGCTACGCACGTTGGTGAAATATTTCACATATTCTGACTCATATATAATATCATTTTCACTTAATTTTTTAATTGGTAGACGAGAGTATTTTTATTTCCGTAAGTACCTAATGTTGTCTTTTGACATCATGTTGTAAGCAATCATTTGTTCATATCAGTTTTAAGATTTTAGTATAAATAAATATATTCACTAACAAGTACTTCTTAAAATGTTAAGGCTTTTACTTCCTGTTCGTATAGAAGAAACATCGGTAAGAAAAAGTTAATATTTCATCAGTTGTGTACAAAAAAGTATGAATAGTGTTATAGACTTACTGGTATGTAAAAGAACTCCTGCGGGACTAAATTCCGGCACCTCGACGTCTCCGAAAATCGTAACAGTAGTTAGTGGAACGTAAAGCCAATGACATTATTATTATTATAAAATATTTGTTGCGTCTACTTATATATGTATATTATTGCATAAAATCAGTTTAAAATCAATTCATGTTCACACTCCAATTAACTATAACACTTCACACAAATAGATATAATAAAGTTTATTGTAGCAATTTATATAGTTTATGTTTTATTAAACTTGAGTGTGTGTTGTAATGTTAGAAGAAGTAACGCGCGAGATCGCAATCCAACTATAACTACAGTAGAGCCCCGCTTAACCGTCCTTCGCTTATCCGACATTCCGTTTTATCCGACACAACTTGCAAATATTGTAAATTAAAGAAATCATGAGAAAGAGTCAGCGAAAAAAATACTGACAGCGGAGATATTAGCACAGAAAACATGCACGACAGATACTGGCTTTGCTGGAATGAATCCCTGGATGCGCAGATGCGACTGGTGAAGACGACGTTGACAACGGTGGAAAAATAAACTGGTGAGGAAGATAATGTAGTTGAAGAAGGTACTGGCAATATAACACATACTGAAGGATTCAAAGTCCTTGAAGCAGCATTAAAATACGTGGAGCAACCAGATAAAACCTCGAGAACTGATGTACACTGACTGACAGTGACAATGCAACTCCAAGGAGGAGTGGTTCGAAAGGGATGAAAGTTGGGGAAAAAACAGAGACGGCACGGATGAATAATTGATGTTTATTTCAAACCGATATGCAGGTTACACAATGCGCACGGCATCGACTCAGTGGGATGTAGGACCACCGCGAGCGGCGATGCACGCAGAAACACGTCGAGGTACAGAGTCAATAAGAGTGCGGATGGTGTCCTGAGGGATGGTTCTCCATTCTCTGTCAACCATTTGCCACAGTTGGTCGTCCATACGAGGCTGGGGCAGAGTTTGCAAACGGCGTCCAATGAGATCCCACACGTGTTCGATTGGTGAGAGATCCGGAGAGTACGCTGGCCACGGAAGCATCTGTACACCTCGTAGAGCCTGTTGGGAGATGCGAGCAGTGTGTGGGCGGGCATTATCCTGCTGAAACAGAGCATTGGGCAGCCCCTGAAGGTACGGGAGTGCCACCGGCCGCAGCACATGCTGCACGTAGCGGTGGGCATTTAACGTGCCTTGAATACGCACTAGAGGTGACGTTGAATCATACACAATAGCGCCCCAAACCATGATGCCGCGTTGTCTAGCGGTAGGGCGCTCCACAGTTACTGCCGGATTTGACCTTTCTCCACGCCGACGCCACACTCGTCTGCGGTGACTATCACTGACAGAACAGAAGCGTGACTCATCGGAGAACACGACGTTCCGCCATTCCCTCATCCAAGTCGCTCTAGCCCGGCACCATGCCAGGCGTGCACGTCTATGCTGTGGCGTCAATGGTAGTCTTCTGAGTGGACGCCGGGAGTGCAGGCCTCCTTCAACCAATCGACGGGAAATTGTTCTGGTCGATATTGGAACAGCCAGGGTGTCTTGCACATGCTGAAGAATGGCGGTTGACGTGGCGTGCGGGGCTGCCACCGCTTGGCGGCGGATGCGCCGATCCTCGCGTGCTGACGTCACTCGGGCTGCGCCTTGACCCCTCGCACGTGCCACATGTCCCTGAGCCAACCATCTTCGCCACAGGCGCTGCACCGTGGACACATCCCTATGGGTATCGGCTGCGATTTGACGAAGCGACCAACCTGCCCTTCTCAGCCCGATCACCATACCCCTCGTAAGGTCGTCTGTCTGCTGGAAATGCCTCCGTTGACGGCGGCCTGGCATTCTTAGCTATACACGTGTCCTGTGGCACACGACAACACGTTCTACAATGACTGTCGGCTGAGAAATCACGGTACGAAGTGGGCCATTCGCCAACGCCGTGTCCCATTTATCGTTCGCTACGTGCGCAGCACAGCGGCGCATTTCACATCATGAGCATACCTCAGTGACGTCAGTCTACCCTGCAATTGGCATAAAGTTCTGACCACTCCTTTTTGGTGTTGCATTTGCTCTGTCAGTCAGTGTATTACATCTACAAAAAATATATGATATGTTAGCGTGAAAAAGACAGTCGAAAGGCAAGCTAAAGTCTGTTACAAACATTTTAAACAAAT
Source organism: Anabrus simplex (assembly GCF_040414725.1). Taxonomy (NCBI): domain Eukaryota; kingdom Metazoa; phylum Arthropoda; class Insecta; order Orthoptera; family Tettigoniidae; genus Anabrus; species Anabrus simplex. Next base: position 555,935,370 of record NC_090266.1, on the reverse strand, counting down.
GTAAATCTCTATCAACATTTTATGCCCAAATGTTTAATTGTGTTCTACAGCGAACGTAGATATCAACCGTATCAATATTAATACGCCTGTAAGGAATTCAAGACATTGTTTCTTCCTTTGTCCATTTTAAACTCCATTCCCACTAATCCGACGTTCCACCTGCCCGTTTACGTCGGATAAACGGTACCCTGCTATATTAGCAATTAACAAGTTAAACGGCCGTCGGAATGTTAAGATGGTAAGGATTGTGAACATGATTTTTGATGCGCTTCATTTCTCCATTTATTTATTGCAAATGCTACCCTTACGTTGGGGATGAAAAAACTGAAAACTAAAATATGTATGCTAAGAAAAAAGTGCCCCACATCCGTTGGATTTTTCCTCCAATCGCTCTGAATCTGTACTAGATATTCTTTTTTTTTTTTTGCTATTTGCTTTACGTCGCACCGACACAGACAGGTCTTATGGCGACGATGGGATAGGAACGGCCTAGGGATGGGAAGGAAGCGGCCGTGGCCCTAATTAAGGTACAGCCCCAGCATTTGCCTGGTGTGAAAAGGGGAAACGAGGTAAAACCATCTTCAGGGCTGCCGACAGTGGGGTAGGAACCCACTATCTCCCGATTCTCGATACTGGCCGCACTTAAGCGACTGCAGCTATCGAGCTCGGTACTACTAGAGATTCCCTTTGCCAGCATTTACTATGGTGTATTATTATTATTATTATTATTATTTTTATTAAATAGCCTACATATTTTAACTATTACTGCGTTGAAGAGATGAACGTTCTTTATGGCGATCACTGTAAGTACGTAGTTGTTAATATAAGAAAATATATTCATTCGGTTTCACGAATTCAGACAAAAAAGTTCGGATTAACCAAGTGTCTAAATAATAATAATAATAATAATAATAATAATAATAATAATAATAATAATAATAATAATAATAATAGAGTAAACATGCTTATTTCGAACGTTTTTATTTGAATTCGTGAATTATTCGATTTTTCTCGCAGCCCCTTCACGTTGTAGAATCGTATCGGTACTGGAAGCGAAACTGTGGTTATTGCGAAGCTAAGGAAAGGTTAAAGCTTGGACGCCTGAGAGTACGTTCCTAGAATAGTCTTCTAGCTAGCCAAATTTCTGTCTCGATAACAGAGATAATATGCTCACAACTCCTCGTGGAGTAGATTGACAGCTGTCAGCATACGAGATGAGACTTTTCACTGGGTATGGAAGGTTTGGAAGGTTGAGCAGCACGGGGACGCTTGGTAAAATATCTGTCATTAATTGCTGTTGGATTAACGACAACGGCTAGGATTTCCTACCGACCCAAAACTAATAAGGAAATGTACACTGCTTTGGTTTACAGTAAAGCGCTTGCAGTACAGTATGTATTTTTTAAGTTTACAATTTGCTTTACGTCGCACTGACACAGACAGGTCTTGTGGCAACAATGGGATAGGAAAGGGCTTGGATTGGGAAGGAAGCGGCCGTGACCTTAATTAAGGTACAGCCCCAGCATTTGCCTGGTATGAAAATGGGAACCACGAGAAATCATTTTCAGGGATAACGACAGTGGGGTTCGAACCAACCTAATGCAAGCTCAGAGCTGCGTGCCCCTAACCGCACGGCCAACTCGCCCGGCACAGTATGGATCATTTTGAATTCGAGCTTCGGGTAAGAATAGTGTGTGATATTATTTAAATCGGACTTGTAGTTAATTCGAGTTCTTCTGTACCCTTCAGCTTCAAATTAATCAATTTCTGCTGTAATAATAATAATAATAATAATAATAATAATAATAATAATAATAATAATAATAATAATAATAATAATAATTGTACCGGGCGGTACACCTCTACACCGTTTATTTAAAAGTTGCGCCAGTTGAAACTCCTCTTCTGGAGGAAGGTTGAACTTTATCTATTCTATTAATTCTCTACTTTCTCAGAAGATGTCACCACGTGGAAAATTTTGAGTTTTTGAACTGTGTCACTTTTGATGTGTTTTTGTTTCGCTTGAAGTAAGAAGTGTGAACTTTCTCTTCTAGAGGACACTACTGAAGATCAACAATAGCGCACCCTAGTGCGGAGTCAAAGAACTATTTTGTTGGAGAAATTTTTATTTCAAAAGTTTGTTTCTTGTTAAATTTCTTTCTGTTATTGTTTAAGTTGGCTGTATACCCCTCTTTTTCCCCTTGTTTTAGATTTATCCAATCCCGAATTTCTTTTAGTAATTTCTGACCAATCTGGTGTATCTTCCCCCAACTTGTATCTGTTGCGGGGTCCTAACCAATAAAAACATTGTGGGCGGGTGTTTTCATTCCCCTAACGCCTAGAAACTTCCGCGAGAGTATATAAACTGCTGATTTTAGGGTCTCCGGGCCACTTCTGTTCCATCTTTCAGTGTATTAAGTACATAGCAGGAGGCGGGAAGCGCCTCTTTCTTCTTCAGCCGTTCAACACCAGGTAATGGCCTATTAATAACTTCTTTTCTTGCTAGGTCGGCAGTTTAACACTCGCGGCGGGTTCGAAGCATTTCCATCATGTAACCTTTTCCTAAAATGTAATTACTCTTTTCATCTTTTTCTTGTAAAGCTACATATTGGGATAGAGAGTGCTAACCCTCTCGAGCTCCCACTCACATTTGTTTTGAGGTGAACTTATTTTCTCAAACTATTCTTCGTTTATGTAATGTAAAGTGTTCTTCTCTAAGTCACCTCTGTAGTATGGGATTAGCCCTTGCGTTAGCGGCCCAGAGCCAGATTAGGTTTTAAAAACAAAGTGTATTAGGAGTGCAAGATCGCCTCCTCTCAAATTGTTATTTTAGAGGTCATGTAATCAACCTTCTTTTCATGTAATAGACCTCCGTAGGTTGGGTATTTTACCCCTGTGAATACGTCCTTAGAGGACAGCTTGAAGGTAGAGTTTGGTGTGGCCTTGTGATAGGCTTACAATTTTGAGAGCGGATCGCTCTTTGAAATTTGTTTCTGTATGCCTCGTGCAGGCTTTATGTGTAATGTTTGGAGCCAGTGCTCCTGGGCATGAATGGGGTTTTCTGCCCCTTGGCTAAATTTTTTTTTGGAGTAAGGCGGGGCTGATTGCCCAAGAGTTATGATGTAAGGGCACTGAGCCCGAATCCAGTAATATTGTACCTACTTTTTTGCTACTCTGTACCTGTTATGATTGTTATCTCTTGTTTTTGAAAAGAAAATATAACCTAGTTAAATTTTAAATTAATTTTACATTGCACGTTAATTTCGTAGCTTGAAACCCATTCACACCCGCACCTTCTTTCACCTCTACCTACCACGGATATCTCCGTAACAAGTGGTAGCAGAGCGTGGTTGAATGGGTCTCAATTTAGCCCCTTTTGACGGCTAAACATTGCTTTGATTCGAACTCTAATAATTTTCTCAGTTGCTGGAATTTTTTGAGTTTTTCAAAATTGTTCTGTCATCATGCCCGGCCCTCGCGATGTTCTCCTCCTTAACTACTTGCGCAAAGAGGAGTTGATATACGAGTTAACTATCAGAAATGTGCAATCTGGAGGCACGGTTGCAATCGACACCAACAAGCTTAGAGAGTCCCTTGATTTGCCCATTTCCATCCCCAATTTGGGAGAGAAAGAAATTGATGACTCTCTTTCCACGATCGTCGAGAATATTACTGGGCTAGCATCTGTAGTCAGCTTTTTTGATGAAAACGATCCGTCTCCTAATCAAATTAAGCGTGTGCAAGGCAGGCTGTATCACTTTGCAAATAGAGTTAATGATCTGTTGTCTCTAAAGGTGAATGACGTTCAGAGGAAGGACGCTAATACGCTCCTTGAAACTATTTCTGAATTGTCTAATAAGGTCACTCAATTGCTAACCGGCGAAGTTCCTCCCAAAACTGATCAACCCGCCACGGTGAATGTAGGTAACGAGGAAGAGCCTCCTCAGGGAGAAGTCAATAGGATAACCGTTGCTGCTCAAACTATCTCTGCCCCATCGAACAACGAATCTGAACGCCGTGCGTCATTGGGTAACATCCGCTCTGAATTAACTTCTTTGCCATTGAAACCTTTAACGACTATGTCACCTGGGTTCAGTAGCTTGCCTCATCCATTGGCAATGTTGCTTAGAGGTATCTCTAAGTTTTCCGTCAACACCACCAGTGATGTAATTTCATTTTTAAGATTTCTAGTGGAATTTCAGGATCATGCTCTTGTTTTTTCTCTTTCGCCATGTCAAATTTTGCAAATTATCTATCCGTATGCTATTGGTATTCTCTCTGATAAAATCGTAAGAGCCATTGCCGAGCAATCATCTATTGAGGATTTCCATGCCCATTTGCTAGCTAACTTCCTCCCGGCTAGGGCCAGGTCCTCCCTGATTCAGAAGTACTATTACCGTGTACAGCGCTTGGATGAAAACTTGGCTGATTTCATTCAAGATATCAAATTCTACACTAGGGTGTTCGCTCTGCACTTTCCTGAAGATCAGATTGTGCAGGCTATTGTAGAAGGTATTTCGCCATCCTACAGGTCATATTTGTGTTTCGCGGCGTGTCCGCAAACCTTCTCTGAACTTGAAGCATTGGCCGTCTCAGCGGAAGGAGTTAGATACGCCGATTCTTTGCGTGTCGCGAAAGAACCCCCGCCTTCCTTTAGTAACACTCGGCCTCCACCTCGCCGACCAGTCAATCCCCGTAAATGTTATGCTTGCGGGTCGCCTGACCATCTGCGGAATAAGTGTCCTCTGATCAAGTCAAGTGGGACAAGGAATGGAGCAGGGTCTTCACAAGGCTGTTTTAAGTGTGGGGCCTTCTCACATATCGCCAAGAATTGCCCAAACTCAAATAGCACCCCCTCCTGCTCAACTTCTGGTGCAAATTCCAGCTATGCCAATAATAAAAAGTGACTAGTGGCGTCGGCTGAGCCGACTAATCCATCTTCCCGAGACTTAGCCCCTAGTAAACAGGTTGTAAATGCAGAGAACGACCAGCCTTCAAATTCATCTTTTGAATGCCCTAAAGAGTGTCTTAGGATTGCGGCGGATACCCCCGCACCTGTTCCTTTTCTTAAGATTGAGTTAAATAACGAGCCTATAACAGCTCTCTTAGATTCAGGCAGTGTTTGTTCCATTATTTCGGCTGATTGGTATTCTAAATTGAAATCTGTTTGTAAACTCCCTGACTATGACTCATCTCCTGTTAAATATGTTTCGGCTAATCCATCTCCATTAGAAATTCTAGGTTCCTTACATGTCAAAATTCGGGTTTTTAAATTTACATGGAAGATCAAATTGTTTGTGGCCAAGCGTTTGTCTTGCCCCATCATATTGGGAGCGGACTTCATTTCTCACACTGGTCTTGTGCTCGATCTCCAGAGTAGGTCGTGCACATTCAAATTTGCGTCCAATTGTAGAATTCCCTTGTTAAAGTGTAATTCTGTATCATGTTCATCTATTTCGCCTACCCAGGATGAGATGTTGTTAGACCTTAGACATCTACCTGAGGAGCAGGCTGATAGTATTCGGAAACTGTGTCAGTCGTTTCCCGAGGTGTTCTCTGATACTCTTGGTGTTACTGACCTTATTGAATACAAAATTGAGGTCACGGATTCGATTCCTGTCCGTTTTCCACCGTATAGGCTATCTCCACCTAAAATGAAGGCTCTGAAAGAAATCATCGATCAGATGTTGAAGGATGGTATTATTAGGCCCTCTAAGTCAGCGTATTCTTCGCCTATTTTTCTAGTCCCGAAACCCCAAGGAGGCTTCAGGCCTGTCATTGATTACAGGGCTCTCAATCGGAAGGTGGTGTTGCAATCTGTGCCCCTTCCCGACCTTCATTCTTGTTTTTCATGGTTTCGTAAGGCCAAGTTCTTCACGATCTTGGATTTGAATCAGGCCTACAACCAAATTCCCCTTGCCGAAGAGTCTAAACATCTTACAGCGTTTGCCACGGACTGGAATTTATATGAATACAACCGCGTGCCTTTCGTGCTCCCCACGGGGGCAGCTGTGCTCACTAGGCTACTAGATAGGGTCTTTTCCGACATCAAATTTGAGTACTTATATCACTACTTGGATGATGTCGTCGTATTTTCCGAAACCTTTGAAGAACATCTAGATCATTTGCGATAAGTTCTCAATCGCCTTCGTAAGGCTGGGTTAACTGTTAAGTTGTCCAAGGTTGCCTTTGCTAAGCCCTCCATGTCATTCCTAGGGCATATTGTGTCACCTGATGGTGTAGCAGTCGATCATTCTAGAACACAGGCCATCCGTGATTTTAAACCTCCCAAGGACATTAAAGGTATCGCCAGGTTCATTGGCATGGTGAATTTCTTCAGGAAGTTCATTCCTAATTTTGCTAATAGAGCGGCACCCTTAAACCTTCTCCGTAGGAAAGGCATCAAATTCGAGTGGGGACCGTCTCAACAAGCCGCTTTTGAAGACCTTAAATTAGCTCTCTGTAATGCCCCTGTACTTGCTATGCCTGATTTCTCGAAGAAATTCATCGTCCAAACCGACGCGTCGTCGTCGGCGGTAGCTGCAGTCCTTCTTCAAGAGACTGAACTAGGGAGGCGCCCCATCGCCTATGCATCTAGGACTCTCTCGGCTCAAGAAGCAAAGTACTCCATATATGAGCTTGAAGGTTTGGCAGTTTTATTTGCCTTAGAAAAGTTCCGTCTCTATCTGGAACATGTCAAATTCGACTTGGAGACAGATAATCAAGCCTTAAGCTGGGTCTTAGGTAGGCCGCGTCGTACTGGTCGTATAGCCCGTTGGGCCATCCGTATTTCTGCCTTCCAATTCGATGTACGACATATCAGAGGTACTGAAAATGTTGTTGCTGATGGACTCAGCCGTATGTTTTCTAACGACGTCGAGACCCATGAACCTGTCGACAGTTCATCACCTTCCGAGTCCATACTATCTGAGGTTAATGCCATCCTAACAGATGCTCCCATGCTCTTTAGGGATATCGAGAAATACCAACGTGAAGATCCGACGCTGGGTCCGATAATGGAAACCCTTTCTTCTGGGGAACATGTCGTCCCTTATGTTCTGAGGAATGGTGTTTTATGTTGCCCATCGAGGCATGATAAGATGATGAAGGTTGTCGTGCCAGCGGTTCTTGTGCCTATGATCTTCAAGTATTATCATGAGACCCCATTAGGAGGGCATCTTGGAATCTTTAAAACCCGTGAAAAAATTCGTGAAATGTTCATTTGGAAAGGTATGGACGGTGAAATCCGTGAACTTGTAAAAGCTTGTAAATCTTGTTTGCTTAGTAAACCCACCATGTCCACCAAGGTAGGCCTTTTGTCTTCGCATCAAGCGTCGCGCCCCATGGAACGCCTGTATATCGATTATGTAGGACCCTTCCCCCAGTCAAAGGGTAATGCTAACAAGTTCATCTTTGTGTGCGTAGATGGCTTTACTAGATTTTCTTGGTTATTTCCGACTAAGCTGGCTACCGCTCAGTCCACCATTACTTGCCTAAATTCTATTTTTGCTTCTTTTGGTCCGTGCCAATACATTGTATCTGATAATGCTAAAGCTTTTACATCAAATCTGTTTCGTAAATTCTGTTTTGACTTGTCCATCTCTCATGTAACTACATCTGCTTATTACCCTCAACCATCTCTGGCTGAACGGGTTAACCGTAATCTCAGGTCCGCACTTATTGCCTATCATCATGAAGATCATTCTAGGTGGGACACGTCCCTGCATTGGTTAGCTTTTGCTTTGAATTCGGCGGTTCATGAATCACACAAATTTACTCCAGCTTCTTTGATGTTTAAGTTCGTTCCCAACACGCCGCTCTCTAACCTCTGGTCTCTGAATGACATTCTGCCCGAGACAATAGATCCGGACAACATTAAAGATCTTTGGAAGTAGGCTAAAGCTAATCTTAAAGTATCTCATGAAAAGGTTAGGGAAAGGTATGATCGTGGACGGAGACCCACCACTTTGAAGGTAGGTGACCAGGTTATGGTCAAAAATTTTGTTCCCGCGGGCAAGCTTGCCCCCAGATTTCATGGGCCTTGTATCATTCTCGATTTTCTTACGCCGGTTACCTTATTGCTAAGTAATCCAGCCACCGAGAGGATATTTAGAGTTCACCTGTCCCAGGTGAAACCGGTGTAATTTCTGTGTTAACTTGCTTCATATTATTTTGAAAGGATATGAAGGTTATATTTTTTTTTGAGTTTCACTTTTAAGGCATTCTGCCCCTTCTGTAATATTTTGGTTTTAGATGTAAGCCTTGTGTAAAACCTGCCCCGACCCGTTAAACTGCCATCCTGTTCTTGCCACGGCCATTACCACGCTCCCGTCTCCTGCTCCACCTTACACTGTGGCTTCATAATAGTAAATGCCATGGATATCTACACGCCGCTGGCCCCTCAACCTCTCCACAAGCCTGTACCCTCAAAGAAGATGATAGTCCAACACAATTCTGCCGCCTAGCTTTAATGTTTCAGCGCCCCCGCAGCCGCGCAGCGCCGGTCAGCGACTGGGGAGGGGGATGGGCCCCCTCCTCTCCAGCGAGGACGACATGTGCACGGCGAGCCGGAGCTCTCCTCCCGGCCAAGGCTGATGTGCGGCGCACGACCTGCTACATGCCCGCAGCCTGTATCTGTTCACCGCGGGCGCGGCGTACTTCAACACCTCTGCTCCCCTCATAGTGCGGGCGAGCGGTATCTCAGGGTACTTGAGGGGTCCGAGCGGCCTCCGTTGGACGCAAGCTGCAACGGCCGGTCTGGCCATCCGACTCAATCTACATCAACTACATGGACAGTCACCATAAGCAATAACTACACTTGGGAATTCAACAACAATATTTGGTGGACATTGCAAAATTTTTCTTCACCTTTAAGTATTAAAAGTTTATCTTCAGAAATTCAAATTCTACAAACATAAAGACTTTCATTCACCTGCAACAACAACATTTTGAAACTGAATTAAGAAATCTTGTAAATGCTTCTGCTATCTATCTTCGTATCAACATCATTACTTGGACTTTGTTTCAAACTGATTTCATGCGTCACCCCTGGAGGAACTTTTGGGGGGGGAGGTCTGTACCGGGCGGTACACCTCTACACCGTTTATTTAAAAGTTGCGCCAGTTGAAACTCCTCTTCTGGAGGAAGGTTGAACTTTATCTATTCTATTAATTCTCTACTTTCTCAGAAGATGTCACCACGTGGAAAATTTTGAGTTTTTGAACTGTGTCACTTTTGATGTGTTTTTGTTTCGCTTGAAGTAAGAAGTGTGAACTTTCTCTTCTAGAGGACATTACTGAAGATCAACAATAGCGCACCCTAGTGCGGAGTCAAAGAACTATTTTGTTGGAGAAATTTTTATTTCAAAAGTTTGTTTCTTGTTAAATTTCTTTCTGTTATTGTTTAAGTTGGCTGTATACCCCTCTTTTTCCCCTTGTTTTAGATTTATCCAATCCCGAATTTCTTTTAGTAATTTCTGACCAATCTGGTGTATCTTCCCCCAACTTGTATCTGTTGCGGGGTCCTAACCAATAAAAACATTGTGGGCGGGTGTTTTCATTCCCCTAACGCCTAGAAACTTCCGCGAGAGTATATAAACTGCTGATTTTAGGGTCTCCGGGCCACTTCTGTTCCATCTTTCAGTGTATTAAGTACATAGCAGGAGGCGGGAAGCGCCTCTTTCTTCTTCAGCCGTTCAACACCAGGTAATGGCCTATTAATAACTTCTTTTCTTGCTAGGTCGGCAGTTTAACACTCGCGGCGGGTTCGAAGCATTTCCATCATGTAACCTTTTCCTAAAATGTAATTACTCTTTTCATCTTTTTCTTGTAAAGCTACATATTGGGATAGAGAGTGCTAACCCTCTCGAGCTCCCACTCACATTTGTTTTGAGGTGAACTTATTTTCTCAAACTATTCTTCGTTTATGTAATGTAAAGTGTTCTTCTCTAAGTCACCTCTGTAGTATGGGATTAGCCCTTGCGTTAGCGGCCCAGAGCCAGATTAGGTTTTAAAAACAAAGTGTATTAGGAGTGCAAGATCGCCTCCTCTCAAATTGTTATTTTAGAGGTCATGTAATCAACCTTCTTTTCATGTAATAGACCTCCGTAGGTTGGGTATTTTACCCCTGTGAATACGTCCTTAGAGGACAGCTTGAAGGTAGAGTTTGGTGTGGCCTTGTGATAGGCTTACAATTTTGAGAGCGGATCGCTCTTTGAAATTTGTTTCTGTATGCCTCGTGCAGGCTTTATGTGTAATGTTTGGAGCCAGTGCTCCTGGGCATGAATGGGGTTTTCTGCCCCTTGGCTAAATTTTTTTTTGGAGTAAGGCGGGGCTGATTGCCCAAGAGTTATGATGTAAGGGCACTGAGCCCGAATCCAGTAATATTGTACCTACTTTTTTGCTACTCTGTACCTGTTATGATTGTTATCTCTTGTTTTTGAAAAGAAAATATAACCTAGTTAAATTTTAAATTAATTTTACATTGCACGTTAATTTCGTAGCTTGAAACCCATTCACACCCGCACCTTCTTTCACCTCTACCTACCACGGATATCTCCGTAACAATAATAATAATAATAATAATAATAATACCGAGCTCGATAGCTGCAGTCGCTTAAGTGCGGCGAGTATCCAGTATTCCGGAGATAGTAGGTTCGAACCCCACTGTCGGCAGCCCTGAAGATTGTTTTCCGTGGTTTCCCATTTTCACACCAGGCGAATGCTGGGGCTGTACCTTAATTAAGGCCACGGCCGATTTCTTCCCACTCCTAGTCTTTCCTTCCCCATCGTCGCCATAAGACCTATCTGTGTCGGTGCAACGTAAAGCAACTTGCAAAGCAAAATAATAATAATAATAATAATAATAATAATAATAATAATGTCCACCTCTGTGGTGTAGTAGTTAGCGTGATTAGCTGCCACCCCCGGAGGTCCGGGTTCGATTCCCGGCTCTGCCACGAAATTTGAAAAGTGGTACGAGGGCTGGAATGGGGTCCACTCAGCCTCGGGAGGTCAACTGAGTAGAGGTGGGTTCGATTCCCACCTCAGTCATCCTGGAAGTGGTTTTCCGTGTTTTCCCACTTCTCCTCCAGGCAAATGATGGGATGGTACCTCACTTAAGGCCACGGCCGCTTCCTTCCCTCTTCCTTGCCTTTCCCATCCAATCTTCGCATCCCCCCACAAGGCCCCTGTTCAGCGTAGCAGGTGAGGCCGCCTGGGCGAGGTACTGGTCATTCTCCCCAGTTGTATCCCCCGACCCAAAGTCTGAATCTCCAGGACACTGCCCTTGAGGCGGTAGAAGTGTGATCCCTCGCTGAGTCCGAGGGAAAAGCCGACCCTGGAGGGTAAACAGATTAATAATAATAATAATAATAGTAATAATAATAATAATAATAATAATAATAATAATAATACCCCGTTATCTACCAGCGTGTTCGATTTCCGTTTATCGTATTTATGATTCCATGCACCAACAGAACTCAAGGTTGAAATATATTCATCTACTCTATTGGAACATTAAATCGTCAGCGAGTTCCGTGTCGGTTTAAAGAGAAATTTCTCAGGCAATCCGTGACGGCCACGGGCTGAAGAGGAGGATTTTCACGCTGCTCTTTCTTGCGCTATCTCCAAGGACGAATTACGTAATGTAGCTGTTTTTATCCAAACTGGAACGTGTTCTCAAAATGTGGGTATCTCTCTTCAATCTCCATTACGGTTCATGTGATCATAGTACTTCAGTATTCATTACGAAACTGAAAACACCGCTAGCATGACAAAATTCTCATTTCAAGATAATAAACTTTAGAGATTGAATCACATTAGCGCTTTCAAAGAATTTGCTGTCTTAAGGGAAAGGATGAATGAGGCTGCTCATCTGCAAATTAGCTGCGCCTCATTGTAACCAGTAACAGCTGAAGCGTGTGTTTTCCTAACAGATACTCAACATTGAAGAGCTGTCATTCTACTGAACGTCCATCCCTGCAGCCCTTCCTGTACATTTAGTCCAGGTTCGATTCCCGAATGTCTCAAGTATATGACTGGTCTGAGATATTGAAAGAAGTTGTACGAGACTAGAGATATGAGTTAAAACTATACTTTCAGCTATCCTAGAATTGGTTTCAAATGGTCTCAACACCGGGTGAATGCAATTATGATAACAGTATTATGGATCACTTCCACTTCCTTCCCAAACCCACATATCAGAACAGATATGAATGTGATACACATTATCAGACAAGATTTCACACATGTACTGAGTTCACAGACCTGTTGATCGCGAAGTGTCTATCCTCTTACACGAAACAAAAACGACTTCTTTTGAAAACAACTATCGTCAAAACTTCAAACTTATGACTTTAAATTAGGTACAAATGTACAGTGCGTTTTAACGACCTTCAAGGTCCAGCAGGTAGGCACATAGGCCTATTCCAACAGTTTTTGTCATCATGTCACAATTTCTGTGAAAAATACAGTTATAGTACAAATGACGGTCAATTTTAGATGAGAAATTCAATGAATTTATTTCAACCTTCAATAAAAGGAACAATGATGAACAGTTTACTTTCAGCTCTCCTAGAAATGATTTTACGTGGTCTCAAATGAAGGCAAATTTACTCCGCTCGGCCCAAGAATACCCACTATATTCGTATCTAAAGAATGTACGTGTTGTTATAACCAGTAAAATATCAAACTGAACGGTAAAGGATGGGTATATTCATTGAAAGATAACATATTAAAATGTTTAAAAACCACCCACTCTATACCTCTGCATTACAATCCTTCTACTCCTTACGAGAATATTAACAAAATCATTAGAAACGTAAACTACTCAGATTGAGGAATATTCACTCTCATCAGCGGAGTATGTTTGGCTCATTACATAATTCTACGTTCCTTTTTATGCTCTGAATGAGTGTGGGTGAATTACTAACTATGTGATTACATATATATGGTGAAAATGGAGAATTTGTGGCTAATCTTCTCTTACTCACTTTTACTCTGTATAACACGTCTCGAAGCATACTCCTAGATGAAGTCCTAGTTTCTTTGAAATGGTTTTGGAGAAGAAGTGGTTTTCTCTTCATCATCCTTTGGTTTCTTTCCTCAGTACAGTCCATTGTAATCTTCCGAGTGTGCGGATTTCTGTTCAGTAGCTCCTCACCTTGACAGGGATAATCTACTTCAATGTTACTTTATAGAAGCGATATATTCGTAGAGCTGCTAAAAGCGTAAATACTGCCGGATTGCTCATTATTCTTAGAATAAATATAAGTCGGAATAGTACCGAAGTGCTGCACGAGCACAGCAGGGGATCGTGACGGCGGAACGTATACGACTTAAAACGCGAAGGGATAACATGTTCATGTTATTTGAGTTGTCGTGGTTCGAGAATGTGCCAGATCACACAAGTATGAAGGATTAATTGTCCACCTAATCAATACTTTATTTTACAAAGTGTCTAGAATATCTACACTGTAACCGTACAACAGGGTTACAGATTCCATTCAGTATTTATTATTATTATTATTATTATTATTATTATTATTATTATCATTATTAACCCGATTCATTAGATTTTATATTCTGTTTCTCATCATTTAGACTGTAATAATTAGGTATCACGCATATTATTGTATTTAATCATAGGTTAAGTGAATATGTTTGTAATTATGCTGTATATTAGTAAGTGAGATTTGTTTGTTTGATATAGTCATTCTGTGGCTTGTAACTCTAGGCAGATGTGTTGGCAGAGTATTTTGCAATCGAGGGTATGTTTAACTGAGAATGTTATGTGCAAGTAGGTTTTCCGGTGACTCATGCCGCATAGTCACTGTAATCCGCTTGTGTACGCTTAAACGACACATGACTGATGACATCAGTGCGTGGACACGTGATTGCGACCAAGTGTAAGTATTCGCCAGCTACTGTATGTTGAGCTGGAAGGGATGAACAGAGAGAAGGGAGATGAGTCGTCATCGCGAGTTTATAAAAGTCGATGCAACGGTGGTGAGAGGTATCAGATCATAGGTATCAGTCAGATGTACCAAATGGAAGAAGTGGTCTTAGAGTGATGGTCAGAGCTAAGAGTTGTGTTTGAAGAAGTAATAATCGAGGAGGTCTACAAGTGGTGGTTGTATCCGAGCAGAGACGAGTACTATGCTGATAGAGAAACATCATCTTCTTGTGAGGATGGACTTCACAAGATGTTTCAATAATATTTTCCAATTTCTTATAATATATTGAGTGGACGTAATTACATTGGAGCTCCCTACACGCGTACATGGTATGTAGGCCAACTCCTTGTTATATAAGAAGATAACAGCAGACGGCTCCCGACTTCAGCTCATAGGTTTTCCCAGGAATTTCAAGTCCAACAGCGGTGTATGCAGACATCAGGTAATTAAAGCATCAGACATGTTATGGATTCATAACATGAAGAAGAATGTAATCAGCGGCGATATCACATCTAACTTCAAGTTCATGCCAATAGCCTTTTTTGTTCAGAAAAATTTTCTTTTTCATATTACCGCAAATCTCACTAGATATATATTTTTTGTTAAATTAAAAGACGTCAATGCTTGTTCACTGTGACGTAAATTATAGTTATAAACTCAGTTTCATTTTAATTATAATAAGTGATTCCAGTTCCATGTACTGTACAATCCTCAATTGTGGAAATGCAACAGTAATTTAATATTGTCCTGATCCATATCCCTGTATATTGCCAGATATGTGAGTTTATCACCTCACGCCTTGAGATAATTGATATAAGAGGTATGCTCTACCAAATTTTGTTGTTTTCATTTAAAAAGCAACCGGCGCTCAAACAAATGTTATGTATATTGTGTGAAGGAGATGAAGGTATAAGAGTAGCGATTGGAGTAGCCACAACACTAAAAGACAGTATGTACACAATTTGTTTATCCTATTTCATACAAACAAAAATTTAAAGAAAGTCATCTTCTGCGAGGCCAATTTGTTTGCAGTTGAGTGTACATTTAGCAATTTTGTACTACTTATACACTTGTAATTTAGTGTTTTCCGACTCGTTGGCTGAATGGTCAGCGTACTGGGCTTCGGTTCAGAGGGTCCCGGGTTCGATTCCCGGCCGGGTCGGGGATTTTAACCTTCATTGGTTAATTCCAATCGCCCGGGGGCTCGGTATTCGTGCTGTCCCCAACATCCCTGCAACTCACACACCACACACAACACTATCCTCCACCACAGTAACACGCAGTTACCTACATATGGCAGATGCCGCCCACCCTCATCGGAGGGTCTGCCTTACAAGGGCTGCACTCGGCTAGAAATAGCCACACGAAATTATTATTAATTTAGTGTTTTACAGAGTTCTGAAGAACACAATAGAATTTGAGTTAATTTTGGTAAATACAGTAGGCATAATAGAATGTTATACATCATGAAGGAAAATCTCAATTATATATACAGTATATGTAATTAATGTTCATGAATCAGTGAAACTGTTGAAGGAAATCATAGTACATACCTGAGCATTTTGTTCTGTTATTCGTGTTCTGTTAGAGTTAAATTGTATGTAATGAAATACTTCTCAGCATCTACATTCTTGGTAGGGCCCCAAATACATAGCAGAGGTGCTTGGGCTAACTCTGGATGTCTGAGCTCAACAGCATTTGCAGGCAGAAAAATATTAAATGAACTCATCAGTTTAATATTCCAGAAGAAGGATAAAATCGAAATTTTATATGAAAGAAAAGGAAATAGTACGGTTCGAATTTATATCATATTTTACCGCGCTGTTTCAGAACGTAGAGCTACTAAAAAGTGTTTTACAGGTCGTGAAATAGCACAAGACTTTAAAAACATTGCGCGTAATATCGCTACGGCGAAAAATATCAATGTACAAGCGCATAGGGATAACATGCTCATGCAAAATGAAATGCCATGTAAATAACAAAGAACACTAACAAAATTAAAGACAATTTCACCTATTAAAGAGAGCGTTTCTGAAGCGGACTATGCTACTAGTGCACAAATATGAAAACAATACGCTTTGATAATAAATATTTGATACGATACCAAATATTTATTCCTAATTTAATTTCAGTTTTTTACGAAACTGTTTTCATTAAAAAAAAGAGAGTTAAAGAACATTTCATTAGAATGCTTATTGTTTTCATCTGTTGGAACTTCAATGAATTCAGCAGAATCTCTCTCGTGTCCGTCATACCCACATCTCCTACAAGATGCCATTCAACTAGGCTCCCAGTGCTAACGAATTAACAAATAAATAGTGCTCTGTATAAGAGCTGAAGCCGGGAATATCCACCTTATTATCAAATAGGAAAAGTCCTCTCAGTTTTAATTACTGCGTTGATGGAGTGATAGTTCCTCTTGGGGATCATTGAAATTACCTAGGTGTTAATATAACCTATTCATCGGGGTAATCACATAAATGGGATTGTAAACAAAGGGTACAGACCTCTGCACAGGGTTATGAGGGTATTTAGTTTTTTTTTTTACAAGTTGCTTTACGTCGCACCGACACAGATAGGTCTTATGGCGACGATGGGACAGGAAGGGGCTAGGAGTGGGAAGGAAGCGACCATGGCCTTAATTAAAGTACAGCCCCAGAATTTGCCTTGTGTGAAAATGGGGAACCACGGAAAACCATCTTCGGGGCTGCCGACAGTGGGGTTCGAACCCACTATCTCCCGAATACTGGGCACTGGCCGCACTTAAGCGACTGCAGCTATAGAGCTCGGTTTTAGGGTTTTTAGTAAGGATGAAAGAAGAGGGCATACACATCTCTGGTAAGATCGCAACTAGAGTATGGTTCCACCAGGATTACTTCATTCAAGAACCGGAAAGAATCCAAAGAAAAGCAGCTCGATTTGTTCCAGGTGATTTCCGACAAAAGAGTAGCGTTACAAAAATGTCGTAAAATTAGGGCTGGGAAGACTTGCGAGAAAGGGGACAAGCTCCTCGACTAAGTGGTATGTTCCGAGCTGTCGTTGGAGAGAGGGCTTGGAATGACATTTGTAGACGAATAAGTTTGAGTGGTGTCTTTAAAAGTAGGAAAGGTCACAATATGAAGATAAAGTTGGATTTCAAGAGGACAAATTGGGGCAAATATTTATTTATTTATAGGAAGGGAAGTTAGGGATTGGAATAACTTACCAAGGGAGATGTTCAATGAATTCCAAATTTTTTACCATCATTTAAGGAAAGGCTAAGAACACAAAAGATAGGGAATCCGCCACCTGGGCGACTGCCCTAAGTGCAGATCAGTAGTGACTGATTGATTTAAATCCGAGAGAATTTTCCAAATGTAAGTAAGGGTTTCCTTCGCTGTTACATTCACAAAATGAAATCTACTGCTTTTAAGACATTCAAAAGTAACTTTTTGTTAATGAAAGAAGAATTATCTTGAACGAACCAAAATTTCGAATCCTTTTGAATTGAAATGAGTCATATTATTATTATTATTATTATTATTATTATTATTATTATTATTATTATTATTATTATTATTATTATTATTTTACCGGAGGTACACCCGCTCCGTGCATTTACATTAAGCGCCTATTAAGAGGCCATCTATAACATCAACTGTGAAACTCATTTCAGAAGAAGTTTGAACATACACCGACAGATGTCCCTATTATCAATTTATGCGCTCCCTCTGATGAGATGATGGACAATTAGGCTGAGAAATTTTTTAAACATTCGTTTCCTAAACTGTGTTGTTTGTAGATTGTTTTTGGTGTTCAAAGGTTATTAGCACTTCTATCTCTTCCCGCCAGACAATTGTAGCCAATAGGAAATTTTGTATATTTATTGAAGTAACCAGTCAGGGTTTCTGATATTTCTTCGATTGTCCAGTGGAAATTTATGGGTGTGCCAGGGCTTCGGCCCAGAGAAATCTGGAACCTTCCTCTCCGCTATTAAAGCTGGGACCTTTAGGGACATATTGTCTTTCGATTGCTCCATTCCAGCAGTAGAGTGTGTTAGTAGAGGAGGCATGGGAGGGCTTGCTTCGTCCATCTCGGGAAGGTCCATCAGCTCAAGGTAATGGCACACATAGTTTAAGCATGTAATAATCTCAGAAAGTTAACCCGACGGGAAGGTTTCAATTTCTTTAAATGTCATCCGATCATGTAAATTCTACATCTGTTTTAAGATCTTAATTTAACTCAGCCAATAAAGAGTGGAACTATCTTATATTCTCCTTCAACTTGGTCCCGAGGTGACTATGTTTTCGTAAAATCTAAATTTATCTTTTCCTTGTAATTTTAACTTTCTCGCCATCTACTCACCTCCGTAGTATAGGCTTAGCCTCTGTTACTTAGGGCTATCAGCCCAAATAGGGTTTTAGGTATTTGTCAAGTGTATTTCAGAGGAGTGCAACTGTTCGCCTCCTAACATTTTGGTTTTCGGCCTGTAATTTTAACCTTTCCTTTTTTTAACTAAGGGCATGTAGAATGGATACTTGTTATCGCTGTTAAAGTCAACTTCCCTCATGCATTTCCTTTTAAATGTAACTGTTGAGCAGATGAGACAGTGAATAGTGTTTGGTTTAGGTAAAATGTAGATTGTGCCTTTAAGAGGCCTGAACTTGTAAAATTTGGAGAATAGTCTCGTAGAGAGTAATTGGGTGGAGCAAAGGCGCTCCTTGTAAATGTAGTAATTTTGGAATGCTGTTTCCTTGCAGATGTATTGAAGGGAGCAGTGGTGCTCTTGTTAAATTTGTAACTGGGGAGCTCCAAGCTCATGTTGTTAAATCATGTTGTCTAATTATTCAAGGAATTTCTAACATTGTTTTTGGAGCTCACGAGCTACATCTTTGTACCTAAATCTTTGTTATTGCTTAGCAAAGTGTAATAACTGAAAAGAAAAGGAAAAACCATAGGAATGAAATATAGTCAGAATTTTTTTAAATTACTATTTCAACTTTTCCCTATCCACTCATTCATGCCAGCACCTTCTTTCACCTCTCTGTTCCACATAAAGACGGTAACTCTCATTATTATTGTACCGGAGGAACACCCGCCCCGTGCATTTAAAACGAGCACCTTGTAGAAGGACATCTGTAGATCAGGAATTCTGAAACTAATTTTGGAAATAGTGTGAACATTTCTCAACAGATGTCGCTACTATCAATTTATGTCGCGCCCTCTGGGGTGAAGATGAACTATTAAAGTTCAAGATAAATTTTGTGTGTTAAGGTTTCCTAAACTGGAATATTTAGTGTTTGTTTTGATGTTCAAAGTTATCAACAATTCTATCTCTTCCCAGCCGGGCTGAGTGGCTCAGACGGTTGAGGCGCTGGCCCTCTGACTCCAACTTGGCAGGTTCGATCCTGGCTCAGTCCGGTGGTATTTGAAGGTGCTCAAATACGTCAGCCTCGTGTCGGTAGATTTACTGGCACGTAAAAGAACTCCCGCGGGACTAAATTCCGGCACCTCGGCGTCTCCGAAAACCATAAAAGAGTAGTTGGTGGGACGTAAAGCAAATAGCATTATTATTATTATCTCTTCCCGCCAACAAAAGGCGTTGGCTATGAGAAATTTTGTACATTTATTTATCTACAATCAAAATTTTCTGATATTTATTAAATTAACCAATACGAATAGGGGGAACTTTCCTCTCCGCTATAAAAGCCGAGGGCTGGTGAGCCATGTTGTCTTTGGGATCGCTCAAGTCTAAAGTGTGTTCGTAATGGAAGCAGACGCTGCCATATCCATCTTCGGGAGGTCCACCAGCTCAAGGTAATGGCAGATTCCGATTAACATGTGATAGTCCTTCAAAGCTAGCTCGAGGGGAAGGTTTCAAATCTTTGGTAATGTAACTTTTATTTCCTCAAATGTAATTTTAAAATTTTAAATGTATATTTCAAATCAGTCGAAAGAACTTAACCGAAATCAGGGAATAGAAGTGAAGTACCCTCTTGTATTCCCTCTCAATTTGATGATGAGGTGACCATAATTGGTAACCTTTAAAACCTATCTAGTAATTTCTGTAACTTAAATTTTTTTCTCCATGTAGTCACCTCCTTAGTATAGGCTTAGCCTCTGTAACATATATGTTATATATATTACTAGCAAGATACCTGTGCTTCGCTACGGTATTATAATGAAATTTATAACTGAATGCTTAACGTTTTATGTATGATCCGCCGAAATTCGCGATCTAAATCGTTTTCTGAGAGAATCCGCCCAAATTCGTGATCTGACTCGTTTTCTGAGAGATTACGGCAATTTTCCTCAAATTTTTCAATCTTTCTTTCCAGCAATCGATTTCGTACTTCCCGGGCTATGTCTAGGTATTCCACCTGGTCAGTTGGGTCCCTAAATCTTTGCTATCTTTTCCTATAAGCATTTTTAATATGGATCAAATCCTTGAGGACATCCCGCGTGATGTCGTCTTGGGTGCCTTGGCGGTACTGAATCCGCAGCCGGACTGCAATCTTAGTCATTACCCGGCTAGGACCCGTTTCCGCACATTTTGACGACGGTCCAGAACATTATTATTATTATTATTATTATTATTATTATTATTATTATTATTATTATTATTGATAGTCTGGAACACACAACAGAATGCAGGGCAGCTACTTGGCGGTAAATTGCATCTGCAGACATTGTCATCGCTGACCATGTGACCAGCACCATCGTCGCGCGTAGGCAAGTGCACGAGATTTCTGGCGACACGAATGATATACTTCCGTGCATTATTGACTTTATTATAGAGGCGAACAATTGCACGGTCAATCTCATTTCTATCGTTTATTTCAAATGTGTTTAAATTTTTATTTACATGCCAGGAGAATCTACTCTAATCTAACTTTATGTTCTCCAAAGGAAAAAATGGTTGTTGAAAACGAACACAGGAAAGATTAAAAATGATCAGTTTATGATCAGAATAAGTACATTACGAACAGTAAAATCAATTGGTCTCAACTCCTTTTTCACCCCACCGCCGTTAAATTGATTTACCCCCCCCCCAAAAAAAAAGAAGGCGCGTTTCCTTATGTTTAAAAGAGACTCCAAATATCAATGTTCACGTCTGTAACCTTCAGTTCTGAGATATAAGTATCCCCCATAAAAATGATCACTTTGTTCACTTCCTTTCACATTCCTCCCCCCCCCCCCTTTAAATGAATTTCCCGTTAAAAATACTTCTTTCCCTAATAGTAAAGGATCTTCTAAATACCAATTATTACGACTCTAACATCTTCAGTTTTTGAGACATGTGTCCTCATGAAAGGAATTCAACTCCTTTTCACCCCGCCCCCCAAGATGACTTTGCCCCAAAACGCTTTTTCCTTTGTTTTTAAAGGAGATCCAAATACCAATTTCCACGTCTGTAACATCTTTAGTTTTTATTAGATGCAAGTATCCTCATACAATTAATTCAATTAATTTTTCAAATCTTTCACACACCCCCCCCCCCCCCCGACTTCATTTGATTTTCCGAGAATACGTGTTTCTATAATTTTAAACCAGATTGCAAATACCAATTTTCACGTCTGCGAAATCTTTCATTTTTGAGATAATAGTATCCTCATACAAATAATTCAATTAATTTTTCAATTTACCTCCCCCTCTTAGGTGGATTTCCTAAAACAAAAATTACGTATTCCTATATTTTTAAAGTGGATTCCAAATACCAAATTTCACGTCTGTAATGTCTTCAGCTTTTTAGATATCAGTATCCTAATTAAAAGTATTCAACCCCATTTTCAGTCACTTTTACCTCTGCACCCAAGTGGTTTTTCAGAAAACCGAAAGTACATGTTTCTTTATTGTTAACAGAGATAAAAAATACCATTTTTACTTCGGTAACGTGTTAAGTGTTTTTAGATATGCTGTAGAAATGCTCATTTTAAAATTTCACCCCCTTTTTAGTTCCCCTTAAGTGAACTTTCCAAAAAATATCACCTGTTTATTTACTTTTACAGGAGATTCCAAATACCAATTTTTACGTCTGTAACATTTTACGTTTCTGAGATATACTGTAGATATAGTCTTTCTAAAAATTCACCCTAATTTGTCACTCCTGTTTAACACTCATTAATTGGATTTTCCAAAAACAAAAATACGTCTTCCTTTATTTTCAAAGGAGATCGCAAATACCGATTTTTAGGTTTGTAATATCTTCTGTTTCTGAGATATAACTATCCCCATTAAAGCCATTCAACCCGTTTTTCACCGTTTTTCACCCTTCCTATTGGGATTTTCCTAAAACAAAAAATACGTGTGACTTTATTTTTAGAGGAGATTCTAAATACTAATTTTTACATCTGTAAACTTTTAAAGTTTTGAGATATAGATACACTCATGTTAAAAATTCACCCCCTTTTCACCTCCCCATTAATTGGAATTTCCAAAAACAAAAAATGCATGTTTAATTATTTTTATAGGAGATCTCAAATACCAATTTTCAGGTCCGTAATATCTTCAGTTTCTGAGATATAAGTATCTTCATTAAGGGCATTCAACCCATTTTCCACCCCCTTTCACCCCTTCTATTGGGGTTTTCCGGAAACAAAATAATACGTGTTTCTTTCTTTTTAAAGAAGATTACAAATACCAATTTTTGCATCTGTAAACTTTCAAAGCTTTGAGATATAGACACACTCATTTTAAAAATTCACCCCCCTTTCCAACCTCCCATTAATTGGATTTTCCAGAAACAAGAAATATGTTATTTTTATTTTTAAAGGAGATCCCAAATACCAATTTTCTGGTCTGTAATATCTTCAGTTTCTGAGATCTAAGTATCCTCATTAAAGGCATTCAACCCCTGTTTCACCCCTCCTATTGGGATTTTCGGAAAACAAAAAGTACATTTTTTATTTTTAAAGGAGATTATAAATACCAATTTTTACATCTGTAAACTTTAAAGTTTTAAGATGTAGATACAATCATTTTAAAAATTCACTCCCAATTGCACCCCCATTAATTGGATTTTCCAAAAACAAAAAATATGTGCTTCTTTATTTTTAAAGGAGATTCCAAACACCAGTTTTCAGGTCTGTAATATCGTCAGTTTCTGAGACATAAGTATCCTCACTAAAAGCATTCAACCCATTTTTCACCCCTTTTCACACCTCCTATTGGGATTTTCCGAAAACAATAAATACATGTTTCTTTATTTATAATGATGATTCTAAATACCAATTTTTACACCTGTAAACTTTAAAAGTTATGAGATATAGATACACTCATTTTCAAAATTCACCCCCCTTTTCATCCCCATTAATTGGATTTTCCAAAAACAAAAAATACGTGTTTCTTTATTTTTAAAAGAGATCAAAAGTACCAATTTTCAGGTCTGTAATATCTTCAGTTTCTGAGATATAAGTATCCTCATTAAAGGCATTAAATCCATTTTTCACCCCTTTTCACCCCTCCTATTGGGATTTTCCGAAAACAAAAAAATACGTTTCTTTATTTTTAATGAAGATTCTAAATACCTATTTTTACATCTGTAAACTTTAAAAGTTTTGAGATATAGATGAACTGTTTTTAAAAATTCACCCCCCTTTTTACCCTCCCATTAATTGGATTTTCCAAAAACAAAAAACGTGTTTCTTTATTTTTAAAAGAGATCAAAATTAGCAATTTTCAGGTCTGTAATATCTTCAGTTTCTGAGATATAAGTACCGGTATTCTGATTAAAGGCATTCAACTCCTTTTTCACCGTTTTTCACCCCTCCTATTGGGATTTTCTGAAAACAAAAAAATACGTATTTCCTTATTTTTAAAGGAGATTCTAAATACCAATTTTTACATCTGTAAACTCTCAAAGTTTTGAGGTATAGATACACTCATTTTAAAATTTCAACCCCCTTTTCACCCCCTTAGCAAAGGAATATCCAAAAATCCTCTCTTAGCGAGCACCTAGGTCATAATATGAATCTATGCCTAAAATTTCATTTCTTTATGTCCAGTAGTTTTGGCTCGGCGATGATGAATCAGTCAGTCAGTCAGTCAGTCAGTCAGTCAGTCAGTCAGTCAGTCAGTCAGTCAGTCAGTCAGGACAAGTTATTTTATATATATAGATATTATTACTATTACTGTTTATTGAACTGTATTATGTTATTGTACTTAGGATGCAAAATGTTTATTTATTTTATACTGTATAGTATAATAGGTATTTTATATACAGTAAGATAGCATAGTAGCGTAGTAATAATTTGCCATTTACTTTTTAATATTGCAATATTTTTATGTTATGTTATTTACGTATTTAATCCGACTTGTTGGCTGAATTGTTATCGTACTGCCCTTCGGTTCGATTCAAGGCCGGTTCGGGAATTTTAAATGCTCCTCATTAATTCTTCTGGATCGGGGACTGTATATATGTGCTTGTCCCAACAACCTCCTTTTCCTATTCACACAACACGCTACACTACCAACCATCACAGAAACACGCAATAGTGATTACATCCCTCCATATAGCGTTGAGGGGCTGCCTGGCCGAGGCGGTAAAGGCGTGTTCGGTTCAACCGGAAGGACATGGGTTCGATTCCCCGTCAGGAAGTCGAAACATTTAAGGAACGAGATTTCCACTTCCGGAGATGCACATGGCCCTGAGGTTCACTCAGCCTACACCAAAAATGAGTACCAGGTTAATTCCTGGGGGCAAAGGCGGGCGGGCGTAGAGCTAACCCCTCTACCCCACCATGTGCCGAGATTACGGATAGTGGAAGCCTTTACCATCCGCCCCTCCAAGGGCCTTCATGGCCTGTACGGAGATGACTTTTGACTTTTTTATATATGTTGCGTCGGGAAGCGCATCCGGCCGTAAAATAGGACCAAAAGCACATGTGCGATGCAGTTCGCACCCGTGAACCTACAAGTGCGGGAAACGCGGTAGAGGAAGGAGAATAAGAATAAGAATAATTTATGTTATCACTGGTTAGGTGTAAGACAGGGACACGTGTCCCTAACTTTGCCCGTTAAAATAAACCATATATCCGTGTATGCATCCATGTATTATAGAGAACAATGTGGTGGTGTTGTTTTTACATGGCATCGAATACCTTGAATTACTTGAAATAATGTTATCAACTATACCGGATTCAAACTTATGCCGGCCCCGTTTTGTAGGGGTAGCGTGCCTGCCTCTTACCCGGAGACCCCGGGTTCGATTCCCGGCCAGATCAGGGATTTTTATCTGGATCTGAGGGCTGGTTCAAGGTCCATTCAGCCTACGTGATTAAAACTGAGGAGCCATCTGACGGTGAGATAGCGGCCCCGGTCTAGAAAGCCAAGAATAACAGCCGAGAGGATTCGTCGTAGTGACCACACGACACCTCGTAACCTGCAGACATAGGGCTGAGCAGTGATCGCTTGGTAGGCCAAGGCCCTTCAAGGACTGTAGTGCCATGGGGTTAGTTGGATTCAAAACCTCCAAATAAATTCTGGCATGTTCTCATTCCTTACCGTCCTTGAGCCAAAGCAGTTCATAAAACAGAAAACAGACGAAACAAGATAAAATAACTTAGAAGATACAATTTAGATACGTATTACGTATACGGAACGCAGAACCCCCCGCCCCCCAAGGTTGAAACTACTGTATAACGGTGTGCTCGCAGTAGAACGGGTATTGCCATAATGCTGAACAAGCGACTGTCGCATTTTTACAAGTGTGCTTCATTCGGCAAAACTGGCTCATTAACAAGAAGTTCGTTGGGAGGCCAGGCTTTTGGATAGGTTGTAGGGTTCTCACTTGGGCTCCACAGAAGAACTCTCCTAATCTTCCAATTAGCAAAACATTGTCGCCACCAGAGACTACAACTTGTGTTACCAGGACGCACAATTACATTCCTCTGGAAGGCAATATAAAACGATCGGGATAAAATCACACCATTAAAACAATTGAGAGAGAAACTGAGGGTTTCGTGACGCTGCGCACTGAATATTAATGGTTCACAGGTAACTAGTGGGCCGGCAAATGAAGTACCGTCGTGGGTCAATGGACAGGGCGGGCGATGGAATTCCCTTCCCCCTGGACCCCCGTGCTCCAGTCTCGCCGTGTGATTTAACGCAAGTCGTGAAAAATATGTCTAGTTTCCCATTGTTTATATCCAGGCTACTGAACTCTTTACCCACTGGTACAGCGTAGACTTAAGATATGTAGCTCCAGCTATTCGGTCTCCGAACACTGTAAAAAGTAAGTTAGTAAGTGGGACGTAAAAACAAATAACATTATTATTATTATTATTATTATTATTATTATTATTATTATTATTATTATTATTATTATTATTTCCAATTGTTCAGAAGATGCTAGGAGTTAGTACCAGTGCCTGCTGTAACTTTATAAAAAAAAGGCGGATTACAAACCTAGCTAAGTCAAAATTGTACTTTTTTCAGTAAAGGTGAAAAAATGAAATTATATTTCTGGAGCTGATAAAATATTTTTCCCAAGAATGAGACCATATTTTTCAGTGTCGACTTAGTTAATGTAACTTTAAAGCTTTTCAGTCTAACAACACTAATTATGACACATATTTTTTACAGGTACGTTAAAAAAAGAATGGCGTGTTTCGTTCTACACGAACATCCTCAGATTCTACCATCACTTCACATAAATCATGCGTATATATGTACATAAATGAAAATATCGTTCATAGAGTCGGTTGGTGCATGCATTTCAGTGGGCTTGGCAAACTCATATATAATATCAACTACTGGCTCGGTGGGGAAAGCTATGGGAAACTACCTCACTCCTCATTTCCCTAGTACGCCTCCTCAGTGACGCCTAGGCTATCTACTGATAGCTTTCAGTGGAACTGTGGAGGATCAAACCAGCCTTCGGGCTGAATACCCAACATACAGGAAATAACAAATAATGATTGCAGCAGTCCAGACGAATTGCTGAAGGTAACGGATAACGGATTAGCAGCTTAGATAAGTACAGAAACATTTCTAAAAGTTAAAACGGTGACACTTGAAGACTGCTACAATCACTATTTGTTAATACTTGTTCATAATATCACCAACACTCAATTACAGACAAGTACACGCAACGTAAACTGCATTGTATATATATATGGCGTGATTTATGTATGATTTGGTACAATCTGAGGAAGTTCTTGTAGAATGAAACATGTCATTCTTTGTTTGATGACGAGCAGAGTGCCTCAGACGGTTGAGGCGTTGGGCCTTCTAACTCCAAGCTGGCAGGTTCGATCCTGGCTCAGTCCGGTGGTATTTGAAGGTACTCAAATATGTCAGCCTCGTGTCAATAGACTTACTGTCACGTAAAAGAACACCTTCGGGACTACATTCCAGAACCTTGGCGTCTCCGAAAACCGTAAAATTAGTTTGCGGGACGTAAAGACCAACAATACTATTATTTTTGTTAGTGTGTTCTTTACGGGTAACTTATGGTATATGTGTCAGAATTTAGTGTTTTCGATAGAATGAAAAGCTTTAAAGTTACTATTGCTAGCACGAAAATAGCAAAGACAAACTTGGAGTTTTGCGTGACTGTTTATATCGTGACCATAGCCGTAGGACCTCCAGTTTTAAGTGGAACCCTTGCCACACGGACATGGTTTTCATTTCAAAAATCCCTTCTTTTGGCCGAGATTCAAACTCCGGCCGCCTTGGTGAGAAGCCAGTGAAAACACTCGGCTATCACGTTCCGCTTGGTGACACAATTTGTTATATATTGGGTCATCAGTCTATAGATTGGTTTGATGCGGTTCTCCAAGGGCACATTATCCTTGCAAACCTTTTAATTTCAACGTAATTATTACATTCTAGAGCTACTCGAACCTAATCTGTTCGTCATATTCATGTCTTGGTACACCCCCTACCGTTCCTCCCGCCAACACTTCTCTTAAAAACCGACCGAACAAACCCTGGGTGTCTTAAGATGTGTTCTATCATTCTGTCCCTTCTTCTGGTCAAATTTCGACAAATCATCACCCTGTCACCAAATCGATTCAGTATCTCTTCTTTCGTGATTCGATCTACCCATATCACCTTCAGCATTCTTCTGTAATACCACATTTCACAAGCTTATATTCTCTCTTTCTAAGTTAGTTACTGCCTATGTTTCACTTCTATACAATACCACGCTCCAGCCGAAAGTCTTCAAGAAACCTCTTTCTAATTCCTATATCAATGTTCGAAGCGAGCACATTTCTTTTCTTAACAAAGGCCTCCCTTGCGTGTGCTAGTCTGCATTTAATGTTCTCCTGCAGTCGTTAGCCACTCTATTATCCAGGTAACATTATGCATCTACTTCCTTTAAAACTTAGTTTCCTGGTCTGATATCTTCTGCATCACATGACTTCGTTCGATTGCAGTCCATTACGTTCATTTTAGATGTATTCATTTTCATCGTTTACTCCCTCTCCAAGAAGACTGTATCCGTACCATTCAGCAATTTCTCAATATCCTCTGCAGACTCAGTTAAAACAATAATATCATCGGCAAGTCTCACAGTTTTAATTTTCTCTCCTTGGATTTTGATTCCATTTCCAAGTTCCTCAATGATTTCTTTTGTCGCCTGTTCTATATGAACATTCAAATGGAAAGGGGACTATCTGCAGCCTAGCCTCAGTCCTTTGTGGATTTCTACTTATTTTCCATAGCCCCCAATTCTTATCACAGCAGACTTGATTTTCATAGACTTATCTTCCCATTGATTTATGTACACATTGTAGATAAAACTTCTTCTTGGTATCTGAACACGATCACCTTCATAATATCAAATAGCTTGGTCCAATGAACACTATTAAATACACTTTATAGTTCGACGCTACGAATGCCATGTACGTGGGCTTGTTGTCCATCTTAATTCGATCTCACCTCCCTCATTCTACGAGGTGACGAGCTGTTAGTAGACATCGTCATCCATTTTATGAGAGACAGGGGACTGTTTCATCGTATTCAAAAGTGATGTTTCTACTTGCTTTTAATTTTATTGTTAACTACGCCTTTATTCTATTGACTATGTTTTGTTTATCTCTGTGTATTTTAAATCTTATTTTTACTTTTAATTTGAATGAAATATATAATTTGACTTCAAAGGCAATGCCTTATTCAATTTTATTATATTCTAATATATGTTAAATCCTTTTATAGGAACACATGGCATTGCGAATTAGAATCATTGATTATTTTAAATTCATAATCATTTTAACATCATCATCATTTTTTAAATCCTAGTAAGTGGGTGATTTTAAATTTTAAATTATTATTTAATTTCGTCCCGTCTCGTACCATTAGGGGCCGGTACATAGATGTTCGCCCCATTTAAATAACAAGCATCCTCCCCCTCATCATCATCATCATCATCATCATCAGTCTCATCATCATAATCTTCATTCGATCCTCTAAGGTCAGACGTTAAGTCACGATTGCTTCACGTTTCCTAAATTTCTTTAAAAGACAGACCGACCTCCTTCCACTTGTCTCTCCATTCTTCTGTAAATAAAATAATATCATAACATTTTACATTTTACAATTCGCTTTACGTTACACCGACACCAGACAGGTCTTATGGCGGCGATGGGATAGGAAAGGTCTAGAAGTGGGAAGGATGCGACCGTGGACTTAATTAATGTACAGCCCCAGCATTTGCCTGGTGTGAAAATGGGAAACCACGGAAAACCATTTTCAGGGCTGCCGACAGTGGGGTTCAAACCCACTATCTTCCTGATACAAGCTCACAGCTGCGCGCTCCTAACCGCACGGCCAACTCGCTAGGTTAAATAATACGTGTTATAATTTTGTAAACGTGAGATGCTAAACTAAACTTGCCAGCACCTGCTTTCATGGGAATAGTTATAACAATATTCTGTCCAAAGTAATCGGATGGATTTACTCCGATATTGTACATCTTACACAGTAAATGGAACAACCTCGCCATACCCATTTTTCCTGAAGCAGTCAGTAACTCAGACGGTATGCCATCAGTTCCAGGTGCCTTGTTCCTATTTATGTCTCTCAAAGCTCTGTCGAATTAATTTATCAAAAATTGGGTCTACTATTTCATTAACATCAACAGCCGCTTCTTGTCCGAGAACCCAGTCATCCACTTGTTTCCCTTGATTGTTGAATATTTAGCTGCTATCATTCTGCGCTGTTTTCTTTCCACAGAAGTAATTTTCCATCTGAAGTCTTAGTATGCATATCAGGGGCGGCTGGTGAGGTAGTGCCTGTGTGCCAGGCCCACCTGTGTAGTAACGAATATGTGATTCTCTTCCTCTGAAGAGCAGTTTATTTTAGATTTAAATTTCAAGAAAATATATACATATCTTACTTTGCCTTCATTTTAACGAGCGCGCAAACTGACTTGCGCTCTTGCGGCGCCTGTCTGAGATCCCACGGGCACCGCTTCCGAACATAAGACAATGTACAAAAAACTGTTTGGCTCAGTTTGGCTTGGGTTTTGATGTGTTGTTAAGGGCTTCGCGTGTGCCAATGACCACGTGACGCAACGCTTCAATTTAATTCGCTATAGTGGAGCATGTACAAGCACAAGTCAAAACTACAATATATTTAAACCATTTCGAACGCTACAGTACAGCATAAGGCCAGCGCAACGTCGAGATTTACCAATATAGAGATTTTGTCACTGTATCTGACGACTATTATATCTTTTAACAAGATGTTGTCCGTTCTCTCGTGTTAAAATAGACACCTTGCGACGTTTTCTTAAAGCTCGTATTAGTGACAGAAATAAATCTTTCTCAATTTGTAATGCAACAATCTGGGATTTTTGCAATGAACTTTGCTCTGTTTTATAAATGTAAGTTTGGTGACACAGTTACCGTGACCTAAAAGAACGCAAGCAGAAAATATCAACATTTCTAACTTTTCTGGTGTTTAATGTATGTGTTTAAGAACATCGTCGTTAAGTCATTATATTTTATTAGTAGGCCTAATCATACAGGGCGCACTTCCTGACAAAAAAATTGAAGAACTCAGAGGGGGAGGGGAAAACGAAATGAAACTTAACGTGTTGAGAGGGTATATGATGTTATTTCACTGATTACAAAATCGAGCTAAATTTACAAAGAACTTATCGGCATGACTTTGCACCACCTCTGGCCTGGACACACGCACTGATTCGGTTGGGAAGAGTGTCATAAAGCCATTGTATCCTCTTTTGAGGCAAGCTGGCCCACAACTCCTGTAACTGGTTCTTGATATCCCGGGTACTGTCACTGGAACGAAGTTGACATCCAAGCTGGTTCCACACATGTTCTCTCGGGGACAGATCTGGGGATGTTGCTGGCCACGAGATTACCTAAATATCACGCAGACAGATCATAAAGGCATGTGCCGTCTGTGGACGAGCAGTGTCCTGTTGTAAAATGGCACCACGATACTGTCGCATAAGAGGAAACACATGAGGACGCAAGATATCCGTGACGTACCGTTGTGCCATCAGAGTTCCCTCAGTCACTACCAGCCGTGACCTGAATTCATATTCGATGGCTCACCACACCATGACGCCAGGAGTAACACCGATATGCCTCTCCAAAACTCTGCAAGAATGGGACCTCTCCCTAGACGCCGCCAAACGCTCAGACGATGGTCGCCCGGGGTAGTGCAGAACCGCTATTCGTCGATGAATACAATGCGACGCCGTTCATCAGCAGTACATGCTTCTCGGTCACGACACCACTCCAAACGCAGCCGTTTGTGTACTAGCGTTAACAGCAGCCTATGCATGGGATGGTAGCTCCCTAGTCCGGCTGCTGCTCGTCTCCGAGCGATGGTGCGGTATGACACGGAATGTTGCAGGTGAAACCGTATAGTGTCCTGCACAGCTCATTGACAGCATCTGCATCATTCCATCCCATTAAAATCACTTCAGAAGTCACGTAATTTGTAGAACGTTGGACAAAATGAACATCCCCGGGGCTCGATCAGAACCGCACCCACGAATGATAGCCTGGCAAACAATGGGAAGGTGTGGCTGAAACCAATCCCCGCGATCAAAGCGCTCTCAAGTGTAAGACAAAGGAGGAGAGAAGACGCGACGCAACGACCAGTCTTATATGCCCAGAGGTGCGGCCTAGTTACGGGGTTCCACACTAACAGAAGAAACTACCTGTTTTTCATGCATGTTTCACGTGTGCCAACGTAGAATTTTGGCGCGCTAAATTATGTGACATTCTGATCCAGACATAGGAAAAATATGAGGTTCACATCAATGAATAGAGCGGAATTTTCGGTGTATCCCATACTGAAAATATGGAATAATTTACTCACGGGGCGCGACTGCACTAATTAATAGGCTGAAGCTTGATTAATTAAAAGCTTCCAATCGGATTATGATAGCATTTGGCTCGAGTGAAAGAGGGAATCATGTTCGACAATACGCACCATTTAAATGTCTTGAACTCCAGTTATTAACGGAGCCGATTTCCTTAACTCAGCGTGAAGGAGTCTCCCACCCTAAGGACCAGCGAGTTGACAATATAAGAATGGACCTGGCCCTCGCTGGACAGAGTCTATTGACCACTTACAAAAGACGAAGTTATTGTACCCGTCGCCACTGTAAACCTTATAATCCTGGAAGGTGTTTTGTGAACGGAGTAGGAACTTGAACAATAGCCAATCGACCAAGACAAGTGTCTCAGTGCTGTGCATAAATTAAGCAGGCCGCTAGAAAAAATGTATAAATGAATAGCGGGAGTTGGCTATGAAGAATGCCGGCATATATTAGTACGAACTATCAGTAAATGAGTGGTATCCAATTCGGAGCAGTAACATTCGGCGGTAGAATAGCGTCGACAGGGAGAATCCGCTATTCGGAGTAAGGGTTCCTCAAGCTTAATGAGTCACCCTTGATTAGAGTAACCTGCCTCCATAGGGGAAACTCCTGTGTCAATTCTGTGTATGTGTCGTTGTAGATAAAGGGAACGTGTGACGAGTGCTGGAGCTGATAACATTTTGATTACTTCAAGATTTGTAGCAGTTGAACGAGCCGATCAGGATCATGGACTGTCGCAGGCAGGTTCGAAGGATGGACGAGTAGAACTCTACCATGGGTTTCCCGTGGAAGGAAAAACGACCACCAAACAGATGAGTTGATGCCATTTTATTTCTTAGCACGATAAAGTAAAACCGGGATGACGTAATGTAGGATTTTATTTTGTTTAATACATAAATGCTATAAATAGTGCATATCCTAATATGGAATAAGAGTTTTCCTTTGTCATGTTAACGTAAAATTAAGAGAGCTAAACTTCCCGGACGAACCACATTTTTCTTCGTGATAAGTATTTCGTGTTTCGAGTAGTTTGTTGTCTGTCTGCTACTGAGTATGTGAAACAAGAACAGAATAGCATTTTAAGTTCCCCTAAAATGGGTTGCAAACAGTAGTGAGTGATGAATGAAGGATACCATGTCCAAGAAGTTGCTATTAATGTTCAATGTGGTTATCGTAGAGAAATAGCCGGGGAGCTCACGGGTCATTTAGACAACGCATGCCTAGCTGATACGTACTATTAAGGCATGAACATCAAGAGTGAAGAGTTCCGACTGGGATAGATACAAAATTGTTTTAGATAGGTAATGTTAGGGACAATATGCAAATTTCCCTTGATTGTTGATATTTACCGCAATCAGTCTGGAGTGTTCTTTGTGCGAAACCAGTGTGATGTGCTGTGGTACCGGGTGCTTGGAAAGAGTGGTCAGAATGTTTACAGCGAGCGAAGAGAAATATGAAGGTTTGAGAAAGAAATAATGATAGCCCTATGCCCAAGGAATTGGGATACGCGGTATGAGAAGTAATGAGAAGACCGAATTCCCAAGAGAGTCTAAGATTATATATGCAATGAGGAACACAAATGTTATAATGCCCCAAGATAATCGATGTGAAAATTGTGAGAATAGAGAGTAAATGAATAGTATTTATTTGGAACTCTGCGGTGATATGAAATAAATGGAGTAAATAAATGAGTTGGGGCGATAATAAGTGTAGTCGACGAAGGGAAATGGCGGCTGTAATTAAAAGGTTACGGTCCGTCTTGCTCCGTGAAAGGAGAGAGTGACGGGTGACCATTCCCCCGGCGTGACAAAGGAGCATTTTGTTTTGTTCCGGTCCCCTTCGCACAGACTTGCTCCGTAGATAAGTTAAAAGATATGGACCCTTGGATTCTGTTTTTTTTTCAATAGTTCTGTTTAAGAACACTTGAATTAAATTGTAATATAATGATAATTTAGATGGTAGTTAATATATATGAATCCCCGCCTCCATGAACGGTAGTACGAGGCAACAGATAGCTAAGGAGTTTCAGCTGTGTACCTCTCAGTCAGAAGGAGCCCTGTTCGAAACCATATGACAGCCAGGATGAGCCGGCATGCGCATGCTTGCATCGAGTTGTCGAGTTTTTATAACTCTATTCAGAGAACCTGCATTAAATATTACTTTGCGCTCAGTATTTTGCTGGATCATATCCTTAAGGCGTTGCCGTAATCAAGTCCTTCATCGTACACTTAACTGGACATAATCTGCAGAATTGTCGTATTGTGCACCAAACACATCGTAACATCTTCACATTTGCGCCTGCCACCCGAGAACAAGTAATGGACTCCCTGTACGCCCTTCCTGGACTAGGGATTTGAATATAGGTTGTACTGAAAGAGCATTTCGTACTGCATTTTAGAAAATCAACACAATGAACCGGATACATAAAAGAGCCTAAATTATCACTGAATCGTCTAACTTGACAGAGATGAAGACAACACAGGAGCAGATAGTCCAATTGTCCTGCCCTTCAAGAAAACATCGCCCAATCCAAACCCCCAGCAGTGCTCATTAACAGTATTACTCAGTTTTGCATCATTGATCGAATGGAAGACAATCCCATAATGCAGTAGTCGCTTCTCCCCGTCACCCTACTACGTCTGCAGAGCAACGCTACACGCCATGGTGCAATTTGGCACTTGGCTCGATGCAGTTATATGTGCTGTGTGCAGCATTCTGTAGTTATTGATATATGATGAGACTCGCCAGACACCCTGAATTTTAAATGAAATACTTATGGGACGCCCAATTGTCTCTGTTTTATATTTCCATAGCAAAATAAAATTATTTTCAGATGGAAGACTTACGTATCGTGGTCAGAAACATCTTAACACAAGTATGTCGTAGGCTCATGCTGAAAGTAGCCACTTCACGAACATCGTGTTGTAATAAAATTGACGGTGGGACCAAGTGACGTGACATTCACAACGAATGTCTGCCAAGCAGTTTTAAGAAAGTGTGAACAATTAAAATAATAGAGTAAACCACCTATCGTGCAAAACAGCAAATGAATCTCGACCAGTAATACAGTAACTTACGTCATTTAATGTACCTGTCTTACCACTCATTACATTACAATCTGTTTCTAGAGTTCACAGCAGGCACGTCTAAGAACGTAATTTCAATATACCGGCTGGTTCACCAGTCCCTTGCGATTTAGTTATATGCATCCCGCCGGTTTTACTACAATTCTGAAATGCATCGGTCCCTCTCCCTAAACCGGGGTAATATAACGAGATGTGTGTTTACGGGTTAAAAGACAGCAGGAATCGTGAGCGCCACTATGAATTCGTTATGGGTACCTCGAATGAACCCGTGAAACGAGCACAGATACGAAGAACACATACCTTACAACAGGAGGTGCACACACAGACTAGGAACAGGTGTTGTATAGGATATAACTGCGCGCTGCATGACAAGCCTAGCAATAGCTCACGTGGCAGGGGCGCGGTGGTTCGAATCCCACGTAAGTATTTTATTTTGTTTTGCCGCCAATTGGGATGTGGTAAGGTTGTATACGTTATAGCTTCCACAGACTGATTTGTTTATTTGGCCCTGTAATGGGCCGTATGTGTCGCAGCATAGTGTACTGAGTTCGGGTGGACGAGGATCAGGACAAAGGCAACGAATTAGCTACGTCGTACAATGTCCCCAGCCTCGTAGACCACAGGTAGGGTAAAGTGTGACCTATAGGAACGATAACAACGCGCTATGGCAGGTAGGTATGTAGCTGCGCTGACTACCCACCGAGGCAAGTCACAATACAACACAACACAAAAAGAACAAAGTTTATTCACTGCCTCGTGATGTATTCCAGTGACGAACGTAATGTGGATATGTTACTCTTCTATAGAGAAATGAAATGAAATGGAGTATTGCATTTAGTGCCGGGATGTCCGAGGACATGTTCGGCTCGCCAGGTACAAGTTTTTGTTTGACACCCGTAGGCGACCTGCGCTTCGTTGTGAGGATGAAATGATGATGAAAACAATACATACACCCAGTCCGCTTGTCAGCGAAATTACGCACTGATGATTAAAAACTCCCGACCCTGCCGGGAATCGAACCCGGGACCCCCGTGACCAAAGGTCAGCACGCTAACCCTTTATCCATAGAGTCGGACATCTATGAAGAAACTAGACAGAATGCATACCAGGCACAACGAATGTGTTAAATGCTATCTGGACAGACGGCAGCCGACAGGTGTGATATTTTGGAGTGTAGAAAGACGTCTGCGGGCTACAGAGTCCATGGGAAGGACACTACCTATTCCAGATCAACCCGTGACGTCTGCTCACATAAATTAACCAGCAAAATGGACCATAGGAGGGACTTAATTCATTACCGTGAGGTCTAAATCGTCAGATGGAAAGTGTCAATCGCTGATGGAAGGATAAGTCTGCTATTTCATTTATGCAAAAGCCACCACTTAGTCTGGGTGTCTATGTTTGTCTTATATACATTACACTACATAACAGCGAATATATCCCTCCACAAGGGTTTGATGTCAGGAAGGGCATCTGGCCGTAAAACTGGGCTAATTCCACATGGCGTGCTGACCCCAAATATTGGAAAAAAAGACCAGGAAGAAGAATAAAATCCTTATTACCTCCCTGAGAAAGAACACAGCTAGTGCGTTATAACAGTCCAAATATGCATAACGATATGTAGCCTACTTTCACAACATCCAGAACTAGTGGACCTCATTCTTCAAATCTTATCTATCAGGACATCTTTCACATGAAGAAACCGACCGCGTAGCATACTTGGTAATGCGCTCGTCTCTTGTGCTCGAGAGAGAAGGATCGAATTCCAGCACAATCAGATGACTTCAAGAGTATTTCAATGGGGGAGACCCGTGCCAGTTGATGTACTGTACATTAGAGAACCAATTTTCAGGATAAAAGTGATCAAATACAAAGTATATAGCAAATGAAGGGGCGATAAGCTTTCCACTAACTATTTTTACTTTTGCATTTTCCGGAGGCACAGAGTCTCAGAATATTCTTGTGTCTCGGTAAAGTATCGACACAAGACTGGCGCATTTCAGCAACTTCAAATACCACCCTAACGAGCCAAGCTTGAACCCCCATATTTGGGCTCAGAAGGTCTGTGCTATACCCTCCGTGCCGCTCAGCCCACCCGCGAATCGAACTTGGGGTCTCCACGTAAGAGGCGACGTCTTACCTCTACACCACGGGACTGACATATAATGCTATTATTAATTATCTGAACGTTATACGCACTGTTCATGAACTGAGCAGTTCTTGTTTTGTTCCCCTCATGATCCTACAAAGTGAATAAAAGGTACTGTACATCCGTAACAGGATATGATAATTTCAAAAATGGGGAATACCACGGATAAGAACATTTATTCCGTATCTATTACTAGAATACATAGTAAACCTTCACAGTAAGCGATGACAGTTTCTATCCTACACCTATGATGGAAGGACGGCTGATTCCTAACATCCCATTGTACATACACAAAGTGATAGCCTTTACTCTTGATACATAACTCAGTTATGGCTGTATGAAGTCCTACTCGATCTGGCAACGCCGGCCGTGATCTGGCCACTGTAGAACGTGGCCCCTCGTTATTATCTTCACTTTTATTTTTCTGTACGTTACGTCTGCTCAGTCACCCGAAAATAGAAGATGGTGCAAAGGAATGAAATAAGACATATTATTCTCTCATTGTAGGCGGACACGAATTGTGCTTGAAATGTTCTTTACCTATCTGGATAATCATCATCTGAGCAATATATTCGCCCCCATACATGACGGTACGTAGTTGGGTCAACAAATCTGAACACTGGAATAGTGGTATATAAAGTATGATGGAGAGGGACACAGTTAACAGGCGAATGAATGATAGGGAAAATAAGACACCGACGAACAGAGAGCTAAAAGGGGATATTTTCGTTTTGTTTCTCTTTCGTGGATTGGATTCCCCATGAGGAAGTCGAACAAATTAGAAACGATATTTCTACTTCGACCTGATATTCACTCAGCGTACAAAATAATTAAGTACAGTGTTCGTTTCCAGGGACAAAGGCGGCCGGGCATAGAGCTAACCACTCTATTCCTGTTAGAGCCGAGGTTACTAATAGTAGAAACATTTAGCTTCAATTCCTCCAGGAGCCTTCAAGGCCATTACGGAGATAGCTTTGCTATAGTATTTCTGTTGAACAATTATCTTCTCACTCAGTCTAGAATGTCCAGGTGATTTCAGCCTCTCTTGCCTATCAATCTCTAACTTCCTACGTGTTAAAAAGGGTACAGTAATATGCATCGATAAATACTCCTTGTTATTTAATGAAAAACTTGCATCGTTGCAAAAAGCTGCTCTGGTGTGGTTGTGGTTAGCTGAGACGAGGAAAC
Organism: Anabrus simplex; assembly: GCF_040414725.1. Lineage (NCBI taxonomy): Eukaryota > Metazoa > Arthropoda > Insecta > Orthoptera > Tettigoniidae > Anabrus > Anabrus simplex. The sequence continues at coordinate 555,896,707 of NC_090266.1, read as the reverse complement.
TCGCGGAAAGTCAATGAATATAGTTAGAAGGTAGAAATCTGGTAGTCCTAAACCCCGTGCATTGCTGATATACGTGACTACAGTTGTTTGCTTTCTCCACAAGGTATTCTGTCGTCTTGGAAGAACCTTCTTTTTAAGGTTGAAAGGAATGGAGTAGAGTACCAGAAACCACTGGAAGTAAGTAGATACTGAAGATGTAACTAGCTGGAATATTTATTATTTGTCATTGCTACGAAGAATTATTTTTCGAGAGTTGCGAGTCATGAAATACTCTGCCACATCCAACAAACAAAAATAGCACACATTTCTCTTCTTATGCCTCTCTCCCCGAAGACTGGTGTTCAGCCTCTACATGAATTCTCCATCAACGAAAATTTTCAGAAGAATTACATGCTAAAACATAACCCTAGTTATTCCTATTGGGGATAATTTTTTTTTAATATTCAAGCTTTTTGGGTATTTTGAATCGTGAAATTGCCAGTGTTTTGCAGTGGCAGTGGGCTCATCAGTTGAACGTGGCAAGGTGTGGCAATCTAACTACCACACTACCACACTGGTAATATTACGATTGAATAGGCCCAAAGAGCTTCAATATTTTAACATTTGCAAACTATGAAAATTATTCATGGTTCTCTTCTTCGATAAAAAGAACATACGATACCGTGTGCAAGATATTGCACCGGTCTGCCTAAGCCTGATATAATGATGCATATTTCATAAGAAAAGGCTTGGTCTTTGTCGTCAGAAAACGGACAATTTCAACATTCGCAGGGCGAAGTTTGGTTTGTTTGCTGCTTTAAAGATATAAGCAGAGTGGACGCGTTTCCCCGATTGCTACGTCTTCAGCCAGCTGTTTTCCAACCTTCCACCCAGTTGCAAAATGTTTTCCGTGACGGCGCATGTTCTCCACAGACTGCCACCAAGCGCAATGAATTTCTGCAGTGGTCACGCCTTTTTTCCATAGGAACCAAGTCGTATAGCGCTATCCCTGACGGTTGCTTTCCATGTTGTCTGCACCTATGCTGACAGTGTTGTTATGAAATGGCTATGACGAGTGCATTCGTTGGCCCCTGTGCGTGTGCTTCTACCAAACGGTGGAACAAGACACTAGTTACACATCACCTTCAAAATTGAAATGTGTACCATACCCGGACGTACAAAAAATAAAGTGTAAAACAATATGGTACGCCATTCGTATCTTTACATCGGACTGTTTTAAGACCAATTTTTCTTTACGGGAGCGAAAGCTGGGTGGATATCTTTCTCATAAGTTAGAAGTAACGGACATGAGAGTAGCGATAATTATTGCTGATACGAACAGGTGGGAACAATGGCAGAAGGGCACTCAGAATGACGAGATAAAGGCTAAGTTAGGAATGAACTCGATGGATGAAGCTGTACGCATAAACAGGCTTCGATAGTGGGGTCATGTGAGGTGAATGGAGGAGGATAGGTTACCTAGGCGAATAATGGACTCTGTTATGGAGGGCAAGTGAAGTAGAGGGAGACCAACACGACGATCGTTAGATTCAGTTTCTAACGATTTAAAGATAAGAGGTATAGAACTAAATCAGGCCACAACACTAGTTGCAAATAGAGGATTGTGGCGACGTTTAGTAAAATCACAGAGGCTTGCAGACTGAACGCTGACAGGCATAACGGTCTATAATAATAATGTATGTATGCATGATAATTCGTACTTTCGGGCGATTTTTTAAATAACTGTTAGGTTCTCCAGTCTGACGAAACATTAAAGGAATCCGGTGGCTGAAATGGAATACCTTTTTTCTCCACATAGTGTGGGGGGGGGGGGGATTGCCCCCATCGGCCCCCCCCAAACCGCCGCTACTCTATCCGTGACCAGTAATTGAACCCTTTAATTTACCGTTCCCTCCTTGGTAGTCTGCCTCGACTGCTTCGGTAGAGCAATATCGTCCTCTCGGATCTTTGGGGTCGTTACTAGTCCCTTTCTGTCACTTCATCGGCCTAACAATAGGGTTCAGAGTAAAGCATAACTACTTCAAATGAGGAGCAAGAATTTGCTCACTGAAATATTTATTCGATGTAAATCACGATAATTTGTTTATTAAATAGGCAAGGAAAGTCAGTTACATTTTTCACAACATGTTATAATGCAGTCTTAATGTATAACGTGAGTGGTAAAGTTATAGTGAAATTGTTTATAATTGTCCTCCAAAGAATGAAAACGCAATGTAAAATTCGTGGAGAGCAAAAACCAGAAAAAAGAAAAGGAAACCAGAAAATCGGGCACTATTGATCCAAACGATAACTGAGAGTTAATCCACACGATCCGTGGAAAATCTGACCTTCAACAAGTAGAATTCCTGATTTACATTTAATTAAGGTTATCCACCAATCTACTATCCTATCAGATACTGGAACATCCCCCGAAGATGGATCCTTAATGGAACCAAATCGACTATCAGTTGCTTTGGATAGGTTGCGAAATATTACTAGAAAGCATGGTGTTCATTACAAATTAACAGCACTTATCACAATCAAAAATAAAATTCCACCATGTAGCCTATCGTCATCTCATGACACCCTTAAGCTACGGAGGAATCCCGATGCTGAAACACGCATCACCACAAACAGATGTTTAGAAGAAACCAACAACAATTAATCCGAGGGTGTTACATACGTTACGTCGTACTGAAGGAACAAAACTGCGAAATGCAGGAAAACATTAGTTCATTATGCAATTAGAGGAAATACCAAGCACCTAAGTTAAAGAAAAGTGTAAGTCACTTGAAAATGTTCTTACTAAACCAACTATCAGGTTATAAAACAATTACGTCATTATGTTTGTTAAATTACGCGTCCACAATATAACACAAATAAAAGGAAATCTTTCCAATATTCTATAACTAAGACTACCATTACAAATCTGTATACCTACACTTTTCCCATTAAACTAAACTACAAGTGATCGGTAAATCAACGTCTCACATAAATAATCAGAATAACGAAAAATGAAAATAAAAGATTTTAAAACTGACGAATCGAATCCGTATTCTTAGTGTAAATCCCACATGAATGAACTAAGTGTCAACACACGGCACTATCATGATGTACCGGACACAAGAACAATTAATCTTAAAGTAAAGGAAAAGTGAACAGAAGAGGAAAGTTCATAGAACTTGAACACGCATGGCTAAGCAGTAATGATCAGTCTCCATTAGCTAGGGACAGCCCTTATAATCATGCCACTACTGATGCAACGCTATTATGGGAGCACCTTCTGGCTAGTAAGAATCTTAACACATGCAGTGAAGTTCGCTAAATAAAAATAAACTCGTCTCCCGTTTGACATTGCGTAATATCACTGAAAACAGTAATCACTACCACCACGATATTCACGGCATAACTCTAGTGTGAATAGTACCTGCTAATATCATTCACATTCGTATCCACTATTGCAAACACTAACATCGTTCAAGTCGATTCGCAAAAATGACTAACCTACGACTTGACTATGTACAGACGACGCCCTAATCCTGTCGTTGAGCCAACGTTACTGTGTCTACTCATTCTTAAGTTATATAATGCACGCGGCACCCTAAATCTATCGTTGAGCCAACGTTATGGTATCTACACAACATTCATACTGCCAGGCGAAATCGAAACTTTTAACGCAATGTCCGGATATCAAAATCTGACTCTCGTTGAAACTATATCACATGAAGTTAAATTCGCTACAAAAAATGAACTCGAACGTGGAAATATTACTGTCTGTTTCCTACAGTCAAGCGTGAAATCAAAATTAAACAACATGTCCGAATAGTTTAATCTATTCATCACTAGAATCTCAACACATGCAGTGAAGTTCGCTAAAAAAAAAATTGATTCAACTCTCGTTTGACTTTACGTAATGTCACTGAAAACAGTAGTCACTACCATCAAAATATCACGGCATAACTCGAGTGTGAGGCTCCAACTGGCCTTCCATCTCAACATTCCAAACATGAATCAGCGTGAACTGTCCAGTGAAGAAACTTTTCATCAATCTACTGAAGCTAAACTATCATTCTAATAAAATTAATTTTTCACACCCGCAATGTTTCTAGTCAGCGATAATTTCGTCTCGTAAAGATACAGAAGAGAATTCGATTTACAATAATCAAGTATTATCTTGACCGTGTGTCGGAATGTAGTTCATTCGTGAGGTCGGCTATCACTTCGCTGGTATCAAATAGAACCGTCACTTAGACTTAATTGCCGCTACCTACAGTCTGACATAAAATAGTAATCATGGGAGAAACACCAACTTGTACTTAAAATAGGCGTTACAACGCGCTCACTTTTATATGATGACCTTTAAATTCATCAACCGTTCTGGATTCCTACAGGACATCGTTCATCTTATACAGCCTGTCTCAGAGAAATATTGCACCTCAACTTATACACCATGACACAAAAATGCCTCTCCGTCAAAATACAGGACCCCTTACCCTCGGCATCCTGCTCATGCTACATCACTCATAAAATACAGACTTACTCTTCCTTTAACATCTTTCTAACTATTCTCACAATATTTCATTTCCATTACAGTCCATTTTCTCCTCGTTTGAATCGTTTTAAATACAAGCGATCCCATGCCCAACCAAATTTATAATGACCTCACAATTTAATTCTCTAAATTTTTCCTGCCCTTATCAGCAAAATAGCATACCGTGATTTTCTGTATCACAAATACACGGTGTCACAAAATTTAAGTTTCTCAAAAATGCCAACTTTATCATTTCCTTCACTGGATTTCGATATGAACGCAAATCTCGCTTATAACTGTGAACGCATAATTTATCATCTCAAATTTTATCCTGACGTGAATATTATTATTATTTGATAATTTAATATTTGGGAGCCTCCGTGGCTCAGACGGCAGCGCGTCAGTCTCTCACTACTGGATACCGTGGTTCAAATCCCTGTCGCCCCATGTGAGATTTGTGCTGGACAAAGCGGAGGCGGGACAGGTTTCCCTCCGTATACTCCGGTTTTCCCTGTCATCTTTCATTCCAGCAACACTCTCCATTACCATTTCATAGCATTTATCAGTCATTAATAAATCGCTTTGGGAGTGGCGACCCCATCATACTAGTAGCCTATATATGGCTCATTCATTACATCCCTGACCCAGTCAAAGACTGGAAGCGGGTTGTAGGTTTTCATTTTCAATTTGATATTTGACTTCATCCCACTCATAACGGACTTTTTACATTATTGTAACTTTTACCGGTCCGAACATTATTTCATTGATTTTCATTGCAATATTTAACTTCACTCTTACATTTTTTAAGAAATTTAAACACATTTTAAAATCTCGCACGCTGACATAAATATTAGATAGTTCGCCTCCACACTAGAATAACGAAGAGACATTTCCACGTCATCGCAATATACTTGATTACACACGCCACATATACAACGCGATGTTCTGATTAATTAATTTCAAGGGACAAGCATTTGCATCTATAACTACAAAGCATAATATTTAAATTAGACAGACCTGTAAATTGTAGTCGTTTTGGCAAGGCATTATCTCGGCTTCATCTTGTGCCAGCAACCTCCAATTTAGCCCTTCATAATTGCAAGGTACATTCTTCTCTTAAATATTATCTTATACATAGACAGATTTTATACTTGGCTTGAGGCAACACACGATATCATAAATTATTCTACACACATATAACAGTTAAACCGTCCCGCTTCATCTCGAGAACTCAACTAATGCAGTTTGTGGAATCTTCCCAACTCCTTTCTAACTAGATGTTCACAGGTGTGATTGACCGTGAGACACAAAGCTTATCTCCGCAAGATTATCGTCCTCCCTTACCGCTTACAAAAATATATTGTCCGCAGTAATTCACAAAAGCTATCTATGAATCGTCAGTTGCCGTATGAGAAGTTCAGGAATCCTATAATGATTAAACTTTTGATTCTCTTCCCCGACCGTGATAGATGTAACTACAATGTTGCAATAGCTAGTTTTGTCTTCGTTCACCTTTTACCACCTGGTAAATTATTCATCCCTCAAGCTGAATGGCTTTAGAGGTTCTACAAGTCTATTTCGTCCACTTTAAGCCTTCTTCTTAAGGTTGACTGACGTAGGTTCATACTCTCGGAACATAGAATTACGACTGACGCTCCTGCCTGAGAAGGGAGTATTTAAACATTTTCTAGGGACACTATGCTCGCCATGATGTACTGTGGTGCAATCATTCCGACTGAAGACCACGGGACCAATTTCTTCGAGACTTACTCCAGAGATTCCACCTAATTTTCGCGTCATGACGATGTTGTTTGCTGATATTTCCCGTTACTTTAACGTGCGTAATTAATTAATTTCGTGCATTAAGGTTCCCGCGCATTTTATCTGTATGACCTTGACACGTGTTTCCATCACGGCCAACATAGATGCCTACTTCTCTCCAGGCCTAATTAAATACATTTCCATCAAATATTTCCTAAAATTTTTAATTACTTATTTCTTTGTTAATGACAGTGCCAAAATCTCTCTCAAAGTGGGTTATTGTCCAGAATTTCATTCTTAATTACTCGAGGTCTGCCGAAATGTTCCGACCTCGTTCGAATTGGTGGCTCGCCTCCCGCTGTGAGTTGGCATGTCACGGAGCGCGCGATGAGCTTGCAATAAAAAATCTGGTTGCACTCCATCTTGGAGTTGCAATATCTTTTTAGCAAGGTAGAATGAATGGTTCAGTATGGATGGTGATTTTCACAGTTTTGAAATCCATAAATTTAGCATTCTTATTTGTACATCCAACACTTTGTTGCGTTTGTAATTTAGATTTTTATAGCGTTTTCAGGAAAACAGAGTTTGAATTAATTCTGATAAATAGGTTGTGCCCCTTGATGAAATAAAGGCGAAAATAAAATCGCATAGAGCTAATAATACAATAAAAATGTCTGGAGAATTGCGTAATAAAATTGTTCGTATATTTTAAAATAATATGGGCTAAAACATTTCACAGAATGAATCAAATGTATATTGATGCAAAATTATAATAAACCGATCTTGATAGCTGCAGTCGCTTAATTGCGGCCAGTATCCAGTATTCGGGAGATAGTGGGTTCGAACCCCACTGTCGCCAGCCCTGAAGATGGTTTTCCGTGGTTTCCCATTTTCACATCAGGCAAATACTGGTGCTGTACCTAATTAAGGCCACGGCCGCTTACTTACCACTCCCAGATCCTTCCTGTCCCATCGTCGCCATAAGACCTGCCTGTGTCGGTGCGACGTAAAGCAACTTGCAAAAAAATAAAAAATAAATAAAACGGAAAATACAAAATATTAACTTACGTCATGTTCACAAATCTGTAACATTGTTGATGGAAAACATAGAATATACTTGAACATTTTATTCCGTCATTTATATATTCCTATCACTTACAACTAAATTGTGTTTACTGAGACATCTGTAATCTTTGTACGAACCCTAGGTCGCGCGGCTGTGAGCTTGCATCCGGGAGATAGTAGGTTCGAATCCCACTATCGGCAGCCCTGAAGATGGTTTTCCGTGGTTTCCCATTTTCACACCAGGCAAATGCTGGGGCTGTACCTTAATTAAGGCCACGGCCGCTTCCTACCAACTCCTAGGCCTTTCCTATCCCATCGTCGCCATAAGACCTATCTGTGTCGGTGCGACGTAAAGCCCATAGCAAAAAAAAAAAAAAAAAAAAAAAAAAAAAAAAAAAAAAAAAGAACCCTAGGTACACTGCAGGGCTGTTTAGGCAAACTCTGCGTATCTGAGCTTGACAGCCAACAGCATTTGCAGGCAGTCCAACGGGGGCGCAAGCTCATCGGTTTAAGATTCCAAAAAGAAGAAAAAAGAATAATAATAATAATAATAATAATTCCGACATGTGGCCTCCGAAAAGGCCAGATGCAGGTCTCTCGAGTTGACATCGTACAGGCGACCTGCACGTTGGTGAGGATGGGGCTCTACCTATGATGAATTCTAATGCTGAACATGGCACACACCCAGCACCCGAGCCAATCGAAGTAAAAATCACCAACCCGGCCTGCAATCGAAACCGGGACCCTGAGCCAAAGGCCAGCACGCCAACAATTTAGCAACGGAGCCGGACAATATGCAATAACAAAGCAAAGCAAAGCAAAGTCACCTCCGCAAAGGCCATGAAGGCCCTAGGAGGGGTGGAAGTTAAAGTCTTCCACCATTCGTAATTACAACATGCAATAACAGAAAACTTAAATGAAATTTTATTTGAAAAGGCGTCTGTTTCGCATTTATGTCGCATTTTAGTGTAACTTTTACAATTCGAGCAAGTTTTACTTGTTATGGTGTTCACGAAACCTACTGAAAACTGGTTTGTAGTTCATGAAAAATTTAAAATGCGAATGTGCAAGTCTTTTTTATTTCCCGTAGTATCGCCATAGCGAAGTCATAAATAACAGTTAAGAAGTATTTTTGAGAAATTCCATCCGTGCGAGGAGAAAATAAGGAGGTACAAGACGAAAAATGGGTAGCGGCGGAGCCGTAGGCTGCGGGCTGCTATAATGGATAATTATAATGCCGCTTGGTAGCGTGTAAAGTACAAGAAAACTCCAAAAGGGAAGGAAATTAAGGGCACTTTCGCGTAGTGTTTCTGTAGACATCCAGTGAGCCAAGGGAGATATTCTATTCCATTTTCTCTTATGCAAATTCAAAATATATTTTTTATTAAGGAAGCATCGGTTCAAAGAATGGGTAATTTCACTTTAAATGAGCAAATTCTTAGTCATAAGTAGCACCAGTAAATTTTAAATCATAAATTTCAGTAATAAATTCCTTAACTGATAACCTGAAAATATATTGTTCTTTTAATAGCTGCGGTCAGCGCCAGGATTCAAAACTCGGATCCCCGAATGACTCATTTTCCATGAGGTATGGAGGAAGAAAAAAGCAAGCTTGAAGTATTACGTCTCAGTTGATATCGTGATCATAGTCATGAGACCTAGAATTCTTCGTGGAATCCAAATCAAGAAATGCGATTTATCGTTTCAAATATTCCACATGTATTGGCCTAGATTTAAACCGCGACCGACGTCGAGAGCTAGACAATAGGAAGACAAGTGGAAAAATGAAAAAAGATAACCGTGATCACTGCCAGAATTCGAATCCCGAATCCCCGAATGATGTAGCTTCTCATGGAACGTAAGGAAGGACGGGTGAAGGCGGACTGAGAGATGTTGGAAAACGGCAGCTCAGATGTGAAGCTACAGTCACAAGTTAACAGCCTGTAATTATCAGACACATGTTTGCAACAACAGCGGATGTAGGTGTAATAAAATATTCCTCAACTCGCGATTTAACGAGTAGATGAAGTAGCACGTGACACCTCATTCAATAACAGAAATAGAATAGGAAACGTCTCTGGAAGTAGGTAAGTAAGAGCAACATTCGAAAAATCGGTTTCAGCATTACCGTGTGTGCGTTCGAATACTCCGTCCGCACGTAGTTAACCCCGTAACTCTTCATGTACGGATTATTATTATTATTATACTTATTATACTTATTATTATTATTATTATTATTATTATTATTATTATTATTATTATTATTATTATTATGTGCTCTTAGACACTAGCTACAGGCAAACTACGTTTGGCAAAGCCTTTGTTCCACTTCATCACATGATAAACTCGACCGACCACGGTCTTTCTAATAATGCTGCAAGGTCCTCATTCAGTTGACCGTTGCTCTCTACAGATGATATAATACTCTCGTTCGTCTCCAGATGGGTCTCTACGCACAATTATTTTACCATATGAAATACATGTTACCATTTTTGCTCCACGTGTCATGACTTGTCGGTCTTGAGTTAGGAAAAATAAAATGACAAGGTCATCAAGCTAGTAACGAACCATTTTCAGGGCTACCGACGATGGGCCTCACGTCTACTGAGCTTCAGAAGTTTAGTCCGATAACCTGAGTGGTCGTAGCGCCCTTCTAGACCGTGTACTTTGTAATAATGAAGTGTTAGAACTGAAAATAAATGTTTGCCCAGAGTTAGCTAGAAGACTTCGATAAGCTCATACTTCTGCAATCGTTTCATTTTCACCCGTGTCCACATATCTCTCCATACCTTAATCAAAATATGTCTTTGCTAAAACTGTAATCGAGAAAGCCCAGTGTCTAGTATACAACACTAAATGTACTGTACGTATTCACCTCAGTACCTAGCATCCAGGTTTATCAAACTCTCGGAGACTCATCGACTAAAACAGGCATCCTTAGTCGAGAGCGAAATGCCTTCGGAGCCAGTTTGCTGCCCGCTCTCGAGGAATGAGAGCAGCTTAGCGAGCAAGTAGGGGAAGAAGTAGGGGAAGTGCATGACGTAGTATGTACTGAAGGCCAGTGGCGCAAGTATAGTGCGGCCACGGTGTGCAACCCGCCTGACTGCTGCCCTCTTGTCACGTGACAAACACCCGTCCCGAGCGGAGCAAGTAACACCGGCTCCCTGGAGCAACTACGTGATGACGTCTGGACTAAAACACCAGCTCTAACAACAGCATCTCCTTGGCCACCCCTGCACACACCCACAAACGGTACACCCTGTCCTTTGCTTTAGGTTCAGCCCTGGTCTTGAACGTCATACTACTATGAATTACGGAGCCTGACGTCGGGCTCATCACTCAAAAATCAGCAGGCTTATAGGAAATATTTACTTTCTGTTTAGTTGCAACTGTTATTACTAGAGTCCGGATTATTAGGTACTGATAGGTTAGAATGCAAACTTACTTAAGCCAGTAACAAGTATACCCTACACTGTACAACGGTTATGCTACGAGATTTGCATAGATATTAGGGGTACAGCCTATAGAACTCCTTGAATTTATGCTACTCTTCCTACATTATGGTAAAACGGGTTGCATCACACTTCCTACAAATCAAATTACTTTGCATTCTAACCTATACCTACCTAAAAATCCGAGGTATAGTTACTACTGTTAATATTACGATGGTGACGATCCTGATGATGATAATAATATTAATAATTAGGGCACGGATTTCTCTAACCTAAAATCTATTGAAGTACACATGCATTTATGCCCTGAAATGACCAAAATATGACATAAGGATCAAAACGATAAATGAAAAAGAATCATTTACTTTTAAGTGTTACTGGATGACGTTATGCAGTTTCAGAGAGTCAAATTTTAAGGGTCTCGTTGTCAGCAAGTAGAACCTTGTCTTTGGAGAAACTTCTTTCTACATCGCACGATGTAACGGGGGCATACTTGAAAGAAGCCAAATGGTTAGCGGAAAGTTCAGGTTTATTTTCGCCTTATTCTGCTTCTTTTCCTCAAAGAATAACAGCAACATTACACAATGTTTTATATCCAAGATTTCGTTCAAGCAACGTCGTAATTTTGCCCTAACCTCATCAGCAAATTACACCCGGTGCTCTCGATAACTCGTTTTCAGTTTTCTTTACAATGCTTGAAGTATCACATGAATGCATGCCCACATGTTCAAAGCGAGTGATGGATTTTTGATATCACAGGGAAATTTGATTTTGTGTAGACTAAGTTTCTTAATACGGTAGATGAAAATAACTCTTGTACCATTTTGATTGAATACGAGTCACTTCTGTCAAAGTTATTGAAGATCTTCTCAATCCCACTGTAGTTTGTGCAATAGTAGTCTGCAGCACCAAGCCAAGTCCCCCAACGTGATAGAACGGGCTGTGAAGGAGAGGGTAATGACGGAGCAGAGGCTTAACAAAAATCTTCTTGCCGTTAGCAATTAATTTGTTCATATCAGGACAGTTCCCTCGATCCTCTTCAGGCACACTACGTAGGGCATACAAAAGACAAGCTGCATGTACCATATTGGCATACAGAATCTGAAGACCTTTTGCTGTTTTATCATGTAAGGAGCAGCGTCCGTTACGAATATGAGCAGATTATCTCGTTCTACTTTACCATTGCAGTTTCGAAAAATGTAGCTATGGAGGAGTTGTTCACCCTATCCAACACCTCGCAGGCTAACAGAAATGTTTCTGCAGGGTGGTCATGTTTAAGAGTTCCTAGTATAACATTTGCCACATATCTACCGTACATGTCGGTGCTGTCGCGTATGGAGAGTAGTGATGGGGTAATCCAATACTTTTAAATAATCGAATAACCTCGATACGATTCTTTAAGTAATCGACTAAATAATCGAATAAAGTAATCGAATGCGTTTCAAGTACCATTCAGTTGTTTCGCGTAACTTAGAATATTCGGATGCGTCATGAATCAATTTTTCGGCTTAAGTGTGTCGGAGGGATAATCGATTGAAATAAGCGAATAGATGAACTCTTATGAAAAATAGAAATACGCCTTTTTCCAAACTTATCTCCAAATGTTGAAACTACATGAGTGAATTAGCTGTCTTAATAACATCACTTTTCATTCGATTATTTCGAAAGCATTCACCACTCAATTGCTTCATTGATTCGATTGCAGTTCCGAATGAATAATCGAAAAAATAATCGAATGGAAAAATTCACTATTCGATTGCCTAATCGATTCCAATAGAGTTTGAATGAAAAGCTGAAAAATATTCGGAGAGAAAAAAATATTCACTTTTCGATTGCCTCATTCATTCGAATGGAGTATCGAATGAATTATCGAAGAATAATCGAATGGAAAAATATTCACTACTCGATTACCTCGTTCATTCGAATGAATAATCGAAAAATAATCAAATGGGAAATATAATCGAATAATCGAATAAAATGAAATAATTGAATAAGCGATTATTTTGTATTCGATTATCCAATCACTAATGGAGACTCATATTTTGGTGCTGACGACACTATTCATTATCTTGTTCATTGTATTGTAGTAACAAGCAGTCAGATAATTCTTTCTTAATGAGGACTCGGAGGGAATGGGATAAGTCGTGTACTTTTCTACGAACTTTTTGGAACTGGGTACTTCTATTTAATATAAAGGAATGTTTGATTAAACCATCAATTCATAATGATCCGTAGAAAATTGAGATGACTTCCCGATGGTCAAACAGCAATCGCTGTCTGCTTTCCGCGGTTAATTCTTTGTTTACACAACTTTTGTGTTTAATAATATTGCAATGTTGTTGCTCTGTAATTTTCATCTCACATATTTTACAAAATCATACATTTTGAAACCACTGAACTAATCATTAACAGAGACAAAAGGATACTGTACAGAGGAATAGATAGCGTGTGGTTGAAATTCCTTTCCCCCACTCCGCAGAACAAGGAAACTGAATACTGGCTATCGGGAAGGAGGAAATGAGGGACAGAAAGTAGCTATCGTTCCAGGTATATATATAAACACTAGTGTCCAAAGTTAAGCATAATCACTAAACGAGGCCATACCACCTGATAGGAATGTCAGAAGGATTGCTGAACAAACGGAAGCTGAATCACACACCATATGTCACAATCTTGTCCAAAAAACAGTCTCAGAAAGGTTCTGATAGCTAAGGTACACTTTTGACAACGACTAACAAAACTTGGCAATGTCTTCCACAACAAAATATGCTGTTAATAGGGTGTATGGTTACCCCCAAAGGCCAAACATGCTTCGCAGCGACGTGGCGTGCTATCTATCAGATGGTCCAAGAGCTCTTGTGGCAGTCGATCCCATTCCTCCGAAAGGGCGATGCGAAGGGTCCTTGGTGGAGGTTGAAGGGATGGAATTCGCCTCCCCAATGCATCCCAGGCATGTTATATAGGATTCAGATCCGCAGACCTCGCTGGCCCGTCCATGCGATGAATGTATTTCCCAGCCAGATATTCGTCCACCAGAGCAGCGCGATCCGGTCGAGCATTATCGTCCATTAAGAGGAAGTCTGGACCAACCGCACCTCTGAAGAGTCGAACATGTGGTCTCAGAGCCTCATCCCTGTATCTTCGAGCGTTAACAGTGTTCCTCGGACCACCCATGCAGATGTGCAGGTCCGTACGGCCATTCAACATGATGCCGCCCAACACCATGACGCCACCACCACAATACAGGTCCCGTTCCACGATGATCCTGTGGTTGTATCGGCTACCCGGTTCTCTCCAGATTAATGTGCGACGGGATTCTTTCTGCAAACTGAAGCGGTATTCATCTGTGAAGAGCACACTCCTCCATTCATTCATGGTCCAGTTTCGATGTTGACGGCTCCACAGTAAACCAGTCTCTGTGCTGGAGTGAGCGGATTTTTTGTTTTCTCAAACTTGCTACGAGTTCACTCCACAGGTATTCGATTGGGTTCAGGTCCGAACTTTGAACTGGAGTTTTGAAAGTGTGTGGAGTGTGGTACAGCAACCACAGACGAACAATGCCCGCTGTATATTTTGGGTCATTGTCTTGTTGAAAGTAATCATTTCTCGTAACAGCCAAGGCAACAACGCTCTGTATTTCTGTAGTTAAGGCAAACTTGCTCTGCAAGGTCATATTGGCGTTAGTAGCAACACTCCTTGTCGACTGGAGTAAAAATTTCACTAAGCGCCTTCTTTCAGATGTGCAAGCACGCCTCCTGGATAGGCGTTTGTCTAGCACAATTTCTTGTTGGTGTTTGGATTTAATTTTACACCGATGTATATTACAAAGTATGGCCAGTTCACCATATGGAAAGATCGATAACATAATATACCAAACAACACAAAAATATATTAGGTTTTGTAAAAATGCAGCGTTATACAATTTGAATTATGAATTGTTATTAAGTGTTCACAAGACATACTATACTGTATAATACCAAACACCCGGCAACATGGCTGCTGCTTCAAGCGTTCCGTAGCATTGAGTGGGGTATTCTGCTTAAATTGAGACTCCTGCAAACCATTCGACCGCAGGAAAAGCTTGCTGATTTCCATTTTACCTTGTAATGAAGATAAATTCAGTAAATGCATGTCCGTATTGTTCTGAAAATTTTGCTAATCGATCGAAGAGCTAACCTCAGCTTTTTTTATTCCAGAAGATACTTCTGTACGAGTGAAAGTCCAATGTAATTAATGTAGTGTTAGAACCTGCTAGAAGAAAATGATCCTAACGTCATTCCGTTTTCCGACAAATCTTGTTTCCACTTCCATGGGTGTGTTAATTCGCAATAGTGCCGACCGGGAAACCTGATCTGTTCTACGAGGAAGCCCTTCACGACCAAAAGATATGAGCATGGTTCGCTCCTAGTGGTGAGAGAATAAGAGGTCCATCACTTTAAGGAAACAAGTACTTGGCAGGTACTGTACATGTACATCTGTTTGGAATCCTTTTTTGATTAAGTAATAATAAAGGAACGTTCATTTTCCTTCATTGTTTCTTCCTCTGACATGACCCAAACCTACAGTTGTCGATTCCTTCATTCTCTGTTAAATGATTTAGACTAGTGGTCATCCGATTAATTCATCATCATCATCATCATCATCATCATCATCATCATCCTGACTTCTCCCAGGAACAAGTACACTCTAGTAAATCCATTTCAAATCATTAGTTATTGTAAATTGATCGGAAGACTGAAATTTCACACTGACATTGAGAATATGGCCTTAATTTGAAAATGTAATAGTTGTAGGAAGTAAACAATTAGTAAAGAACTTCACCCCAGGAGCACAATATTCGGTCCTATATATTCTAAGAGCTAAAACATAGTTTTTCTGATCTTATCATGCCAAGTTCAGGAAGTAGCCAAGGAAGCTTTCTGGAAGGCTTCTTGAACCCACGTTGCTTGTACAAATCATACATAATGGCTTGCTATTTCGTGAGGAAAGTCCGTTCGTATCACTATTTAAAACGCCAGGAAGGTATGCGTGCGCACATAACGGCTTGGACGGACAAGTTGCCGGCGTAACTCCTACCCACTCAAGTGCAAGGAAACCTGTGTGTATGCTTACATTTTCTGTGTGTTAATAGGATAGAAAGAAGTAGGTTAGTAGAGCAGCACTGTCGGTGCCCCGTAAATAATACTAGCACACACGAACTGTAGGAGATGCTGGCGAGGTCACCGACAATCAGGTACACACTGAACAGCTGATTCTGAGCCATTCTTTCATGGCTACTGGAATGAGAGATGCAGAAAATAGTATATCGCTGCTGTACAGTGGGTTGTGGCCTCCCCAGGCGGAATATTCTTGCTCTATGTATTAAAATGCGAACAGACTTATAGCCTATCCCCACCCAATAATTGCTATTTATTGGCAAGCCACCAGGAAGACGTTAAACAACCACATGCTGACAGTTACCGAGATCGCGTTTATTTAATTGAAAAGCTCTCAAAAAAGTCAGTAGCCCACTGAGAAGTGGGTAGTCCGATTATTCAGTAGGTCACATGATCTTTTGTCTGGTAAGTTATTTTCAGTGTAATCAGAAAATTCCAATATTCCTTCCCAATACGAATACCTTCAAATACCAAAGTTCAGTTCGTTTGCATTGCTCTTTATTAAAATATTCAAATTACATCCAATAAATGTGAATGAGATAGCGTCATGTATGAGAACAACTTTTTTTTTTTTACAGAAAGAGCAGTTAAATAATACTCCTCCTTTTTCCATGCAGGCAGCAAATTACGGTGCAAGTGATGCATGCATCTACGATTAAACTTCCGTGGTGTTCGTTAAAATTTGTGAGTTTTAAGTCTGAAGTGACCAGAGAACAACAAACATTTTTTTTGCCAGTTGGTTTACGTCGCACCGACACAGATATGTTTTATGGCGACGACGAACAGGAAAGGGTAGGAGTAACTTAAGTTAGGTACATCCTCAGCATTTGCCTGGTGTGAAAATGGGAAACCACGGAAAACCATTTTCAGGGCTGCCGATAGTGGGATTCGAACCTACTATCTCCCAAATACTGGATACTGGCCGCACTTAAGCGACTGCAGCTATCGACAACAAACTCTAAACTGACCGACTGGGACATTGCATTGTCATCTTTGTTGAAACTAATTGTTATATGTTTGTCAACTCGGTCTTAGATAAAGCCATCGTCCATACTGCCTTGATTGTTGAAAGTAAATATTAATCGTTTTTATTTCATTAACCATTTCTTTCACTTTGATCTAGTGTTTCACTACTTTACCAGATCGGAGATAAATTTCACAAGGCTTTGGATTGCTAATTGAATTAACTTGCGTCACTTTTAGTAGATGCTGTTCCCAGCAGAAAGGCATCTCGTAGGAGTTGGAGATCACAGGGTATTCTACATTTCCCTTCAATAATACTGATTCATGGCATTTTCATTTTCACTCCTATCTGACCGAGTGCAAACCATGTCTTTCACAGTCAACTTACTGTACTAACAACGAGAAAACATTCCAGTTTCAGCTGGACAAACACCGTTTATAAATATAAATTAAAACAAAAACATTACAAACCATATAAGAAAATGCCTACTAAAATCAACTGGACATCTTCAGATTCATCAAATGATTAACAATGCAGATCAAACATCACTACGTTAATATCACATTCTCACATATTCACCCCGAGTAAACGTTGGAACACGTCTTCATAAGCTTTTGTAAATCGTGGGTATGACAGGTGTCCCTATATAAAAGCGAACAGGCCAAACACTATTTTAGGGCTAGATGAACAAAGAACATGGGACCCTACATAGAACGGAACGATGCACGTATGATAGCGGTATTGTTCTGAAGAGAGCTATAGTTATGGAATAAGCATCGACTAGTAGGATCCTGGTGACAGTTATGCCAATTTAATAATGGCGTGAGGCTACCGAAGAGGCCTGGTGCAGGTCCTTCCAGCTGACATCGTGTAGGCGACCTGCGCGTCTGTGATGAAATCTAATGCTGAAGATGGGACACACACACAGCCCCCGCGCCATTGGAATTAGCCGACCCGGCCGGGAATCGAACAAGGTACCCCTGGGCCGAAGGCCAGCACGCTAACCATTTAGCCATCGAGCCGAACAGTAGTACCAACGAATGTTAAATATCTTAAAACATATCTGACTTGAGTCTTACCACATATACGAGAGGAGATGTACGTTCTTTGAATGCTAGGGTCGAACGCATCCAAACCTCTTTAATAGGCTACACACGTTCTTAAATATAAAAGTCAGGAGATCACTTCGACAATCATTATTGTTGACATTGTGAGAATGTAAGTACATACAGTACATACATACATACATACATACATACATACATACATACATACATACATACCTTGTTATCTTATCTGCTAATGCCTTCGTTTATTTTCTTTAATTATTAACATAATTATTGACGGAAATACGTACAAAATGCTGTTCGTCGCAGCTAACCAATTTGTATAGCACTACGGCAAGTAGTGGAGACTTTGCATGTGCTGTGAGGAAGGGTAGGAGGGGTACATATTTTTTTGCTGAGGTCGTGGCCACTGAGTTATAATTCACCCACTTGCCGCGCGCATTCATCAGTCTGGCAGTCTCTTTAGTGTCTGTTAGTTTCGTAGTGAGTATTCAAATACTAAATGATTTTTAATTGCATAATCGTGCCGTCATTCTATTTAATTATACCGGTCGAGGTGGCCGTGGGGTTACGGGCGCGCAGCTCTGAGCTTGCACTCGGGAGATAGTAGTTTAGAATCCCACTGTCAGCAGCTCTGAAGATGTTTTTCCGTAGTATCCTATTTTCACACCAGGCAAGTGCTGGGGTTGTACCTTATTTAAGGCCACGGTCGCTTCCTTCTCACTTCTAGCCCTTTCCTGTCTCATCGTCGCCATAAGACCTATCTGTGTCGGTGCGACGTAAAGCCAATTGTAAAAAATATATTCACTTGTAATCGTATTTCAACGGGAGCTAATACCAACGCTCGTAAATTATTTCTTTGTGTTATGTAATTCATTAAGTAAATGCCCCGTAGTATGTTTGTGAGACCTGGTGAAAATTTTATTATACAGCATTGAATCAAAATCTCAAAAAACTATTATTATGAATAATCCACGGGGAATATTAATTACATTTACATATAAAATGACATAATACAAACGAAATAATTTAGTCCGGTGAAAGTAAAGTTGGTATTCTCTCGCGTTGAAATTACAATTACTATTAAATACATCTTTTTTTACAATTGACTTTACGTCGCACCAACACAGATAGAACTTATGGGAAGGAAGCGGCCGTGGCCTTAATTAAGGTACAGCCTCAGCATCTGCCTGGTATGAAAATGGGAAACCACGGAAAACCATCTTCAGGGCTGTCGACAGTGGGAATCGAAACCACTATCTCCCGAGTGCAAACTCACAGCTGCGCGCCCGTGACCCCACGGCCAGCTCGCCTGGTACAATTACATATATGTACGGCATGATTATACAATTAAAAATCATTTAGTAGCCTTGTACAAATGGCTTTTTAAAAATAATTCCTAGTTCCAGCTGGCTAAAGTGGAATAAAATGTAATATTTACTCTACAAAGTGGGGGTGGGAGCGACTGTCCCTCCTCATCCCACTCCCTAACCGCCGCTACTGTTTGTAAACACGCCAAAGGTGCAGTAAATGAAATCTAATAACTTATTAATTTATACACGTGTAGACATTTCACTCGATAAGAGAGTTGATTGTGTGGAACAAAAACTAATACTGTTCGGCGAAATATGTGTGTAGAAGGTGTACGTCTGTTTGGAGCTTCTGTTGCACTCCGACAAGGTTGTCCTGCTTAAAATAATGTCTGTGTATTCACCGCTGCTGATCAAATTAGCCATTGCCGATATGCAGACAGCAAATGTAGTGCGGCTGTACCATACACCAGCCTAGAACTATGCGATCGAAAACGATGTTAACTAATGCAAGAGGTTCATTAGACCGGTATCGCTGAGTAACATGCTGCGAGCGACACTCCGTTTCTTATTTCTTCACATTCTGACGTAACCTGCGCGCTGGCAGTAGTTCCCCTGTGAAAAATCAGTTGGTAGACATCCCATTCATCATTTGTGCATGCGGGGCATTTATACGTAGAAAGTACGGCGTTCGAGAGCCACCTGGTATAAATATACACTTCATTATAGAATTATGTCTTTCAGTGTTCAATCTGCAACCCTCTCTGTATTATCTAAGCACCTCAATACCTCGTAACATAAACCTATGTACTTGGAATTAGTCCTTCGGTCTCGTTTACTTCCACACCAATTACCATGAAATAATTAAAAACCTCCATGACCGCGTCCATTCTTCTTCTAGGTAACATATCCTCTTCAATTTGCCTCACGTGAGCCCGCAACCGAAGACGGTTTATGCGTACAACTTCGTCATTCCTAACAGCAATTTATTTCCTCATTCCGAGTACCCCCCTGCGTGTACCACCAATAATTCTCACTACTTTCATGTGTGTTACTTCCAACTTACCGAAAAAGATATCCTGAGTCCGCTCAGATTTCACTCCCGTACAAGAAAGATGATCTGAAAACAAGCCAATGTAAGGAATACAGTTTCGTCCAAGACCTGACTTCATTCTTGCAGAATAACTCTGATTGCAACAGCGATCTCACTGCATTAGCTTTACTGCACCTTGATTCTATTTCACGTACCATCCTGGGAAAATATACATCCTAAATACCTATTCCAGTTTTGTATTCGCAATATGTCATTCAATCCAATTTGGTTTCTTCCCTACTGACATCACTTTAGTCTCGAAAATGCTAATTTTCATACCATACTCGCTACCTTCGTCGACACAGGCCAAACTGCTAACTACGTTTCCACCCTACATAATATCTCCCAACCATTTTAAATCTTTCAGTAAAAATTATAGATTATAGCCTTGTCCAACATCCATGACTACATTAAACCAAGGGCTCATTATACTGTCAGTTGTAAATATAGCCAGATTATCAACATAAATGTACAATAACCTACCGCTAATCCCATAGTCCGTCAGTATGGCTAACATATTTTCCCTCTCTTCTCTGCCATATGCATGAGAAGGCAAGTGTTGCCAATGTAGCCCATATATGTTTAAACTACAAATAGCTCTTTGACATTTACATAGTGATGTGATATATGTATCAGTTGTAGTGTTGATTACATCTCATGATACATTGTAGGTGTCGTGATGTATGTTGGGTGAATCTGTGTAGTGGTTGTGGAATTTTTGTATAGATTACTGTTGGTCTGCTTAATAGAATAGAATAAAATAGAATATAATAGAATAGAATATATTTATTTATCACCAACAGGATGTCCCAATTACAGATGATGTAATAGAAAAATAAATTAAAAAATAATTAAATAATTAAATTAAATGAAAATTAAATTAAATAATAAATACACAAGTATACATCAATATACAAACAGATATAAATCTTCACATGCTTTCTACAGCGAAGTGTGAGGGGTGAGGCTTCACTTTGGTGTGTGCGTGTGTGTGTGTGTGTGTGTGTGTGTGAATCGGGAGATCGTGGGTTCGAACCCCACTGTCAGCAGCCCTGAATATGGTTTTCCGTGATTTCCCGTTTTTACACCAGGCAAATGCAGGGGCTGTACCTTGATTAAAACCACGGCCGTTTCCTTCCCATTCCTAGGCCTTTCCCATCCCATCGTCGCCATAAGACATATCTGTGTCGGTGCGACGTAAAGCAAATAGCAAGGGTGTGGGCGTGTGTGTGTGTGTGTGTGTGTGTGTGTTTGTGAATTGTCGCCAATAATCTCTAATGGTTGTGCTCTAATAAGTGATTGATGATCGCGGGCGGGCTACATGAGGAGGGCTGGGCCGGACCACAAGCACGCAACATACTTTCCTGAGCAGGTCACCGCTACTCCACGGTCTTACCTCACGAAATAATTACTGTTTGAAGACTCTATCATAAATTACGATTTTAAAGTAAATTCTCTTGTCTCTTCCACGAATTACAAACTCGATCTGGATATGGAAGTGATTACAATTTTCAAAGAATACAACAAGACAGTAACACTATATCTTTTCGGTGATGCTGGGAGGGAAAATTGCTAGGACTGGGAAGGAAGTGACCGTGGACTTCATGAAGGTTCAGGCCCGTCATTTGCCTGGAACAAAATATGGCAAACTTCCAAATAGACTCTTCGAGGCTCCAATGATGGGGTTCAAACTATCTGCAGAATGCAAGCTCACAACTTGGCATGTACCATGTAGTCAAATTGTTTGGTTCAAATTATATAATCAATATATATATATATATATAAAATATGAGAGTACTGTCTGTACATTTCAAAGCATTAAAAAGAATGGTATTTCTGTATCAGACGTATCCACAGTAAAAAGGAAATGCAATTTTTTCAATTGTCTGTCTATCTGTCTAAGTGCACATCACGGGAAAATGGCTGAACATAATTCAATGAAAATCGTTAGGTAGAGTCAAGGAGTAAGGCACTACACTTTAGGCTATAAATAATTTGATTCGCGCTGAGTGAAATGGTAGTCCAGGGGAAGGCCTGAAATTTAATTCTCAAATATGTATGTTGTTAGTGGTCCTATCGACAAGTACTACATAAAAAAGTTATAGAGAATACAATTCCGGGTCATTTATGTCTTCTACATTTTTACCTAACAACTATGATAACATAATTCATGAATTCTGATTTTTACTGCTTAGTCCATATCAACGCCAAGCATCGCTAACATGGAAATATTGTTCAACCCGTTTTAATTGGCGACGGTGGTGGTTTTTATCGTGACAGCCTTAAGGTGCAAAACCACGTGGTCATCAGGCCATATCGACAAGGAAAAATGTGAAGATTTTCAAAACAAAAACAAAATCGTGAAGAAATGATTGCTTGGAGAATAAGACAAGATAGAGCCATGAAAGGAAGAAGGACGACTCCTTTTAAACTGAATGCTCTAATGTCACAGAGTCAGAAGAAAACTAAATATATTGTATAATATGAGAGTATTGTCTGTCCATTTCAAATCATTAAAGAAAGAATGACCGGACGAGTTGGCCGTGTGGCTGTGAGCTTGCATCCGGGAGATAGTGAGTTCGAATCCCACTGTCGGCAGCCCTGAAGATGGTTTTCCGTGGTTTCCCATTTTCACACCAGGCAAATGCTGGGGCTGTACCTTAATTAAGGCGACGGCCGCTTCCTTCCAACTCCTAGCCCTTTCCTATCCCATCGTCGTCATAAGACCTATCTGTGTCGGTGCGACGTGAAGCCACTAGCAAAAAAAGAACTGTATTTCTGTATCGGGCGTGATATATGTGTGTGTGTGTGTGTGTGTGTGTGTGTGTGTGTGTGTGCTGGGCTGAGTAGTTCGGACGGTAGAGCGTTGTCTCAACTATCAGGTGGGACTGATATGTGTAAGTACCAATAATTATTGTAAATCGTGTATTTTTGAATGTGTATAATTTTTCTTAACGTCCGGGTTTTCCTTTATGGATGTATCGACAGTTGTATCAGATCTGAGCTCAAAATTAATCATTAATAATAATAATAATAATAATAATAATAATAATAATAATAATAATAATAATGAAGAGATTTTTGAATCCGAAGGCTACCGATTTTTCAAGAGCAAAGCGCAAAGAGGAATCCTCAATGGAGCTGTGATTCTTGGAACAGCGTTTGCTGTTAGAACCAAGATCCTTAAATCGGTTGCAAATTTCGAACCTGTGAATGACAGATTGTCTATACTCACAATTAAATGCGCGAACAAAACCTACGCCCTAGTTAACGCACATGCTCCTACAAACGATAAGAACAAGTCTGATCCAGACGAAGTTGATAATTTCTGGGACCTACTGGATGAAAAATTAAACAAAATCCCCAAACAACATGTCAAGCTTCTTTTGGGTGACTTCAATACCCAACTAGGTCGTGAACAGAAGTACAAGAAAGTTATAGGAAATTACCCTGCCCACAAAAGGACCAATCCCAACGGCAAAAGACTGGTGTCCATTTGCGAAAATCACAACCTGCAGGTCATGTCGACCCACTTTCGCCATCTGCCCAGAAAGCAAATGACTTGGCGTTCTCCCGTCCAAGCTCTCGGAGAGTTCCAAATTGATCATGTTGCAATCTCCAGGAGAAACAGTCCTGAGATTATGACTGTCAAGGTAAAGAAAGGCATCAATGTGGCCTCAGATCATTATATGTCTCTTATCAAATTCAAACCAATTCTCGCAAACACAAGAAAGACAACCAAACAGATCACACGCTTCGACAATGATAAACTTCGGCAAAGGGTCGAGGAGTTCCAGGAGAAGGCTAAACCAAATGACTGTGACTTTAACAACGCCAAAAGTCTCCTTGTTGAAGCCGCCAAAGACGTTGCAGAAATCAAGAGAAGCAAAAAGCATGCCTGGTGGAATAGTACCTGCGAATCAGTCCTCCAAGAAAGACTCAATGCGTGGAAACAGCACTACTCTACGAAATCAGAAAATGATTGGGAAACCTACAAAACCCAACGTGCCCAAGCAGCTAGGGTGTTCAGAACTGAGAAACGTAAATACGAAAAATATCTCATTGAAAAGATAGAACAAAACTTTAGGAAGAATGAAAGCAGCGAGTACTACAGAGCCTTCAAACGCAAACTCACTGGCTATAAACCACCATCTCTATGCTTTGAGCGAAAGGACGGCACACTGGCGATGTCAAATGAAGAAAATTGCAGCATTCTGGAAGATTACTTCAAGAATTTACTTAATTGCTCTAAACCGCAAAGCCCCATCGAGACCAAGGAACCCTTACTCAGGTACCCAGATTCGAGACCACCCGACAGAGATGAAATCAAGCGCCACATTGCCCGTCTCAAAAATAACAAAGCGCCGGGGGAAGACTCAGTAGTAGCAGAACTATGGAAATATGCCCCGGAGGAATCACTTGATATCTTGCAAAAGCAAACAGCAGAAATTTGGAACAAGGAGACCCGAAGATTGGAAAATAGCTTTGATCCATCCACTACACAAAAAAGGCAGCATGAAGAACATCAACAACTACAGAGGAATATCTTTGTTACCCGTGACTTACAAAATTGCCATCCTGGAGCGTTTGGAAGCACAAGTCGAACATCAAATAGATGAATGCCAAGGAGGGTTCATAAAAGATCGCTCAACAGCTAAACAGATCCAAAATCTCAAAACGATCATCAGATATTGTACACTAAGGTCCAAGCAGTATGTGTCTGTCTTTGTGGACTTTAGGAAAGCGTACGATTCCACTGACCGGGAAGTCCTGCTAAACATCTTAAATGAATTTGGAATTGATTTGAAACTGCTGGCATTAATTAGAGCCACCCTGACCGATACAAAATCCAAGGTGAAGTTCCACGGATGTCTCTCGCATTCCTTTGACATCAAAACAGGAGTCCGACAAGGTGATGGGCTATCCCCGATACCCTTCAACTGTGTTCTTGAAAAGATCATCAGAACCTGGCGGGTGAGATTACAGGAAACCAACAACAGTTCATTGAGAATAGGAACCAAATCCAAGGGGATCGCAACAGACTGCTTAGCATTTGCCGATGATATTGCTGTTCTCTCAAACGACATAGAAACCGCTATAGCTCAAATTGAAATTTTAAAGGAAATTGCCGAACAAACTGGTTTGCAGATATCGTTTGAGAAAACAGAAGTAATGACTAACATCAAACAGGCTCCACCAAAACTCCATACAAAATACGGGGACATCACCCGAATAGACAAATTCAAATACCTGGGTGAGATCATCATGAAAAATGGACTGGACAAAGAAGCACTTCAGGAGCGAGTACGCAAACTGGAAATAGCCTACCAAACATCCCGCACAATCTACAACAAAAAAATGCCTTTCCCAAAACACCAAGATACGTCACTATGAAACAGTTCTGAAGCCAGTAGTTCTATATGCAGCTGAAACCCTGTCTCTAAATGCCAACAAAGGACTCCTTGAAGAAGTGGAGAAAAGAGAACGCAAAAATGTGAGAGGAATCTTGGGATCAAAGTACAGAAATGGAATCCAGCATAAGAGATCCAACAAGGAAGTCTACAGCAAAATAGAGAAAATTACCGACACAATCAGAAAAAGACGGGCACGATTTTACGGTCATCTGAAAAGAATGGACGGAAGAAAGTTAACTAAAGAAATCTTTCACTTTTTTTATTCAAACCCCAAAACCACAATTCCCTGGTTTAGAAATACCAAAGAAGACCTGCAAATACTACATATCTCAGCTGAAGACGCCCTTAACAGAGATCTCTTCCAAAACAAAATATTGACGAACGGGCTAAACCGAGACGAGCAACCGAAGAGAAGACACAGTGCCCCTTGGACAGAGGAGCGTAAGCACGCCCACTCACAAAGAATGAGGGAAATTTGGGCTCTAAAGAAGGCCAAGTTCAGTGTCAAATGCAACAAGACTTAACGTGGTCCTTGATGGTCCCAGCGAATTATATAATAATAATAATAATAATAATAATAATAATAATAATAATAATAATAATAATAATAATAATAATAATAATAAAGTTCGTGCCGTTTAAAACGTGAAGTGCATAAAGTTTGAATAGTATTGAATTCAGAGTATTTATGAGGGAAATAAATCAGTTGGGACTTTGGGGGATGACTTGAAAGTCCAAGTTTAAGAGCAGAATGTCAGAAGCTACAATTATCATTGGGACTGCTATGTGTAATTATTCAGGCAGAGTTGTATTACTGATGTCCAGCACAAGATACGTAACGGGGTGTATCTGGATACAACTGTATTCAGGCGATATGAGTTTCTAATTTTTAATGTTAGAAACATTGTTAATTATCAGTACGATAAGTCTTGTAAGTTAATCCTTGGTTTCAGGAACATTGTCAGTTATCACTACGATAAGTCTTGTAAGTTAATCCTTGGTTTCGGGAACATTGTCAGTTATCACTTCGATAAGTCTTGTAAGTTAATCCTTGGTTTCGGGAACATTGTCAGTTATCACTACCATAAGTCTAGTAAGTTAATCCTTGGTTTCGGGAACATTGTCAGTTATCACTACGATAAGTCTAGTAAGTTAATCCTTGGTTTCGGGAACATTGTCAGTTATCACTACGATAAGTCTTGTAAGTTAATCCTTGGTTTCGGGAACATTGTCAGTTATCACTACGATAAGTCTTGTAAGTTAATCCTTGGTTTCGAGAACATTATCAGTTATCACTACCATAAGTCTTGTAAGTTAATCCTTGGTTTCGGGAACATTGTCAGTTATTACTACGATAAGTCTTGTAAGTTAATCCTTGGTTTCGGGAACATTGTCAGTTATCACTACGATAAGTTTTAGAAGTTAATTCTGGCGTTAGGAACACAGTCAATTATAAAGGGCGATTCCGTTCGACGGCCGTACAATCCTGAATCGTGATGCCAGTCAGGAAAAGTTGCCGTGAGCATTGAAGCACTCATCCCACCAACGCACCAGATTGAAGATCACCGTGTGGAAAAACACCGTGTCCTGCTGCTTGAAGAAGTCCGTAACCGCCCGATACACATCCTCACCCGACAGGAAGCGTCGACGCTTCTAAGTATTTTGAGGGTCCCGAAGACGTGATAATCGCATGGGGATAATTCAGAACTATAGGGCGGGTGCTCGAGTGTCTCTCACTTATTGTCTGTAATGGATAGGGCTGGCCTCCCAGACCGACCGGCATCTTGTGTCGAAACGCGACCCGCACGGAACTTTGTGCACCATTCCACAACGGTGGTTTTCGACAAACATGCTGTCCCATACACATTCTTCATTCTCCGATGGATGTCCCACCGGTGATTGCCCTTCGGCAGCCAAGAAAAGAATAACAGCACGTTGGTCCTGTTTGGACGCATTTGGTAATAACGTCGCCATAGTTCACGTAGCCGTATTTAACGCACGCACCTCGGTACGACACGACTGAAGCACTGATCCCTTTGCCTACATGTCCGTGCTTATAAACCCGCATTGGCGTCGCGCTACGTTGCATGCCCGCTGCAGCAACGCCCTCAAACGGAAACATTTTTATCACGTCTTATATTATTACGATAAATTTTGGAAGTTAATTCTTGGTTTTAGGAGCACTGCCAATTATTATTACGACAGGTCTTGGAAATTAATTCGTGGTTTTAGGAACATTGCTAGTTATTACTACGATATGTTTTGGAAGTTAATCTCCGGTTTTAGAAACATTCTTAATTATTACTTTTCTTGCGTGTTTTTTATGGAACGGAGATATCATGTACAGGTTTTACGTTGTTGGTGTCCGCCTCCTTAGCGTAGCGGTTAGTGTTATTAGCTGCCGTCCTCTGGGACCCGGGTTCGATTCCCGGTACTGCCAAAAATTTAAGAATGGCAGGAGGGTTGGTATGTGGATCCAAATGGTAGGCTACATGCAGCTCACCTCCATTGGAGGTGTGCCTGAAAAGAGCTGCACCACAACAGGATGAGGACAAGAATTTTGTACGACTCGTTGGCTGAATGGTCAGGGTACTGGCCTTCGGTTCATAGGGTCCCGGGTTCGATTCCCGGCCGGGTTGGAGATTTCAACCTTGATTGGTTAATTCCAATTGCTCGGGGGCTGGGTGTTTGTGCTGTCTCCAACATCCGTGCAACTCACACACCACACATAACACTATCCTCCACCACAATAATACGCAGTTACCTACACATGGCAGATGCCGCCCACCCTCATCGGAGGGTCTGCCTTACAAGGGCTGCGCCCGGCCAGACATAGCCACACGAAATTTTAAGAAAATGTTGTTGGTGATCATTGTTTTTCAGGTGTTCGTATTCGTAGGTCATATTAGTTTGATAAACGTGTAATTCAACTTATATATCTCATTTTTGTCCCTTATTGGCATCAACTCTACTAAGGTTAGGTTGAAGGAAGAATCCCACCTTCCAATACTTATTTGTTCTTTACTGCTAGTCTACGCAATTATAAAACATATTCCCCCGGTCCTCGTATTTTAAATTTTACATTTGAAACATTTTAAATATATTCTCAAGATATTTAAAGTTCATATTTCTGCAGCATTTTCAAGAAAGAAGATCCCTTATATACGGATTTTATCTCAAGCTTGAACACTGACTGATCAACATGAAAGAACATTTTATTTCAATATTATCATCATGATCACCATCGTCATAAGTGTGTTTATTTCGTTTGTGCCGATTTTTGTACCCTTTTTTAGCTGAAGATGTTCCGCATTAGGAACGAAACATATATTTGTTTAAATACTGTAATCTAGATTTTAAGCTGGAATATGTTTTGTAATTACATAGACTAGCAGCAAAAAACAAAAAAAAACAAATAACTATTGGAAGGTGGGATCAATGTAATCTTAATTGAACCGTGTACTGTAGCTTTATTGTTGGATACGGATATGTTACGGTTGCCATTTTAAACTGATGTTTTTGTGTTTAAAAGTTGTATTCAATCAAAATGAACTGATATAATGTTTTTGTTACAATTTGCTTTACGTCGCACCGACAGAGATAAGTCATATTGCGACCATGGGACAGGCCTAAGAGTGGGAAGGAAGCGGCCGTGGCCTTAATTAAGATACAGCCCCAGCATTTACCTGGTGTGAAAATGGGGAACCACGGAAAACAATCTTCAGGGTTGCTGACAGTGGGGTTCGAACCCACTATCTTCCGGATGCAGGCTCACTGCTGCACGCCCCTAACCGCACGGCCAATTCGTCCGATGTTCCTCTTTCAAAACATTCAAGTTTGTTTTCAAAGCGTGAACGGCTTTCTTTACAAAATTATTCTCTTGGAGTCTTACTGAATACAGCGAGCATAGCCCTCATTCACTTCTTGAGCGGAGATATCCACAGAATTCTGTGCGTGGTTTCTTTGGGCTTAAATTTTCCAGTTTTTCGAAGGCAGCTTAACGAATTTTTCTTACTTTAAATCACAAAGCCAAATTTGAATTACTTCTACCCTCTTGTTCCGCATAAACCAGCAGTTTCAGAGATGGGATAATAGACCTACTTCAGTATTTTCCATAGTGATAATCCTAACAAACAGATTTTTTTTCAGGTCATCTTCATAATCAGAGGTAGAAAAATGCTGCATACATATGCAGATTATTAACATAGTCCATTCCTTTACGTTTATTCAACCAAATTTTGCAAGTCACACGATCCTTAGAGAACCTATGATAATGCATGCTTAATCCCAGATTTTTTCGAGATTAGTTTTACACGTAGCTACCACAAAGCAACTCATTCTACCTCCCAGAACAAATTAATGACAGCTACACTGATACACAAAACTCACTCACAATTAAAGCTTTATAAATAACTACTAATACGAGATAACAAAACTTAAACACTTAAGGGTACAGAGTTCCCTCAGAACTGGTCTATTCTCTTATTGTTTGTTTTTCGAGAATAATTTTTACACGCAGCTACCACGCAACAACTCATTCTACCTCCCGGAACAAATTAATGAGAGCAACACTGCTACACGACAGCTTCCGTGGCTCACGCGACAGTGGGCCGGCCTCTCACCGCTGGGTTGCATGGTTCAAATCCCGTCACTCCATGTGAGATTTGTGCTGGACAAAGTGGAGGCGGGACAAGTTTTCTTCGGGTATTCCGCTTTTCCCTGTCATTTTTCGTTCCAGCAATATTCTCCAATATTGTTTCATTTCATCTGTCAGTCATTTATCATTGCTCTAGTGGAGTGCGACAGACTTCGGCAGCCGGCACAGTTCTTATCGTCGCCGCTAGATGGGAGTCCATTCATTCCATTCCCGACCCGGTTAAAACTGGAAACAAGCTGTGGATTTTCATTTTCAACACTGTTATACGAAACTCACTCACAGCAATGCTTTATAAATACCTACAAACAAATTATTACAAAATGTCAGCACTTAAGGGCACGGCGTTCCCGCAGAACTAGACTATTCCCATATTGTTTGTGTTTCGATAATTTTTACACAGCTACCGAACAAGTCAATCTAACTCTCGGAACAAATTAATGACAGCAACATTTGTACGCGAAACTCACTCAGAGTTAATACTTTATAAATATCTACGAACACGAGATTATACAACTTCAACACTTTAAAGGTACAGTGTTCGCGCAGAACTGCTGATAAACAGAACAGAGGATGTCACAGCTACCTACCAGCTGCCGGGACCGTTATTTGTCGGGCACGGCCGATGTGTTTTTCTGGTGAGGCCTACAAGAAAGGCAGGCCATGGACCGATAAAGTCACGACCGGGCGAGTTGGCCGTGTGGTTAGGGGCGGGCAGCTGTGAGCTCGCATCCGGGAGATAGTGGGTTCGAACCCCACTGTCGGCAGAACTGAAGATGTTTTTCCGTGGTTTCCCATTTTCACACCAGGCAAATGCTGGGGCTACATCTTAATTAAGGCTACGGCCGCTTCCTTCCCATTCCTAGGCCTTTCCTGTCCCATCGTCGCCATAAAACCTATCTGTGTCGATGCGACCTAAAGCAAATAGCGATAAAGTCACGTGACTAGACCAGTCCGAGTATTGGCGGAGTAAAGCTGGTTAGCACATACGTTCTTGCGGTGTTATTGTTAGTATATTGTGCATTATGGAAGTAAGGTACGGAGATTTTGTGTTTATGCGGAATATACAGCGTGATTCAGGCGCCCCTTACTATGTAGTTTTATGCAACTCACAATATGCATTCCGTCCTAAAAACATCTGCCCTGCCGGTATGCTCAAACAACACAACCGGATATCTTGGTATTTACCGCCTCACCGTGATAGGACGCCGTAATGCTATACTCATATTCAACACTGGAAGACATGCGTGTGCCTTCTAGATCATATGAACCTGACACGCCGGTGAAACACTACGTTGATATTGTGACCGCAGTAAACCTAATACTGTACTTGCTATGAACTGCCCAGTGTGTCGTACGGAGCCGTAGTGTTGTTTGTAAGGGCGTGGAGGAGCGGGCTTGCATGTCAGTTGGGAGGATCGACTCCGGGGCGATGATTAAACATTTTTGAAATATTTGTTTCATACGTACCGTACGCAATGTAAGTTCAATACCCGCTTTCGTGCAAGTTGTGTGTGAATGGATGTGTTTGCAGCCCTAAGATGGGCCGATTAGTTACCAGGCCGGACACATACAGACCAGAAATAATAAGAACACACCTGCTCTGACAATGTTTTATCGCAGCAAATGCTCGATGTGATGACCGTTTTAGTTTATGCACATTCGGGCCCGGTGTCCAATAGATCGTCTTGCTCGCTGAAGCATTCCAGGTGTAATTTCTCGGCAGGCGTCCGTGATAAGTTGCCGGAGCTGGTCGAGGTTTTCTGGCGCTTGAGTGTAATGGACGTTGTCCCCACTAGAAGAAGTCTAACGGCGTTAAATCCGGTGATCTGGCTGGCCAAGAAACAGGGCCACCTCGTCCTATACATTTCCCTGACAGTTCATGGTTACGAACGGGCAAAGTCGAATGTGGTGGTGCTCCATGCTGTTGCAACCACATCGTCAAACTATCCGGTTCGGTGTTTAAGCCGCACATCCTCCAGCAGCAGTGGGAGTTCCCGACGCAGACAGTGCAGGTAGCGTGGGTCCTTCCGTCCAATGGCCCTCAAGGAAATACGGTCCAATCATGCGATCCCCCAAGATTCAACACCAAACATTCATTCCCCGTAGTACTTGATGGGCCGCCTTCGCACCCAGTGAGAATTGTCCGGACTACAGCAGTGCATGTTGTGGCGATTGACGTTCCCATTTATGTGGAAACGCGATTCGTCCGAGAACAAGATGTGCAAGACTGTATCATTGTCCAACCTGCCTAGTAGCCACCGACAGAACTCCATTCGAGCTTCGAAATCCCGTCCGTGGAGCTCTTGGTGTAGCTCAAGGTGGTATGGATGAAATTTATGTTCATGCAGTATTCGCCAGACGGAAGGCTGGCTTTTGTTCACCTGTCGTGCAGTCGCCCTTGTACTGATGTATGGATTATTGCGAGCTGCCTCCAGAACGGCCTCTTCTGTTTCACCTGATGTAACAAGCCTACCGCGGACTGGTGGCTGGTTGGAAATCACGCCTGTTGTCCTTAGGTGTCTTTCAACACGGCGGAATATCGTAACAGGCGGGTGTCGTCTGTCGGGATACCGTTCTTGGTAGAGAGATAGTGCCTCGCTCGCGTAATGTCTTGCTTCCCCATAAATGAGAAGCATGTCAACGCATTCCTCTATGGAAAGCATGCCGAATGACAGCAGAGATTACAGTACATTCAGGCCCTAAACAGTGGAGTACGTGCAGGGCACAAGATGAATAACAGCGTCATTCTGCCGTTTGAATGCGGCAAACGTGGGTCTGTATTTACGTATTCATACATCATACCGGTGCAAGAATATTTGAACGATGCAGGATTCGAACCACCGCTGTCACATCCCGTCGATTGCTAGACCCAACCACATCCGCTACGCTACATTGCTGAAAGCATGCTGGTAGTACAACGAGAGCAGAGTATATACGCCATCCGGTTCGGTGTTTAAGACATTAATTACTACATTGTTACCTAGTTTTATGAATTGATTCCTCTCTTCGTTACACTCGGTCATGAGGCACGACACATTAACATAGTTACATGGTAAAAGGAGGTTGCTACATGATTTCAAGGCGTCATGTTTTGCGAACGGATGATATAACGTTTCGCTAGGTTTCAGAGTCGTGTGCAAAATGTGCTCACTGAGCATCAGTACCATACAGTACGCCTGCAAGGGAATAGCAGCCCTATAACCATGTGCACGTTAGTTGGGCTGCAGCAAACGATATTGGGAATGGGCTGCTGAATCACACTGTATAGGTGTTGTGCGAAAGTTCCTGACATTGACAGTAGTTGGTATGGAAGTGTAAGTGAGTATTTATCAACAAAAATGTGTATGTAACCTCAACGTTCTCTTCATTCAGCAATGTTAAGCTGCAATACACGAGTTCCTAGAGAAGTTGGATAAATTACAACTTCAGTGCTATGGATTTAGAGGTAATACAGTACATTAATATCCTATTTATATACAGACATATGAAAACTCAAAATGCCTCGTCGCTGTAGTGTCTTCGACTTTCAGTCGAATTATGACGCAGAAACTTAAAACACAGGGGCCATTTATTTACAGACGGATGAAAGCCGTCGTAAGTTATGGCTTAGTCACATATCAACGGATTTTTCTAAACTGAAAAACTCATTAGTAACCATGGAGCCGGACAAGGGACAGTAATTATGAGACAGGAATGGATGAAAAACATATTAGAATACAGAGAAAGTAGGTACCTTTAATTGAATTCGTTTACGGTATTTAATGAGTGACAAGACAAGACTTTTACTCCGAGTCTCAAACACAGAAAGGCAACTAACAAATAAGTATTACCAAAGCACATTCGCTGTAATATATTCGCATAGTCAATACGGATAGTACCGAAGTCAATGCCACTATCTGCTTGTGTTATGTCGCAGGATTGACTAGCAAAAGGCACTCAAATACGTCAGCCTCGTGTCAGTAGATGTACTGGCACGTAACAGAACTCTCGCGGGACAAAATTGTGACACCTCAGAACCTCCAAAAGCCTTAAAAGTAAGTAGTGGAACGTAAAACTAATACAGTTTTTATTACTGTGTTTGTCTGTTCATTAGGCGTTCGTAAAAACCCTCCTATCTTCTCGACAGCGTCCCAGCCTAGAACAGATGCAAGCTGAGGCGTGTCATAGGTCGTTATGACCTATGAAGTACGGAAAAAGCCTCCCAGATTCAGTTTCTCATTTCCTCACGGGTTTCACATGGAGTGTACTCTGTGCCTGCTTTCTACAAGCCAAGTTTCATTTAGCTGCTCAGTTTGCATCCCGTACACTTCCCTTGTATGTAAGAGTGTACAGTTTCTCAAAAAAGGAATGAGCGCAGTGTACTGTATATTCCCGGCAGATACACTTTTCTAAAAGAACTCAACCTATAATATTTTTTGTGCGTGTCCACAGGGTCCGTATTGTACATGGTAGGTGAATTAAACTTTGATAATAATTAAAATTAGGTCTGATAAAATATTAAACGGAACCTCCGTGGCTCAGACGGCAGCGCGTCGGCCTCTCACCGCTGGATACTGTGGTTCAAATCCCGGTTACTCCATGTGAGATTTGTGCTGGACAAAGCGGAGGCGGGGCAGGTTTTTCTCCGGGTACTCCGGTTTTCCCTGTCATCTTTCATTCCAGCAACACTCTCCATTCTCATTTCATAGCATCTGTCAGTCATTAATAAAATCGCTTTGGGAGTGGCGACCCCATCGTACTAATAGCCTATATCTGCTTCATTCATTTCGTCCCTGACCCGGTCAATGACTGGAAAACAGGTTGTAGGTTATAATTTTCAAAATATTAAACGCAAGTATCATGCAATACCATGCTTTCATTTATAATTTTGTTTAACAACTACACAAAATGTAGCGTCTACAAGAATGCTTTAAAGGACCATCAAGACTGGAGCTTCTAAAGCTGTTTCTAAAGCAAACCGTTATCACAAACAAACATAAATTTACGTTAGTATAGACGATTAGTTGGTTATATCATTCCAGGGAGTGTAGAGACAACATGGGCTTGCGTGTAGGAATAGATCAGTAATTAGGGAGTTGGTGAGCGGATTATTCTCGCATCAGCACAATAACGGTATCAGTTTAAATTTATTACTGCTCGTGGATCATTAAACAATACGACTGGTTTGGAGTATACTTTTGTTGCTTGTCGGCATTAACACATATTAATTGCTTGAGCGTGAGTTGTCATTGACACGGCACGAGATGGGAGGCTGATAACGGCAGACTACCGACTCGCGCGCGGTTATCTGACCTGGTGAAGACAGACAAGGGCGCTGTACACTCACATTTTCTCTTTCATGACAGCAAAGCAAGTTGATATCATCATGTCCCGACATATTTTCCTCCATCAGAAGTAGTTTTCCTTATCTTCTGAACATAACGAGCTGAAGAGGTGATTTCATTTACCATTCTCACACAGGTTTAGGATTTAAATATAGACTAAAAAGTTCTAAGCCGCACTTACTGACTCCTAACTTTATTTAACTCATTTGTAAGGTCAAGGCTTGTGTAAGGCTCAATTATTTGGAACATTCCTCTTATCGAGTGTGTTCAAAAAAGATTTTTAAAATTCATGACTAATAAACCACAGGTTATTCATACATGATTCAATTATGCTCAAGGAGGATAGTGTATATGAAATTGCAAAGATTGAATTTCCTGTACAAAATAATTAATTACAAACATGAAGATTCAAATATGTTGCGGTTCATCTCTTTCTATACACCACAGAAACTAAGAAATCCTGGAAATATCTTTATTATTTCAAAGAGTAAATCTGAAATGTATAAGATTCCCCAATCAACAGAACAATGAGACTATAAAAAAAATCATTCCTACATTGGCATTTTAAGTGCAACAGAAGTGTATTTATTTATTTATTTATTTATTTATTTATTTATTTATTTATTTAGTTAGTTAGTTAGTTAGTTAGTTAGTTAGTTAGTTATTTTTATTTATTTATTTATTTATTTATTTATTTATTTATTTATTTATTTATTTATTTATTTATTTATTTATTTATTTATTTATTTATTTATTTATTTATTTATTATCGCGTTCTTTTCTATGGCGTGGCTCAAGCACTAGAACCTGCTATTATGCCGAAACATAATACACTGTTTAATTTACATTTTAACTGATATTACGTCCGCCTAGGTGGTGTAGTGTTTAGCGTCATTAGCTGCCACCCCCGGAGGCCCGGGTGCGATTCCCGGCTCTGCCACGAAATTTGGTAATTTGGTTCAATTCCCACCTCAGCCATCCTCGAAGTTGTTTTCCGTGGTTTCTCACTTCTCCTCCAGGCAAATGCCGGGGTGATACCTAACATAAGGACGGCCGCTTCCTTCCCTCTTCCTTGCCTGTCCCTTCCAATCTTCCTATCCTTCCACAAGGTCCCTGTTCAGCATAGCAGGTGAGGCCGCCTGGGCGAGGTACTGGTCATTCTCCCAGTTGTATCCCCCGACTCAGCGTCTGAAGCTCTAAGACACTGCCCTTGAGGCGGTAGAGGTGGGATCCCTCGCTGAGTCCGAGGGAAAAACCGACCCTGGAGAGTAAACAGATTAAGAAGAGAACTGATATTAAGTGGTATCTCACTTCTAGGTGTATTTTGCGCCTTCTTCCCCAGCATGTGTTAATGTCATTCTGCATAATTCACCTGATTTGAAGTCCATTGAGTTTTCTTATCCTTTCTTGTGTGTTCATACGCTATGGTATATTCGTTGTACCATTAGATCCTAATTATTTAATGCATGACAGTATCATTAATGTATGACGCCCCCAGATCGCCTTGGCATACATTTCCTGTTGACGAGCGTATCTCGAGACAATCAGTTTTTGACAAAAATAGTACGAGCTGTAAGAGTGAACTAAACAACAGATCTTTTCTATTTTTTTTTTGATACGAAACCGATCTGTGGCAGCCAGTACACATGCCCACGGGTAATGTTACGTCATCGCCCACACCATATAAAATGGTTTCAAACGAAGTAAACAATGAATTCAAGCGCACAGAGTGCGAATAGTGAGTGTGAAGTCCATGCTCTCCACACTAGTCCCCTTCTCTCTGTACCTCATCATCTGATTACCTGACGTTTATATATAAAACTAATTATATGGTTTCCATCTTCCTTTATGTTCATTCGTAATCCGTCCCACTAATCCTAGATTAAAATCTCGAGGGCTACAAATAAACCAACTCCATGGCGCTAAAGCCCTAAAGGGCCTGGGACTTCCAAACAGCTGCTGCTCAGCCCGAAGGCCTGTAGATTACGAGATGATGCATGGTCAACGCGACGAATCTTCTCGGCAGTTATTCTTGACCTTTTTGACCGGGGTCGCTATCTCGCCGTCATATAGTTTGTCAACTGTTATCACGTAGGCTGAGTGGACCTCGAACAAGCCCTCAAATAAAGGTAATCCCAGATCTGGCCGTGAATCGAACCCGGTATCTGTCGCTCGCCACCCCTAGACCGCAGGGTCGACGTACTACTACTCCACGAAATTAGGTCGATTTTTCCCAAGTAAGAGGCCGCGTGGTTTGGGCCACGTAGTTATCAATTTGCATTCGGGCGATAGTGGGTTCGAACTCCACTGTCGGCAGCCCCGAAGATGGTTTTCCGTGGTTTCCCATTTACACAATAGGGAAGTGCTGGGGCTGTACCTTTATTAATACCACGGCCGCTTCCTTCCCTATCTTAGCCCTTTCCTATCCCATCGTCGCCATAAGACCTCTCTGTGTCGGTGCGACGTAAAGTAGATTGTTAAAAAAAGAAAAGACCATGCTGTTGGTCTTAAAGAGAAATGACCAACTACATCACTGATCGGTAACAATGTAACTGTACTACGTCAGCTTGGTGACTTCTCTTGGTAAATTCTTGTTCACTTCAAACCTCTAGTGCTAGGTTTTAGATAAGCTACAAGGAGCAGTTAAATGAGCAGCCTGCGTAACGTTTTCAATCCAAGCATTTGCATGACTGGAGAACGATAAACTACTTTCATTGCTGTTCGAACAAACCCAGCATTTACTTAACAAAGAAATGAAAGTCACTCATTTAAAACACAGCTTTAGCATTTTGCCTGGCGAGCACTGCTCACAGTAGCCGAGTCCATACGATTATTACGCGTAATAACATTTCAACTCACTGCACACGCTAGCTGAAACCTTCCCCCCCCCCCCAACACACACACCACTTTACTTACGTCTTATTCTCTTCTAACCTACAGTATTAGGTGAACAGACAAGCTACATGGAGGGGTTTATTGAAATGAAATATTTTGTGAGAACAGACCTATATGATAAGTGTAAAAAAAAGAGATAAATGCTGGATTTGTACTCGTTACGTTGGCCATACGATTATTATCATTCCAAATAAATTTTAAACATACATAACTGACTTAGCGAACTGCACACGCGAGGTGAGACCATACGATCATCAACCCTGGAAATAAACGTTCTTCCTTTTACACTTATCAAATAGGTATGTTCTGACAGAAGATTTCATATTCAATAAACCCCTGCATATTGCACCCGCTCACTTCCTGAGTCCCAGACTAGCATTTATCTCAGGGGTGATCAGTTCGAAAACGATAAAAAAAATTTATATAAAGGAAATCAAATTATATACCGGCGCATGAAATGAACACAGGGATGAACGGGGCATGCAAATTAAGGTTACGGGGGACGACTCATTCATGGATACAAAATTTTGACTCCACAATAGGACTGGGAAGTGACAACTTAAATTCCATGGGCATACTGGACTAACTACAATAAAAAGATATGGAAACTGTTTCCTATTGAAATTGCAATGAGGAGCAATTTATTCACTTATATTGCATACTACACATGATGACAATTATTACATTGGGACACTTCCATCCTGAAAAATAAATGACATACTACTTGGATTTACCTCACTAATCTGGTAGTGTAAAACATCTGGTGAATTCGCCCCAATTGGTTACTGGGGATCGAATTCACATCCGTATGAGTGGACGTTTCACCGCTGGAGATCTTTCGGAGACGAAGGCACGACAGTAACTTTTTACTGTCGTCTCCTCGTTCCGTTTGGACATGAGACACTTCCGGTATGTACATTCTGGTGAGCCAGACACCTACCGTGGAAATGTTATCGCCTCGAAAAACGGGAATTTATAGTACGGACAAACTCTAGCCTATTATTTCCAGATTCACAAACACGCCAGGTAGAGATCATTAATTCAAAGCCTATTTTAATATTTACACTTGTCAATACGACAAGACGTACGGAAAGGTTCATTACTATGCTCTGACCATGAAGACATGTGCCGTCCGTGGGTTATTTACGTATCTACCGCTAACAATCTCCCCGTGAAAACCCAACATCTGGTTCTGAGCAGTTCGACACAGGACGACTGTCCCTATCATATCCTCCTATGATTATTAAATAATATCATTACCATTCTTTATCTGATCATTATCATATTCTGTGACTACCATCAATTAATTTATTATTATCATTAATTTCAATTATAATCCTATATTTGATTATTATCATTTGTCATCCGGGATGATTATATGCCAACCCTTGCCGACGTTTCAAACGAAGGTTCGTTCTTCCTCGTAATTTATCCGCACAATTTAATGATCAGCTTCCTAACTATTATTATTATTATTATTATTATTATTATTATTATTATTATTATTATTATTATTATTATTATTATATGATATTCGTAACAACGAATCATCGCCCATTAAATATCTTAATTTCCTTTCATCATAATTATTATTCTCAAATTACTATTGCAAGTTCTTCATCTTCTGCTTCTTCAACTTTTCATTATTATTATTATTATTATTATTATAATTATTATTATTATTATTATTATTTCACGTTTACACTACCGTTAGCGATATTTATGGTTAAATGCATAAACCTTTACAATTTCAGTCTACTTCGGCACTACGCAATTGATTTAAGACAAGATTCACTTGGAGTATGATTATTATTATTATTATTATTATTATTAAAAATGGAAAGATGATATTTTAATTTCCACTCTTTAGAATTTAGTCACATATGTTACATCCCGTTATGAACCACTAAAATCTGCTTTATATCGGTCGGGATAACACGGTATTCGGGACCGTACCTTCAGTTTCGCACTGCCGTTAATTTATATGGGGACACACGTCCTCCCAAGACACATCTCACAACCTATGGCACATCGCGGCTGGGCAAATACCTCCAATGCCGGCGATTGCTAAACTATTCCTTCCAATTTGAAGTCCATTTCCTTTTATCGGAACTCTTCAAACATTTAATTCATAAATTAATCCTCGGTGCGTGGATTCTGCCACTAATAACACCGGAATATGCATTTTATATCATCTTAGGCCTTGAGATTCATCTATTTCATCATTACAAACAATACGGCTCAATTTATTTCACGCCGTATATTCGTCCCTCATGACTTCCAACTCTAAATATGGGCTCAAACCACTCTGGGCTTTTAACATATCGTGACCATTCTAATTCACGTGCCTCTATCGCTTTTAAACACATTTTAATGGTTAAAATAAAGTCCGAACGTGAAATCAACAATTTACGTAAAATCAAACTGACTACGCGAATTTAAGTCTTTACGCTACATGTCATCTCCACATTGATTATTATATTTGCACTGGCTAACTCACGAAGCACTGTCATGATTATTATTATACTTTAACTTCCAAACGCA
The DNA here is from genome assembly GCF_040414725.1 of Anabrus simplex. Classification (NCBI taxonomy): domain Eukaryota; kingdom Metazoa; phylum Arthropoda; class Insecta; order Orthoptera; family Tettigoniidae; genus Anabrus; species Anabrus simplex. Next base: position 555,855,495 of record NC_090266.1, on the reverse strand, counting down.
CAAAATATTATTATTATTATTAATTTACTTTCCTTTGCCAACTCACAAACATTATTATTATTTCTTTCTCGCAAACACACCGATCATTATTATTATTATATAGAACTTACAAACGCCCATAGCAGATGGAACATTATTATTATTAGTAGAAATCGTGATTATCGTAACCCGTAATCATCCTTGCTATAATACTTCAACTTCTCGCTCTTATTATTTTCATAAAAAAAAAAGTAGCTTCCTTTTTTATTCTTCTTCTCCTTCTTCAAATATTCTATTTTTTATTATTATTATTAGTTAAAAATCTCAAATTTTTCATTTCAACTCCCAACATCATTATTATGTCCAAAATATTTTTTAAAAAATTCTTCTTCAAATATTTTTATATGATTATTATTATTTTTTTGACCTTCCGTACGCAACACAAATTTCACATCCTCTGGCACTTTCATAATCTGGCTGTTTGGTAGAAAATATTCCTAACTAACATACAAATAATCACCGCAGTGATTGAAATCAAATAAATGGGTTAGCACAAAAAGGAATTTAACACTTGAAATGAACTTAGGCCAAAGTATTACAAACAGCATGCATTAATTGAAAGAAATGTATCCCATATTTACATTATATACAACAAACATATATTCAAATTAATTAATCTAACCCATTATTACGTTAATATAAATTAGTTCGTCCGTCTAACAAAAAAATAAAATCAAGGACTCGGGAGGCGGACAATGTTAAGTAACCATAATTAATCTACATTGAACCCTGTTTAGTCGCGATAACATCCCCAAATATTAAAATTGTGTACTCATTCCTATGAAGAATTCCATTGTCTCGTAGCGGGAGATAGGCCTCACGGCCCCATGGTGATTTACTCGTTCATCATGTCGCACAATATAAAATTAACACAGCAAAACACTTCTGTGCGATTACCCATGATTAACACCTTATTAAATAATTTACACTATTTTATACAAGAATACTAATTAAAAAAACACTTATAGGTGCACCTAGACCCCTGACACTCGCACAATATATTCTTCATATAAGCCCGAAACACACGTCGTGACACATTACGACGAAGTGTCGTTCATTTGAACCGGCGCTTATCGCGTCTTCAACCGGCACTTCCTGGTTTATTTCTAAGCCGTCTTGATAATCGCCTAGCTCCTATAGTTCCCTGCTCGGATAGTTATTCACCGTCTATCTTCAGCTATTTACTTCAGGCTCCGCACACTGCCTTCCAAAGGTACTATCGGCGTTCCGTTAGTTATTTATTATTTAATCACATGACATTTATTAAATTCAACATACGGTTGTACTGATTATTTACACTCGGTACTATGGATAATCTCACTGTTCGTCTTCATTCTCATAACAACTCACGCATTTTCAGCTCTAACTGACTTCGAATGCGTCCCGAGGTACTGACTTACAGAGTCTCAACTACTTCATACGACTGACACGACTGGTGACCGATAACAACTGGTGGCTGGTAAGAACTGGTTGATGTGAGGTCCCACTACTGGTTATTTATGGACGACATGGTTTCCCGCCGGGGTCATCCGCGGTCATCTCCTAGGGAGGGGGGGTTGGTTATCCTAAATTGGCATATGCAGGTGGATTTTGATCCCTTGCTTTATCCTACTTAATAAACTGGCGATACACATTCATGTGTCGTATTCTGAACTCATATCGTTCGGTGATCATGGAATTATCACTTAATTCCTGTCCTCCACCTTTCGCGCGCTAACTCGGCGTCCCTGATGGCGTGCTCATCTTGACCAATGGCGAGATAGCGTGGGTCATTTCCACGAATTCATTACTTTAATTTATTACGATTACAATTAATCAGCATGGGAATGATATCCCAAAAATCCCCTCTATTCAATTATGTGGTTGGAATAATTTAATATTTATCGGAGAAGCTAACTGGAGTTCACTCTGAGTTTTTCTTATGTTAGTTTATCTGCGGGCCTATGATAAATTTTTCTATTGGTCAACACCGCATCGGTTAGTTTAAAATCTCTTCCTTGCAACCTGACAACACAAAATGCCTTGTGGCAGCGGAAAATAATGGTACGTCATATTCTCGGTATTGGTGCTGCATCTGCTTGCCATTGTTCCGAAATACCTACTCTTTCACTTCCTTGTAGTCATTATTCTGTTGTTGTGAGCTCTAGATTTAATCCTCTTAGATTCTGACCAAGAAACCTTCTCCCCATAATGACAAGCTTAACTGTGGCGACGGACAGTCGCGATATATCTAGCTTATGTTGAAATCCTCCCGTCCACACAAAACTGACACTGTATTCCATTTAATATTCCTATATATCTGTATTTATCTTATAAAAAATCAAATCATGAAACTAGGGCCTATCTCATCCGGGTACAATATAGCTCGTCTCCAAACCTAACACTGTAGGTTAGAAGAGAATAAGCCGTGTGTTTGGTCTCAGCTAGCGCGTGCAGTGAGTTGAAAGTTTATTTCATGTAATAGTCGTATGGCCTCGGCTACTGTGTTCAGTGATCGCTAGGCAAAATGCCAAGGCTATATTTTAAATCAACGACTCTCATTTTCATGTTAAGTAAGTCCTGGAGTTGTACCAACATTTCTGAAAGTTTCTCATTTTCCAACCATGCAAACTCTGGGGTTGTACACGTTACGCCGACTGTCAGATAAACCGCTTCTTGGAGCTTGTCCGTAAATCTAATACTAAAGGTTAGAAGAGAACAAGAGTTTACGAAGGGAAGTCAACACCCTGATATAGTAAAAATACGTTGTTAGCGGTTTATGATGTAGAAGTTGATACCTCTTCGAGACCAAGACCACTATATCTCTTGCTAAGTAAGTGCATTGTAAAAGAAAAGTTTGTAGCTAAATGCTGAATGACATGATAACATTTTCCTAATCTTGTCTTATCGGTTAACGAGATGCTTATTTCAGTATAGCTTCAATCCTTGATTAAAGACGACACGTTACACTGACCATGATTTATCTCTAGTTTTACACTTATCAGGTAAGTCTTTTCAGAGTTCCATCTACATACGGTACCTCAAAAATGTCGTAAGTATAAAAGATGCTTTCACAGTAAACAAGACTCCCGCACTTGTCCAAATATATATATATATATATATATATATATATATATATACACAGTGTCCAAAAGTTAAGCATAAGTTACGAGTAAGCAGGGCAACAGGAAATAGACCGCAAATCGCACGACATATGCACCTACCAACCTTACGTGTTCGCTCTGTATAGGAAAGGAGTGTTCCCTGCTTTGACTAGCGGCGTAGCCGCAAGGTAAACCCAGCCAGTGCCTGCGCCCCATATTCGGTTTAGTGCCATTTCGTCCAGCAACAAATTTCCTTGAAAAACGTGCCATTTCGTCCAGCTCGGTTTTACAAATTATTACACAAGTTAATGAGTGCCATCTCGTCCAGACGAAATGTTGACAAGGGTTGAGGCAGTGCAGGTAGTCCGAGGTCAATGACCCTGTGCTTACAACTGGCTGTGGGATTTCCCACCCACTCCTGCTGTAAAATTCCATTCCTCCCCTCTCCACCTTTGTTTATGAATAGAGAATTCGTTCGAATGATCTCTATGAATTAACATCTTTGTTAATTATGGAGTTTTCAACCACCACAAGGGGCCAACCTAGTTTATTACTTAACGGGAATCGATATACGGTTAAGAATAAGAAGAAGTGCGGTGAAGTTGTGTTTCGTTGTGTTAACCGTTCTTGTAGTGGAAAAGTGTTTACTCTAAACCATGAAATTATTAAAGAAGAGATCCATAATACGCGTGTTCCTGATGTGGCTTCACAAGAAGTCCACAAGGCTATGGCACAAGGAAAGAAGAGAGCTCGCGAAGAAACTGATAAATCCGTTTCACAGGTAGGTTTATATTTTTATTAGTGACAATATTTACGCCCCAGACACTATGACTCCGCCCCACTGGCTATTAAATGGGCATATATTAATTTAAATTGAGTTTGAAGTCCTTGCAAATCCTGAGGCTAAAGGCCGAAGGAACTAAACTAGCGAAGCGAGTTTATATTCTGCGAGCGACGTCTTGCTCGACAGACAGACAGACAGACAGACAGACAGACAGACAGACAGACAGACAGAAATTGAGATAAAGTGCGATTCGGCTTCTACGATGTATAATACATGCAATTATGCCAAAACTTCACTATTCCAAGTTATGTACAGACAGAACTCTTATTTTATTTATATAGATAGTATAGTTAGTTCCTTTTGGTTTCAGATTTTTGACGACGAATTCAAACCTCTTCTACGATCCGAATTTGAATTTGTTACTAGAACTTCTCAATTATATAACTGCAAGTGTACTCTGCGTAGAGAGCGAAGGGATGCTCAGGGAATTCAGGCTGAACCCAATCATCGAGATAAAGTTGAGTTAAATTCAGAAAGTTTGAAGATGGCAGATGGAAATAATTTCTTACTAGCTGACGACTGTCTATGGAGTTATGGAGGAATGTATAAAACCTTGGGCTTGCCAAAAATTAGAACACACGCTAGGAACTACGAGACTCCGTGAGAATGTGCGCTGTTCTGGCCTTTTGAAAGACGACAGATGTGGAGGAAGGCTGCCTACACATCCACAGTGTTGATGTAGTACATGAGAAAATCAATGAGTTTTTTGACTATTTCATTGACCAGTGGTTAGAAAACTCTTATTTCCCAATTGATGCATGGAATTGTACCGGAAGGCGACATCGTACCAACAACGCTGTGGAAGGGTGAACGATCGCTTGAATGCAATCGTAGACAAACCACACCCTCGAATAAAACCTTAATTATGACACTAAAGAAAGAAGCAGAATATTCTGACACGAAAATCATCAGGATTGACCTTAATTCAGAAGGTCTAAAGAGGAGAAACAAGTACATTGTAGTGGACAACAGAATAGAAAGAGCATTGAAAAATACGAGAAGTCACGAGACATCGAAAAGTTTTTGAGGAACGATATAGATAGGTCTTATGGTGACGATGGGATAGGAAATGGCTAAGAGTGGGAAAGAAACTGCCGCGGCCTTGTGCATAGTGTGAAAATGGGAAAGCACGGTAAACTATATTCAGGACTTCCGACATTGGAGTTCGAACCCACTATCTTCTGAATGCAAGCTCACAGCTGTGCGCCCGTAACCGCACGGCCAACTCGCTCGGTTTATTTTTGGTTATGAAATAGATTTAATTGATTAACAATTCATATATAAACAAGGAAATAGAAGAACATCAGTGATCTTCAACGGGTTGTGAACTGGGAGCCTAATCTGAGTTGGGTGCCTGAAGGTCTCTGAGCTCGTGAGGCAATTACCGTGCAGTATGTGTACGCTCTGTTCTCTAGGAGAAGGTCGACCATTCAAGTCTTTACATTTCGTGATGAGTATACTAAAAATGCAGCAGTTCCCAAGCGAAGACACTGGGCTATTTATCGCTCGTGAGGCCAGTCCTGGAGTATGGAACAGCTGTATGGGAACCGTACCAAATACGGCTCATCAATGAACTAGAGATGGTACAGCGTAAGCTTACAAGGTTCTTGCTTAATGATTTCAAACCTAGAAGTAGTATGACACGAATGATAGAGAAACTGGAATGGAGACGCTGGAGGCTTTACTAGTCGATAGCTCTCCTCAAGTTGACTAATTCACATAGGCACTGTAAATGGCTCTTTTTCTTCCAGCAGTCGCCATACTTTAGTCCATAGAAAACAAACTATGGCCAATGTTCGTCGGTAAATCACGGGATCGAAGATTGGAATGCATTATCTGCAGCAGCCTTACAGCCTTTTCACATGACTCTAAGATGCTTCAAGAAAAGACTCTAATATCCTCCATATTGTGTATGTGTGTATGCAATAGTGTTGCAGTTACAATGCTAAGCTAGCAGTAAGTCATCGCACCGCTCTATCAACTATAAATCGCAGCGTTAAGGTATAGGGAATATTAAAGTTATGTGTGAATTTGTATGCGATTGCGTTGTAAGTATTATGCTACACTTCTTGTAACGGAATATTCGTTTTAATTTAATAATAATGTTATTGGCTTTGCGTTCCACTAACTACTTTTTCTGTTTTCGCAGACGCCGAGGTGCCGTTATTTTGTCCCGCAGGAGTTCTTTTACGTGCTACTAAATATATTGACAAGAGGCTGACGTATTTGAGCACCATCACATACCACCGGATTGAGTCAGGATCGAACCTGCCAAGTTGGGGTCAGAAGGCCAGCGCCTCAGCAAGGCTAAGTTAATTTCTGAATTTATTTATGGCGTATGGCCTCCGGAGAGGCCTGGGTCTTTTCCTCGTAGATGGCCTATTAGGCGACCTGCATGTCTGTGAATATGAGGGCCCTACCTAGGATGATTTCTAATGCTGAATACGTCACACATACTCAGCCCTCGAGCCATTGGAATTAACCAATTAAGGTTAAAATCCCCAACCCGGCCGGAAATCGAACCCGGGACCCTCCGGACCAAAGGCCAGCACGCTAACCATTTAGCCATGGAGCCGGACAATTTCTGAATGACTCCATTGTAATAATGTTACGCCATATGTAAAGGAATATTTTAAGTTATTTTCCGTAAATTTCGCAAGAATTTCTATCCGATTGCTGTTAATTATTATGTCACACTAATTGTAATTTTAATTTAGTTTTGTTTCTGCTTTATGCGTACCTTGTTTATTCTTCTTTCATTATCATAACATCATCTTTCTGCTTTGGTATAGGCCTAATTTACTTTTTTTGTATTTTTGTTGGTATGTAACTCCAGTTTTAATTTCTCATTGTTAGACTATTCTAAGCACGCCCGGCTTCTTGGTGGAATGGTCAGTGTCAGGCCTTCGTTTCAGGGGCCACACTTTCGATTCCCGGTCGGATCGGGGATTTTAACGACTCTGGTTAATTCCTCTCACTCGAGGACTAGGTGTTTGTGTTTGACCCAATACTCTCCTCTTCATATACACACAGCAATATCAAACATCACAGAAACATGCAATAGTGAATACATCCTTCAACACAGCGTTGGCGTCAGGAAGGGCATCCGGTCGTAGAAGAGGTTTCAGTAATAATAATGCCGTGTGGCCTGCGGAGAGGCCTGGTATAGGACTTACGAGCTGAAACCGTATAGCCGACCTGCACATCTACGAGAATGGGGCCCTACCTATGACGACTTCATTGACGAAGGCGGAACACACACCCAATCCCCAAGCCAACGGAATTAACCGATGAAGTTTGAAATCCCTCGACCCGGCCGGGAATCGAACCTAGGACCCATTGGATCAAAGACCAGCACGCTAACCATTTAGCCATAGAGCGGGACACAGGTTCCATTGCACATGTGCGACACAATTCAAACCCGCGACACGAGGAAGGGTGTGTGATAGCGGCAGGAGAACTTTGTAAACAGATACTGCCACCAGGATATTAATAATACATTCTTAATCAATTATACCAACATTTTGTCACAATGAATAATTTTCCTACTTTATAAGCTCTATACTATAATTTCACGCCGTGTTATTAATATTCTTTAAACCTCCCATTCTTGAATACGAATGCAATCTTCATTATATGATTTCCTATAAAGTACTGCTTCAGTCAACAGTTCCTGAAAAAGGAAAAGATTTAAACGCGGCTGACTCGCCGACCCCTCGTATCAGACATGTCTCGAACTCCCAGTCTCACAGTTCAGTTGTCAACTGTCTCCTTTATACGAGAATATTCACAGAGATCGTAGCTACAGCATGCCATGGTTATTCATGAAAATTACTGTTCAACGCCACATATTTTCTCCTTGTCCATCACCATTGCCGACAAAAATCTGGATGTGCTTCTATGTTAAGAAAGGTTGGAGGAAGGAAAGAAAAGACAAAAGAGTAGAGGAAGGAAAGATGCCAAGTAAAAGACATCGACGTCACCAGAAGCTTGACTGAACCCGAGCGTTTAAGATAACTGTTTCGAAGAGAGTGCTTTAATGAGAACGCTTCAGAGAAGATAATGGTTAGGAAGAGTTAATGCATCTGATGTGGAGGGACAGAAAGACACTGCTCCTTTGTTCTGTTCTCTTTTACACAAGACAGTCAATAACACTGTATGTTCGTTCTAAACTCTTTTCAACAATTCCTGAGCACCATGCACCAGATCGATGTACGCAAATACTGAGAACATCACCTCGAGCAGTGAAGGCTGAAGTCCAAATGAGGCCATAAAAAAGCTATCTCTGAAGCTCTACACATCAGAATATTGAATTGATGCACGTTTATTCATCATATTACAAAGTAATTTTGTGAAAGTCAAAACTCTTCTCTCTCACTCCGTTTGATAATATTGGGGGCCTTCTCAGTTAATTTCAGAGGAAGAAGTGTTCGATTTATGAAATGCTCAATCCAAACTGAAGACAGCTACTATACTGAGTGTAGATTACCCCGGAAATGCATATTTCAGTGGTCCTCCAGAGAGATGCGACTGTATCTAATTTCATATGACGAGGTACTGCTACAGCTACAGCCCCAGTTTCTTTAAAGAGACACTAAAACTGCGGAAAGAAAATTATGGATCTTCCTTGATTCAAAAAATCACCAGAAAGGGTAACTTAAACATGCTGTTTATGTGAAAATAAATTCATTTTAATTTAACCCGTATACGGTAATTTAACATATTTTCTCTGAGAAGATTTTTTATATAAAAACCTGTCCTGACTGACTGACTGGCTGACTGACTGACTGACTGACTGACTGACTACTGGACATAAAGAAATGAAATTTTGGCAATGCATTCATATTACAATGTAGGGGCTCACCAAGGAAGGATTTTTGGATATTCCATCGCTAACGGGGTGAAAAAGGGGGCGTGAATATTTAAAATGAGTGTATCTGTATCTCGAAAACTGAATAGTTTAAAGACGTCCAAGTAGGAATTTGGAATCTCCTTTAAAAATAAAGAAACGCGTATTTCTTTGCTTTCGGGAAATCCTGTTAAGGGGGGTGAAACAAGGTGAAAATGGGTTGAATACCTTTTACGTAGTTACTTATATCACAAAAACTGAAGATGTTACAGTCATGAAAATTAGTATTTGGAATCTCCCTTAAAAATGAAAAAACACGTACATTCTTGTTTTTGGAAAATCTACGTAAGGGGTGGTGAACAGGAGTGACAAATGGGGTGAATTTTTAAAATGAGTATATCTAAATTATATCTAAAAAACGTAACATGTTACAGACATGAAAACTGGTATTTAGAATCTCCTGTAAAAGTAAAGGAACACGCATAATTTGTTTTCTGAAAATCCATTTAAGGGGAAGTGTTAAACGGGGTAAATTTTTAAAATGAGCATATTTACAGTGTATATCAGAAACGTAACATGTTACAGACGTGAAAATTGGTATTTTTATCTACTTTAAAAAATAACATGTACTTGTTTTTAGAAAAAAACACTTCTGCGGGGTGAGTACATAGAACTGAAGAAAGGTTTGAATTCTTTTTATGTGGATACTTATATCTCAAAACTGAAGATGTTACAGACATGAACATTTGCGTTTGGAATATTCTTTAAAAATAAAGAAGCAGGTACTTTTCTGTTTTCGGAAAATCCACTTAAAGGGGTGGGAAGGGTGAAGATAACTGAAGAAATAGTTCAAATATTTTTATGGGATACTTATAGATCAAATACTGAAGATGTTACAGACGTGAAAATTGGTATTTGGAATCTCCTATAAAAATAAGGAAACACGTAGTTTTTTACTTTCGGAAAAATCCTCTTAAGGGGTGAGAAAGGGGAGAAAGGGGTTTAATACCTTTTCTGAGGATACTCATATCTCAAAAGCTGAAGATGTTGCAATCATGAAAAGTGGTGTTTGGAATGTCTTTTAAAAAATAAACATTTAATTTTTGTTTACGGAAAACCTAGTTGGTTGGGGGGAAGGTGAACAGGAGTGACAAAGGGGGTGGATTTTAAAACTGAATATATCTACAGTATATCTCAAAAACGTAACATGTTAGAGATGTGAAAATATCTTTGAAAAATAACATGACACATCTTTTTGTTCTCGGAAAAATCACTTGGGGGTGGGGGTGATAAAAAGGACTGAAGGAGGGTTTGAAATATTTTTATTAGGATACTGGTGTCTCAAAATATGAAGATAGTACAGACGTGAAAATTTGTATCAGGAATCTCATTTAAAAATGAAGAAACATGTATTTTTTGTTTTCGTAAAATCCACTTAAGTGGGGTGTATAAAGGACTAAAAAGGGGATTGATTTTTATGAGGATACTTATATCTCAAAAACTGAAGATGTTAGACATGAAAATTTGTATTTGATATCTTCTTTAAAAATAAAGAAACACGTATTCTTTTGTTTTCGGAAAATCCAATTAAGAACGGGAAAATGAACTGAAAAATGAGTTGAATTCTTTGTATGAGGATACTTATATCTCAAAAACGAAAGTTGTTACGGGCGTGAAAATTGTTATTTGTAATCTGATTTAAAAATAAAGAAACATGCATTTTTCGTTGGGGGTAGGAGGGAATCAACTTATGGGGGGTGTAAAAGGAGTTGAATTCGTTTTATGAGGATACAAATAAGACGTGGACTTAATACACCCGTAATGGGTTTTGACTGGGGGATGAAGAATGGTGACAAAAATATATGTTTGTATGAAACCGTTTGAATTACGAAGTTAAAATGTCAAATGATATCCTAGGTGTTAAATAACAGGACATTTGAAACAAATTTAACCCCTCAGGGAGTTAAAAGTGGGTTAAGATCCGAAAACAAATATATTCATTCCTTCCTCCGAAATGGTTTAACGTACGAAGACAAATTTCCAAATAGCGGTGTATATTTTCAATCCTAGGTGTCAAATAGGAAATATGTTTAAAAGTTCCACCGCTAAAGTGTTAAACGAGATCAGGTCCGTAAACGAAATTATTCATCTCTTCAAAACCGTTTGGCGTACAAAGTTGTGATTTTACGACAAGGGTCTCTTTTATGTCCTAGGTGTCAAATACCGTATACTTCAAAATATTTCTCCTTTGAGGGGTTTAGATGGTAGTGGACTCTCAAAAACACAATATCCTTTCTTCAGAAACCGTTTCAGGCACGAACATACCTTTTCATTATGAAAGATGGTCTTCTGTATCCTAGATATTAGTAAATATTCAAAATATTCACCTATTTAAAAAGTATTCATTTCTCCAATACTGCTCGACGTACAAAATCAAAATTTCACAGGTTGGTCGCTTTTACGTCCTAGAATTAGGGCCTCTCAGGGTGCATGCGCCAGTGTACTGAACGGCGCACGGTGCAGGACACGACTTCACTAGGTTGACCAGAGTGCAAACACCCACTCTTCTTTCCCTACATCTGTCTCACCCGTTCGGACTGTCTCCGCCTTCTTCACGTTCCCCGCTGATTTTCCCCTCACCGCGAAATGTTTATGTGTGGTGAGTGGAGACACTATGTTGTATGGGACAATGTTACCGCTGTTAAAAACTCTTCTTGCAGTTTGGTTGGAGCACACAATGTATCTTCTCTAGCTCTTACTTTCCTATTTCTTTGCCATTATACCGGTAATGTGTGGAAAAAGGGATCGGCTGACAGCAATTCTGTGTTCTTTAAATTACAATCAGAAATACTGACACACAATCCAGTTTTCGTATACGTCAAAACGGAAAAAAACTTTCGCATATATATGTGGAACGAAACATAGAAATGATCTTAGCTGCTTCTCGATGCAGCTTAGGAAAATCCTCCTTTGACAAATTCTCGTAGAATTCGAGCAAAGCCTTTGTACTGAAAAATAAATCTGTTTAATAATAACGTAATTATTGTCCCACCGATTAAACATTTGGCTTTATCGTCACGACTGAGAAAAGTTACGAAAATTCCCAGTTCGATTGAAAGAACTTTCGGAAGTGTTTGCTTTCTTCGAAACAGATTGCTCCATTATTAGGTTGTTTTCTTGCGCTTATCTATTTCGCTGATAAGTCGTCTATCACCGAACGCTTCGTCGCCCTCAGCACACTACACCATCCGAGTCGAGCCGAGTTGAGCCGAGTCGGACCGATGCACAGTGCACGGAGTCTGTGGGCCTTGGTTGGCACGCGTGAGATTTTGATTTTGGGCGTTTGAGAGGCCCTGTCCTAGATGTTAGTTGGAATATGGTTTAAAACATTCAAATTCTTCCGTACGTGGTTCAAGTGAGTGGTAGATTATAAAATAAATAATGATTCCCCCAAAACCATTTGACATACGAACTGAGGACGTGTTTTATAGGCTCCACAATGCAAAACATTGAATAATAACTGACTGACTGACTGACTGACTGACTGACTGACTGACTGACTGACTGATTCATCATCGCCGATCCAAAGCTACTGGTCAGAACGAAATGGAATTTTGGGAATACATTAGTATTAGAGCGTAGGTTCTCAGTAAGGGAGGGTTTTTGCTTATGCCATCGCTAAGAGGGTGAAAAGGGGGTGAATTGTTTAAATGAGAATATCTATATTTCAAAAACTTAAACATTTACACATGTAAAAATTGGTATTTAGAATCTCCTTTAAAAACAAAGGAACGCGTATTTTCTGTTTCTGTAAAATCCCCTTAAGAGGAGCGAAGAAAGATGAAAAATAGGTTTATACCTTTTAAGAGGATATTTATATCTAAAAAATGAAGATGTTACAGACATGAAAACTGGTATTTGGAATCTCCTTTAAAAGTAATGAAAAATGCATTTTTGTTTTAGGAAAATCCAATTAATGGGGGTGAACAGGAGTGACAAAGGGGGTGAATTTTTTGAAAAGGTTATATCTACAGTATAATGATCCCAGAAACGTAAATTCAATCAATCAATCAATCAATCAATCACTACTGATCTGCATTTAGGGCATTCGCCCAGGTGGCAGATTCCCTACCTGTTGTTTTCCAAGCCTTTTCTTAAAAGATTGTAAATAAATTGGAAATTTATCGAACATCCTCTTGAATTCCAACTTTATCTTCATATTGTGGTCTTTCCAACTTTTAAAGATACCACTCAAACTTATTCGTCTACTGATGTCCTCCCACGCCATCTCTCCACTGACAGCTCGGAACATACCAATCAGTCGAACAGCTCGTCTCCTTCCTCCCAAGGCTTCCCAACCCAAACTTTGCAACATTTTTGTAAAGCTACTCTTTTGTCGGAAATCGCCCAGAACAAATTGTTACAGACGTGAAAACTGGTTTTTGGAATCTCCCGTAAAAGTAAAGAAACATAGATAATTTATTTTCGGGAAATTCACTTAAGGGGAACTGGAAAAGGGGGTGAAATTTTAAAACGAGAGTATGTACAGAACAACTCATGATGATGATGATGATGATGATGATGCTTGTTGTTTAAAGGGGCTTAACATCAAAGGTCATCGGCCCCTAGAGGAACAGCTCATACTTATCATGTTACAGACGTGAAAATGGGTATTTTTAATCTCTTTTAAAAATAATGAAACATGTATCTTTTGTTTTCAAAAAACTCTTAGGGAGGTGGAGGACTGAAAAGGTGTTTGAATTCTTTTTATTAGGACAGTGATCTCAAAAACTGGAGAGGTTACACAGGTGAAAATTGGTATTTGGAGTCTCCTTTAAAAATAAAGACGTGCGTATCTCTTTGTTTTCGTAAAATCCACTTAAGAAGGTGAAGGAAATGAAAAATTAGTTGAATTATTTGCAGGAGGATAGTTATGTCTCAAAAACTAAAGATGAAGCAGACGTGAAAATTGGTATTTGGAATCAAATTTGTATTCTTTCATTTTAGGAAAATACATTTAAATGGGGGCGGTGAATGAATTGAACAATTAGTTGAATTATTTGTATGAGAATACTTACATCTAAAAAATTAAGATGTTACAGACGTGAAAATTGGTATTTGGAATCCCCTTTAGGAATAAAGAAACATGCATTTTTAGGAGAAAATCAACTTGTCCGGCGGGGGTGGGGAGGGTGAAAAAGGAGATTAATTATTTTTATGAGGATACATATATACCTCAAAAACTGAAGATGTTAGAGTCGTGATAGTTGATATGTGGAAGCTCCCTTGTAAATAAAGAAGCATATTATTTTGTTTTCGGAAAATTCACTTAAGTGGGGAGGGTGAAAGGAAGTGAATGAAATTGTATTCTTTTTATGGCGATACTTATTTCTCAAAAACTGAATGTTACAGACGTGAAAACTAGTATATTGAATCTATTTTAAAAATAAAGAAACATGCATTACTTGGGTGGTGGAGTGAAATCAACATAACTATGTGGGGGGAGTGAAAAAATAGTTAAATTATATTTATGAGGATACTTATATCTCAGAAACTGAAGATGTTACAGACACGAACATTTGTATTTGGAATCTTCTTTCAAGGTAAGGAAAAGCGTATTCTTTTCTTTTCGGAAAATGCACTAAGGGGGGGGGGATGAATTTAAAAGTAAGTTGTTTTCTTTGTTCGAGGATACTTATATCTCAAAAACTAAAGATGTTACAGACATGAAAATTGTTAATTGGAATCTCTTTAAAAATAAAGAAACACGTATTTTTTGTTTTCAGAAAATCGACTTGGGGGGAGGGGTGAAAATAAATAAGGGAGTTGAATTCTGTTTATTTTATGAGGATACTTATGATGATGTTACAGACGTGAATGTTGGTAATTTCAATCTCCTTTAAAAATAAAGAAACGCGTGTTTGTTGTTTACGGGAAGTCCACTTAAGGGGGAGAGGGTTGGAAAGAGGTGAAGAAGAAGTTAAATTCTTTTTATTTTTATAAGGATATTTATATCTCAAGAAATGAAGATTTTACAGACGTGAAAAATGCTTTCTTTGAATCTTTTTAAAAGTAAAGAAACAAGTATTTATTTGTTTTCGGAAAATCCTCTTAAGGGGTGAAAAGAATTGAAAAAGCGGGTGAATTTTTAAAATAAGTACCGGTATATCTACAGTATATGTCAAAAACGTAACATGTTAAGGACGTGAAAATTGGTATTTGGATTCTCCTTTAAAAAAAAATTTTTGGAAAATCTACTTAGGTCGGGTGAGGTTGGGGGAAGGACAATTAAAGGGGTTGAATTCGTTTTATAGGGATACTTATATCACAAAAACTGAAGATGTTACAGACGTGGAAATGGGTATTCGGAATCTCTGTTAAAAATAAACATGTTTTTTGTTTGTTTTCGACTTGAGAGACGACTGTTTCTAACATGCATAGTTCTATGTCGCATGGTCATCTTAGCCCCAAAAGGCAATATCACAAACGTGGTTTAGAAAGAGTTTCTGGAATAAATGGAACTCAATTTTTTGGTGAGTTTTTATACTTTATTTATTTTCAGATAATGTCTTAGTACAGTACTGAGGAACGATTACTTTTAACAAATTACGAAATCCACGCGAGCGAAGCCGCGGGTAACTAGTTGGTGAGTAAATTAAAAAACCATCCGATATCGCTAGAAATCGCCATCTAGTAGCGTTGCTATACGTTTTCAAGTAGTGATCGCTGATGTCTGTAAGATTATCAGAACCACGGTGTCGCATAATACAGCACATAAGGCTTCGGATTTCTCTGCTCCATCACCACAACAGTTCACTAAACTCCCTCTTACGCAACGGGAATAAGGAGAGATTGTGGAAAGTTTTATAAAGCATTTCTCAATTAAATCAAGCACGATGAAATGTTCATGGGTGCTAAAATCATGAACTCTTGAACATGTGAATATTTTATTGTCTTTACTTTAGAAGATAGCTGGTGGTGGGGGGTCAAATATTACAATAAGGATATACTGAAACTCAACCGACAGATGTCTTACAGTTATCTCATGAGCAGTAGACTGTATGTATTCCTCGTTCGTCACCTATTTCGTTGTTTTCTATTGGGAGGTACTCTGTTCATAGACTGCGTTCTGCGCTCTTGAATTTTGAATACAGAACAATGACTATTAAAAAAATTGTAATGAAGGAGTGTCCTAAGACCATTAATTTAAGCCTTAATTCCTTCCTATACTGTATGTTTTCAACTTGAGAAGTTATGTATGTATGTTCAGTCCGTCAGCGATGCCGCTGGTGGGATCCTCAACAGCTTTGCCATCAGCTGTCATACATGGCCTAGGCATCACTGAAGAGGCGTACTAGGGAAATGAGGAGTGAGGTAGTTTCCCGTTTCTTTCCTCACCGAGCCAGAGTTACTATTACATATCAGTCTGCCAATCCCACTGAAATGCATACACCAACCGACCCTATGAGCGATATTTCCACACCATTCATAGCAGGGACTGACTGCATAAGGATTGGCATTACTAGCATCGCTCATACCTCAGTCACTTTCATATTGTCAAAGCCAAGGATAAGACAGAGACAGATCTATGAAAGTAACAAAATTGCTGTAGCCTATACCAGAAGACATAGTGCACTGTAAACACTAGGTCCTGACAGCAAAGACGGTGAGAAGTTATACCGCTTCAAAATTTTGGACTAACGAATTTTGTAGCCTAAATTTGTAACGAAGACACACCTTTGAGTCTTAATTAGGACGAAAATATGTTTTTAATTAAACTGCGACGCTATTGCTGCGGAGAATGCCGTTCGTTCTGCTGAGATCGGACGTAAACCAATGGAGCTATATGTATTTGAAATTACCACTGCTGAGTCCATGTGCTGGGCCGTTAGGGTGCATGTTTTATACGACGTTATCAAATAGGTAACAAGGAGGAAAAAAAAACAGCAATGCCTGACTATCGCTGCGTTCCAGTGTGCCAAAGTAAACAGCAACTGTAGCCTGTTTATACCACCAGGAATAACTTGAAAGCACAGCGGGACCCGCAATATGGCCTGCTCGAACCTGACCTTTACTATGAAAATACTGCATAGAATGCTTCACAAGCTCAAAAAATCTCTCTATCTCGAACCATAGAGTGATCTATAATTTGAAACTGGAACATATTCAATTTCAGACTTCCTAAAGGCGAAAGACCTACACGATTCGAAGTTTGAAATATTTCCTTAGCCGAAATGAGGTACTGGAACTCATAAAGAGCTGAAGGAAAATCTCTTTCAGAGCGACTAGTGATACTCACTGTTACTGCATCCCTAGAAGCCTCCGTGGCTCACGCTGCAGCGCGTCGGCTTCTCACCGCTGGATACCGTGGTTCAAATCCTGGTCACACAATGTGAGATTTGTGCTGGAAAAAAGCG
Organism: Anabrus simplex; assembly: GCF_040414725.1. Taxonomy (NCBI): domain Eukaryota; kingdom Metazoa; phylum Arthropoda; class Insecta; order Orthoptera; family Tettigoniidae; genus Anabrus; species Anabrus simplex. The sequence goes on along the minus strand of NC_090266.1, from coordinate 555,838,263 downwards.
GAGGCAGGACAGGTTTTTCTCCGGGTACTCTGGTATTCCCTGTCATCTTTCATTCCAGCAACACTCTCCATAAATATTTCATTTCATCTGTCAGTCATCTGTCACTGCCCCAGAGGAGTGCGTCAGGCTTCGGCAGCCGGCACATTTCCTATCGTCGCCGCTAGATAGGGGCTTCATTCATTCCATTCCTGATCCGGTCGAATGACTGGAAACAGGCTGTGGTTTTTTCACTGCATCCCTAGCAATGTTGTAATTATTTTACGTACGGGTATTACCTTAAAAAAGGAAAATAAAAGTAAGAGATTTTAAAAAAGAGGCTATTTGCGCTATTTCTTTGAAATCATTTAGGAAAAGGCTAGGAAAGTAACAGATAGGGAATCTGCCACCTGGGCGACTGCCCTAAATGCAGATCAGTATTGATTGATTGATTGATTGATTGATTGATTGATTGATTGATTGATTGATTGATTGATTGATTGATTGATTGATTGATTGATTGATTGATTGATTGACGTTAAACAAAATCACTAAACGAAGGCTGCTATAATTCATACATTACATGCTATCAACTCTTGCTTCCTTCAGCTTTTTCCCCCGTCTCGTTTTCTTCGGTTCTGTTTTCAAATCAGCGACTGTATCCCATCTATATTATACCCGTTCTCTTTCACAGCATCAGTAGAATATGGCAACTTCATTATCTACGAATAAATATTAAAGTTTTAGTTTGATAACTTCTAATTATGAACATAAAATAACATGCGAGTATATCATAATTTATGGGTATCAAGCATGTGAAGCTAACATCTCTTAGAAAGGACGGGTTATGTTGTTTCTGTAATTTTACCGAAGGTTAAAATCTTCCACCAGGCCGGGAATCGAATCCAGAACTTCTTAACCAGTTAGCCATGGAACCAGACAAAATGAAAATTCGTGTCTTCGTCCCGAGGTGGTGCAGCTCTTTTCAGGCATAACCCCATGGATATAAGCTGCACATAGCCAATTTTAATTTGCTAGCAGTACCAGGAATCAAACCCGGGCTTCTAAGGACGACAGCTTATATCGCTAATTGCTACAATACGGAGGTTGCCCCTTGATATCGCGATGTGTCATTAAGTGAATGGTATTCGGCATTTGGTATAGAATAATAATTACAAAACTTAACTTCTCGTGGAGGGTAAGAGTACAGTCTGTGTTTCTTTTTAAAGGACGGTCCTCACTAAACACCAGTTTAGCTACCGTATACATTATACGTAAACTGGGTGCTAGACGACCATCAAGATCAAGTTAAAATCCATGGATATCTTTACTGTTTGCATGTATTAATTCTTTTTAACAAGTTGCTTTATCGTCGCACCAACACAGATAGTTATTATAGTGACGATAGGATAGGAAAGGGCTAGAAGTGGGAAAGGAACAGCCGTGGCCTTAATTAAGGTATAGTCCCAGCACTTGCCTCGTGTGAAAATGGGAAACCATATTTAGGGCTTCCGACAGAGGGGTTTCGCACCCACTATCTCCCGAATGTAAGCTCACAGTTACGCGCCCCTAACCGCACGGTCCGGTGGAAGTATTCCGATAAGTACAGGAGTGCTGATTCACTCAGTACATAGAACTGTCCAAAAACTTCTGAATGTTTTTGACGGATGTATGTCGGACCATTCTTTATGCAGCCACAGTGTGATAACTGACTGTCTTTCAGTAAAGTTCGGTCACGATCAGAACTTGTCTGCCCAATCTGGATACCGAACACGAATGAACACAAGTTACACTTCCAGCATGAAATTCGTCAATAAAAATGATTGAATATGTGGCACAGATATACAGAGTGTAATTGAAATAAGGCACGTCCGTCTAACAGGTGACAGAAAAGACTATTTTAAGCAATCTATGCGAAGAAATTATCAGCTGTCTTTCACTTTAAAATTAAATACGAGGTTCGAGTCATAAGTCATGGCAACTATTTTTTTTTCTCGCGAACAAGAGACAACACGGAAAATCTAAGATACGATATGCATTTGGAAATATAGGGCATGTACTTATGCTCAGTGCCTGAAGGCAAATTCTGACTTCATGAGATTCTCGTAGGAAAGTAACAGAACACAGGCCATTGGTAAACATTGTTTTATTATGATATAGACAGCAAATACACAAGACTACGTACAAAGGACAAGTCTCCACTGGTTACAGACCTCCAAAACAATCTACTCCGTATATCTTTGTCCATGGACACTGGACGGCCTGGGCGAGGCAAATCGGCAGTTGATACTCTACCCCATTTGTACGTCTCCACCCACCTCGCCACTGTTCTATAGGGCATGTCATGCACACCTAATGCTTCCCGCAGCTCTGCATGGCACTGGCGTGCATTTCTCCCGCGGAGAACTGCTATTTTAATATACGATCGTTGCTCCTGCTTGTTGACTTCCATTTTGTGACGCTCTCACTCACACACTGAACTTGGGGGCATGCTTAGACCCACACTGTTGTTTACATACACCATCTAGTGGCATCATACGCAAGTACATACCGTGCGTTTCCAAATGCATATCTTAGATTTTCCGTGTTGTCTCCTGTTCGCGAAGAAAAAATAGTTGCCGTGACTTATGACTCGACCTACGTACTGTATATTAAAAAAGTCAATGCTTTTAGGTTTTCAATAACTCTTCAAGCAGTAGTGGCAAACTAAATCTGCTGTAGCTAGAGAGGTTTGGGAAAGGCAAGGTCGATAAGGGGAATTTATTTCTGGGGGAGGTTAGGAGGGGAAAGAGTCAGCGTATAAGAGAATAGCGGTGCTTGTCTTGTAAAATCCTTTGGTAATGAAATTGCTGCTGTTGTTGCTGCTGCAAGCTCACATAAAGGATTGGGATATTTGGACTGGTAGTACTGTGTAGCCTATCTACTAAGTGTGGAGGTCATTGACTGATTGATTTATTGATTTTTTTACTATTTGCTTTACGTCGCACCGACACAGATATGTCTTACGGTGACGATGGGATAGGAAAGGCCTAGGAATGGGAAGGAAGCGGCCGTGGCCTTCATTAAGGTACAGCCCCAGCATTTGCCTGGTGTGAAAATGGGAAACCACGGAAAATCATCCTCAGGGCAGCCGACAGTGGGGTTCGAACCCACTATCTCCCGATTACTGGACACTGGCCGCACTTAAGCGACTGCAGCTATCGAGCTCGGTGGTTTATTGATTATTATAATCAGCTCTGGTGTGGAAGTGTTTGAAAACGTAAGTTAACTCGTTTTCTAACATGCAATGTCCTACATGTATGTCACATGGTCCTACCAAGATTTGGACGCAGGCTTCGGTGGAGAATGATTAGCTCTTCACTATGCGGAGGAGTAAGGTATGAAATAAAAGGAAATAAAGCTGAAGGCAAGGGGATGAAGTGAAAGAAAATAAAACACCCCACTTTGCTAAGGTATAATCGACCAAAGAAAACTGTACGATGTGGACAGATACCGCACTCTTAAACAAGGTCGGAGTGCACTGACCTCGAGACACATTTACCTAGAACATTGCACAGGCTCAGTGGGGATGGTGACCTGGGCAAATCACAGCTGCGCTGAAGTTGTGTTTGACAGAGGGGAGAATCCAGTGTCTATTGACTTCTCAGAAATATTGGCCGAAGTGTTATTTATTTTCTCCTACACTAATTAAGATAGGAGTAACATTATTGAAGATGTTTGCTTAGAATACCATCTTCTACTATCAATTCAAATGACGTACCTTATTTGTTAGAACCTGTATAGAAGTACTAGATTTGAGAAGCTTATACACGTAAATTAGCAGTCAGAGCTGTCTATGGCACATCTATGCAATGCAAGTTATGCTCTGCCTGCTGGCATTTCAAAGGCATTCCATACTATGGATTACTCCCACACAAACAATCCATTCGATTGTGTACTGCAGCCAGCCGGAAAATTACACCAAATCACTCAACAGAACAGGCCAGAGCTAGCGAACAAGAACGTTTAATGTTCCACAAAGGCAGCGTGAAACCTCACATATCTTTGATCAATGGTAGGAAGGTACCCGACATAGGCTGGGATGTCTTGCCACACCCAGTATACTGCTCGGACATTCTGCAATTTGCCTTTCAGATGATATGATTAATGCAGAATTCTTTGAACGAAAACACATTTGGTAATTTATGCTATCAAAAGAACATTTGGATAGCTTCTTTATCTTAAAAAGTAGTATGCAGAAGCTGCTAGCAAAAATAATAAAGACCTAGCGAGTTGGCCGTGCGGTTAGGGATGCGCCGCTGTGAGCTCGCATCCGGGAGGTAGTGGGTTCGAATTCCACTGTCGGCAGCCCTGAGGATGGTTTTCCGTGGTTTTCCATTTTCACACCAGGTAAATGCTTGGGCTGTACCTTAATTAAGGCCTTGGCCGCTTCCTTCCCATTTCTAGGCCTTTCCTCTCCCATCGTCGCCATAAAACCTATCTGTGTCGGTGCGACGTAAAGAAAAAAAATAAAGTCATGAAAAATACTGTAGATTATACTTTGATGATTTTTGAAAATTTTCGTTCATTTCCTACATATAAAACGCCAAGATATTTCCAAACAATCCGATTAATGCGATGAGATCTTTCATACAATATCTGATCGAAGGTATTCGGAAGCCCCTGTACACTAGTAAACAACAAATGACGCATCGTACCGGTATGAAAGGAGATAGGCAGGTTTGTATTGCTCAGTACGCCTAGGGAACAGCAAGATGGGTAGGTCACGTGAACTTAGTGATTTCAACGTGGGGTAATCATTGGTTGCCCCATAAGCAAGAAATTTGGAAAGGACATTTCTAACCTTACGAATGTAACCAAATCGACTGTCAGTGGTGTACCTGTTCAGTGGAAACGTGCAAGGTGCAATCAGAGAACAACGACGATCTGGTCGGCCACATACAAGGTATAACAATACGGTATGGCCAAACTTTCAGGATACGTTCCTCATACGTAGAAGAAAAATAGGCCTTTGCTGGCAAGATATAGTGTTTACAGTGCACTATGTCTTCTGGTATGGACTAGAATAAAATTGTTACCGTACTTTCATTGACCTGTCTCAGCCTTATACTTGGTTTGGACAATATGAAAGTGGCTGAGGTATGAGTGACGCTAGTAATGCCATTCCTTATTGCACCTGTCCAGGGCTTCAGTGAATAATAATAATAATAATAATAATAATAATAATAATAATAATAATAATAATAATAATAACAACACGTAAATTCGTTAGCTGAATGGAATATGCATGATGAGATCTTCGACGGACGACCCTATATGCTATCCACCGTATCGTGAACGGTCACATTATGCAGCCAGTTCCTGCTATGAATGGTGTGAAAATGTCGCTCATAGGGTCGGTTGGTACACGCATTTCATTGGGCTTGGCAGACTGATGTACAATAGCAACTTCTGATGTACAATAGCAACTTCTGCTTCAGTGAGGAAAGGAACGGGAAACTAACTCACTCCCCATTTCCCTAGTACGCATCTTCAGTGACACCTAGGCCATCTATGACAGGTAATGGTGAACCTGTTGAGGATCCAACCAGCCTTCGGGCTGAATACCCAACATACATAGAAGAAAAATATGTTATATGGACATGGGTCTGGAAACTCTTTATTTCCATGTTAGAAATCGTTTCTACATAGTACATTAATTATAGTACTGATAATCACCAGGAAACTTCGAAGTGCCACGCAAGGTACGGCCAGTCCCATTAATGTCCGTCGGGAATTAAAAAGAATATTATTTCATGGTCGAGCAGCTTCTCATAAACCAAATATTCACCCTCTTAACAAAAAGCGCTGCCTGGCGTGGTGTAAAGAGCAATGCCACTGTACATTGGAACAGTGGAAACAGCAATTTGGAGTGATGAATCACGTTATAAAGTGTGGCAATCTGATGGGAGGATCTGGGTATGGAGAATGCCCAGGGAATGCTATCTACCCGAATGTTTAGGAACAACAGTGACGTTTGAAGCAGATGGCTTTATGGTGTGAGAATGTTTCTCATGACATGGACTCGGCCCTCTGATAAGACTGCATGACACTGTAAGGGATATTAACGTAATTTCAATGACTTCATATTGCCAAACGTGAGAAATCCGTTCGGTGATAACCCTTGTTTATACTAACATGATAATGCTCCGAGTCATAAAGCGGGATCTGAAGCCAATCGTTCAAGCATAATAATATTCCAGAGTCTCGACCTAAACCCAATAGAATACCTGTGAGATGAGTCAGAACGGGGACTTCCTTCCAGACCCCACCGTCTAACATTAACAAGTTCTTTGGCTAAGACTCTTGAGGAAGAAGGGATGCTATTCCCATGGAAACGTTCCGACACCGGATGTAAAGTCTCCTAAACAGAATTAGGACTGTGATAAAGGCAAAGGGCGAACAAACATCATATTAATGTTGACTATTAGAGGGAATATTACCAACTTACTCTGTCTTAGGTTTGATTTAGGTGTCCGGCTACTTTTGATCAGATAGTGTAAATCGCGTTGTGTTTATTGGTGAAGGAACTGGCGAAGGGCATAATTAGTAATTCTACTTCAAGTATGCTACAGCTCAGTAAATGTATTTTGTCTTACATTCATACAGTAGGTATTAAGATACACTTCGAGCCTGAGCTCGGTTAACTAGAAATCCAAAATGAGCATCAAAGGTATGAACTCTTCAATGCTTCGGTTAACACTTGTAGAGTAGCAAGCGTCGAGTTACAGATACTACAAATGTAATCTCAAGCCATCTAGTTCTGAAACCTTTGGCTGTCCCCTTCCCCTTCCATTCATGTTGAATATAACACAATCCTGCAGAAACGGTGATTACTTCAAAGAGTTGGTCTCTACCCTCTCGTGACCACGAGATCAGTTAATATTGTCACTACTCACAGGTCTATTTCGTTAACATGCTATTCGAAGGGGACAGATGAAGGATAAGATCCACATTCTTGTGAATAGACTGGAAGTTCGAGTACGGTATCTACGAAACACGCGAAGTGAGCAAGAGTCAGTTGCTATCTGCCCGTCTACCTTTCTAGTGTATACAGGTACACTGTTCAACTTCTGTTTTCAGATGTATCCTCTATTTGTAACTAGCTCCGTAGCCTCGTTTAGTTCTATACCCCTTATCTTTAAATCATTAGAAACTGAGTCTAATCATCGTCGTCTTGGTCTCTCTCTACTTCTCTTACCTTCCATGGCCGAGTTCATTATTCTCCTAGGTAACCTATCCCCAACACCTAAGCCGGTTTATGCGTACAGCTTCGTCAATCGAGTTCATTCCTAACTTAGCATTTACCTCCTCATTCAGAGTTCTCCCCTTCCATTGTTCCCAGCCGTTATACCCGCGATCATTCTCGCTACTTTCATGTCTGTTACTTCTAAATTGTCAGTAAGATGCCCTGAGACAACCCAGTTTTCACTCCCGTAAAGCAAAGTTGGTCTGAAAAGAGATCAGTGTAAAGACACATTCGTCGGGGACCGACGTTTTTCTTACAGAATATTGCTGGCCGCAATTTCTAACTCAAATGCATTAGCTTTGCTGCACCTTCATTCAATCACTACTATCCTACCAACACTTGAAATGATCTACCGGTTCCAGGTTTGTATTCCTAACTTATCATTCAGCTCTCTTGGGTTTCTTACCTACTTACCAAACCAAACCAAACCCCATGGCACTACAGCCCTTGAAGGGCCTTAGCCTACCAAGCGACCGCTGCTCAGCCCAAAGGCCTGCAGATTACGAGGTGTCGTGTGGTCAACACGACGAATCCTCTCGGCCGTTATTCTTGGCTTTCTAGACCGGGGCCGCTATCTCACCGTCAGATAGCTCCTCAATTCTAATCACGTAGGCTGAATGGACCTCGAACCAGCCCTTAGGTCCAGGTAAAAATCCCTGACCTGGCCGGGAATCGAACCCGGGGCCTCCGGGTAAGAGGCAGGCACGCTACCCCTACACCACGGGGCCGGCTTCTTACCTACATGCATTACTTTAATCTTGGAAAGTCTAATTTAGGCCAAACTGCTTACTACGTTTCCATCTACCTCAATTCCTCCCTTCCACTTTATACCCTTTAGCAGCTGATCCATGTAAATTATGATCAACATAGGTGAAAAATTACAGCTTTCTTTAACCCCCGTACTTACCTTGAACCAGGAACTCATTCTACCACCCTTTCTCACAGCAGCCAAATTGTCAATATAAATGCCTTTCACTGCGTTTAATAATCAACACTTGATCCCATAGTTCCCCAGTACGACTAACATCTTTTCCCTCGGAACACTTAATAATCTACACTTAATTCCACAGTCCCCCTGTACGACTCGGAACACTACGATATGAATTCTCTACATCTACGAAACATAAATATAACTGCCTATTTCTCTCGTAGCATTTTTCAATTAGCTGGCACATACAGAATATCTGATTCTGACAGCCCTTGTACGGTCTGAAACCACAATGGTGTTCATCCATTTTACTCTCAACCACTGATAGCACCCTCCCGTCCAAAATGCCACTAAACACCTTGTCTAGTATACTTACTCAGTGCTCGGCGCTGCACACCTCAGTCCTCAAGCTTTCTTTCTCCAGTATTTAACCCCCTCTTTCGAACGTCGTCTTCAACATCGTCAGTCCATCTTTTCCTGGGCCCTCCTGTCCTCCTCCTTCCTTCAAGTGTTCCTATAAAGACCTTTTTGACAGTATGGGTCTCTTCCATTCTCTGCACGTGACCTGCCCGCCTAATTCATCCTTGCTTGATTTTAATAACAAGATATGCCTGGCCGAACAACCATGCAACTCTACATTTGTCCTCATTCTTCGACCATTCTGATCTCTTAACTGCTCGAAATGTCGTTCTTAATATCTTCCCCTCCCACAGTAACAGTCACTGTTCTCTGGTGATCATCACCCAGCATTCTGAGCCGTACATCACTACAGGTGTCCGGCTCCATGGCTAAATGGTTAGCGTGCTGGCCTTTGGTCACAGGGGTCCCGGGCAGGGAATTTGAACCATAATTGGTTAATTTCGCTGGCACGGGGGCTGGGTGTATGTGTAGTCTTCATCATCATTTCATCCTCATCACGACGCGTAGGTCGCCTACGGGATTCAAATCAAAAGACCTGCATCTGGCGAGCCGAACTTGTACTAGGACACTCCCGGCACTAAAAGCCATACGCCATTTCATTTCATCACTACAGATCTTATTAGTGTTGTGTGTATTTTAATTTTCGTATTCCTGCTGACTTTCTTCGATTTAAACATATTTTGCAAGGCGTAAAACCATCGGCTCGCACTTGTCATTCTTTCCTGTATTTCGACCGAGGTTTTATTGTCTGCGGTTATTACTGAAGCTAGATATTTAAAAGTTGTAACTCGTTAATATTCTTCTCCATGTAATCTTACTGTGGTCCTTCCTCTTACTCCCTTTGTATCTCCCGTTTTCGTACATTTTGTTTTATTTATATTCACTTCTTGTTCTAAGTCCCGTGCTTTCTCTTCTAACAAAGCATAGTTCTCTTCAAGAGCTCTTTGGTTTCTTGCAATAACTGCCACAACGTCAGCATATGCTGTCACTTGCAATAATTTGTTCAGAATGGTTTCCCCTGGATGGATGGGTAGTTGGCGAATGACCTTTTCCAATGCGAAATTGAAGAGCAGTGTGGAGAGGACATCTTTCTGTCTCAGCCCCCTATCAACTATAAGCGCCTCTGAAAAATCCTGTTCCCTTCTTACTGTTACCTCCAAGGTAATTTCTGCCAACCTATTCCATTTCTTCGGGATTACAAAGTCTGTCAAAATTTTGAAAATTTTACCTCTATCTAGACTGTCATATGCCTGTTTAAACTCGAGACACAGTTGATGAAGCGGCTTGTCATACTTATAAATCCCATTTGTTTACAAGTTGCTTTACGTCGCACCGACACAGATAGGTCTTATGGCGACGATGGGACAGGAAATGGCTAGGAGTGGGAAGGAAGCGGCCGTGGCCTTGAGGTACAGCCTCAGCATTTGCCTGGTGTGAAAATGGAAAACCACGGAAAAGCATCTTCAGGGACTGCCGAGAGTCGGGTTCGAACCCACTATTTCCCGAATACTGGATACTGGCCGCATTTAAACTACTGCACCTACTTATAAAACTTCTCATATTGGATGTCCTATTACAACACGGGTTTACGTTCACGAAGCCTTCGCGAATTCTTATATATGTTGGATACTCCTTTCTTTGCTTGGGATCACAGATGAAGTTTTCCTTGCAATAATACCAGCATGATGTAATTACTTCTCTATTTCTAGAATCTCTTATTCATAACCTGTGTGCCCAGCATCTTGAAAGGCTCTTAGAAGTTGCAGACGTTCTGTGAGTGGGTTAGGGTCGTTCCAGTATCCTACGTCTACATAGAGTAACAGAGGATTTCGGATGATATGAGATTACGAACACATGCAGAGAGTTGATGTGTAGGAAATGGTAGAACTCGTTTCGATGTAGTAGGTATTTCTGTAATGGTATCAGCAGGTAAAAGCTCAACCTCCTTCGATAGTAAAGAGACAATGTGATATTTTCTTTTCCATCGCCGTCGTCGTCTTCTTTTTTATTTTTTTGCCGTCTCTCTTCTTCTTGAAAAGTTTCCTCTGAGAAAGAACGTGAAGTAGGTTTAGACAATTCAAAAAGCTCCGATTGTAATAACATGTTGAGATCTCATTCTTCTTCCTGCTCCTTACCCTACTTCCCTTCAGCTTGAAATTTGTGCATAATAACAGAACTTGTAGCAAATCTAGACAATAAAGTAGAATTAGAAACCTCTCGTTGAAGCGTGTTCAGTTTGCAAAAAGAAATCAGTATCTGCTTGAAAATGTTTGAGATCTTTAAATTTACGTTGAATATTGCTTTGTGCAAGGATGATCTCTATGCTTGATTTTAATGAAGCTACTGAGTCAACACTTTTATCTGAAATTGCTTCAACGTCTTTAGAGTATAACTTTCTTCATTTATATTACGCTTCTTCATATTACGCTGCCGACATTCAGAGTTAGTTCTTATGCGTTTTACTTTTTTTTGCTAGGGGCTTTACGTCGCACCGACACAGATAGGTCTTATGGCGACGATGGGATAGGAAAGGCCTAGGAGTTGGAAGGAAGCGGCCGTGGCCTTAATTAAGGTACAGCCCCAGCATTTGCCTGGTGTGAAAATGGGAAACCACGGAAAACCATCTTCAGGGCTGCCGATAGTGGGATTCGAACCTACTATCTCCCGGATGCAAGCTCACAGCCGCGCGCCTCTACGCGCACGGCCAACTCGCCCGGTTATGCGTTTTACTGGTAAGGTTCTTTTACTGACTAGTTTCGAGATGTTACATATTCATTCTAGTTGTAAAATTTAGAAACGAGATTTCCACTTCCGGAGGTGCATATGGCTCTGAGGTTCACTCAGCCTACACCAAAAATTAGTACCAGGTTAATTCCTGGGGCAAAAGCCGGGCGTAGAACTAACCACTCTACCCCATCACGTGCCGAGGTTATGAATGGTGAAAGCCTTTACCTTCCACCCCTCCAAGGGCATTCATGGCCTGTACGGAGATGACTTTGCTCTGCTCTTACATATTCCTTCTCCTTGATGTCCATCTGCCATATGAGACTGATATTGTTCAACATTATTGTAATAGTTATCGCAGACTTCACATCGTAAAAGTGTTGAGCGATCAGGTTTAGAGTTTATGACGTGGACCATTATCGCACCTGTTAAATGTGGCAGTAAACTGATCGCATGAGACCGTTCTGAAGTTATGCTTGACGGCCTTACGTCGCTGAAAAATCCTCTGCACACTTAAACATAATGGATGTTTTAACATCAATGCGTTTACTCTAGGTAGTTAACTGCTAACTGATCAGTGGCTGTCGGACTGCAACCGATAAATACAAAATATTAATCCTTGTTATAAGCAGACCTGATTGCCAAGTGAATGAAATGAAAATGAAAAACCACAGTCCATTTCCAGAATGAAGTCCCATCTACCGGTGAGGACAGGAATTGTGCCGGCTGCCGTAGCCTGTCGCACTCCTCTGGGGCAATGATTAATGACTGACAGGTGAAATGAAATGATATTGGAGAGTGTTGCTGGAATGGAAGATGACAGGGAAAACCGGAGTACCCGGATAAAAATTTGTCCCGCCTCCGCTTTGTCCAGCAAAAATCTCACATGGAGTGACCGGGATTCGAACCACGGAAACTAGCGGTGAGAGACCGGCGCGCTGCTACCCGAGCCACGGAGGCTCGATTGCCAAGTATTATCGCATTCTGAGAGTTACATTAACATCTATCTGTCCTATGCGAGATGTAGCATATAACAAGGTAATTTATGCTCTTTAAGCTATCCTAATAATAAATTCCCATTAACAATATCTACCTATGCCACCACCTTCCCAACTTCGCGCCTCCCCCTGACATTCATTTGCACCTTGACCTCCACATGTACCTCCTCCCCTACCAAGTAAGTGCATCTGTACATCCGAATCTACCTCCAACGCCGCCTCCACCTCTACTACCTTCACCTCTTCCCCTACCAGGAAATTACACCTCTTCTGCTTCTACATTTGCCTCTGCCACTACCTCCACCGCCTAGAATGAATAAAATTAGTTATAGTCTACGCAATAGCGCTTTATTCCTAACCGTTACATTGCGAGTTTTATTATATTCTGTTGAATCGTTTCTCGCAATACGACATAAGTATAAATTCACGATTATGTCTGTTATTATAGCTTGTACAAAAAAGCATGTTAACACAAAAATGATTGTAATTTCATGTTCTACAACGTTGGTCATAAAGTGTTTTTGGTAGAACCGCTACTTACGCAGTTATACGGTAATGAAATTATTGAGTTTCCCCACAACAATAATTTCAGCTAGCGGAAAAAAAAGTCATTTATAGCCTACATCAGTGGTATTGAAACCTTGGCTGACATAAATGATTAATATGAAACCCTTGCAGGACGAAATTCTGGCACCTCATCGTCTTAAAATATTCATATTTTCTTAGCAGGATTTGGCTCGGTCGTGGATTTAAAAGCATGGTAAGAAAACATGATAAGAAATTTTACTTTCTACAACTTTGAATGAAATTTTAGACTTTTCCTTAAAGTACTATTTTAGCTAGCATATATACACTCATGTTCATAAAAACCAGAATACCTTGAAAGACTAGAGATAGGAAGTTCATATTCACTGGACATGTGCATTAGTACGTTCTGAAAAAATGATTAGCATTTGAACCATGTCGGCCATCAGGTTCAAGGTCCACATCGATATCACGGCGCGCCACCACCTATTGGTAAAATGTGTCTACGGCTTTCGTTGTCGCTATAAACCGAAGGTAATGGATCAGTGTGACTTAAGCAGACATGCAGGATGCCTACACGTATGAGAGAACCGTAGCGTCAAATGAGTGAGTTTGAAAGAGGGCGCATTTTTGGCATGCGAGAACGTGATGCATCCATCCAGGAAATTGCTGCTCGTTTGATACGAAGTGTGTCGGCAGTGCAGCGGGTGTGTACAGAATGGTTCACAGAAGGCCGTAGAACACGACGAGATGGGTCTGGTCGCACCACCGAGACCATCCCCCGAGAAGATCGACACCTCATCCGAATTCCATTACAGGAGAGATCTGCGTCCTCCTCGGCTCTGGCGCAACAGTGGAACGGTGTAACACATCGTACACTATCAGGAGTGACAGTCCGTCGCCGTTTTTTATGGTCTGGGTTATCGGCGCATCGTCCACTTCTCCGCCTACCTTCGACTAATGTGCATACACATGCTAGACTGCAATGGTGTATGGAACGACGTCATTGGGGACACGAATGGCAGCAGAAAATGATGGCCGCATTTTGGTTCGCCACAGGCAGGGGGAGAAGCATCACACTGACTGCATTCGCACAAGACATACAGCGCCAACTCCAGGGCTTATGGTGTGGGGTGCTACTGGGTACAACCGCAAATCACAGTTGGTGCGTGTCCAGAGCACTGTGACTAGTTTGACCTATGTGAATGACATCCTGCGACCCGTAGCCATACCCTTCCTGCACGACACCCCAGACGCCATATTTCAGCAGTACAATGCGCGATCACATGTTGCTGCACGAACACGTGCTTTCTTGTTGTCACAGGATATCAGGCAGTTGCCCTGGCCCACCTGATCACCGGACTTGTCGCCAATCGAAAATTTGTGGGATATGGTGAAACGACGGGTGGGGCGCTGTAACCCAATACCACTACCAAGGATGAACTGTGGAACCAGGTGAATGCAGCATGGATGGCGATACCCAAGGGCGCCATTCGCGCCTTACACGCGTCGATGCCATCACGCATGGAACAAGTTATCAGTGCCCATGGAGGAGCTACTGCCTAATAGGAAATAGGATACATGCTGAACCTACGTGAGTAAAATGCTAATCGTTTCTGCAGAACATACTAAAGAACATGTCCTACGAATATGTACTTCCTGTCACTAGTCTTTGCAGGTGATCTGTTTTTATGAACATGAGTGTAAAATTATAACACGTAAAAGAACTCTTGCAGGACAAATTTCTGGCAATTTTATATCTTGACATCTGCCTGCAGCAGCATTTTAACATTTCTAAAAATTGTTACAGGCTGTTATGTAACAGAGCATGCTTTATTTAGCTATTCAAATTATTATTATTATTATTATTATTATTATTATTATTATTATTATTATTATTATTTTCAGAGACGCCATGGCATTAGAAATTCGCGTTTCACAGTTCTTCGATAAATTTGCTGGAACAAGTCTAACATGACTTGGGTGTGATCCAACCGACACGAAAAACCAATGTTTTAAAAACGTTGAGGTGTCGGAATGCTATTGCGCAGGTGCCCATTTACATGCTGAAAAAACTGTGAACACGTAGGTGATATATTCGTATACCTTCAAAGATCAGTTGCGCTTCAGGTCTAGAAAACCATGCACCAGTATGCTAACTAGCTGGGCAGCTGTCTTAAGGTAGCTAAGAGATTTACACGCTAACCATGCGTCACCCTAGCATCTGCCTACAGCAGCATTTTACATGTTCAAAATATTTTGAAGGCTGTTATGTAACAGAGCTTGTTTAGTTCGCTATTCAAAAGATTATTATTACTACTTTCAGAGAAGCCATGCTGTCAGAATTTTGTCTTGTCAGCGTTCTTTAGTAAATTTATTGTAACAAGGCTAATGTGACTTGTTTCGGGAGCAAACCGACACTAAAGGCGATCGCTTTAAAAATGTTTAGGTGTCGGAATTTTATCCCGAAAATGTTCTTTTACACTAATTTATCAACACGTGGTTGACGTATTTGTCTACACTGAGCGAGGATCGAACTTGAGCACAGAAAGTCATCCTAAATTAAAACATTTACACAGCCTTGTAAGAGCTGTCTGATACGAGAGTGTAGTGTCCTCCCCACCGAGCTACAGTAGAGTTACTGTGTTACTGCAGCACGGTATGTTAAATGTGGAATTTTATCCCGCAGGCGTTCTTTTAACTGCAGTGTGCAAGCTATCTTTATGGCTGTCGACTGTAGGATACGAACCTACTATCTCCTGAATGCAAGGTTACAGCTGCATGACTAATTGCGAGGTCAACTCAGTCGGTTTCTTAAAAATATTCTTAAAAGGAAATAAGAAGCATATAAGATATTAGCTTTTATATATTTCACAGCTTCTGTAGCTTCTGTAGACTGCGTCAGTAGAAATCTGAAACTTCCGCTTCTGCGAGGTGTACAGTATATGCACACAGATGCATACGCGTTTATTTCGTATGGAGATGCAAGACAGCATACAGTGCTTTAACATGAATAAGCCCTTCTTCCTCTGAGAACTATAAGCAAGTTTATATTACGCTAATCTGTGGTAAGTATGTATAATGTACGACATGTTCAAACACTACTATCTAGCTCACGTGTTCGAAGCGCGGGCAGTGAATTAAACGTAATTATCAGCTGTGTACAATTTGTTTGTGTGCGTGTGTATATCATGTAGAAATCTCAGCACTGCGTTTATAAGAATTAATCTGGTAGTTTGCTGTGCTCAGGTTAGCGTGTTCGAACCCTGCGCGACTTGTGTAAATATTCTTATACACGTGTTTACTTAATAATCACACTCTTAATCGCTTCTGTATACCCTAACAATTTAGCAATGTGTAAACTAAAATTTAATGAATATCGATATGTAATGTCTAGTATATAGAAGTGCTTACATTCTTAAATAGTTTTCTTTTTGCAAGTGGCTTTACGTCACACCGACACAGATAGGCCTTATGGCGACGATGGACCTAGAAGTTGGAAGGAAGCGGCTGTGGCCTTGATTAAGTTACAGTCCCAGCATTTTCCTGGTGTGAAAATGGGAAACCACGGAAAACATCTTCAGGGTTGCCGACAGTGGGATTCGAACCCACTGTCTCCCGGATGCAATCTCACACCGCGCGCCCCTAACCGCACGGCCAAGTCACCCGGTAGTTAAATAGTTTAACTCGGGGACTAAGGTTTTTGTATTTGTTTTTAACAATCCTCGCTCAGTATTTAAAAGTGTACAATATCAGCCATGTGCCGATAGATTCTTAAATACTTTAACTCGGGAACTTAAAAGTTTTGTATTTATCTTCAACAATCCTCGTTCAATACTTGAAAGTGTACAGATACCTCAGCCAAGGGTCAATATATTCACTAGCACACAAAAGAACTCTTGCGGGACAAAATTTCAGCACATTGCAAATTGAATTTATATAAGACGTTTTTATGAGCGGATGCCCTTTCTAAACCACATCCCAGTTAAGAACTGTTGCAGGACAACATTCGAACACCTCGAGAAACGAATTTATATGACATGTTTTTACGATCAGATACCTTTCCTTAACCATTACCCAGTTGGAGGAGGATAGAGCCTCATCCAGTAACAAATTTAGCTGAATCCTACAAGAATCTAGCCATTAAATTCAAGCACAGAAACCGTACACTACTTCAGCTGTGAGTTGAACTCGTTCTTGTAATTGTAAGGTTAAGGTAAGGCAAGGAGTTGAACTCGGGGCCGCCCGAAAAATGTACAACCTCTCATTTCTCCGGCGTTCGCCGGAGAGTGACCACTGGCTGGCCTCTCCCAGCTAGTCCACCGCCTTCCTGGGGCAACAAGCTGGAGGAGGAGGAGGAGGAGGAAGAAGCGGAAGAGGTGGAGGACAGCTAAACTGGCCGGCAATTTTTTTTGGTAGACCGAGGGATGATCCGGAGGGGACTGGGAGAGCCCTCTTCTCCCTATTTTTTAGGTGACCGGGGAATGGCCCAGGGGAGAGAACCCTCTCCCACCAAACTCGGTCGCTACCATGACCACCAGGGCTCTTCCATGGGGAGCCTATGAAGTTAGATTAGGTTATGACGCCATGCCTTGCCTGCACAGACAAAAATGATGATTCAGGAGAAACGAGCAGTGGCGTACGTGAAATTTGGAACTGAACTTACTACCCAAGAGTGGCGTTGATTGTCTCGGAGCAGTTTAAGTCATTTTGACGTGCTACTCTCAGAGACAGAAAGACTTAACATCATCATTCTGAGTACAGGCAACACGCCCATCTTAGTATTCCTAGTGAGCAAGCAGCTTGCAAAAATTTAGAGGTCACGAGAGAACGAGTTGTCCAGCGCTACGCTAAATATTGCGGAGTCTATTTTGAAGCGATATGTTACCGATATACAGTAATGACATCCAAGATATTGGTATATGTAACTATTAAACGTGAAGAAACCTGAATCCAGATGAGAATCAGCGATCTAACGTCACTAAAGTCACATTCAGATGTATCTGGAGGCTTGAAAATAAACCTTAATGTGATACTATCTAGATACATCGCTGTGTGTAATAATCATTTGCAACATTACAACAAAACCGCGCAGCCAGCAATCAGTGCCAAGATGGATCACTTACAGGCCTCCCGTCACGTTCAGGTACCTTGTCTTCGAACAGTGTTTTACCGAGGGATGTCGTATAAGTAACTTACCTTTAGTCACAGACCGGGCACGCTAAGACAGGATTCGTGGAGTTAACGACACTGTTTATAACAAAACTTGATTTAGCTTATACTACGATTGATTAGAGTAGCTGAGCATTGGTAAAGCGCAGGTTGTGTGATAATTGCGTGTAGAAAGGTGAGTTCGAACCCCACATTCTTTGAAACTGTTTTACTTTGTTCTTGTCGACCTCCGTTGGGTGACGGTTAGAGCTATTAGCTGCCTTCCTCGGAGACCCGGGTTCGATTTCCGTACTGTCAGAGATTTGAGTTAATATGCAGAAAGGCTGCAATTAGTTAAAAAAGGCACATGCAGTTCATCTCCATTAGATGTGTGTTACACCTCCTCGAGTAATGTGAGGATTAACTTTGTTTACTAGGTTCCTGGTTTCAAAATAAGGCTAATACTGCGATGCAACCTTCATCATGGCTATAGTTACTTCCTTGCCAATCATATCGCCAATTATTTATAAATACACATTCTAGAACACATAGCATAGAGATACAGGCCATATCTGGAAGCGTAAGTACACAGAATTGTTGATTACAATGCCCCAATGGCAACAATATTTTTCTAGGTCCTGAGAATAGCACGTTTGTCACTTAGCTTACTGATCATCGTCGCCATAAGACATACCTTTGTCGGTGGGAAGTAAAGCAAATAGCTGAAGAAAAAAGTTTACTGACCGTCAGATTATCAATGTTGTAGGTTCTGGCACCTGTATTATTTTTGGGCTAGGATCGGGAAAGTTGTAGTACGGTTGCCTGCGCTGTTGTGTGTAGGCTATTATTATTTTGGTCTAGGATTGAGAAAGATGTTGAAGAACTGTTGTCTGTTTTGGTATGTGCAGTATATTATTCTTGGACTAGGACTGGGAAAATTTAGAACTGTTGCCTGTGATTGTATGCGTATTTTTATTATTTTTGAGCTAGGATTGGGAAAGATGTATAACCGGTGCCCATACTGGTATGTGTATTACGATTATTTTCTGGTTAACATTGGTAAAGATGATGTAGAACTGCTGTTTGTGTTGGTATGTGTATTGATATTACTTTGGGTCTAGGATTAGGAAAGATGTTGTAGAAATGTAAAAAAAAATAGAAAACCTCCGCCATTTTTCCGGGTGATGATAAGGGAACACAAAAACATAAACCAAGCTGAAGCTAGCTGACTCGACCACAGGAGTTCGTCTTCTGAAACTGTCACTCCCCTGTTAGGAAAGAAAGCACTCCAAAAGACAAAGAAAACTTCGCATAATTTTTCGACGTTGAAAATGGATCGAAGAGAACTGTTGGCAATACTGGCTTTGGTTATCAGCATTGATAATGGCTGCCAGCTGTGAGCAACATGTGCGTTTTGCTGCTGCAGCATTTGAGTCACCTGTAAAATACCTTGGTCAATAAAGATGGGGAGAAATTAAGTACGAAATCAAAGCAAATTGTGTTTATGTGTAGTGTTCATCATCATTTCATCCTCATCACGACGCGCAGGTCGCCTATGGGCGTCAAATCAAAAGACCTGCACCTGGCGAGCAGAACATGTCTTCTAACACTCCTGGCACTAAAAGCCATACGCCATTTTACTTCAGTGAAAGATCGACCAGCGTACAAAGGGAAGAGAGTTTATATATCACAACACTCTGATTATATTCTAAGTGGTATTCGTTGAAAAGTCCATAACTTCTTTCTTAGGAACGAACTGCCGACTGTCAGGAAAGTGACAGTGAATCGTCGGGCGGTAGTTTCTGTGAAATAGAGGAAATAGATGGATATTAGCGACGGTACTCGTGTGTTATAATGCATTCAAAATAATACTACTCTTTAGGAAACACATTGTAGTTTGCAATCGCACTCACAGGTGGGTTTTCAGCTTGATGAACAGTGAGAAACTGCCACTGACAGTCGTTGCTCGAGATCAGCATCTTAAACGATAATTATGTCATCACATTTTAAATTTTAAATCCCCATGTGCCTCACACAAATCTCATAATGAAATAGAAAGAAACCTAGGTTCTCTTCCGTGCAAGAATAATTACATTTCATTATCTCACCACGTCAGTATTCGTCAGTAACGTGTAGGTTACATGATATGGACATGTAACTGTTATAAACAATAATGGAATAAACAGATACGGTACATAATAAAATTACAACGATGTTGTGAAAGGAAGAAATTTCTTTTAATGCTGCACTATTTGAGAATGAAGCATTAATGTTCGACGTCAGTAATAAGTTGGTTGTGATGGGCAGAACCGAGACGGTGAAAGGGAAAGAGGCGAAGTGCTCACACGCGGAAGGATACCTTCCTTAGTTCTTGAGTTGACTTCCACGAAGAATACTTTCCTTAGTTCTTGAGTTGACTTCCACGAAGGATACTTTCCTTAGTTCCTGAGTTGAGTTTCACCACAGCGTGGCGCGGCAAAAGTGAGCGCGAGAGAAGCTGCACGGATTCTTCGTTCCCGGCACCTTACTCGCTGCCAAACTCATCTTCAACCTTCGTGTTCATCAACAATCGACTACGTGAAGGAGGGAGCTTCGTGCCTCAGATACGCGACGCAGACAGAGTGCCGTCGGTACAGATACCAGACTTCGAAGAAGCTGCTTTAAAAGATATAAGTGATCCATCAACCAGTTCGAGGTCTGTCCGGAGGACCACTGTGGTTGGGGCGGAAGAATAACATCTACGGTATCCGCTGCCTGTCGTAAGAAGTATCTAAAAGTGGCCCCGGAGACTCTTAGCTGAGTCCTGGCATTGCTTTCACTTACTTGTGCCTGACTCCTCACTTGCATCTATCCTATCTGACCTCCCTTGGTAAACTCGCTCTTCTTTTCTGACCCTGGTGGTATTCAGTTGTCGAGGCCTAGGGAGTCTTTCCTTTTCACGCCCTTGTTGTCTTCCTTTGGCCGACACCTTCATTTTTCGAAGTGTCGAACCCCTTCAATTTCTTTCCCTGTGATTAGTTTTAATAAAAGATGGTTGCCCTGTTGTACTATCTCTTTGAAGCAATAATCACCACCAACACCACCACCACCACTACCACCTCGTCGCGATGAATGTTGGTGCTTCTCGTATGACGGTGTGGAGGGTATGGAAGGACCAACAATTGCACCAATATCGACATTAGTCGGTGCAAGAACTAACACCGCTGGTTTACTCACAACTCCTAAAATTTGCAAGTTGGGCCTTAAACAGCTATGGGAATATTTCTATTCCACACTTCCTGCCGTCGCTCCTAGAGAAGACGTCGAAAACTCCAGAAATGATATTTTTGGGTGGAAGAAAATCTGCAATTGATAGCGCGCACATTTCAGCATCCGTTTAGTGATAATACTTAGGCCGGCATTGTTGATGACTCCTTAACTTGGGCCGCATGTCCTTCCACCTTGTTTGAACGGTGAGGAATGCTACCGTTTCTTGATAGAATCACTGCCTGGATTATTGTAAGATGGCTCTCTGGGTATTCGGTAGCGAATGTGGCTGTGTCGTGATGGCGCTCCACCGCATTTTACTAGCAGCAGCTCGCAGCACTTGAGTGATCACTATCCACGGAGATGAAGAGGCCATAGTGGGCCAGTTAATAGCCTGCGCGCTCGGCTGATTTCAGTTCCATGGACTTTTTCTTGTGGGGTTACGTGAATTCTTAAGTGTATAAGACCCCCATAGAAAAAGAAGATGAACTTGTACCAAGAACCTCGGGCACATTCTAGGTCGTTTAGGACACATCACACATCCTGAACAGAGTCCAAAGATTACTACTACGCCACTGAGAACTGTGAATCGAAGTAGAAGGGGAGGAAGATGGCATATCGGACATTAACTCTTACCAAACCACTGGACGTATTGTTTCTTTCGTTCTGTATTTCATTCCATGTAGGATGTTGTGCGTAAAGGAATACAGGATCGTGAGGATGCAGCGTTGCATCATCGCGCAAATGAAATAATGAATAAAGTTACTGAGACCAAGGGACGAGAGAAGAAGTGATTGGATGCATCATTTGCCTTAATTAATGTACGATATTATACTGTGTGTGTGTGTGTGTGTGTGTGTGTGTGTGTGTGTGTGTGTGTGTGTGTGTGTGTGTGTGTGTGTGTGTGTGTGTGTGCAATTACAGCTGCTTATTTAAGAAAATGTGGACATTATCTCTAAAAACAAGAACAATCCTGCGCGAGTCGAACGAGGAAACTTTTGCATTATCGTGGAGCATTATCTC
This sequence comes from Anabrus simplex, assembly GCF_040414725.1. Lineage (NCBI taxonomy): Eukaryota > Metazoa > Arthropoda > Insecta > Orthoptera > Tettigoniidae > Anabrus > Anabrus simplex. The sequence continues at coordinate 555,815,984 of NC_090266.1, read as the reverse complement.
CATCTAACTCTATCAGACACCCCGACTTCCCGTCGCTGAAGCACAGCAGCGGGCAACGGGTTGCGCTCTGGCACAGCAAATACCGCGAGTTCGTCAATTTGAGTCGCGCGCCCGGAAGTAATAAGTTGACCTCATTTTCTGGAAACGAAATATTTTCTCCGCCAATCCAATTGCGCCATCCTTCTTTACACAACACAAAGAGCATCCCTAGTTACTTTTTTGTCGGTATAATTCAGATGCATCCTGTATATCGTTATTTTAAATGGTCTATTTGATCCGAGCAAGTGGCTGTGTGCTTTGGGTCACGAAGCTGTCAGCTTGCATTAGAGAGATAGTGTGTTCGAACCCCATTATCGGCAGCCCAGGAGATGGTTTTCCGACGTTTCCCATTTTTACACCAGGCAAATGCTGGGGCTGTATCTTCATTAAGGCCACAGTCGCTTCCTTCCCATTCCTAGGCCTTTCCTATCCCATCGTCGCCATAAGACCTATCTGTGTCGGTGCGACGTAAAGCAAATAGCAAAAAAAAAGTCTATTTGGTAGTTGGTTGTGTACATTATAGGCACCCCTCACCCAGCTTCAGATCGCAGCATCAGGAGGTACCAGCAGTTACGAAACGTACATCTTACACATACTGTTCCGGAACCATTATTGTTCTTGCTGGAAGTCTCGCCGAGATTCTCGCCGTCAACTATGCATCTCCCGCTATCCGAGGCAGACAAGGCCTGTTTGGTTCACCCAGAAGGGCGTTGTGTTCAACACCTCGTCAGGAAGTCGCAAAATTTAGAAACTATATATCTAATTTTAGAAAGTCACATCGCACTGGGAATCTGTCAGCCTACACCAAAAATGAATAAGAAGTTATTCCTAAGGGCAAGGCCAGCCAGGCACAGCGTAATTAACCATTTTGTCCCATTTGATGCCGAGGTCCAATCTTACATCGGCCTACAATATCTTGTTATTCGTGAAAACATTCAATAACTGTTAATTGAAACAATAAGAATTTCCCCCAGTTTACTGCAGTCAGCAACGTATGTGGATTTATCCCAGTTTTACGACCGGATGCCCTTCCCGACATCAACCCTACTTGGAGATATGTAGGCCTATTCACTATTGCATGCTCCTCTGGAGGTTGGTAGGGTGGTGCGTTGTATGTAGATGACGAGATATGTGTTAAGACGAACACACAGTCCCCGAGCCATAGAAATTAACTATAAGCAGTTACAATTCCCAGCCCGGCCGGGAATCGAACCCGGAACATCTGAACCGAAGGTCACTACGTTGGCCATTCAGCCAAGGATTGAACTTACATAATGTTCAAATAACATGTCTGCACCTAACACCGGTACTAAAATGAAGCATGCACGTGTAAACAAACATGGAACGCAAGTAAGAAAGGTTTAAACTCGACAGGGCGTTAAATTTATCACTTTAACCAGAAGATGGTTATTATTCATAACAAGAGGTCAATGTGATAACCTTTACAATAATATGAATAATTTCTCACATTCAGTAAAACAGTTTATTATTGTGAAAAAATAGCCGGTAGCTGTGCATATTCACTGGATTTATGGATATAGGCCTAAGCGTAATATATACAGTTAGTGAGTAATTCAATTTACTTATTCAGTAAACCGCGTATATATTATAAATAATATCTAAGTATGAGCTTCCTTCAGGCAGGGCCGGATTAACGGGGGGCTAAAGGGGCTGCAGACCCGGGCCCCGCGGCTCTTGGCCAAACCTAAAATTGTATAAGAAGGCCTGCTGCTCCACCTCCGTGCATGTATATGAATATTTACGCTCGTAAAATATCGGGCACGCACTCGGCTTTTATGTGTATCTTTTGGCATGAAATTTCGGAAAGATTTCATAAAGCTAGTGTGAGTTTTGCAGAAACCTACACTAGACTTGTTAACAGGTTGTAAACTTCTGGAGTCTCTGGTTACATTCAAAGCCAAGGAAAGAGGTCATTTTGACAAATATGAAGAGGAAGTTTAAAGGTTATGTGAAAAATATATCACAGGTTTTGAGCACACATCTGAAAGACAATCAAAGAAGAAATGTGCTGATGGTAATGCCCTTAACAAAACTATTTTAAGAGGAAGAAAATAATTTGAAGTAGAAACATTTGTGGTGATAATTGATAGTTTATGTAGTGGTTTTAATAATTATCTTCAGTCTTACAAAACATTTCAGTCATTGTTCCAGATTCTAGTAGACTGTAAGGCTTCATGTACTGTGTATGAAACTTCTCTTAATAACTGTTTACGTTTTTACCGAGTTGATCTTGATGAATCTTTGAAACTAGAAAGTAAACATTTTTATCATTTCGTTAAAAGTGTATATGTAGTTACTTGCCAGGAGATAGATAAATACATATACGAAAATGATTTGATTAGTGTATTTCCAAATGTATTTGTGGCATTGAAATTGTATTTGGTCATTCCAATGACCAATTGCGAAACTCAGCGTTCTTTCTCTAAACTGGCACTAATCAAAAATAAATTACGGTCAACCATGCTTCAACCAAGACTGGACGCTTTGACTATTATGCCTTAACATAACATGACATAACAAATGAGTTGTAATTCGATGATGTTGTACAGTCATTTGCAAATCTGAAGGCAAGGAAAAAGACATTTCTAATGTAAAAGTTATTCAACTACCAATTAGGTCAGTTCAGTACAGCATCGATTATCTGAAAGAATTCAGGAATAGGAACGATCAGATGTGAGTTTTCGGGTAGCCTATCATTTGCGACAAAGTCTGCTCCTACGCCATAAGAGCAATGCAGTGATACTGAACACTTTCAAAGTTTTTCTGTTTCAAGCTTCCGTCCTTATTGTCAAATGCACTTAAAATTTTTGAATAGGTATCACTGTTCATTTAAATGTTCATTACTGTGCCCCTCCAGCTCCAAATTCTTGAACTAATCTTGATCCGCCAACACCATCTTTAACTAGTCTATTTTAAATTTATCGGAAAACAGAAAATGACCTTTGTTCCTTTAGACGTCATTGCGAACTGCACAATCATTCATTTCATTTCAATACCTGCTACAAGCGAAGATTCATGCGCCACTGATGGCAACGGCAGTATTGTTAACTACGTAGGAGTAAAAAATAGGTAAGCTTTGGATTAACAGATTTACAATTGGCTGAAATGTACTTAGATTACAATTATAATATATTTTAACGATATTTCTGTATTTTTGGATGCGAGGCTCCTGACGCAGGAAGGAGAAAACGTTACTTTGTCTCAGCACATGCGGATATACATAACGCAGATATTTGAATTTGCTGACTGTGACACTTTCTGTTAGCCGATATTTCTAATGATCGACATTCGGATAATCGATACTTTACTGCAGGCAGGAATGAGTTTGCCAATGATATGATGGAGGACATTGTAGTAATATGACTTTTAATAAAGTAGTACAAGCCATAATACTAGAATGTCCTTCGTTATCTCATAATACCACTTGTGCTTGCTTTTTACATGTTGATTTAGTTTTCACTTTTAGATTTTTTGCTAGGGGCTTTACGTCGCACCGACACAGATAGGTCTTATGGCGACGATAGGATAGGAAAGGCCTAGGAGTTGGAAGGAATCGGCCATGTCCTTAATTAAGGTACAGGCCCAGCATTTGCGTGGTGTGAAAATGGGAAACCACGAAAAACCATCTTCAGGGCTGCCGACAGTGGGATTCAAACCCACTATCTAACGGATGCAAGCTCACAGCCGCACACCTCTACGCGCATGGCCAACTAGCCCGGTCATTTTAGATTTTAAATTCATGTAATAACAATAAGATAATGGGAATGAGATCGTAGTAAGTTCTGTTTTGTATGTCGATTTGATAGTGATGATGAGACAAATGTAAAATATGTTTTGGCATTATGAAATATTAACATGAAAAATAGACAAAAGATGTAGTCTATTTCAACACTTCCCTATTCATCAATATAAGTGGAATTAGTTCTACAACGACTTCAGTATGCTAATCTTACGTGATGTTACGAAGAAGGGGCCCCACATTTTTAAATAGCCCAGGGCCCCCAAACACCTTAATCCGACACTGCCTCCAGGTAGCGCATACAGTATGCTTGAGAGTCTCTCCCTATATTCACTCTTCATTATTTCTGTTGTCAGAACTATGGTGAATGTTCGACTCAGTGGCTAAATGGTCAGTGCGTTGGTCTTCGGACCTCGGAGTCACGGGTTCTATTCTCAGCAGTTCGGGGGATTGTGATCATGAACAGTTAACTTCCTTGGCTCATGGACTGGGTATTTGTCCTCAACATTCCTGAAACTCGTACACCACACAGAGCACCATCCTCCAATGATGTTTCCAATACACACCGGACGCCATCCACGGTGGAAGTCCTGCACCGGTTTAGTAATAGCGACAGGAAATTATATTGTGATAAATAAACAATACTAAAATACAATAAACATAAATTACAACGGATATCAAAATATTCAGGTGTGTTAACTTGACGATTTAGCAGACGGTAAAGAGACCTATTTTTTATTAAGACGTGAAAATGTCCTCACAGTTACCTAAGGTCATCGACCCAAGGGTTGAGCTTCCCTGCCATGTAAGCGTATTAAATTCCCAACATTGGGCCTTTGCTTGCAGTACATTCATGACAAATGAACCATTTTATGTCAATGTCAACGTAGATCAACCCCAGTCGCATTTAGGACATCACGCTTATTTAAGGCTAATACGTACTCTCTCAAGCCCAGCACTACCGGAAAATTGCTGACCAGAGCTGTGTACTTTAACCTTACGCCACTATTGATTTTTAATTTGTGTGCCTTTATTTGTGCAGCTGCATGGGTGGTCCCCCGGCGCGCGTGCCACTGCAGCGTGACATGTCGCAACTCTCTCGCTCTACCCAAATGGTTCCTTAAAGTAAATGAACCGTTAAAACCGCCAACGATGAAAAAAAAAAAAAAAGGGAAATCGACGCTTCGTCGCTTCGTCGCTGCCGGGACAAAACCTCCTATGTGAAATATTTTAGCTTAGAACTTTGACCGGTAAGGTTCTGTCATCTCTGTCATCTAAGGTGCAATATTGTGTGAATATGGTCAAGGCATTCTCGCTCTTCATAATGTATGTGCTGCGGGTCAGTATATCTCCAAAAATATTGTCACATAGGAGGTTTTGTCCCGGCAACGACGAAATAATCTTTGGACGACACATATGGGAGAAGAAATATAACGAGTATACCATATGTGTTTCACTTTCTTCCCACTTCGCCTCCGACCTTTTCAACCACTGATATTGTAAAGGCGGAAATGTAGGGAAACGGATCGTTCAAAGATCATTTTTTGCAACTGGCTTTACGTCGCACCGACATAGATAGATCTTATGGCGACGAATGGATAGGAAAGGCCTAGAATTGTGAAGGAAGCGGTCGTGGCCTTAATTAAGGTACAGCCCCAGCATTTTCCTGGTGTGAAAATGGGAAACCACGGAAATCCATCTTCAGAGCAGCCGACAGTGGGGTTCGAACCCACTATCTCCCGGATGCAAGCTCACAGCCGCGTGCCCCTAACTGCACCACCAACTCGCTCGGTCGTTCAAAGATCATGCCCCGGTGTATATACCCTTCATTTTGAATGTTATGTTTCCTCCCATTTTTTCAAAACTGCAAACCCCGCGATGAAGGGATAGCGAGGCTGCACCATACCCAGAGGTCGGATTCCTGGCTAAGTCACGGATTTTTACTTCCCGCGGGACAAAATTCCAGTGCCTCGGCGTCTCCGAAAACAGTAAAAATAGTTAGTGGGACGTAAAATCAATATTATTATTAGCAGTAATTTATTTTTCGTTTCGGCCGTCTATTGGCCATGTTTGACAATCATTGCAGTATTTCAGCACTCTCTGCCAGTATATTTTCATCCTCTTTCCAACTTCCTTCTTCTTCTCTTCCGTACAGGACCTCCCTTTCCTCACTAGCGTTTCCCCAGTCTCCTGGAAACCACGGAACGTTTTGAGGAGTTGTCTAAATTGATTTCTCTCCATGATATAATCTTCCGGAACCCCCATCTTCGTCAAGCCCAAACTACTCCTCTTCCTGAAGAATTCAAAGATTCTCTTCGTCAGACTGTTACTGTCCATCCTCAGCAAGTGTCCTTCTCTTTCTCATCAGTTCTTTCATACAAATCTTGGTTAGATTTTAGTCTCCTCTCCCCATTTTCAACATTTGGGCCCAGAATTTTTCTTAGCATTTTTCTTTCTTTCTCTCTTCCGAATATCTTCAAGTCCACCTTTTCCAATCATGTCCAACGTTTCCTCTGCATACAGGCACTCCGGTTTAAGAACGGTGTCATGATGCCTCAGTTTAGCCCCACAAGATAAAACCGTTTTGTTGTAGGTGTTCCTTTTCAGTTGAAATGCCATTTCCATTTTTCCCGCCCGCTCCTTAATGGCATTTTTTCCGACCAATTATCTTGTAATGTTCCTTCCAGGTACTTAAAACTCTTGACTCTCCCAATTTTTTTGTCTCCTAACTTCAACAACTGCGGGGCCTCCTTAATGCTGGTCATCAACGCATTCTCAAAAACAATTGAAACCCAGTCTTCTATGCTATAATCTGGAGTTCTTCAGTCATATTTAGCTGTTTCTATAGCCTATCGTTGGAGAGTATCACTAAATCATCAGCGAATGCCAAACAATCTATATTTATACCCTTCTTAACTTACCTCTCCAAATCTTGAATATGAGAGACTGGTGTCAGAAGATTTACAAAAACATTAAAGAAGCACTATTCTCTCGGCATTGCAACATCTATTTCGATCGATACAAGTTGTATTATTATTATTATTATTATTATTATTATTATTATTATTATTACAATGATACTGTAGTACAATTCTAACTCAGTCCCAGTCCCAATCTGTTTTTGATGTTATTGCCTTCTTCTTCTTCTTCTTCTTCTTCTTCTTCTTTTGCTTCTTATTCTTATATGAGTCATCGTAGCGTCAGAACTGTGTTCCTAAAGTATGTGTGAATATTGTCTGATGAACTGTTAACTTTCGTGTCCGCTGCGAAGAATTAAGGAAGGGTGGGATCTTGACTTTGATAATATATTTCTGAATTCAGGAAATGCGGAGTGCGACCCGAGGTGATGCAGCGTTTTTTCAGGCACACCCCCGATGGAGATTAACTGCATGACGAATTCAACCACATACCAGCCCTCCTATCATTCTTAAATCTGACAGTACCGGAAATTGAACTGGGATCCCGCGGATGGGAGCTAATAGCGCTAACCGTTACGTTGTGGAGGCGGATATAATAAAATAATAATAATAATAATAATAATAATAATAATAATAATAATAATAATAATAATAATAATAATAACAGTTTAACGTCCCACTAACTACTTTTACGGTTTTCGGTGACACCGAGATACCGGAATTTTGTCCCAAAGGAGTTCTTTTACGTGCCGATAAATCTACCGACACGTATTTGAGCACTTTCAATTACCATCAGTCTGAGCTGCGATCGAATCCAGCCGCGTACTTGTGAACTTGTATTTGGGAAAGGATGGGTTCGAACCCCACTCTCGGCAGCCCTGAAGATATTTTTTCCACTGTTTCCCATTTTCACACCTAAATTAAGGCCACGGTCACTTCCTTCCCTGTCCCAGATCTATCCCTCCGATCGTCACCATAAAACAAAAAATATATATACATAAGCGGAATAAAATATCCGAACACCAAGAAGGGGTTGTGCTAGATTAACGAACGTTCCTAGACGTGTTTATACATCTGAAAGATGATGTTGAGACAAATTTCCCACAAATGACGTTGCACATCAGGTTTGCATTATATAGGGCCTGTACGGTGCGAGACCGTTAATTACCTGTGAGATTGGGCGGAGTGACAGAGTGGGTCAAGAATGGCTTTACAACGACGAAGAGCCTAGTATCAACAGCTCACTGCGGCTGAATGTGGACGCCTAATAGGGCTTCGTGAAGGTGGATATTCCTTCGGTGCTGCTGCAGAACGACTTGGCAGGAACGTCTCCACTGTGCATGCGTGCTGCCAGCAGTGGTCACGAGAAGGTACGCTCGCAAGAAGACCGGACTCCGGAAGTCCCCTTGGCACCACCGAGAGGGAGGACAGCCGTATTCGGCCTATGCCTCTAGCGCAGTGGACTGCGTCTGCAGCAGCAATTCGAGCGGCATTTGGCACCTCAATGACGCAATGAACTGTTCGAAATCGGTTACTCGAAGGACAGCTCCGAGCCAGACGCCCTGCGGCTGCATTCCACTTACCCCAAACCACCGCCGTCTGCGACATCAGTGGTGTCAAGTGAGAGCTCATTGGAGGATGGAGTGGACGTCCGTTGTGTTTTCCGATGAAAGCCGTTTCGGCCTTGGTGCCAGTGATGACCGTTAGATGTCTCTATCATCGGTTTAACTGCTCTCCCTAGCAGGTCGAACTCTAAAAACTTATTAAGAAATTTGTTTTTTCACAGTTGGCAAACCTTAGGTTTTGAAGATTGTTTTGTTCATGTATCAAAGTTGCCAACACTTCTGTTGGTTCCTTCTACAACAGTAATCAACCTATCAGAAATGTGTAAATATTTTCTCTAATCAATTAAAATTGGGGGTGTACAGGAATCCAGCCTATCAGTAAAGAGTTCTGGAATCTTCCCCTCAAATATACTCTAAAAGCTGGGCGCATTAAGGCCGTATCATCTTCTTCGTTGCTCCAGTTAATTGAGCGCGGCGTGTTCTAACGGAGGCAGAGGCCACGGGCGGCGTTCGGAAGGTCCAGCAAAGCAAGGTAATGGCAGAATTTTCATTAACATATAATAGCTCCCGCAGAGAGCTTGAGGGGAAGGTTTAAACCCCTATTATTTCAAGTAAATTTCCAAAACTGGTGGTTTAAATGTAGAATTTTTGGTTAGTCTGAGGACTCTGTTCTACTCCCTACTGGGAAATATGTAATGTAAGGGAACAAAAAGTAACTACCCTCCGTTGATTCACATTCAACTTGGTATGGGGAGACTAAGGATTCTAAACTTCTAAAATTCTTAACACTTATTTAGTATTTAATGTTTCTCATTTAGTCACCCCTCTGTAGAATAGGCTTAGCCTCTGCATCATTGGGCCATAAGCCCACTTAGGGTTTTAAGTAATTCTAGAAGTAGTGCAAGTGTTTCCCCTCCTAGCCTTTTGTTTATGGCCAGTCACGTTCAACTTTTTTTTTACATTACGACCATTTAGTATGGGTACTCATTGCCCCTGTTTATTCGATAATTGCTTCTGGAACAAGGTGTTACGCACTGTTGAGCGATAAATGAGCCCAAATCAGGGCAACGATGTATAAAAACGTTTATTAAAGACAACCGATAGATTGTAAGGGCGCCATAATAATATTGATGCCTCTACGAGGCTGAACTATGATACAGTTGGAGCGCAAACGCAAACTTCCCTGTACTGTGAAGGACAGGAGCAAATCTTGTAGCTGCCAAGAGTGATCCAGCTCTTTCTGTGTAAATTAGCATTTGTAATTCTCTTAAGTTTTGTACCTGATTTTCGGACTCTGAATCATTTTTGTTGAAGCTGATGAGCTCATGATAAGATTGTTACTGTTCTTTCAGATTTTCTATTTATCAATTTTGGTTAGAGGCGCGCGGCTGTGAGCTTGTATCCGGGAGATAGTGGGTTCGAATCCCACTGTCGGCAGCCCTGAAGATGGTTTTCCGTGGTTTCCCATTTTCACACCAGGCAAATGCTGGGGCTGTACCTTAATTAAGGCCACGGCCGCGTTCTTGCAACTCCTAGGCCTTTCCTATCCCATCGTCGCCATAAGACCTATCTGTGTCGGTGCGATGTAAAGCCACTAGCAAAAAAATTATCAATTTGAAATTAGAGAAAAAGAGAAAGACTTAAAATTTCAAAATTTGTTGTGTTAAATTAGGCTCTAGTTAACTCCTTGTCGACCCATTCACCCCAGGCGCATCGTATCCCTCTGTAAACCACGGAGACACCGTAATAATAATAATAATAATAATAATAATAATAATAATAAAAATAATTACTTTTACGGTTTTCGGAGACGTGCTCCAGACTTGCCATCCGTAGAAGTTATTTGTCGTGCTGGTAAATCTACCGACAATAGGCTGACGTATTTGCGCACCTTCTAATATCAACGGACAGAGCTGGGATTAAACCTGGCAATTCGGGCTCAGAAAGCCAGTGCTCTACCACCTGAACCATTCGCACAGTTTATTATTATTATTATTATTATTATTATTATTATTATTATTATTATTATTATTATTATTATTATTATTATTATTATTGTGTGTTTATATATAAGATGGTCAAGTAATCAGCGAAAGCAAGACAATTAATCTTTATAGCATTATTAGATCCTCCGATATGTACTTGGTTTAGTAAACTTTTACTCGAAAGCTCCCTTTTCCATTCACGATTAACCTACTCAAACATACAACTGAAGAGAAACGGTGACAGTCCATCACCGTCTCTGGCTCCGGTTTCAATTTCTATCTCCTTGGAGAGTTCTCCCTTTAATTTAACTTTTAAGCGAGCTCTTTTTCGGGTTGGTTTGATGATTTCAGTTATTTTGACATCCACTCCAAATTCTATCAAGACGTCGAGCTGCACTACCCAGTCGACTGAGGTATATGCTTCTTTTAAATCTATAAAGAAAGCAATTCTTTAAGATTCTTTAAGAGGTAATTCTCCAGTACACTTTTCAGGCTCCAGATCTGTTCAACACACGATCTTCCTTTCCTAAAGCCCACTTGGTATGCACCAAGCTAAAGTGGTAAACTCGCGTCCTCATCCCGCGCTGTTGCAGTTCTTTTCAGGCACACCCCCACTGGAGGTGAGCTACATGTACCATTCCAACCACATACCAGCCCTCCTGCCATTCTTAAATCTCTGGCAGTACCGGGAATCGAACCTGGGCCCCCGAGGATGGTAGATAATGACACTAACCGTTACGCTACGGAGATAGACATTCGCCAAGATGACGATCGATTGCCGCACTGAACTAGTCTGATGTGATTTGGAGAGTATATTGTATACCGATTAGTCATTAAATTATGATCACCTACCTAATACGATGTAAGATCATCTTTTGCCCGCTGAACCGCTGCCACCCGGCGAAGCAATGATTCAAAATTGTGGCAGAAGGTATCCTCGAAGTATCTGGTACCACAGCAACAGCAGGTCCTCCAGTTGGCGTACACTGTTGATATGGCTCGAACCCGCTTCTCCAAAACGAACCACAAATGATCAATGGGGTACATATCGGGGCTATTTGGGCACCACGGCACTAAAGAAAATTCACTATCAGTGTTCCTCGAACCAGTCCTTCACAATCTGGGAGTGTGGCATGATGCGTTGCCCTGTTGGAAGTGGCCGTCATCACCAGGGAACACAGTTGATGCGAATGGATTGACTTGGTTCCCAATAACGTCCTGACACCGAATAGGTGTACCGCAATAATGGGCCCCAGTGTGTGTCATGAAAATATCACCCAGATTATCACACCTTCTCCACCAGTTTGTCTTCGCCCGATCATGCAACCACGTGCCATAGCCTCCGATGGACATCGGCGTACACCCACGCGGCCGTCGGCCTAATGAACTAGAAAACTCGATTATCAGATCAGGCGACCTTCTTCCAATCATCCACCGTCCAGTGGCATTCATTCTGTGCCCACCTCGTGTGCTGCTTTCAGTCAGCGTTGGAGTACGACTGGATTGTAGATTCCACAGTCCCACGCGTAGAAATGTTCAAGGAACCTTGCGCACGGAAACTTTGCCCTGGCCATCGTCGTTCTACCTTTTGGCGATTTCTCGAACTGTGAGTCCGCGGTCGCTCCGAACAACACAGTTTCGGAGATGCTGGTACCAAGGCGCCGTGCCATTACAATTTGCCTTCTATCAAAGGCGGAGAGATCGGCCGCTTGTCCGATTCTGACGCCGGAGACATATTAACAGCAAGTCTGTAGGCCTGCCCTATATACAGGGTGGTCCACAAGCCCCTTACGATATAGTTTTATGCATCCCACCGCATATACTACAATTCTGAAATACATTGGTCCCTCTCCCTAAAGCGGGGTAATATAACGAGATGTGTTGATACGCGCGCGCGCGGAACATGTACAATTCACAGACGGATTTGTTTATTTGGCCCTGAAAAGGGTCACCGGTATGGTGCCATATGGTATGGAGCTGGGTTGGAAGCGGCTAGGAAAAATATGACAGAATTTCAGTTACCTACGTCTTTTAATGCACCACCTGCTCGAACTGCCGGCCTACGTGGTACAGAGTTGCGTGCGATTTTGTAAGGACCGTCCGGCACGTTACAAAATCTCCATCGTAACGGATCGTCATGCCTCGGTGATGAGCTGTCTAAGTTGACCAGGTTTGCTCGACTCCTGTGGATTCACAACATTTTTAGATGGTCTCACAGAAAATATTCAGGGGTGTAAGATCGGGCGATCTGTTGGGCCAGTGGACGGTATCTTCCCATCCTATCTATTTATCAGCATATGTCACATGGGGATGGTTCCGGACAACCACCGCTGCGTGCGGAGAAGCTCCGTGATATTCGAACCATACCCTGAAGCGGTCAAGGAGTGGTACATTTTCCAAGAACGGTGGCAGATCATCTTGGAGAAACCGCAGATAGCGTTCTCCCGCCAGATGACTCTCAAAGCAATTTGGGACCAATGAGGTGATCACGCGCGATGGCACACCATGCGTTCACGCCTCACTGTACCTGAAAAGCTGCCTGTCGTACCCAATGGGGATTATCCACATCCCAGTAATGCATATTATTTCGATTAAAGATTCCATTATCGTGGAACCGCAATTTGCCCATACGTAAGATGGTCGCTAAAAGGGCACGATCACTATCCACATACTGTAGGGTCTACTGACAGAAGGCCACCCGCGCTTCGAAATCATGACCATGGAGCTCATGGCGTAAGTGTAGTTGGCACGGGTGAAACCGCTGGGTATGCACTCCTGTACAATGGCCCGTATGCTAGTCTGAGAGTAATGCCCGACAGCGTCCAGCACAACCTCATCATTGTAAGTAGACGTCACGGAATGGTCTCCAAGAGGCCATGTCCTTCCCAGGGACGCAGTAGTCCGTGGACTTCTTTCCACGCTCCAAAATGATATGCCCTATTCTCAGGAGTACTTTCCACCTTCGATCATTCATTGAGGAAAAATTAATAATCCAATTTCTTTATCACGATAACCGTTCTTCAGGTCTCCGGCGTAGTTTCGACAGAAGTTTTGTCATCATTTAGACTAAGGGTAGTTTTAAGTTCCGTCCCACGTAGTAGGAAAAAAGTAGTAATCTACCAGCTGTAATAATCTGTCAAAATATTTACCTTTAGCCACATTAAACTTGTAGTGTAGTTATTTTATACGGTAGAGTCTTGCTTCATCCTTTACTGTGGTGTAATAATGGTATATTCCTCCCGATATTCAGTAATTAACGGCAGTTTTCATTTCTGTTAGGGCATCCTAGGATAAAATAATACGCTTAAGTAGTATTGTAGTGTAGTTATTTTAAGATTAGCGTGCTTATTTTATTACTGAGAAATATTTGTGTAGTGGGAAAGTAGCGTGCTTATTTTATTACTGAGAAATATTTGTGTAGTGGGAAAAAAATATCTCTAGTAAAGTAATTATTAGAATATTGTTGTTGTAATTAGGATATACTTAACAGCAATTTAGAATTGTAGCGTAACTATTCTTATTAGACAATATCTTGCTTTCGTCTTCTGCTTGCAAGGAATAATAATAATTAATAACAATAATAATAATAATAATAATAATAATAATAATAATAATAATAATAATAATAATAATAATAATAATAATACTCCGTCTATACCTTGTAATACAAATTAAATACTCGCCTCATCCTTGGGCGTTAATTAAATTCTTGATATGATTACATATATATATATAATAAACATAGAATTGATGGAATTATTAACTGAATTTTGAGGTCAGAATTCAGTAAAATGGATTCCCCGCAGTTTGATAAAGCGTGATAATTCTTTCCTAGGCGTGCACATAAACCTGTGCACTGATACATCTGCTATGGGCCTTACCTAACCTCTGAAAACGATTTAACAGTTAGAAACTGCACTTAGGTTCTTCAAGAACTTCTCCTCCGATTTTAAAGTAACTACCCATAATCTGACTTGTATCAGTGTATAAGCACTTCATCAACATATATAAATATTCAATGTACACTCAAGACATGAACAACTGTTGGAAGTACATTAAATAATCCTGGAACAAAAGCATTGGGAAACGACAGCGAGGACTGCACTACCATTTGCAGTGACCGCGATGACCAATAGTTACAATGCATATAATAGGTGACCCTCGAGCCCCATACTTTCAATGTCTAAGTATCACGCATGCACTAACGATGAATGGGATGCCTAATCGCTGGTTTACAAAGGAGTGTTACAACGTGCTAAATTTCGGGTGTGAAACAAATAGCAGTCATTTTTACTAAACACGCTCCCTAAACAGGGAGCATTCGTAAATACGCAAACGATGTAGAAAATAAAGCTTAGTAACTCATTAATTTTTACATATACATACATTCAACTCTACCAAGAGTTGCTTGTTTGTGCCTTAAACGATTCATTACCTCCTAATTTAAACTCTGTTCGGCGAAATACGTGTATAGAAGGCAAGCGGCTAGGTGGAAACTCCTGCGCGTACCATTTCCAAGCTTCGGCTTCATTTAGTTCAGATTCTCCACAGATTAAAATTAAGCCTGTGTATTCGTCTTTGCTGAACTTACCAAGCATAGTCGATATGTTGAGAGCAACTGTAGTGCAGCTGTACTAGATACAAGCCTACAAACCCGCGTTCGAAAACGAGGCTTAAGCGCAAGGGGGCGCATTAGACTGGTAGCGCTGAGGAACATGCAGTGAACGGTGCAATCTTTATATCTTCGTATTGTGGCATAACCTTCCCGCAGGCAGTAATGCCCCTGTAAAAATCGGTTATTAGGCATCCCATTCATCACTAGTACATGTGGGACACTTATAAGTATGGCGCTGGTTAGCGCCGTTCACTGTTTGTGTATCAACGCAAATTGCCGTTCGGGGCCATGGCTAAATGGTTAGCGTGCTGGCCTTTGGTGACAGGAGTTCCGGGTTCTATTTCCGGCAGGGTCGGGAATTTTAACCATAATTGGTTAATTTCCCAGGCACGGGGACTAGGTGTAAGTGCCATCTTCACCATAATTTCATCCTCATCACGCCGCGCAGGTCACCTACGGGAGTCAAATCTAAAGACCTGCACCAGTCCTCTCCGGAGGCCACACAGCGTTTCATTTCAACGCAAATTGCCGTATCACACCATCAACATATGGTATACCACTTTGATACTGTATCTCCTTAAGCAACGGCGTTAACAACTGGTTTTCGAGACACTTTCGCTTGCACAAACACATGCAGTTGGTCTATGACTTGAAAACAGGGTATAGATTACTGAAAGTTGCCATGAGACACAGAAGACAAGGTATACGTACTTTATCAGTATACTAGCGCAAGAGTTGTGTAAGTATCAGTAGGTAGTTTCAAAGTACAATGTTCAAAATTATATTGTTCCTAAGTAAATTGTTCGACGGACCGTATCCTTAACACTCATATATAGTCTTCTTTACCCCCACCCCCGCTTCGATACGTCCAAGCTCGTTCAGGCGTGTCCGTCCAATCATGAACGAGAGATTTCTAATGCTAAGTTACCAACATTGGCATCTCTCGACCACACCCGAAACTACCACTTCTGAGTCCGTAGCTAGCTAACTAGCTAGCTACGGGGCTGACTTCAGGATATCCATGTCCAAGACTTGCATTCTCCGTATGATTCACCATATCTTTCCCTGGATGTATTTACAAACCTGGAAATAGCTGACTGTTTCCCAACTGCCTGTACGAATTAAACTACTATTATCTAATGGTGAACATCCAGCTTCAAATATTATTACATTTGTACATCAATTAAATAATAATACGTTTGATAAATCCTGTGTGCGTGGAGGGAGGTGGGGGGGAGGTGATGTCTGCACCATCATAACTTATATTATTTACAGCCTATGAGATGGGTTTAAAAAATTGTTGAAGAGTGTGAAAACAGGTACGTACATTTAAAAGTGGCAAGGAATGGTATCAATCCTAAATATTATAACAGGGAAATAAACATATTAAGAAGGAGGTGCAGATTAGAAAGAAATAGAGTTTGGAATGGTTGCGGGAGTAAAAAGGTAATTAAGTCCCCACCGCCGTCTCAATCTCTATATACTGCCTGCTCTGTGCCTCGAGAATTGCGTTTACAGCGATATTGCAGATGGCAGCACTTACCGCACCCAGAGCACGTTGTTTGAAAGAGAGTTGGTCCGTAACACCAATATAAAATGAAAACTAATCCTTAACGTGTTACTAATTAAGAATATAATGCTCATAAATAATCTTACCTTTCACATTTGAGCTTGGCTTAAGATATAGAAACGTAAAATATATAAAATCTTATCAGTTACAGTAGGTATATTATAGGATCATCCCATGTTACATGGTACATACAAATTTCAGAATTTTCTCGACCCGAGTAACGGAGCACCTTTTCAGTCCTTTTCTTACAGTTATTTACCAGCAGTGGACGCACAAAAAATTCTATCACTATTTCGCCGACCCTTTGTTCATGACCAGTTTTCAGGATAAGTTTTATAGCACATAATGCAGTGCGTGCATTCGTCATGTCATTAAATGCACCACCCAATCTCACTGCACTGAATAGAGCTTCTATTGCGACTCCAGAAAATCATCTAGTGAGAACATAAAATAACCGATTTTGTAACAGATAAGACACACATTCCACTATAGATTTCACAGTTAGCGAGACAGCATCTGCCGTCTCAGTCAAACACTTCAGTTTTTTCACGTTTTGATTCTAACCGAATTATTTTAACGTACTCGGTGAAGTTATCATTCAACCATTGTAAGTATTTTATCTGCTGGTGAATAGAAATGCACACAAGTTGGATTGTTTTGCCGAAATGCATTACAGTAATCATTTCTGAACTAAAAGGGATAATTCGGAGACTTCTAAGCCTTTAAGGAGGAAGTAGGCAACAGGACTAGAGAACTTCTTTGAAAGTCGGATTACAAGAAAACACAACAGTTTATTCGCGAGAGCAGAAGATTTTACTATATCTATGCCGCATACACCTTCAACATTGACCACGCAAACGAACTTGTCACTGGTTCGGTCGTAGAGGAGCCGTACCTAATTAGCCAGTTAATCGGCGATCACTGTTACACTCCTCTCTGTTGGTCTGAGAGTTTTCTGTACATTCAGCTCTAAGTCTTTCCTTCACTAATTGGGAAATTTCGACAAACACTATCAACATTTTCCATTTAGGCTACCTGTCCAGAGTATTTTGTGACGGAACTGTCACTAGACCAGGAGTCCTGCCATATTCGTAACCGTTTGGGATACTATTCCCCACGCCACGTAGTACCGCGTGATTTGTTCTGACTGCCTGGATTTTGTCTTGCGAAAATTATGGATTTGATTTTTAAAAACGGTCGTTTTCCTTTGTATTTGGCCGCCTACTTTATTCAGACGATCAATTTCTGGGTTGACTTCGAATTGTCTCTGTAGTCTTTTAACTTCAATATGGTTATTCATCAGCTGTTATCGCAGTCTCAGAATTCTTGATCGGAGCCTCTAATGTCATTCTTACTCGTTGGAATATTGACTAGGATTGATACATCGTTGTTCAAATGAATGTCGTACTCGTCATCCAATGCATTTCCCGCGGTTGAAGAGCTTGTTTCATCACAGATTTCTTCCGAAGAAATATCCTGTCGTTGTCTGGTCTTTCGTAGAGCTATTTTTCTGGTTTGAAGGTAATGGGGATAATTCGAAGACCGACTAGGCACGCTCTCTGGCTTCAATATATTTTTCTTTTAGATTTATCCTTTATCTCCATCTCTAAAATTGAGGCTACTAACACGAGAATAATCGGATGGAATACATTGATTACCCTTGGTTGATCCTTGCCTTGATATAGCGTTAAGCCAATTTTCCCAAAGTTCTTTACTTGGGGGTATAACAGGAATCCTCACACCTGAGGAATTTGGATTCCCTGCTTTGATATACAGAGAGGAACTCAACAGTTAATCATTATACAACCAGAGATAAACACATAAATGCTCGATGCAAACGCACTGGAACACAATAACGTGGGTACAGAGGTAAGTTGGGTGGGTTAGGTGGCGCCCCTAGCGGAGGTTCGCGACACTAAGTGCTCACGCTGAGAAGCATGCTAACCGCATAGCATAGAGCAGGCAGTATATAGGATTGAGACGGCGGTGCAAGTCCCTTACTATAAAATTGATTTTAGCCAAAAAAGTCAGCCAAGGATAACAAGATGGCAAACATAATTTTAAGGATCTATGTGAGAATATCTATATAGATACTTTATGATAGAAACAGGGGCCAGAAAGGATATTCCACGCATCATTAATGAACAACGGAAGTATATCTGAGAGGACTTACAGAAGGCAGAAATATTCAGGCAGCAGTATGTAAAGGCAGTTTGATATAAGAATCATGTACACATAGAGGAGGTGAGTAATAATGGCGAATTATTGAAATTTACCTATCATAATAGAGACATTTGCGAAAGATACAAAAGTTAGAAAAGGCAGCTGGGATTGATAATATTCCTGGGCAATGTGTTGGGATATAGTGCAATTTCTGAAATACTTATTTGATTTCTCTTTGGATGAAGGAGTGATACCAAATGAATGGAGAGTTGCAATAGTATCCCCAGTGGACTACATAAAGCGGGTAATTACAGCCCAGTCAGCTTGACATGTGTTGTTTGTAAGCTCTACGAGAGCATTCTTTCGGATTATGTAAGACATGTTTGCGAAATTAATAACTAGATTCATAGAAGACAGTTCGGGTTTAGGAAAGATTATTCCAGAAATGTTCAACTTTTAGGATTCCAGCAAGATATAGCAGATATTTTAGATTCAGGAGGTCAATTTTTTACGATCTGCTTTATGTCGCACCAACACAGATAGGTCTTATAGCGACGATGGGATAGGAAAGGGCTAGGAGTGGGAAGTAAGCGACTGTGGCCCCGGCATTAGCCTGTTGTGAAAATGGGAAACCACGGAAACCATCCTGAGGGCTTTGGACATTGGAATTCGAAATCACTATCATCCGAATGCAAGCTAATGGCTATGTGAAACAAACCGCGCAGCCATTCGCTTGGTTTCAGGAGGTCTAATGGACTGTATCGCTATTGACCTGCCCAGGGCCTTTGGTAGGGTAGATCATGGTAGATTACTGACGAAAATGGGACAATTGGACTAGACAAAAGAGTGATTGAACGGGTGGTAAAATTTGTACAAAACAGGACTCAGAGAATTAGAGTAAGTAGGTTAAGTGTTATGTGTGTGTGTGTGTGTGTGTGTGTGTGTGTGTGTGTGTGTGTGTGTGTGTGTGTGTGTGTGTGCACCAGGCGACCAGCGAGCGCCGTACTTTCTACTTACAAATGTCCCGCATGCACTCGTGATGCATGGGATGCCTAATCACTCGTTTTCGGAGGAGCGTTACAACGTGCTTTATTTAGGACTAGCAAGGTACCCGTGCTTCGCTACGGTTTTAAACTGAAAGTTATTAATCAAAGTTTTACATTTTGGAGAGTCCACTGTCAGCTGAGCCTATAAAACGCGCCCTTAGTTCGTACGTCAAACGGTTTTTGGGGAATGATTATTTGTTTTATAATTTACCACTCAGTTGAACCCCGTACGGATGAATGTGAAAGTTTTAAACCCTATCTTATTTAACATCTAGGATATAAGAGCAACCGGCCTGTGAATTTTTTATTTTATACGTCGAACAGTAATGGACGAATGAATCCTTTTTTAAGGGGTGGATGTTTTCAAATATTTATTAACATCTAAGATACAGAGGACCATCTTTAATAAAATAAATTAAGCTCGTGCCTGAAACGGTTTGGAAGAATGGAAATTGTGTTTCTGAGAGTCAAACATCATCTAAATCTCTTAGGGATGAAATATTTTGAAGTATACGATATTTTACACCTAGAACATAAAAGAAGACCCTTCTCACAAAATTACAACTTTGTCAAACGGTTGGAAGGATGAATTTTACGGAACTAACCTCGGTTAACACTTTAGGGGTGGAACACTTAAAAATATTTCCTATTTCACACCTAAGATTTGAAATATATCAGTCTATTTGGAATGTTGTCTTCGTACTTTAAACCGCTTGGATTGTATCTTAACTGTTCCAAAATAGTGACGCCTTTTTGTTTTCAGATTACGTTTGGGAATATTCACTGTGGGGGTTGTCTCAATCTCTTTCTGTGTCTGGTTTTTAAATGGTTCCGACTCCATCCTGAATGCTGGTACAGGTTTCCTAGAGTCGGATGCCCGGGCTGCGACTGAATTACCGTTGCTGGCTACCTCCTGGTGTAGTTCTTTTCGAAAGTGTTTCTGCCATTCATATGATTACTACACAGAATATACGGTAGGACAGATTACTTCATCTGTCGTTAGAACTACGGTTGTAAGCCGTAGAGCAAATTATTCCGCCCTCTCTGCCGTTGGGAAATTTCCTCTTCCACCATAGAGACCGTTGACGGAGTTCCATTTTTGCCGCAGTTCATCCGCGTATTTTCATTTGGCTAGGCCCTATTCACACTTGGCCTGTATATTTGCAGGAACGGAACGTCCCCTATCAGCTATTGGGACGCTCCATGTAGGGATAATTATTACCAATGTACTGTAGAAATGGCTATGTTTGGTGTCTTTACGTTTCTCGTTCTCTAGTTTAAATTCCATCGATTTTCCCGGAATGTATAATCAGCAAGATAATGATCGAGATATTTACATTTCTCTCAACAAATTATATGTGTTTCTGTCGAGGAAAGATCAAGTTCATAGCTTTCTGCGCTCCGTTCTTAGGGCGACTACCGCACAAACTATGCAACACAAACTATTATGCAAATATCAGCAACACAAAAAACCCATGTCTTGTGGTTGTTAGCTGGTTGCAGTAGCAAGGACTGCTGTTCTCTTAGTACAGGGTCTTTTTTACCTCGTTCCGCAGCACCACTTAGAGCACGCCACGGCTGGCGCAATGGCACTCTTTCACTTCTTTGATGCCGAAGACCGGGACACGTTCAAATCAGCGGCCTGGAAACGGGATATTGTCCTGATCTGTGCTTTCTGCCCAGAGACAAAGGAAACAAACCTCTACCAACTACACGAAAAGAGCTTAATGACTTCCCTCATAGCCTGTAGTATACGAAATTGGCATCCAAATCCCTCTGATCACATCTAGCCTCGACCACTCTGGAATTTCAATAAGGCTGATTGGCCTCGCTTCGCAGAAGAACTTGATAAATGCGTAGGTCGGATACCCCCTACACATGATGCTTATGACAAATTCGTAGGAGCTGTGGTGTCAGCAGCAAAGAAACACATCCCAAGAGGGTTTCGCAGAGAATACATCCCTGGATGGAATGAGGAAAGAGAAGACTTTTACTAACAATTTATTGAGAGCAATGACCATGACATTGCAAACCAGCTTGTACACAACCTAGATGCAGCCAGGAGGCAAAAGTGGGAAGATAAAGTCAGTTTTCTAGACTTTACTAAATCGAGTCGACAAGCATGGTCTCTCCTAAAGAAGCTTGGAGACGGAAAAGCAACTGGACGGAAGACGTCAGAAATACTAATTAAAAGAATTCAACCCCATTTTCAGTCACTTTTACCCCTCCACCCAAGTGGTTTTTCAGAAAACAAAAAATACATGATCCAATATTTTCAATGGAGATAAAAAATACTATTTTTCACTTCGGTAACATGTTAGGATTTTGATATATACTGTAGAAATGCTCATTTAAAAATGTCACCCCCTTCTTAGTTCCCCTTCTGTGGAGTTTCCAAAAACAAATCACCTATGTTTCTTTGCTTTACAGGAGATTCCAAATACCAATATTTACGTCTGTAACATTTTACGATTCTGAGATATACTGTAGATATAGTCTTTCTAAAAATTTACCGCAATTTGTCACTCCTGTTTAAACCCCATTAATTAGATTTTCCAAAAACAAAAAAATACATGTTTCTTTATTTTCAAAGCAGATCTTAAATACCAATTTTCAGATCTGTAATATCTTCTGTTTCTGAGATGTAAGTATCCTCATTTAAGGCATTCAACCCCTTTTTCACCCCTTTTGCCCCTCCTATTAGGATTTTCCGAACACAAAAAATAAGCGTTTCTTTATTTTCAAAGGAGATTCTAAATACCAATTTTTACATCTATAAAATTTAAAAGTTTTGAGATATAGATATACTCATTTTAAAAATTCACACCCTTTTCACCCCCGATTAGTTGGATTTTCCAAAAAAAATGTGTTTCTTAATTTTTAAAGGAGATCCCAAATACCAATTTTCAAGTCCGTAATATCTTCAGTTTCTGAGATATAAGTATCCTCATTAAAGGCATTCAACCTCTTTTGCCCCCATGTCCACCCTTCCTATTGGGATTTTCTGAAAGGAAAAACATAAGTGTTTCTTTATTTTTAAAGGAGATTCTAAATACCAATTTTTACATCTATAACTAAACATTTTTTTGAGATATAGATATAACTCATTTTAAAAATTCACCCTTCCCCCCCCCCCATTAATTGGATTTTCCCAAAACAAAAAATACAGGTTTCTTTATTTTTAAAGGAGATCTCAAATACCAATTTTCAGATCTGTAATATCTTCTGTTTCTGAAATGTAAGTATCCTCATTTAAAGCATTCAACCCCTTTTTCACCCCTTTTTGCCCCTCCTGTTAGGATTTTCCGATCACAAAAAATAAGCGTTCCTTTATTTTAAAAGGAGATTCTAAATACCAATTTTCACATCTATAAAATTTAAAAGTTTTCAGATATAGATATACTCATTTTAAAAATTCACCCCCTTTTCACCCCCGATTAATGGGATTTTCCAAAAAAATGCGTTTCTTTATTTTTAAAGGAATTCCCAAATACCAATTTTCAGGTCCGCAATATCTTCAGTTTCCGAGATATAAGTATCCTCATTAAAGGCATTCAACCTCTTTTTCACCCTCGTCCACCCTTCCTATTGGGATTTTCCGAAGGAAAAAATAGGTGTTTCTTTATTTTTAAAGGAGATTCTAAATACCACTTTTTACATCTATACCTTAACATTTTTTGAGATATAGATATAACTCATTTTAAAAATTTACCCTTTTTTCATCCCCCCATTAATTGGATTTTCCAAAAACAAAAAATACATGTTTCTTTTTTTTAAGGAGATCCCAAACACTAATTTTCAGGTCTGGAATATCTTCAGTTTCTGAGATATAAGTATCCTCATTAAAGGCATCCAACCCGTTTTCCACCCCTTTTCCCCACTCCTATTGGAATTTTCCGTAAACAAAAAAATACGTGTTTCTCTATTTTTAATGAAGATTCTAAGTACAAATATTTACATCTGGAAACTTTCAAAGTTTCGAGATATAGATACACTCATTTCAAGAATTCACCCCCTTTTTCACCCTCCCATTAATTGGATTTTCCAAAAAAAATGCGTTTTCCTTTATTTTTAAAAGAGATCAAAAGTACCAATTTTCAGGTCTGTAATATCTTCAGTTTCTGAGATATAAGTACCGGTATCATGATTAAAGGCATTCAACCGCTTTTTCACTCATTTTCACCCCTCCAATTGGGATTTTCTGAAAATAAAAAAATGCGTGTTTCCTTATTTATAAACAAGATTCTAAATACCAACTTTTACATCTGTAAACGTTTAAAGTTTTGAGATATAGATACACCCATTTTAAAATTTCACCCCACTTTTCAACCCCTTAGCGACGGTATATCAAAAAATCCTCTCTTAGCGAGCACTTACATGTTAATATGAATGTATCCCCAAAATTTCATTTCTTTATGTTCAGTAGGTTTGGCTCGGCGACTATGAATCAGTCAGTCAGTCAGTCAGGACAAGTTCTCTTATATACACTGACTGACAGAACAAATGCAACACCAAGAAGGAGTGGTCAGAACTTTATGCCAATTGCAGGGTAGACTGACGTCACTGAGGTGTGCTCATGATGTGAAATGCGCCGCTGTGCTGCGCACGTAGCGAACGATAAATGGGACACGGCGTTGGCGAATGGCCCACTTCGTACCGTGATTTCTCAGCCGACAGTCATTGTAGAACGTGTTGTCGTGTGCCACAGGACACGTGTATAGCTAAGAATGCCAGGCCGCCGGCAACGGAGGCATTTCCAGCAGACAGACGACTTTACGAGGGGTATGGTGATCGGGCTGAGAAGGGCAGGTTGGTCGCTTCGTCAAATCGCAGCCGATACCCATAGGGATGTGTCCACGGTGCAGCGCCTGTGGCGAAGATGGTTGGCGCAGGGACATGTGGCACGTGCGAGGGGTCCAGGCGCAGCCCGAGTGACGTCAGCACGCGAGGATCGGCGCATCCGCCGCCAAGCGGTGGCAGCCCCGCACGCCACGTCAACCGCCATTCTTCAGCATGTGCAAGACACCCTGGCTGTTCCAATATCGACCAGAACAATTTCCCGTCGATTGGTTGAAGGAGGCCTGCACTCCCGGCGTCCGCTCAGAAGACTACCATTGATTCCACAGCATAGACGTGCACGCCTGGCATGGTGCCGGGCTAGAGCGATTTGGATGAGGGAATGGCGGAACGTCGTGTTCTCCGATGAGTCACGCTTCTGTTCTGTCAGTGATAGTCACCGCAGACGAGTGTGGCGTCGGCGTGGAGAAAGGTCAAATCCGGCAGTAACTGTGGAGCGCCCTACCGCTAGACAACGCGGCATCATGGTTTGGGGCGCTATTGCGTATGATTCCACGTCACCTCTAGTGCATATTCAAGGCACGTTAAATGCCCACCGCTACGTGCAGCATGTGCTGCGGCCGGTGGCACTCCCGTACCTTCAGGGGCTGCCCAATGCTCTGTTTCAGCAGGATAATGCCCGCCCACACACTGCTCGCATCTCCCAACAGGCTCTACGAGGTGTACAGATGCTTCCGTGGCCAGCGTACTCTCCGGATCTCTCACCAATCGAACACGTGTGGGATCTCATTGGACGCCGTTTGCAAACTCTGCCCCAGCCTCGTACGGACGACCAACTGTGGCAAATGGTTGACAGAGAATGGAGAACCATCCCTCAGGACACCATCCGCACTCTTATTGACTCTGTACCTCGACGTGTTTCTGCGTACATCGCCGCTCGCGGTGGTGCTACATCCTACTGAGTCGATGCCGTGCGCATTGTGTAACCTGCATATCGGTTTGAAATAAACATCAATTATTCGTCCGTGCCGTCTCTGTTTTTTCCCCAACTTTCATCCCTTTCGAACCACTCCTTCTTGGTGTTGCATTTGCTCTGTCAGTCAGTGTATATAGATTATTATTTCACCTGTATTATTATTATTATTATTATTATTATTATTATTATTATTATTTATTATGTCTGTATTATTTTATCTGTAAGATTTCTATTGTTGTATTATTATTGGTTAATTCACTTCTGCAATGCTTGTCGCTTGAGTGATTGTAGTTAAAAGTATGTATATACATGTGTGTAGATTAACACTTAAAACATGTACAGTAAGGGTTGCTGTATATCAGATGTGGATATGACATTGCTACATTGTGCAATACTGCTGGCGTTACTGCCAATTCATTGCTACGTCATCCTGCGTATTTAGCGGTGAGTTCACGTTCCTGGAGATACCTACTGGGGAGCTGCGGGTGATTTCGCCATAGTGTGAAACATTTGTTGCGATGTGGGAGTAGATCATAGTTATTTCTGGAGATTGCGTAGGTGTGTCAATCAGTCTATATAAGGTGGCTGCATATTGTAGGGTCAGTTATTAGTTAAACGAAAGCTGAACAGTGAAGAAGTCATAGGGATGCAGAGGCCTCAGTCGGTCAGTCAACGAGAGTCAACGAGATGGAGAAGACTCAGTGAGCCATTAGTCATTGGTCATTGAGAGAGTGAGGCCACAGTTGGTCGGTCACTTAGTTGAAGATACGGACGGAAAGGCATACCATGGAGTCATACAAGGATACACTTGCAATGAAGTCATACAGTAGACTTACCAAGAAGTCAAATGATATGGAGAAGAAGCAGTCACATGGATACACCACCAAATTAGGCGTGACACATCTACAGTAAACACCAGATCAAAGGAATACGTCGTAATTACACTCAAAGTGTTGAAGGTACAGTCAAGTGAAACAGTGAGGGATATATCTCGTGTAAAATTGTTAAATGTCCGGTCAAGAAGAATTCAAATTCATGCCTAGTTTCTTTCAGTTGCAACAAGACTTACTATTTTTCTATACAATTTAAAGAATATATTTTGTTCTATCAAATGAATTCATAGTATTATTTCAGTGACAGAATTAGATAACCTCAAATTTAATGGGAAACCGAACGC